>NC_140958.1:105285302-105885302 GCF_014529385.1 Adiantum capillus-veneris
TAGCTACGTCATATTTACTAACAACTGGTATCGGAACAAGGTTTGCTCGTAGCTAAAGTATCTCAAGGAAAGGATTCCTTGGATTGAGTGGGAGTAATGGCGGAGGAAGGGAATCTTAAGATCGAGAAGTTCAACGGCAAAAACTACCAACATTGGAAGATGCAGATTGAAGACTATCTCTAGCAGAAGGACCTCTATTTTCCACTAGGCGGTCTTGAAAAGAAGCCCGCAATGATGACAAATGAAGCATGGATTGTCCTTGACCAAAAGGCACTGGGAACAATCCGGTTAGGCTTGGCGTCAACGGTGGCCTTCAATGTTCTGGAGATGAAGAACATGGAGGACTTGATGAAGTCACTTGACGGCCTCTACGAGAAACTATCGGCATCCAATAAGGTATTTCTCATGAAGTGCTTGTTCAATCTAAAATGGTTGCAGAACACCTAAATGACTTTAACACCAACATAAGTCAACTTCAATAGGTGAAAATAAATTTTGATGAGGACAAAGTGCAAGCTCTCCTTATACTATAGTCTCTACCGGATAGTTGGGAAACAAGAGGAAGGCCTAAGGAGAGGTTCAAAAACCAAAAGGGTCGTGATCTCTCAAGGCGGAGCAAGTCACGCACCAATCTAGTTCTTGAATGTTGGAACTATGGTAAGAAGGGCCACGTCAAGAAGCATTGTTAATCCAAGAAGAAGAAGAAGGAGTCGGAGTCTCAAGACAACAAGCCAACATCGGAGGCCAATGTGGCAGGTAAAGTAGAGCAAGATGCGCTAATTCTCTCATTAGACAATGTGTCTAATTCTTGGATAGTAGTTTTGGGGGCTTCATTCCATGCAGCACCACACAAGGAACATTTCCAAGATTACACCAAAGGTAATTTTGGGTATGTATACTTGGGAGATGATGAAGCTTGTGAAATTGTCAGCAAAGGGACAATTTGTGTCAAAACTGCTAACGAAAATGAATGGAAGCTTAAAGATGCTAGGCATACTCCTTCTCTTCGCAAGAATTTGATCTCTACAGGACAATTGGACGATGGAGGTCACACCATTGCCTTCAAAAACAAATGGTGAAAGATCTCAAATGGGATCTAGCTCTGGTGGTTACCAAAGGAGAAAAGGTTGGTACACTTTACTTGTGTAGTGTGAGCTTGCAATCTTCAACTTTGCAACAACTACAAAAGTTGATAGTGCGGTGTGGCACTACCGGCTTGGGCATATGAATGCCAAAGGAATGCAAATCCTTCAAACAAAGAAGCTTCTACCAGGTTTGAAATAAGTGGACTTAGAGTTTTGTGGCGATTGTGTTTATGGAAAACAAAAGAGGGTAAAATTTCAAAAATCAAGAAATGAAAGAAAAAGTCAAAAACTTGAGTTGGTGATGTTTGGGGTCCTGCAAGCACACCATCACTTGGTGGCTAATTGTACTATGTAACATTCATAGATGATGCGACTAGGAAAACAAAGGTTTATGTAATGAAGAATAAATCCGATGTGTTTTCCATATCTCAAAGGTGGAAAGCCGTTGTGGAGAATGAAACATGTACTAAAGTTAAATGCCTTAGATCCGACAATGGAGGCAAATAGTGCAACCAAGATTTTGAAAGCTTTTGTGCTAGTAATGGGATTCATAGGCAAAAGACAATCCCAAGGACACCTCAACATAATGGGATTTTGGAATGGATGAACATGAAAATCATGGAGCGAGCATGAAGCATGTGGCTACATGTAAGCCTACCGCTTGAGCTTTGTGCAAAAGCAGTAAGTACGTCTATGTACTTAATCAACCGGTCACCCTCAACGGCATTGGAGGGGGGAGTTCCAGAGGAGACGTGGAAAGGTAAACCGGTGAACTATTCATTTCTCAAAGTGTTTGGGTGCGAGGCTTTCATGCACATAGATAGAAGCCTAAGGTCAAAGCTAGAATGAAAGTCCAAAAAGTGTTATTTCATCAGCTATGAAGAAGGCGACTTTGGGTATCGCCTATGGAATCCTGAAGATGGTAAAATCTTTAGGAGTAGGGATGTAATTTTTAACAAACAAAATATGTACAAAGATTAATTGAAAAGAAAACAAACAAAAGAAATAGGTGATGAGTACATGGAGCTTGATGATGGTGAAGACTCAAGGACGCAAACGGTGACAACATACAACAAGTCAACCAAATGAGGAGCCTCAGAAAACTATGCAACACGAATCCAAAGAAGAATAGATAAAGAGCATGCAAGTGGAGATGGACTCATTATATCGTAACCAAACATGGGAGTTGGTTGAGTTGCCTAAAGGTAAGCTGACACTTCAGAAAAAATGGGTGTACAAGCTGAAGGAAGAAGAAGGTGGGCAGAAAAGGTACAAGTCTAGGCTTGTGGTAAAAGGGTTTTCTCAAAAGAAAGGTATTGAATTCAATGAAATATTTTCTTTTGTTGTAAAAATGAACTCAATTAGGCTTGTCTTAAGCCTATTGACTGCTCATGATTTAAATCTTGAGCAAATGGATGTAAATATGACATTCCATCCTCACGGGGACTTAGAGGAAGAAATTTACATGCTTCAACCAAAGGGGTATGAAGTAAAGGGTAAGGAGAAAATGGTTTGCAGATTAAAGAAAATCTTGTATGGTTTAAAGCAAGCATCAAGACAGTGGTACTTGAAGTTCAACCAATGGATGTTGGATCATGGATTTACAAGATGCAACTCATATCACTGCGTCTACACAAAGAATTTGGAAGATGGGAAGTTCATCATCCTAATGTTGTATGTTGATGACATGTTGATTGCAAGTGCTAACATGCAGGACATCGAAGACCTAAAAGAGGAGTTATCTAAATCTTTTTCAATAAAATATTTAGGTGCTGCAAAGAGAATACTTGGTATGAATATATCAAGGGACAGGATGAAGAAGACAATAAAGCTATCTCAAGAGGATTACATCAAGAAGTTACTAGTAAGGCTCGCAATGCAAAATGCAAAAACGGTTTCTACACCTTTGGTTGGTCACTGTAAACTAACGAAGGATATGTGTGCAAAGACACAAGAGGAGATAGCATATATGTCTAAAGTTCCATATGCTGCAGCGGTAGGTTCTCTTATGTATGCTATGGTATGGACAAGGCCAAACATTGCACATGCAGTGGGAGTTGTAAGTCGATAAATGGACAATCCAGGTCAAAAGCAATAGCAAGGTGTGACATGGATACTTAGGTATCTGAAAGGGACAATAACAAATGCTTTGTATTTTGGAGGAACTGATATTTTTCTTCAAGTGTATACTGATGCAGATATGGCAGGTGACAAAGATACTTGAAGGAGCACTACTGGCTCTATCTTCAGGGTTGGAGGCACATCAGTAAGCTGGGCTTTAAAGTGGCAGAAAGTGGTCACACTTTCTACCACGGAAGCAGAGTATGTAGCAATGACAGAGGCAAGCAAAGAAATTATGTGGCTTCACAGATTCTTAAAAGAACTTGGATTCAAACAAGACAATTGTGTCTTGTACAACAATACCCAAAGCGCTATCCATTTTGCAAAGAACTCAACCTTTTATTCAAGGACAAAGCAATTGAGGTGAGATATCACTTCATACGCACTCTTTTGGAAGAGGGACAACTAAAGCTAGGAAAGGTGCTTACAAGTGAAAATCCTGAAGACATGTTTACAAAGGTGGTCAACAAGGAGAAGTTGAGTTTTTTCATCTTCAATCGGCATTCAAAGATAATAATCTAGGATGAAAAGCAGTCACAAGTTTGGTTTGGAGATCCGTCTCCAAGTGGGAGATTGTTAAGTATGGAGCTTGATTTACCCGTTGTAAGTTTTTTTTTATGAAAAACACACAATTGTAAGGCTCCCATTATGAGGAGTAGCCATCATGCGTGAAGAAAAATCACTTGTCGAAAACCAAAATTTTCACGACCATCGCCAAAATATTCCTTTTCGTCGGAATATTATGGTCGAACAGCGATCAAAATGTGGTTGGAAAACGGCTAGTCATTTGGCCGGTAGTCAATGGTCCGCGGCCACTGGTCAAAAGTCAATGACCAATGGCCGATTTTAAAGGGGGACTTGTGTTCTCAAGGGAGTCCACACATGGGCAGATTGGAGGGTCCATTTAGACTTGTCTACACAAGGGCAGCTAGACACGGTTGCCTCTCATGAGAGAGGGCAGCCCTTTTGGCCTATAAAAGGAGTCCATTTCTACACACATTTTGTAGTGTGAAGTTGATGCAACAAGGTGGGTGTGAGGTGATGAGAGTGAAGGAAGGTGGGAGCTCTATTGAGGGTATAATCCCTTTATAATCTACTTCTTGTTTGAAGTACTGAAACCATTGAGTGGATGCTTTCCTGTGGATGTAGCCCACATTGGGTGAACCACATATATCATGTGTGCTCTCTCTCTCTCTCTCTCTCTCTCTCTCTCTACTCTATAATCTCTTGCGTGTGATAATTTGTCTCTCTCCATTAAGTAAACTACTTATCCATCTACTTAGCTACGTCATATTTTCTAACAGTCTAGGGGGAGATTGCACCCACTACTTGTCTCTCAATCTCTCTCTTCCCACTTGCACCTTTCTATGCTCTCGGACATACCCCTCACTCTCTCTCTCTCTCTAGTACATGTGGTGGTTAGCTTTATGGCCTTAACCATTTCTTACCTCATCTAAGTTAACCTTCTCATAAGGCTTGGACGTCATATTGAATTTATACCTGACAATAGACCTACTATCATTCTCATAATTGGCCTTCACAATTTCTCACCTCATCTAACCTTCTCATAAGGCTTGGACTTCATATGGGACTTGCACATGACAAAGTAATCTTTGACTTGGTCAACCAATAGACCTACTATGTCACCAAAATTTCAAAAAAATTGTAACTTATATAGAATCTATGAAGATGCGAGAACTCTCCAGGGCTGTGTGGCATTGGGCAAGGGGCGCAGGCAAGAGTAGACGAGCCAACCAAGAGGCGATGATTAGAAAAAGGTGAGCCACATCATGCTTATAAGAGGCTACCAAGGCAGAGTAGAGCATGAAGCACATAGGTGGACAGCGGGCAGGACATGAGCATGTTTTTTTTTTGGGTATACACAAGACTCTATGTGTAGCATAGCGTGAAGCTATGGTTGGGATGGTTAGCTACATCAAATCATTATGATGTTTAGATCTCGAGTTTGAATCCTGTTCATGAAGAGAGATTTTCTCTGGTTGAAGGATGAGAATCAAATGAATCTATACAAGATTTTGGGTAATATAATAACGAAGCTACCAATGAGTAGTATAAGACAGCAATAGAACTGGAATCCATAGTGGACTCAATTTATGAAGATATTTATGTCGAAGGTTCTATGGGGGGCGTTGCCGACGGGAGTCAAGATTCAAGCACATGGTATTAGGCATGCTAGATGTTTAGGGTGCAGATTGGCTAGCAAGGACCTCACTCACCTTTTCATGGAATGCCCGGCTATTAAAGGCCTTGCTGGAAAGATATGCAAATGGATACAAAGAACGTGGAAGATAGGGTTTTTCAAGAAGGATCTGTGCCTTGGTGGCAAATAGTTTCAAAGTTTTGCACTTTTAATATGTACTCAAATTGTCAGATACTATTTCTTCAGTAATATCTAGAAGGCTAGGTATTGCTTTGTCTTTGATAGCGACCTCTTTGTGGCTAGCTTCTCAGAGATTGTACTAGAACGCAAGGAGATGATATATGTGGTAGTAGATAAAAGGCATAACTTGGATGATTGGCTTAGGGCGACCCTTGCCATCTGGTCGAGCCTTGCTCTATAAAGGATTGAGCTTCTTGTAATAGTACGCTGCTAGGTACTTTTAACTAAGCCCGGATGTAACCCTCTATCCCTCAAGGCTCGGCATGAGCTTTAGGCTGATTTGTATATTTATTGGTGACATTATAATTGAATCACAATTGTGAGTTTTACAAAAAAAAAAAAAGGCAATAAACCTAGGTATGTTGGCTCAATTCTATATTCATTTATTTGTAGAGAATCAAACAAGATTCTACTCGGAGATTAATTGAAAAGAAAAAGGGAAGGGAAGAAAGGGAGGGCCGGGGAGTGAGGCAATGACACATACTAGATGGCAGCCTTGCCAAGCACAAGCTTGAGGCGGGTGGCAGATGGTGCGACCAAGCTGAGGACGCTTGGAGAGTCGCAAGGTTGATGCAAGAGCTAGTAAATGGTGGGGAGGTAGCCAGGCAAAGATGGGAGCATGACCTGATAACTGCAGCACATTGAGCATTGCCGACTATCACGGGACGTAACAGGTTCATGCAGGCGTGGGGACTTGGCAGGCTCTAGTGCTAGGTGGAAACAAAGGCCGTGTGAGGGAGCATGGGCGATGAGACTGTGAAAGAGCCATTATGTATGGTACGTTATCACTCTTATAATTAGATATTACTAGAGCTTAACTTTAAAAAACTTTTCTTGATGAATTTTTTGGCAGAACCCTTGGTAGAATCTCTCCTTTCCTTGCCCTTGTGGATGATGCTGGCAAATTTAGAAAAAATTGATTTTTTTTAAATTTTCTTGAGTAGGCTTGACTCTACATCCATCAAGAGATGGTTGAAGGAAGGAACAAACCGTTCTGGAGGTCTACTTACTCTTGTGGATCTTCGCGGAATAGGTTGAGGCTCCTCATTTTGTTGACGTTGTTGCACGTTGTCACCATCCTCAAGCTTCGTGTACTCATCACATGTTTCTTTTGTTTGTTTTCTTTCCAAGTAATCCTTGTACATATTTTGTTCATTGAGAATTACATCCTTACTTCAAAATATTTTACCATCTTCAGGATTCCATAGGCAATACCCAAAGTCACCTTCTCCATAGCCAATGAAGAAACACTTTTTGGACTTTGTATCTAGCTTTGACCTTATGCTTCTATCTATGTGCATGAAAGCCTTACACCCAAACACTTTGAGAAAAAGAATAATTCACCGGTTTACCTGTCCATGCCTCTTCTGGAATTCCCCCATCCAATGTCGTTGACATAGTGACCGATTGATTAAGTACATAGATGTACATACAGATTCTGCCCAAAGCTCAAGTGACATGCCTGCATGTAGCGGCATGCTTCGTACTCACTCCATAATTGTTTTGTTCATCCTTTTGAAATCCCATTTTGTTGAGGTGTCCTTGGGGTTGTCTTTTGCCTCCGAATGCCATTTCTAGCACAAAAACTTTCAAAAGCTTGGCAGCAATATTCGCCTCCATTGTCGGATCTGAGGCATTTAATCTTGGTACCTGTTTCATTCTCCACAAAGGCTTTCCACATTTGAAAAATGGAAAACACATCGGATTTATTCTTCATTACATAAACCCTTGTTTTCCTAGTCGCATCGTCTATGAATTTTACATAGTGTAATGAGCCACCAAGTGATGGTGTACTTGTAGGACCCAAACATCATAATGAACCAACTCAAAATTTGTATTTTTTCTTTTATTTCTTGATTTTTGAAACTTTATCCTTTTTTGTTTACCAGAATAAAAAACTTCACATCACTCTAAGTCCACTTCTTTCAAACGTTATAGGAGATTCTTTGTTTGAAGGATTTGCATTCCTTTGGCACTCATACAAGCCGGTAGTGCCACACCGGCACCGTTGACTTCCGTAGTTGTTGCACAAGCTGAAGATTACAAGCTAACAGTACAAAAATAAAGTGTACCAACCTTTTTTCCTTTGGCAACCACCAAGGATCCCTTTGAGATCTTCCACCGTTCGTTTCCAAATGCAAGGTTGTGACCTTCATAGTCCAATTGTCCTATAGAGATCAAATTATCCAATTATCCTATAGAGATCAAATTTTTGCGAAGAGAAGGAACATACCTAACATCTTTAAGCTTCCATTCATTTTCATTAGCAGTTTTGATATAAACTATACCTTTGCTGAAAATTTCACAAGCTATATCATCTCCCAAGTATACATACCCAGAATTACCTTTGGTGTAATCTTGGAAATGCTGCTTGTGTGGTGTAGCATGGAATGAAGCCCACAGAATCTATTATCTAGTAAATTAGACACATTGTCTAATGAGATAATTAGAGCATCTTGCTCTACTTTACCTACCACATTGGCCTCTGATGTTGGCTTGTTGTCTTGAGACTTCAACTCCTTCTTCTTCTTGGACCAACAACACTTCTTGACGTGGCCCTTCTTGCCACAGATCTAACATTTAAGAACTAACTTTTTGCATGACTTGGTCCGCCTTGATGAGTGATCACGACCCTTTTGGTTTTTGAACCTCTCCTTAGGCCTTCCTCTTGTTTCCACTGACAGTGCATCATTTGATGATTCTCCTGTGCTTCTCCTTCGCATTTCCTTGCTTAGGAGAACACCCACAACATCATCAAACTTAAGAGTATTTGTGCTAGAGATAGAATTACTTACAGCCATCACAAGGATATCCCAACTATCTGATAGAGATGGTAGTATAAGGAGAGCTGGCACTTTGTCATCAAAATGGATTTTTAGTGATTAAAGTTAACATATGTTGGTGTTAAAGTCATATAGGTGTTCTGTAACTGAACCATTCTTTGCCATCTTTAGATCGAACAAGCGCTTCATGAGAAATACCTTATTGGATGCCGATGGTTACTCGTAGAGGTCATCACGTGACTGCATTGAGTCCTCCGTGGTCTTTATCTCCAAAACATTGAAGGCACCGTTGACGCCAAGCTTAGCAAGATTGTTCCTAATGCCTTTTGGTCCAGGACAATCCATGCTTCAATTGCCATTGTTGCCGGCTTCTTTGCAAGACCGCCTAGTAGCAAACAAAGGTCTTTCTGGTAGAGATAGTGTTCAATCTGCATCTTCCAATGTTGGTTGTTTTTGCTGTTGAAATTCTCGATCTTGAGCTTCCATTCCTTCACCATTACTCCCACTCAATTCAAGAAATCCTTTCCTTGAGATACTTTATCTATGAGCAAACCTTGCTCTGATACCATTTGTTAGGAAATAGGGTGTAGCTAAATAGATATTTGAGTAGCTTACTTAATGGAGAGAGACAAATTTTCACACACAAGAGATTATAGAGTAGAGTAGAGTAGAGTAGAGAGAGAGAGAGAGAGAGAGAGAGAGAGAGAGAGAGAGAGAGAGAGAGAGAGAGAGAGAGAGCACGATATATGTGGTTCACCCAATGTGGGCTACATCCACGGGAAAGTAGCCACTCAATGGCTTTAGTACTTGAAACTAGAAGTAGGTTACAAAGGGATTATACCCTTAATAGAGCTCCCGCCTTGCTTCACTCTCACAACCTCACACCCAACTTGTTGCATCAACTTCACACTCCAAAATGTGTGTAGAAATGGACTCCTTTTATAAGCCAAAAGGGCTACCCTCTCTCATGAGAGGCAGCCATGTGTAGCCGCCCTTGTGTAGACAAGTCCAAATGGACTCTTCGCCCTTGAGAAGACAAGTCCGCCTTTGAAATCGGTCACCGACCATTGAATTCGGCCATCGACCATTGAATTTTGACCACCGGCCACCACTGGCCATTGACTACCAGCCACCGGTGAATCGGCCAAACGACCAGCCATTTTCTGAGCACTTTTCGACCGCCAACTGACCATAATATTCTGACAAAAAGGAATATTTCGATGATGGTCGTGAAATTTTGGTTTTTGGCAAGTGATTTTTCTTCCACGCATGATGGCTTCTCCTCGTAGCGGGGGCATTACAAATGGGAGTTTTCAATACAAAAAATTACAAGGGGTAAATCAGGCTCCATACTTAATAGGGTGCTGATTGGCACTCTGTGCAGGTTGAAGTGGTGGTTTTCAGGCGGTTTTGGTGGAATTTGGCAGCGGCACACCTACTGGTGGCAGTTCTACATGGCACCCAACTATGGTGACATGGCATTTGGTGGTTCCCCTTGGTGCTTGATCTCATGGATGGAGGTCCCTTGGCCTCCCCCCAAATCTTTTATTGAAGTAGAGTGAGCATGCATTGGGGAAAGAAGTGGTTTCATGCAAAGGGTGAGTTCAAGCAAAGGGGGGTGAACTTGAGGATAAATCCGAGAGAGAGAGAGAGAGAGAGAGAGAGAGAGAGAGAGAGCTTGCAAAGTGCCAAGGGGCACTAAAGACATCATTACTACTCCCCTCACTCAAGGTAAAAGAGAGTAGCAGAGAGAAGTCAAGCAAGGGCACCACTCTCCCCAAGGATGTCAAATGGACCAATGGGAGTGCAGATTCCCAAAGTGGACAAGTCCCCCTATAAAGGACAATTTTTTAAAAATTTTAAATATTTTTGTTAGACTTTGTGCCTATTGATTTTTGCAGAGAGCCAAGAGGGTGTCGTTTGTGGGCTTCTTGATGTAGATGTGTGCGCTTACAAAGCCCAAGGAGAGTGAGTGAGTTTTTTTTGTTCTAGTGCACAAGTGGGTGTGCCGTTATTGTAAGTGAGCTTGTATATGGTGTTTTTTAAGTGTAAGCAAGCTTCCATAGCCGTTTCTTGTCATATTTTCCCTGCCCCCCTTCTCTACTTCTTTTGCTTTTGTGTTGTGGCACTGACATGTGTAAAAAGGTGTCCCCCTTAGGCCATTTTGTGTGCAGATTGGAAGTGAGAGAGAGGTGTTGTGTGCAGTAGCACTGTGTGGTTTGAAGTGAGCTGGGAAATATGTGTGGATAGCTGGTTTCGACAGTGTGACCGAGTGGTGATTTGCTCGTGGTGAGTGTAGATGTGCCTTGGTGTGTGTGCAGACAATGGTCTGCTAGTGAAAATGTGAAGTTATGAAGGTGTTTTTGAGAAGACAAGGGTGTTGTGAATGCCGTGAGCTATAGAGAGGCCTTGTGTTGTGTATTGGGTGGGTTTCCCTATTCCCCTCTTC
Source organism: Adiantum capillus-veneris (assembly GCF_014529385.1). Taxonomy (NCBI): domain Eukaryota; kingdom Viridiplantae; phylum Streptophyta; class Polypodiopsida; order Polypodiales; family Pteridaceae; genus Adiantum; species Adiantum capillus-veneris. Next base: position 105,296,142 of record NC_140958.1, read on the forward strand.
ATCTTCTTGTGACCCCACAGAGGAGCATGTTGATTGCTCTTGTTTGAAGTAGAAGTGATGGTCTTGGCACGATGCCAATTGGGTAGTTGCTGAAGAGAATTTGTTGGAAAAATCTGGGTGGGTTTTTTTATTTTCACTGAGGTCAAAGATGCGCAAAGTTGGCTCCAAGATTATGGTCTGTTTCTGTTTCTGTTAGAGATGAAGGTGCAGTTCAGGTTTTTCTGCTCCTGGTTTGTGAAAGTGAGGAGATGGCATGACAGTCTACGTGAAGAAGAGAAGATAGCTTGAGAGGTCTTGGAAGTAGCCTTTTGAAGCAGATTTGTGGCAGATGTGCAGCTAAATGAGGTGAAGCAAAAGTTGAACAGGTTAAAGATAAGCTTGGATGGTGATTTTCAAGAATTTGAGTGGGAGTGAAGCCCTTTGGGGACGGCTAATCAAGGTAACTACTGCAAAAAATGTTGGCTTTTTAAAGTTGATAAAATTTATGGATTGCTTGCGTAAGGAGGTTCAAGACAAAGTGGAGATAGATGGACCTGTCTCGTATGAAGAAGAGGTGGCTTTTATGAGAGGATGAACAAAGAATATTTTGAAGAAGCACCAAGCTAGGTGGCGTTTGCCAAGTTAAATGATGTCAAAGTAGGTTGATGTGGTGGAAGTTAAGCCAAAGTCAATGCAAGAAAGTCTACCGATATGAGAGGAACCAAAGGTTTTATGGTTGCAAAGAGATAGAGTGGTTCCTATGCCCAAGATGCTAGTTAGAGAGGCTCCAACCATGAAAGAGGTGGTGGTGGTTCCAGAGTCAAGTAGAGGATGCATGGATGAGTCCAGGTATGAATGGTCAAGCTCCATTGATGGGTGCTAGAGATCACAGGGTGAGGTTTGCAGATGAATTCAAAGGTGGATGAGATTCCAGATCTTGAGGTGGAAGAGGAGGTATAAGTGAGTGATAACAATTCTATGGATGTGGATACGACTTGGGAGACTGATTCATCCCATTCAAGGTATACAGAGTTTTACCTCTTGCATGTGGGTAGCAATGCAGTAAATATATGAGAGGAGCTAAAGGAAGGGTGAGACGATATTATTGATAAAGACCAAGTGGAGGAGTCCAGGCCTACAGATGAAGTTGTGCAGGTGAAGATGGTGTGGGGTGCCATGCTGAAGGCTATTCTTATGAAGGTTGCAATGGAATGTGCCATAATGGTGCAACACGTGCGGAGGCAGGATGAAGCAACCTCAAGCATGGAAGGAGAGTAACGCCGTATGGAGTAAGTTTCTCTCTTCTTTGGTCTAGGATGTAGTGGTAGAACAGGTGCTTGAAGAGCAGGCAAGTGAAGTTGACCAGCAAGAGGTGTTAGTTGACCTTGAAGGGCCAATTCATGATGCTGGGATTGAGGATGTCGTAGGTGTGAAGGTAAGCATGGAGCCAAAAGTGGAAGAGTTTTGAGGGCAACATGTATATTCTATGGTGGTTAAATAAGGAATCCCAGATTGCGACTTTGTCCAAGCTTTTGAGGGAGGAGTGTGAGTTGTGGTTGAAAGGTATGCTGGTAGTTGCAACTGTGCAGTGGGTGACCGTCGGACACAGGGGTCGCTTGAGGAGGACTTCCCATTGCATGGTTTGGAAAGAGGGTCATGTATGAGCAAGGAAAGTGATGGTGTGCTTGGTGGTGCTTGGTTGGAAGTGGGAAGTATGCTAGTGGATGCTTGGAGCGAAGAAGGTATGTCATGGGTAGCTTATGTGTATGGGTGGCTATACTTGTATTGTGATGCTCTAATTTTATTTCACCTCCATGTGAACTTCAAAGTATGCAAACCATAGCTACAGTGTATATTCCTTGGTACAACGCTATGGGATGCTATTGCAGGTGGCTAGGGGTTCTCAAAGTCAGGTATTTGACCTAGGTGGTATTCATGCCATGATGTAAGGGCCTACTTGAGCGGAGGCAATGGGTAGCATCATTCGTCCTATGTACATATGGTAGTATGTTTTTGTGAGTGTACAGAGTGTTTGTTTGGTTTTCCAGTTTTAGAGTTCAATAAACATGTTTATGGCTGAACATACATGATAAACAAGGGGGTTGGGCAATGATGGTGCAACAATGTTGTGAGTAGTGCAAAGCAATGGTATGGGTGGGTATAGGTGCATGCCATTCAAGGTAAAAGAGAGCAGTTGGAGAGAAGTCAAGCAAGGCCATCGCCCTCCCCAAGGATGCCAAATTTGGATACCAACTGTACCAATGGGAGTGTAGATATCCAAAGTGGACGAGCCCCCCTATAAAGGACAATTTTTGTACAGTTTTAATGCCTTTTGCCAATGCTTTGGGCCTACCGGTTGCAAAGAGCCAAGAGGGTTTCTTTTGTGGGGCTTCTTTGTTTAGAGGTGTGTGCTTGCAGAGTCCAAGGATTTGCCAATGCTTTTTGCCAGGCTTTGGGCTTACCGGTTGCAGAGAGCCAAGAGGGTGTCTTTTGTGGGACTTCTTTGTTTAGAGGTGTGTGCTTGCAGAGCCCAAGGAGAGTGAGTGAGTGTTTTTTTTCATGGAGGCCAAGTGGGTGTGCCGTTGTTTGTAAGTGAGCTTGTGTATGGTGTTTAACGGATCAATATTTTGCATTGTGGTGCAAAATGTCGCTTTGAGGTAAGGATATGGTCATCTTGTTGTTCAATAATGATTGGATCGTCACTGCACCCTAACTCTCCAGAAATCCCTAACATGATAGTCCCAATAGATATCTGAAAGTTGGTTCATCTGGGTCCTTTATCTTTGGTGCGCCGAAGCTACTAGGTCAGCTTTTGTGAGACTTTTTTCATCTTTGACCCTACAATGTGTTACCCTAATAGTGAAGAGCCTCTGGTTCACTTTTGGTGCAATATGGAGGTCTGGTGTGGCCAATGTTAGTGGTTCTGATCCCAAAAGTTCCTAGATTGGTCTGTGTTGCTGTGCCTCCTACTACTCTTGTGGTTGACAATGTGATATTCAAAATGCTTCTAGACATAGTTAGGAACTTACCCCTCATGGATGGAGTGAGTAAGAGCCAACAAATAGGGTGTAGAAGAGCGTGGAAGGTCAGCAAAATCCACAACCCGGAGCTCTCTCTCTAAAGTCTAAAATGCAAATGAGAGAAAAAATGGCCCAAGGGACTATACATACATGGACTTTTTTGACACCCCCTATCTAATCCTATTTGGTGAGTCTAATAGGCCTTATAGTGAACTCTCGGATCAAAAATCTCTGGAAACTGACATCCATGGACCTTTTTGTCGCATTCTACTCCAGATGATTTTGTGAGTTGGAGTGATCGCCGAGTTATTGATTGGATTTACTTCAAAAAAAAAAAGGTTTTTCCATTGAGCTTTGAGATTTGGCGTTTGAAGTCAGAATCCAATTCTGACATTCTTGCTTATTATTTTTTACTTTCTTGGCTTTTATTAGCTTTTATTAAAAAAATTAAAGGAAAATCAACGTAACTACTCAAAAAATTCCATCCTATATGCAAAAAATACTAAAGCACATCTAAATTTATTGTTTGGCCATATTTTTGTGGACTACTTTATTTTCATAATGATTTTGACCAAAACACACACAATATAAGTAAAAATTATACTATTTATGGCTTTTGGAAGTTATGTAGAATACATACACATATTGAGGGATTAACTTATTAACTTATTGCATTCCTCAATTATCGTGTTATGAGGGAAATCGATTAATTTATTCAAGAAAGATCATATGTTAACACACAATTACTTAAAAACATTTCCAGTATCATTTCCAGATCGATATGCTTTGTCCATTTTCAGATTGTCCCCCCCCCCCCCCCCCCCCCCTTTCTTTGCTTCGATCCTTTGGAATAACAGACTAATCTGGTTGTGCAGTGCGTAGGTTACAAAGGCATGTCTATGCATGACTCTGATTGGCCCTATAATCCTATTGATGTCAATGCAATTAAACACGCTATGTTGTGCAACAGGTGGGTCTTGAGTATTGTACTCAAGGGTTTTCACTGGAAAGCTATGTTGTGGTTGAAGTCTCTTGAAGAGTAAATCATGTAGCACTTGCGCACATTCTTTTATGGTGAGATATACACCGTCTGATGTGTTATGACTGGATCCGGCGGGTCCAATCATGGTTGGTGGTTTGACTTCTAGGTATCCACTTGTACTTGATGGAGGTTGGTTTGAGTTGAGTTGGGGTCTTTGTTACCCATAATCTAACTTTTCTGCTTTGGGCAGTTGGTCTTCTCCTTTGAACTGCACATTTCTCCTTTGGTTGCCATATCCATTTTATCTTTAGTAGCGGTGGTTCTTGTTGAAAATATGGATGCAATTGTTTTCCCTTAGGGTTGTTGGCGGTGCATAGCAATATTTTGGGCACCTAGATTTGCTATGATCAATTGACAAGATGACTTTTGGGTATCCAAACTTTCCTGGATCCTTGCATTGGTGGAGTAGTAGAAGTCCTTATTGGATTTGTAGTTGTAATTGTGGTGGATGACTCATGCTTTTTCAATTGGCAATCACCCAGAGCTTCTTTCCATTCCTCTTTACTGTAAATAATATTTCTAGTTGTCCTTCTTTGAGTGTGAGCTCTAGAATTTTGGCATCCCAATATTAAATTGCTCTATAGGTTCTCGTCCACGGAACACCTAATATTGGGTCCTCATTCATGTGTTCATATGCTATACATATGAAAGTATGCAGGCAAGAGAATCCGTGAACCATAATATTCAAGTTGATCTTCCCTAAAGCTGGAGTGATGCTCTTGTTGCATCCCTTGATAGTGGCTTAACAATACTCAAGTGGTTGAGTAGTTGCTTTGCGGTAAGTGGAATAGTTGACCTCATTGTCTCGGGCTCCTATATCTGCTAAAGATTTGACTTTCTAATCGTCGTTCAGATTGACATTGATTCGCATATCAATACCATCTAGCCACTCGTCATCAATCTCGACCTCATCCTTTGAGGGTTGAATGTCGGAAGTACTGAGTGGTATAGTTTGTAGAATAGGTTGTCTTATAGCTTTTCATTTTAGAAATCGAATGTGAGCTTCCTCTTGAGCCTCCTCAATAACCTGTTGTTGTTTAAGATTCCTTTTCTTGGATGCATGCATTCTCTGTTGAAGTTCCTTAGTTAAGGAAGGTTGTATTTTTGCAGTCGACATCCACTAATTGTGTTTCCCATGATTTCTCCATCTACAGTGGCTAACTTGACAGACCCACTTGGTGAAACATCTTCAATGACAAAAGGACCATGTCCTTTTTTCTTGAACTTGGGTATATGTTGTTTCAACGAGTATACTAGGACTAAAGTCTATACCCCATTTAGCAAATGCGCGTGCTCCGATCATAGGTTGCAGTGGCATGTTATCCATTCTTGTTGTCATCTTTGCTCATTGACATGCATTTCATCGTTAAACAAATTCTTTCCCATCAGGAAATAATAAAGTCATCCACCAGATGCCTGCCATCAATATGGCCTTGGCTGTGGTCTTGTGAGAGAAGTGATCCCCTGTTAGACCTGCATGAGCTTGTTCCATAATAGGAAGATACTCCTCTTCATTGGCACATAGTTTGAGTTGTTGATCTTTTTTGTGTTGATAGAGCTGGTTTCCAATCATTGTATAGCTAGCTGCCTTGGTTTCTATTTCTCTTTTCTGTCTTTTACTCATGTCTTCTAGGAATACTCTATTAGTCAAATACTCAACCAGGTATCTACTCCGGGGTGTGACTAAAATGTGAAATAACATGGCATGGGGTATGGAGGATTTTTCTTTACATTGAGAGAAATCATTCACATAATGATGAACATCTCTCTTCATGGTAGGCCAGTAAACACCCAACCAAGTTAATCTTTGTAAGGTTTGATCTCGTGCAAAGTGTAGACCTATGATTATGGTATGAGCTTGAGTCAAGTAGGCGTCTTTCTCCTCAAGATTGATGCACAAGAGCATAATTCCCTCCTATGATACAATCTTACTGCCAACAATTGATATAGGGTCAATTGCTCAATCAATCATGGTGTAATAGGAATTAGTATTTGAGAATCCACTTGTGCTATAGTCATCAAAGACACAAGTTCTTCTGATCGCCTTGGAATCATTTCCACAGAGAATAGATATGCATCGGGTAAGTCATGCTCTATCCCTTTAGGTGCTTCCCCCGTGTGATGAGCCTTGATAGCTGATCTATCCACTCGTGAGTTGTGCCTTTTTTTTACCACAATTGTGAAGTCAAATTCAAGTAGGATAATAAACCATCCTACTATCCTACATGTATTGCATGGCTTATTCACCAAGTAGAGTAAGGCTTAATGATCTACAAAAAAGACAAACTTGTTAGCTAACAAGTAATGTCAGATTTCTTGACTAAATACACCATACCAAGACCTTCTCTTTTCATGGTTGTATAGTTATTTTCCGCTAGGTTTAATTCTCTACTAGCATAGGAGATAGGAAAATCCATTGTTTCTTCTCTTGGCTGGGCTAAGATGCAGCCAATGGCATAACTTGAAGCATTGACATGTACGTGGAAAACTCTTGTTCTAGTATGGAGCTTTCAATATTAGTGATGAGCTCAAGACTTTCTTAAGATTTTGGAAGGATTACTCACGTTCATCAGTCCATTCAAAGTGAGTGATAAGGCTATATATGGTCCAAACAATTATCGCATGCATGTAGATAAATCTACAATAGTAACCAAAATGTCTCATAAATGCTTGCACTTCTTTGATTGTTGTTGGCCTAGCTCTTTCCATGATCACTGCCACCTTTTCCATGTCTGTAACTATACCATTTTTTGACACAATATGTCCAAGAATTTTGCCTTGTCTAACCATTAAAACACATCTTTTAGGATTTAAGTGAACCCTATATAGACGGCATTTCTCAAAGACACATCGTAAATGTTCAAAATGACTTTCTCATTTTGTCAAGTGCAGACAAAGATCATCCATGTATACTTCTTAGAAATTTTATAGATGCTCCTTAAAGGCATGGCTCAGCTTTTGGAATGTTCTCAGTGCATTGGTCAATCCGAAAGGCATTACTTGATAAGTAGAAATTCTCCACTCCGTGGCGAAGGACGTTTTATGTTGGTCCTTGGGATTGATAGTTAATTGGTTGTATCCAGAGAAGCCATCCAAAAAGCTACAGGCTTCCTTGCCAGCTACTCATTCTAGCACATGATCGGTGATTGGAAGAGGATAGTTATCGCGTATGGTAGTGGACTTCACCTTTTTGAGATTTACTTACACTAAGTTTTCCATTATTTTTAGGCACTACTATGATTGGTGATACCCAATCAGTGTGTTCTATCTCATAGATAAACTTAGCCTCCTTGAGTTTCTCTATCTCTTCCTTAATTTTCTTGGCAAAGGTCTCATTATAGGTGTATGGTCTCTGTCTACTTGTCTTAGCATCATCTCTCATAGGGATAGTGTGCTAGCATATGGCAGGATCCACCCCTTTGAGATCTTTATAAGACCATGCAGAAACATCCCTGTATTCTTTTAACATTCTTGTGAGAATCTCCTCTTCTTCTTGCGTCATATCCTTAGCTATGTATGCTAGTTTTGGCTCTTCTCCACGCTCTGCAAGGTCAATTTGTTTGGCATTTTTTGGCCCTTCAAAGGACTTCCCTAGTTTTATCAATTGTCGTGCAAGGGTTGCTCTACAATGATCCTGCGATCTTGTAAAGTGTATTTCTTATAATGCATTGGAACACTAATTTTTTTTATTGTCACTATTTGATTTCATTTTCATGGTTTATACTTCTTTCAAGGTTCATTTTTAGTTCTTTGTTTTTTTTTTTCGCTTGGTCTTTGTCATCAGAGTTTCTTTCCCTTTGATTTTATCTGGCTTAATTAACCTTGGTTTTGTTTGGTTTTGTATCTTTTCATGACCTACGTTTTGATGTCTTCTAGTTATCTTGTCTTTTATACAGTTTGCTACGTTCACTTTCATCAAGAGTTGAGTCTTGGTTTCCAATGACCGTTTTATAGTTTTTTTCCTTAAGTTATGGTCTTGGTTTTTCTGATATCTTTGTTGGAGTTTTTGGTGTTGGGTTGGAAACTCAAAAACCTTTCTTCCCCTCCTTTGAGTAGAAGCTTGGCTCTTACTTTCTCCTTCTCAGAGTCCGATCCCTCCATTGTAATTGGTTTTTCTTCTCACTTGTCCATAGCATTATAATAGTGATCAGAGAAGACCTATTGCTTTCTTATCATCTCAATGGATACCATTTGGATTGGGACTATATCATAGCCCTCTCTATCACAAAAGTGTGTAGGTGTAGATTCATTAATACATACATCCATGGTGGTGAGGATCTGAGTCCATTCAAAGGGTTTAACATGGAATGGTTCTGGTATGTAATTTGCATCATTTACATCTCTGTCCAAAACACAGTCTTCCTTTTGTAAGCTACCCGATTGAGAAGCACCACACATCCAAATTGGAGTGTTTTTATGTATCCATGACGGTAGTTCAATCATTTTCTGCACAAGTTTCAAAGTCCAAATCTTGTATTGGTGTCCTCATGACATCCTTGTAAGAATGGTCTTTCAAGTTCACTTGAGTGACTGCCCCTACTTGTTTCAGGTAGAGATAATCGTTGCCCAATCTTGGATTAATTGTATATGTCTCATGAATGTTCTTCCCAAGATGATTTCGTAATTGATTTTCTTCCCAAAGTATATAATGGCAAAAGTGTGCCTAGTAGTCAATCCCACAGGAGGTGACTATCACATTCTCTAGTAGGCCCATTGGATTCTCTATGTATCCATCTTCCAATTACAGTTTCATTCTTGTTTACCTAATTGTTGGATTTCCCAAGCTTCCCAAACAGATTTGGTCGCTATGGCTATGTCTAGTCCACTGTCTAGAATAGCCATAGTTGTTACATCATTGTATTGTACTGTAAGGGTTGTGTTTCCCTCATTCCCTTTATAACAGTCCCCAACCTTATTCATAGGTACCGACTTGAAAAGTCTAGTTTGTGTCGCTTCTTTTTGCAATTTTTCTAGGTTTATTGAGGTGCTCCTTTTAATCCCATCCTTCCCATGGTTGCTTGTATATCTCCCCATAGATGTGGCCTTAGTTTCAACAGCTCACCCAAAGTGATTGTGCACAGAATTGGTGTTGACATGATGGATTGTAAATTAGCCACATCTAACGTCTTCCTTGGCATTTCTAGTTTTGTTGTTTTGTAGACCATTGATTTCTCTTCATTCTTGCCTAAGTAAAACGGGAGTGTTTGCAAGGTTTTAACATTTGTAGAGTCTGACTATTTCGGTCCCCAATCTCCATACAATGACTTTTCATCTAGTTTCATGGGTGATCTGTCAAATTGAACTTCTTCTATTGGTGCTGATTCCATAGTCAAGATCCCATCTTTCTCTTCCCTAACTTGTTTCCATCGATAGTTTGGCCAATCGTCCTCAATTATCGGCACCCCGTTCGATCCTTCTTCACTATCAAGAAATTCCACTTTAGGTGGTTACATTTCATCATTTTCCTAGTTTTTCGACCTTTCCTTTTCTTGAGCTGTTCTCTTAGGATTTTGATCTCAACTTCTTTCGGTTCTCCTATATCATCATGCTGAGGATTCTGTTTTTCCGTCATGCTTGTGTGATTTGCACCAGGTTTTTGTAAGCTTCTAATTTATTTACTTCCATTTCAAGCGTTGGATAGATTTGCCATTGGTTTTCCAATGTTTGCCCAAATTGAAAGGCTTGCAAAGCTGCATTGATTGGTTTGTAATTTTTATCAACCAAAATGGATCCAACCGATTTTGGTTTGGGTTCCTTAAAATCTATAGAAGGAGTCTGTATTTTTTCTTTTATCTCCTTCCATCCCTTTCTTTCAATCTCCTTTCATTGTTTTTGTCTCTTGAGTTCGTATCTTTTGCATCTTTGTTTCCTGGAGTTTTTGGAGGAATTGCTGGATTTATTTGATCCATTTGCATTTTTTTTGCATTTTTGCTTGATGTGCTCTAGTCATCACTTGAAAACAAATAATCCATGGTTCCCCTTCCGATGAACTACTCGACACCACTTGAACTATGTTTAAGGGAGTTTTCCCTTTGTTTGTTGGATTCCTAAGACAATCCTCAGGAAAGTGTCCACCCTTGTGTCCGTATGCTCCACAATATGTCTCTATAGGTCTCACATTCTTATCCGGTTCAAGACATACATTTTTCCAATGGTCATCCACTCCACAATTGTGACAATTCCCACTTTTTGGTTTGGACATTTGCTTGACCATAGGTGGTCTCGCCCCCTAGTTTGCAATAAAATAAATAGGTGTTGTATCAGTGGGTGTTTGGCAGATCGGCTGTGGAATAGTTTGGTTGTACCAATCTTCTTCAATTCCCACTGAACTAGTCTCGAGATATTGAGTAACAGGTACTAGCGCATGCTCCTTCATTTGTTCCTCACACACCATGTACTTGATCATCGGTATAGACCTATTCTTTGGAAGTGGAGGTTGCTAACCTAATACTGGTTGTGGCGACTCCACATTCATGGGTGACCTTTGCATGGTTGCCATAGTGGGTGCATATCAATGCATGGGTTGCCCATGTGGCCTCATTGGCACATACTGGACATTTCTATCATATTTTGGCTTGTAGTAACACTCAATTGTCTCATGATTTGTCCATTTTCCTTCAAAAGCACACCATTTTAATGGCCTTTGTTGTTCCATAGGTTGTCCTTGATTTTGTCCCTGCACTAGGCCTCACATTGGCATTCTTTACATGTTGATCACCATATCGTTCATGTGTTTAAGCATGTCCTCTATCGCATTGGTAGGGGCTGCATCAGTTGATCCTACTTGTGCTAGCACTATGGATGTGTTTCGCTCGCTCTAAGTATACTTAGATTTGCTTTCCTCCTTGAAGATCTCCTAATTATCACTCAAGTTTATCGCATCTAAACTGCATGCTTCCCCAGTCATGTGTTTTCTTTCTATACAAAATAGCATGCAAATCTTTTTTTAATAGACCCTCTAGAAAGAGTGAGACTAGTCTTTCCTCGATTGGAATCTCCAACTCTAGGCATCTGTCAATGTACTACCTCATTCGACTCATGCTATCTCTGACAGTTTCTCCTTGTTTCTGTTTGAAACTATAGATTTGTGTCACAATACTATGCTTTATGACCATTTTAGAACAAGTAGCAACAAATGTCATGGAAAAAGTCAGCAAGTCGGTTATGGATCGAAGAGGTATGGTCTGGAACCAAGTCGAGGCTTTGCCCTCCAAGGTCATCCCAAATCCCTCAAACTATGGAAATTAGTTATGCGCTTAGCTCTCAAAACCTGTATGAAGCTAGCCAAATGGTCATATGGGTCCCCCATCCTGCTATATTTTCTAACCCACTTTTGGAAATCTATTGGTTTGACTCTACGATTGTGTTCAACACCCACTCTCTCCCATCTAGCCGGTGTTTCTCCCATTTTTCCCCTCAAACCAACTGCTTGGTAAATGTGACTCATGTGGACCTCTTCTTGTCCTCGTGTCACTCATTCTTCTCGTGTTGTAGGTGGTTTCCACCTTTCTTTCTCTGTTGAAATCATTGAGTGGCTACTCCTTGCTGCGCTTCCTTGTTGACTGGCCATGCTATCATAAGTTCTAGCATTTGGATCCACATCTCGATTGGTTTCCTGTATGGTTCCCATGATCACTTCACGAGTTGAGTGTCCCTGGTACTTGGTTTATTCAATCTCCTTTGGAGTCATCATAAAAAAACTATTGTTGTAACAATCCCTAAAGAGATGAGCAGGATGTTTTGCTAGTCCCTTTTCCTTGATTTTGAAAATATACACAATTTTCAAGGGTGTCAGTTTTCCTAATCTGGCATGGGTAGTCCATACCAGATCCTTTATATTGTTTTCCTTCCATCAATAAACTCCAATTATTGGGTTATCATTGGGGATGTGTTTCAATGGTTTAGCATCTATTAACTTATAGCCTTCTAATTCTAACACTGGAGGTCCCTCCTTTATAGGCTTATCTGGTATTAGAGTATCAACCTCTGATCCCCATTTATCCATTGAATCAAGGTCTTGTATCTTGCAATATTGTACTCCATTTCTTTCTACATATAGGTCGTCTTGTTTGTTTCCCCTAACCTCTTCTTAAAAATCAATGGTATGATCATCTATCCTCTATGCAAACTCCTCATTTGGGTCCAAATAAATATGGGCTTCATACTTGTTAGTTTTGAACAAAGTCAAGATGTGCTTGAACTTGAGAGCGTTCCGAGTTCCAGATTGAGTTGAAAAAGAAGACATATCTGAGCTTGAATCGGAGTAAGTGTCTGGCACTTATTAGTCTAATGATCTTCCTTGATTTACACTCTCTTTTGTGAATGCTCTGCTCCTATTCTCTCTTAAGTCAATCAAGTTTCCCAAAACTCTATCAGATCTCAGGTTCATATATGGATTCACACAACTTAATTGAACTGAAACTTCAAACCTGAAAGGTTGTCTTTGGTTTCAAATGCAATGCTTTTGTGGTGGTTTTTTGAGCCTTGATCTTAAGACTTGTCTTGTCCATCAATCATTCTCAAAATCCTAACCCAATCCTATAATCCTACAAGGAACTTAGCAAGTACAATCTACTTCCAAGCTACCTCTACACAGCAAAAGGCGACATTCTTAAGCTATGGGGTCTTAAAGAGAAAGTTTTACTCTAGATGATCCTAGAGGAAGCTAAAATACAACTACACAAGATGCTCTAGTTTTTACTAGTTTAGGTCTGTTTGTCCCGGCAACGGCAACAAATGTGGATGGGTATCCTAACCTCACTCTTATCTTATTGCAGACATAGCGAGAACCATGAACATAATTGTCAATGGGATGGAGATGACTTGACTAGTGCATAGAGGCTACAAGAGGGTGTCAATCTCTTGGAAAACAATAAACAACTTGCATCTAACACAAGCTACACTCAAATGACCTAAGTCATCAAAAGCTAGTCAGTAATCGGCAAAGATAACATGACCGTTATAGCATCAAACGACATTCGAATGTTATGAAACTTCTAGGACAAGTATATAAAACCTAACCAGACATGTTTATGGTCTCAAATCTCACTTTTGATGAAGTGCAAAAAACGCGATTATTAACAGTAGTGATATTTTGACCTAGTCGTTTCTGACCCGAATGCATCTAAATGCTTAGCAATGATGCCCCAATACACCGCCTATGCTTACTTTGTGATTTCCTAACTTAAATTCCTACTTATGATGAAATTAGGCTACGGGTTGGCGACGCCAAAGGCTACAATTTACCATGATATGTTTACGTCAATGTGTAGAGCTCTTACCTATGATTGCAATGCAACAGACAACATTGCAATGTGACAACCGACAAGGGAGAAGGAAGCATGAGAAGGAGAGAATTGGGCGTCGTTAGCTCACACTATCTATTTCTTATCCAAAACTTAAAATTAACTTTACAAAAATTGGCTTTTATACCTTAGCCAAGGTTTCTTTGGTCAAAAACTAATCTTTTGGGAGCTCCAACTAAGGATAAATTGATACAATCTTGAAGCTTATAGCTTCAGCTCATAGATTACAATATCCACTTGGCAAATATGCGCTCCAATATTCTCGATTTATCAAAAGAATAAGTGTTTTTACAATAATGCTCCTGAAAAATGTTGCATGGGTTAGCTTGCTGCTAACAAATTGCCCCTTTGATTGGGCTCGACTTGACTTTGACTTCCCTAAACTCACACACATTTGAAGGATTTTGACCACCTTGGGCTCACATTTGGGAATTTATCTCTTATCTATCACAACCTCTCCCTCCCAAGCACTAGTGTGTGTGTGTGTGTGTGTGTGTGTGGGGGGGGGGGGGGGGGGGGGGGGGGGGGGGGGGGGGGGGGGGTCTTCACACTTACCTTCAAAAAGAGAGGGCCCCAATGAGCCGTCAGACCGAACCCCTAATAGGTGCTACTGCAATGTTTGCACTATCTATATTTATCATCCCATGGCCATCATACACTCCGTCTAGGAGACGTAGCACCGTCGTGAGTGGCCAAAACCCCGCATTGAACCACCCTATCAGTCCCATCACTGCTTGAGTGGAGGGGGTGAGGCAAGCACCATAGCCTCCCTCTCCCTCCTACTTGAATTCCTACTCCTTGTGCCCACTCTAGATCTTTTACCTTGGTCTTGTACACGGCGGCCTCATTTATGGGACTATATGCACTGCCATGTGGAAATATGCTAGCTTATTAAGCTTCAAAGGGTTTTCAAAACCCCATTAAACCTCGTTTTGGAAATCATTTCTCCTCTCACTTTGAAGAACTATAGATGTTTGCTTGCCAACCCGATGCTTGTGCTACAAAGCCATGCCAAATCTCCACCACATCAACTCCTATTCTTCCCGGCCTTGCTAAATTCTGACTTCTCTAAGACCTCCAATCGAGGCCACCAAAATGGAAAAAAAATAGCACTTTCTCACCATCACAAGTGCACCAAATTTCTACCTGACATATCTTGTCGCACATGATCTTGATGGACAAGTTGTCAACTCCTGATGATTTCATGTGATGCCGATACCCTCCCAAACCTGGTTGAGCCAAAAAACCACCAGATGTCACATCTATCGATTCAGTCAGTTTTTCCCATAACCAGCCCTCAACAAACTTGCAATTGAGTCACCATAACTTTCCCCTTAGAGCTTGGATTGACGATCCAAAAGGAATGGCATGCTCCACAACTTGAGCACTTCATGTCTATCCACTCACATCATTTGTGGCCACCTATCCCCACCTGCCTTGTCCGTCGAGGATCTGCAAAGCCTTCTACCTTTGAAAAACCATAACTTTCACACTATAGATCTGTTTAAGGATCCGTCTGGACCGGCTTGTACAATATTTCAAACTCCACATTCCAAAGAACCAACTGATCACTTCAAATCCTTGTTGTCGTGGTTGGCCCATATTGGAGCCTCCTTGGCTTAGAAAACCATCAAACATACATGTCTGCTAGCACTTGCCTGCCCAGGTCTTTTGCGCCTGCTTTAACACTTGGTCGTGCGCTTGTAGACACCCATAGCCTTGCATAGCACACTTCCTAGCTTTGACCAACTTTTGTTGCTATGCGAAAACAGTGTAGTCATCCCAACTACATTGTTTTCGCGTAGCGCCAACATTAAAGCTCCTTTGAAAATTTTTAGTGTTGTGTCCTCTCTATGCAGAAATAGCGTTATCGAACATGTATTTGGTAAGCCTAATTTTGCATAACGATGACGTAAGAGTTTAATAGAGATATTTTTATAAGTTTTTAATGAATGTGTCCTCCTAATGGAAAAATATGGTAGCCAGCCGTCCACTATTTTCACGCAAGGGCGACACAAAGGCTTTTGTATAATTTTTCTTCATGATGTCCTCCTTATGTAAAAATAGAGTAGTTGGCATCTGACTACACTAGTTTTTCATAGAGAGGACACAAATTTCATTTTTGATGCATCTTTTTGAGTTTGTGTCCTTTTGAAGTTAATGAAGAGGAGGTCTAAGATAGTGTGGTAAGGAAAAACTAAGGTGACTCTATGGATTTATATTTTCCTCTTCTTAGGTCTAATCTCTAGATATGGCAAGAATCACACAAACTGCAAGGGGGGTTCCTAGAGAAAATGTCAAATCAGGAGATGCCAAGGAAACACCAGAAGATTTCAAATCAGGAGACAAAGATGAGAACTCAAAGGGGGACGAAGGTGAGAGATCAAAAGAGATAAGGGAGCTGCATCTTCCAAGCAACCAACCAAAAAGGGAGTTGACATGAAACTCCCAGTTGTAAAGAAAAGTAGATTCTCTCAGAAGGTGAGATGATTTAGGGAGATAAGGAAATCGTAGAAGGCTCTAACAATTTCAATTTCAAGGCTTCCTTTTCAAAGGCTCTTTAGGCAAATAGCATGGCAATTTAAGATTGATATGAGATGGACAAGAGGTGCCTTGGCATGTATGTAGGAGGTTGCTGAAGACTTTTTAATCGAGCTCTTTCAAGATGCATACATATGTGCAACCCACTCTCATAGGGTTACACTTATGGAAAAAGATATGATTACCTTGAGGAGATTAAGGTACAGATTTAGCAAAATTCTTGAACCAATATCTCTTCAAGATGAGAAAAAATTCAACATACTCAACATAGGCAAAAGAGCCTGAAGTGGTGATTTAGGACATCTTAGAGAGGGAGGATGTTTTTGAAAAAGGACAGGAGCTTAAAGTTAGGGAGGGAGCTCAGGGAGATTGATGCTCAACTCCCTTCATTGCTGAGAGGTGTCAATCCCACATGCTTCATGGTGGCTACTTTCTTAGAGGATGACCTTCTTCAAAGAGCATATTATATTACTCTGGATGCTAAGTGTGTTGAAATCTCAAAGACTGGCAAATAGATATCAATATTTATATTATTCTTACATCCTTGAGGTTTGCCTAACCATCAACATTCTTTGTAGATTGGTCATAGTTAATAAGTGTTCTTTGTAGATTGTTCATAGTTAATAAGTTCTTTTAATTTCTTTGTAGATTTTTCATAGTTAATAATGTTGGAGATAGGGTTGCGAGAAAACACACACATCTTGGAGAAGACGAAGGAAGCTCAAGGCACACGACAGAGAGTGTATTACTTAGTGTGCAATGGAAAGATAGATAGCCGTAGAAATGATAGGCATATATACAATGCACGGGGGGAAAAACCTCCTAGTGACGGAAAAAATACCCCGGTGGTCCTAAGTGTGTTCACGCACATCACTACCACATGTATATGGTAATAGATCCCACTTGAGTGATGTGGGGAATGAGAGCTAGCACATCAGTAAAGGGAAGTGCCATCCCCTAAGGACATGATCAATCCACAAAGGGGAGTAAGCCCACATCTATGTAGAAAGATTCAAACTTCTCACAAGACAATGCCTTTGTGAAAAGATCTACGAAGTTGTCCTGTGTTGGCACATAAGCCAAGCTGATCTCTCCTGCTGCATTACATAAATTTTCTCAAATATGTCACCATTTAAGAAAGCAATAACAATGTCTGATTGATGTACATCCCAACCAAAATGAGCTGCCAATGCACATAGAAAACAAACAGTAGTCATAAGACAAGTGGGAGCAAAATTTTCTTCATAATCTATGTCGTTTTGTTGTGCATATCCTTTTGCAACAAGTCGCACCTTATGGAGACCTCACCATCCAGCTTGCGTTTCAACTTGTAAACCCACTTTGTACCAATGGCTTGTTTTCCAGGAGGCAAATCACATAATCTCCATGTGTCATTCTCTATAAGTGTATCATATTCTAATTGCATGGCAGCCATCCAATTTTTTGAATTCTGTGCTTCATCAAAAGATAGAGGTTCCTCTATATCACATAATCTAGACACTACCAAAGCATAACAATCTGATGCATAAGAGGAATGGCCAAAACCTGAACAAGTACGACTAGACAAAGGTGCTTCCAATTTACTGTCATGCAAAGTGTGCACCAACCATTTTGGCATACCTCTAGCTTGCTCATTTTCAGCCATTTCCTCATCATGTACATCATGTACATCTGCATCAATAATAGGCTAATATGTACCATTTTCAAAAAACCCCATAGGCTATACATTTGCCTCATTTGAATTTGCATTCGAGACTCCACCACTAAAAAGAGGCAATAAACTGTCATAAATGTCTTGTGAGCTTACATTACTATCTCTAGTACATGACAGCAAAGACTGAACAAAATCTTCTGTAAACACAAAAATCACCTGAGACCAAAATACGCTTTGTTTGTGGATGGTCCAATCTATAACCTTTGCTTTCAGCACTATAACCAACAAAAATTCATTTGACAGCCTTATCATCCAATTTTTTGTGTTGCGCTTGTGGCACGAAACCATAAGGCAAACAACCAAAAACACGCATGTGCTCAATAGATGGCTTTCTATCATGCCATGCTTCATATGTACACATGAAAGCCTCGAGCCAAAATGAATATGGTAAAGCTTGACTCTTGATCATACATTGTGCCATTTCCATAAGAGACCTATTTTTCCTCTCACCAACACCATTTTGCTAAGGCGTATAAGGCACTGTACATTGGTGTTTTACACCACGACCAGCAAAAACGCATTAAATTCATGAGACATATACTGCCCCTTGATCGAAAACGGAGGGTGCCCATAGTACATTTTGAGACATTTTCAGCCATATCTAGAAATTTTTTGAAGCACATAAAAACTTTGGACTTTGGTTTAAGTGAAAATATCCATGATGCATGCCTGGAGTAATCATCAATGAAAGTCACGAAGTAAAGGTAATTGCCCAAGGACGGAGTTGGCAAGGGCCCACAAACATCACTATGCACAAGCTGCAACCTGCATGTGGCCCTAACTAAACCATCCTTTGGAAACTTCAAACACTGCATCTTACCCAAAATACAGCCTTCACAAACATGTTTAACATGTGCTTCAAGTGGCAGCAAAGAAGCAACCATATCAAATTTTTGCAAACGTAGCAAACTGGAAAAATTCAGATGACCAAAACGTGCATGCCAAAGTTTTGCATCTGAAATAGCCTTTGAATCCACAACTGCATTTGCAAAATTTTGCCCACACTTGTCATACAAAGTGACCTTATACAGCTCACAGCATAAAATGCCAGATGCAACAATTTCATCACCGAAACTGAGATCATGTATTGTACATCTGTCATCCACAAATTTGACTACAAGACCAAGTCTAGCAAGTGCAAATATAGACAAAAGATTCTTCTTGATCCCAGGTACATAAAGTGCATCAACAAGTGTGAAAGAACTTCCATTTGTAGCAATAAGCACAATCTTTCCAACTTCCTAAACCTGATAAGAGGCATCGTTGGCACAAGTAATTGAATTCCCATGAGGGACAGACTCAAGAGATGTGAAAAAATCACGATGTGAGGTAATGTGCTCTGTAGCACCATTGTCAAAATACCACACATGTGAGTCTGCAACAACTAACATGCATGCATCATGGACAACATGATTATAGGTACACTCTGTAGTAAAATCCCATTCCACAACAACATCAGTGTCACAGTCTCCTTCAAAGAAGACTCAACAATAGCTGCATTTGTAGTGGAACTAGCATTTACATTGGAACCACCCTCTTTCTTCTTAGCCTCTTTGGCCTTCAACTTAGGACACTGCTTGATCAAGTGATCATTAGATTTACAATAATGACAACGCATATTCTTTTTGCCCTTATCACCGGAATTTTAGACAACTTGTTGCCAACAATAGCACTAGGAACATGTGATTTTCCACGCGCAGAAGAACCATAAGAAGTGGTTGCATTGCTATTACCACCATTTCTTTGAGTAGCAATAAAGGCCTGTTCAATTGCATGTTGTCTAGTCCTCTTTTTTTTGGGAAGTGACTCTTGCACAACAACAATGTGTATAATGCATCAAACTTGACAACTTCAGGATTTCCTTGGGTCGTAAGTCTCCAAGTACTAGCAAAAGTCTGGTAAGAATCTGGCAAGGCATCAAGAATAGTCTGCACAAGGAAACTGACAGAAATGACTTCACCTGCAGAAATAAGTTGCTCATTGATATCCTTGACACCAGCAAGGAAAGTTTCCATATCACCTTTTTCATGCATAATCTTTGACTCCAGCTCTTTACGTAAGCAATGGAATTTTAGCCTCATTGCGACTTGCATAAAGACCAACCATAATATCCCAAGCTTGTTTTGCAAATTTTATTGAACGAATGTGAGGAGTAATAGTGCGCTTCGCAGACAATGCAATCAATGCACGAACCTGTGAATCCTTTATGTCCCAACGAGCATGTTCTACCCTAGGCAAAACAACTCTAATAGCAGCAATTCTTACAACAAGACCTGCAACATCCTCAACATCGCCTACATCTTTAGAACCATGACGTACATCAATGCCCTGCACTATATTCTAGACACCCTTTGACACAAGAACATGTTGCATCATGTAAGGGTAATTGTCCCCATCCAATCTGTCCTAGCAACAAACATCTTGAACACATCTATGTTTTTGTTGGCCATGATGAATGCATGTACCTGATGTGAAAACTGCCCAAAAATAGGAGAAACAAAGTAGGAATAACACGTGCTGTATAGCACAAACCGTAGAAGACTATAGGGACTGTTATACGGAAAATGGCACTGATAAAAATTTTGCACAAAATGAAGAAATATCATGTGTAGTACTGGCCGAAATGAGCCCGAATCAAAAATCTGAGCAGACTTAACTCTATGAGCTTTCCCAAAATTTTTGTGGACCTGCAAACGCTCACCAAAGCTCATAGAAATCAGAGAAAGTGAGCAAGCGTGTGATGGAGCTGCTGGCAACGAAGCCCGAGAGGATGCAACCTGCTCTGATGATGAAGGAAGCTCAAGGGACACAACAGAGAGTTATTACTTAGTGTGCAATGGAAAGATAGATAGCCCTAGAAATGATAGGCGTATATACAATGCACAGGGGGAAAAAACCTCCTAGTGAGGGAAAAAATACCTCGAAGTTCCTAAATGTGTTCACACACATCAATACCACATGTATATGGGAGCAATTAAGTGTTCTTTGAATTTCTTTGCAGATTATTGATGCATGACTATAAGTTAGATGTTCAACACAAAGTGGACATGGTTGACCCAACCATCTCTCACTATTTGAGAACTAATTCTAACATAAGGAACTGGCTAGCCAATATAGATTTTGAAACTTGTGAACTCCTTCTCTACCCTACCACAACCCTAGGTCATTTTTAACTTTTCATCTTGGAGGCTTTTGACAATGTCTAGTGGTCTTGTCATAGCTCTCACTAGAGTCTTACAGCAATTAATGTCAGTGATAAAACATGTTCCATATTGAACTCTCTTGAGGGCCAACATGGAATGGCTAGATTGTAAGTGTAGCTATCCAATACTTTAGCCAATGCTCCCTTTTCTAGCTATTTTGTAAAAATACTTTGGATCTTTCTAAATAGGGTTGCCTCAATGCTGATAGAGTCAATTGAGCAATATCCTCCTATCACAAAGCTCATGGATGACATGCAAATGTTCAATGTGAAGGTAGGGTGTTGCTAGGTTGTAAGTAAAATAGTGTATTTATTTTTCCCCTAATCCTATTGCTAGGGTGTTGCTAGGTAGGGTGTTGCGAGCTTAAAATAGTGTATTTATTTTTCCCCTAATGTTTGTGTAGCCACCCTTGCAAGAGGAGGCTTTCTCATGTGGATGGAGAGTGATAGCAAATGCCAGGCTAGTGGTTGACTACCCCTATTGCAACCCAAAAAAGACTATTAGGGTAAGCTATTGCTATTAAGGTAAGCTAATACTTGAACTGTTTTTGAGAGATAACACACTAATCTCTCTTTGCTAGATCAATAGAAATTTATACACTGGCAACTATGTTTGGTGGTGGGTAAGGGCAAAGTTGATTAGGTATTTGGTTAGTGTCCATATACAACTAGCCACAACAACACCCAAGACCCCAAAGGGCCAAAGAATCCAAAGGAAGAGTCCAGGCATGACCAAGGTCAAGAAGGATCCACACACAAGAGAAAAGGTAGATGAAGATAAGCCTAAGGAAGAGAATCGGGAGGTTCCAAAGGAAGAGAAACCCAACGAGGTTTCAAAGAATGTTGCCCCTAGAAAGAGCCCCAGAAAAACACAAACACATGCCGCCAAAGAGGATCATAAGAAGGAAAGAAGAAGCAAATATTTAAAAAAATAAAGCCTAAGGAGGAAGAGAGCCTGAAAAAGACAGCCAAAGAGATAGAGCCTAAGGAGGGTAAGAATAAAGAAGAAGAGCCCAAAACACCGAGAAAAAGCCCAAGAAGAATAGAGGAAGCTAGAACAAGAAAGAGTCCTAAGACTCCCAAAACCCTTAAAGTATTTTGTGAAGTAGAACTTTGTAAATAGCACAACATTACATATTCTACTTAACACACTCTCTACTTGAGAACATTACATACTCTCTACTTGAGAGCATTTTGTGAAGGAAAACATTACATACTCATATTTTTTGGTAAAAAGAAAACATCACAAATTCTCTGCTGAAGAGTATATTTTGTGAAGGAAAACATTACATACTCATATTTTTTGGTAAAAAGAAAACATTACAAGTTCTCTCCTTAAGAGGACGAAGTAAATTCACTCTCGTGTAGCTCCCAATATAATCTTTCAATTTTTGTTGCAATTATGGAAACCCTTGCATTTGTCTCTGCATGTTTTTCATAGTCCAACTGTGTGAACATCAACACGTCAAGGCCCAATCCATTATCCCATGCCATCCTCCAACCCTACCCTAGAAGGGCCTAAGAAATATGTCAGCCACGGTGGGAGTTCTTTCAAGTGAGTGGAGATAAAGAAAATTGGGTCAAGATCTACCTCTTCCTTCTCTTCCTTATCCTATTCATGGGCTTTTATCCCTTTTTTCTTCTCCTTATTGCTCAAAGGCACATGCATATGCGCTCTAGTCGTGTGCTAGAGGCCGAGCAAACAGCGAGCATTTTGACTTACGCGAGTTCTCAATACCCACCTACTTTAGGTTCCGGGCCCTCGGCGGGAATCCAAGGTAGTACCACTCATGAACCGCATATAGCGTTTAGTGACTCTTCCTCTGACTACGACGTCATGGAGGGTTACCCAATGCCTAATCCCGATAGCTCAAGGCAAGACATGCATGCCATGGGTTCACGGTTTGGGTCGAGCGTGCTTAGCTGCTTGAAGGAAACCTTTAATAGAGCCACTCGCTCCGAACATGGAGCTAATGATGTAAATGAGGAGGGTGGGGAAGTAAATTTGCCATTCATGACCAACGTAGACCCCATGCTCTTAGAGAGTGTGCACGTGAATACTCCATTCACCGCACCCCCTGCCTCTTTAGAGCTGTTCCCCTCCGAGGTTATATAACCTGATGGTAGAAGCCTTGCCAAAGTACAAGAAGTTGATCGGTATATCATTGCGGCTAGGAAAAAGGAAATCGAGAGCTTACGCAAGGCAGAGCAAAAAAGAGAGTTAAAAGCAAAAGCTCCTTTTTCAATAACATTGCTAGGAGAGCAATCGAGTGCTCCTGAATTAGCGACCACTAAGGGTCAACCCATAGAGGTCCACATTGCATCCAGCTCAAAGGACACCCCTAGCACCTCAATCATAGATGGAGCTTTCTTAAAATGAGAAATGTGAGTACAAACTACAAACGAAACATCTAACCAACCTATACACATGTCACACCTATCATGTGGGTTGGTTAGATGTCCTAAATCCGTGACGGGTGATACTAGTGTGGAGGATCAACAACAAAGAGTTTGTGAGGTCATCCATAGGGTTATTGAGCTAGAGAAATAGAACAAGGAGATCCACATGCCTTCAACGAGTCTCATGAGATTCTTGGATACAGGGAAGGCTAAAAACCAACCTTATCGCAAACGGAGACTCCCTTGGTAAGTCCAATGGATCCTCCATATGTTGTTTTGCCAGAGGTCTCAGTGCAATCTGAGCCCACCAGTGATAGCTTTGATGAGACCACGGCTACCATGCCTACCCCAATGATGGGCATGCCAAGAAACATGCCATGGACCTCATTTGTTTGTAAAGCACCACTACATGGTAGCTCAATGCCTACAACAGTACCTACAAGTGTGTACCAATCGTATATACCTATAGGTCCTCATACTCATGTAGTCCCTATCCCTCCCATTGTTTCAACTACCTATGCTCCACAACCACAACACCCAAGCTCTTATTTCCATGGGACCATACTGGCTAGCATTAGCATGTCACATCCGATGTCTGCTAAGCCTAGGGCCACACATATGAACTTTGGACCGCCACATGGCACAATATCGTACCAAACGTGGAACCCAAGGGCTTCCTACATGCCAAGCCCAATGCGAATACCTACTCCACCTGTACTCTCTGGAGTTCCTTCACCCACAGTGCATGCTCACTTAGGTGACAACAAGATTTACTCAAGCTATCGGTCGATCTATTGCTGAGAATATGCGTAACACGCCTGATAGAGAACTTAGAAGTAAGGGAGTTCAAATAGCCAAGCTCACACAAAAATTTAGTGGAGACGGGGATGTGAGAAAGTATATCAAAGTGTTTGAATAAATATTCAGTTCTCTAAGAGAACACAATGATCTGCATAAGAGTAATGCTTTAAGCCTAACCTTAAGTGGGAAGGCAGGGGATTGGTATAGAACCCTAAGGGTGGAAGAAAAAACAATTTACCCTACTCTTAGGAGACTGTTCTTAAAAGAATACATACGAGAGGGAGTGCTTTGGGGTGTAGCCTCTCAGCTCTAGAAAGCCCAATGAGAGGAAGGAGAGTCGGTGAGAGACTTTATTAGTCACTTGAAGCATTTGAATTCTCATTGTAATCCAAATGAGCACTTCAATAATAAACAATTTCTTGATAGATTCATTAGGGGATTATGACATGAGGATATCTACAATGGCCTAGTCGTATCACCACTTGGGAAGCAGTCACAACCAATGCGGTCCAATTGGAGGATAAGTTAATGATTCAAGGAGAAAGAGTGTCTGTTGAGCCTAAATCTATTAGCTCTCAAGCATCCGGGCATCAGCCAATGACCCTAAAGCCTATTGCTAAGGAGCCAAAGATATCTGAGATGACTTTAGCAGATCTCACCAAGGCCATTCAAGAGAGTCTTAGAGAAAATCGTGCTCCGGAAAACAATCATATGTATCCAAGAAGGGAGCAACAATGGTGCTCAGTATGCTATGGACCGCATAGTACCAGTGAATGCCCTACTTTTAGAGCAAAATTCAATGGGAATTGCAATGCCTATGGGAGGTATGGTCATCAAGCTAAGGACTGCATAGTATTTAAGCACGTGATGGCCAATAGACCAACCTTAGCATGGATAGACACACATGGAGTGCCTACATTGATGCCGACCCCACCTCTTGAACAAACGTCACAACACATGGTCCCTAGGGCCCAAAATGTTGTTCAAACAACACCCTTACCACCTCCAGTGCTAGGACCGCAACCACCACATCCAAGAATCACTTCTGTGAATCAAGTGGGTTGTGAGTCATCTATTGCTTGTTTGGAAGACTGTGAGGAAGATATAGACCCTAATGTTGCCTATGGGATGGATGCGCTTGAAGAAAATTCACAGTACTACATGGAGGACTATTGGGACAAGTCAAACATGTCTATCAAGTAGCTGCTCTTGCTGCAAGAGGAATGCACCAAAGATCACGCCATTAAACTTGATTGAGGTTACCGAGGAGCCATCACAAAGTACACTTGTGGTACCAGTAAATATACTCACACGATCGATGCTCCAAAAACAAAATTATATTCTTGAGGAAAGAGACACGACATCAATTGCTCAATCTCAGAAAAAGAAGAAAACACGAAGGGAGAGATCACAAAAAGCAACGAAGTCAGACCCCAATTCAAAGACCAACATAGGGACTGGTGACGACCTCGTATATATGAACGACACTGAAGAGGATTCTGATTCACGTAAAACCATGGAGACCAAAATGACCACTAAGATAGAAACCAACAAGGAATATCTTCATGAGCCACAATGGCCAGGATCCAAGAAGAAGATAGGAACTTATCCAAACCCTATAGAGGAGATCAAGCGAGTCAAGCAATTAACGAGTTTGGTAGCCCAAAGGGATCTAGAACCAGCACCTAGACATATCCAAATTACAGACACCGTGTTCCCTATGCAACAACAACCTCACTAGGTCCATAGACCCTTTGCCATACCTAGTGTCATCCAAGAAGAAAGTGACTTAAAGTCTTGGGAAAGTGGGTGTACTCACTTCTTGATGGAAAGAATGTTTACAGAGGGACCTCCTGATCCTATCAAAGAAATGGAGATCCCATCTTCCCCACGTTAAGGGATTGAAGCCCAAAAGGTTCCGTTAAACATTGTCAAATTGATAGATTTCATGTCTTTAGAAGTTAGAACCACCATCATGTCCAAACTATATAAAGACCCTGAGCTAGTCTCAGCTCTTCGAGCCTTCCTCAATGGAGAACTGAAGTTTGGGCTACCACAATATGCACAGATGGATGGAACTGGGGAGATGCCAATAGAGGAGGAACACTTAGATCCACAATCGAACCTAGATGAGAACCTTGTGGTAGAAATCCATGTTAACAAGTTGGGACAATACTTTGAGGGTGATGAATACAATGCAACCATACCAATCACTACTAAGGGATTAATTGTGAAGGGAATCCTTGATGGTGGTGCTGGGGTGAGCATTGTGACTAAAAATTGTTGGGAAACTTTGGGAAGACCTCACCTTGTGACCACAATCATAGTAGTGAAGATGGCCAATGGGTCTATTGTATGCTGGAAGATCAAATTTGGGTGCCATAACATAAATTGTGCTCTTACTTGTCACTTGGCCCATGTGAGCCCAATCCTGTGGCTCCAAAACAAATTGAAGATCGCGGAAAGGAAAAAATCACGGAATGCTACACACCCGCTCCAGAGCTAGTTTGGGTACCAAAGAAAGAACAATTTGTTCCACCTAACTCAAGAGTTACAGGGAAGTCAAATGAAGCTTCTTGCTCTTCATGTAGTTCCTATACGTAAATAGAAGCTATCACATAGCCTCCACCCACAATAGTGGACCTCCATGAAGCTATAAAGGAATCCACACCTCTCCAGTGTTCAAGAATCACCTGATGAACCACTTCAAGTTTGATCCTGCGAGAGTACCTTACCACCCTTGCAACTCGATGAGGCACCTAAGGTAATAGAAAACTAATGGCAAAAATACTCACCTATTACCAACTGAAACAATTGGTTTCAAAGGGTGACGAGCACATTTCAAACAATATGACCTACCCAAGGAAGAGGGGAGTCCTCACTCACGTCAATATTTTGGATCCTCATCCTCCTAAATTTTCTTCCCTGACATCTGAACTCTGCAATTGAGGGACTATATATACATAGCATTATACTAGTTTTAGCAAACAAACAAAAAATAAAAATAGTAAAGAGCAAGAGTAATTAGCAAACAAGTGTATACAATACTAGTCAAAATCATTGACCCAGACCTACACATGTCACATCCAGTACACTGAAATAGAAACCTATGTCATCAAACAACAAAGTTCTTTTTTCCCACTGATGTGCCTCTGGAAGGTGGATGTTTGGAGGTGAATATTCTGCAATTTATGACTACATAATGATGCCTTCAAAGGACAACAACAATGGATGTTTACATGTTACAACGGATGTTCTCCATTATATCAGGTGTACTACTTCCTTTATCTATGCTTTCCATAGTTACATGTTTGCATCTTGTCATTTAAGTTTCTAACAATGCATAAATTTTATGAAGTTGTGACATTGCCAATTTAGATGCTCTAATTTTTTCAATCTTCTAGTAGCTTGTTCTTCTCTTTGAGTTTGGTCTATTAGTTGGCTTGAAGTAGGTATCAGGACCTTAGGCTAAACTAGGCCACTTAATTGCCGACTTTAATTCCTAAATAGTCTATTAATTGTAGTAACTTTAGTAATTTTTTAGGCTATGAGGATATAGTTCTCTCTAGTTTATTCCACCTAAGTGTGACTTGTGTTATGAAAGCCCATGTGTTAAGCTGGTATTTGAGACCTCGAGTCTCCCGGCTAGTTTATGCTCAAGGTGGTATTTGAGACCTTGAGTCTCCCAGCTGCTGGTATTTGAGACCTCGAGTCCCCCAGCTACTTGTAGCGATTATGACAACAACAAAAAAAGAAAACAAAGAAGAAGAAAAAAGAAAAAAAAAAGAGAAAAAGAAAAGAGAAAGCAAATAGCACAAACTTCCTTGTATTTTATATGGATCACACTTAAGTAGTATAAGTGACAAGACCACTAGTCCTTAGACCTCGACGAGCATTCCTAAG
Source organism: Adiantum capillus-veneris (assembly GCF_014529385.1). NCBI lineage: Eukaryota > Viridiplantae > Streptophyta > Polypodiopsida > Polypodiales > Pteridaceae > Adiantum > Adiantum capillus-veneris. The sequence continues at coordinate 105,324,049 of NC_140958.1, forward strand.
GTTAACTACTCTTTAGTCAACATTTTTTAATTAACGTTGGTCAATATAGTACTTACTTTAGCCCTATCTCTCGTGTACTTCTCTTAGAGTCAACCTAATAGACCCTAACTCAATTGCATTTTATTCAGGCACTACGCTTGTTCTAGTTGGCGATGTTACAATTCATGAATTTGTTTTTGCATTTCCTAGAATATCATGTATGCATCTCACTTATTGTACACATGTACATGCTTCCTTTGAGATTTCATAATGTTGTTTTTCTTCTGACATAGGTACTTCTATCGTGATCCACGAAGGCTAGCCCACCATTGACGAGCTGATTTTTGGAAGTCCTCCAAGCTACATGGCGTAGCTTGGAGGACTCTATGAAGCCCTCGTCTCCAAAGGCCACATCAAATTTCTGGATGAAGGCCAACACTTTATTGGTAGCACCAAAGGTGCCATCATAGGTGAGAAAAGAGATCGTGTTTCCTCCCTCCTTCAACTTCTTTAGCTTTTGTGACCTTCGCCATGCAAGAAATGATTTGCGATGTTCTCCCCTCTTGTATTCTCCAGGATAATAGCCATAGATTTCATTGGAAGAGAAGGAAGGTGAAGAATAAGGAGAAGAGGGTGACCTCTTCCTAACCCTTTTCTTCCTTTGTTTCCTCTCTTCCCTTTCCGAGTGACGAGGAGAAAGACTATGTGTTGATCTTTTTCTCTTGGGAGGAGTGGGTGATCGTCTAGACCGCCGTCTTCGTGGAGCCACATCTTCAGAGGAACTTAAATTTTCATTGCTTTCTTCCTCTTGAATGGGAGAGATTCTTCTTTTAGGGGTCTCTTCAAGAGGCCTCCTAAGCTCTCTCTCTCCTCGTGGAGAGGAAGGTAAATTCCATAAGCACGAAGTTGGATTCCTCCTCTTGAATGGGAGAGAGTCGTATTTTAGGGGTCTCCTCAAGAGGCCTCTAAAGCTCTCTCTCCTCATCGAGAGGAAGGTAAATTCCATAAGCACGAAGTTGTTGAGTAACTCTGACTTGCAAAGTAGGGTTGCCCATAGCTTGCTGCAACCTAGTGACGAGATAATTCACAAACATGGGAGCATCATCATTAGCACCTTCATGTGCAAAATCAAAGTTATCAATGTTCATTCTACTCTCTTGATTATTGTCAGCCATATTAACATAATTTATGTATGTAATTAGTGTATGCTTTGGCAATTCAAAACCTTAGTTGCCACTCCTCTTAGCCTTTGAAAATCGGCTCTTAAGTATCTACACCCACGGCTCGAAGTGGTTAATTATAAAGAGTAGTGGAGTAGGTCTAACATAGCAGAGTTGCCGAGGGCTAGCTCCTTTTGGACTTCTTATGGATCAATAATGGTAAAGCCATAGGCAAGTCTAAAAATACTCCATTAATAAAGCCAAATCTCCCGAGGTGTACACCATATCCCACATAGTGGGCTCAACAAAACCGATAATAGATCCCAGTTCCACTTACCCTAATATAATTAACAACATCAACCATTTATAGGCTACTTAAGGACCTATCTTCTTAAGAAAGAAAAGAGAAACCAAATTCTCTGATACCAATGTAATGGAATTGGCCTATTTAACTTGAGAGTAGCAGAAATTAATGAGAGTACTTTTGAGAAATGACTTTGTAAGCATAGCGGGTGAACATAATTGAAGATAGCAACATAATCATAGCAATTAGTTAACTTGGCATGAACAATACTTTTGCAAGAGAGAGAATTTAGAGAACATGACAACAATTGAGGACCGGATTTATGTGGATCCGGTCCCCCCTTCAATAGGCATTTGTATTATGATTTCTCCCATTAAGAGAGACTTGTTACAATACAGTCTTTGTGTTCCTTGTGACCTAGGTGATGCAATGAAGATGGAAAGCTTCATGCATCACAAACATAACATAAACTTGAAGAAATCTTTAACTATCCCAAGCCTCAGTCCCAAGACCTCAAACACCTTCGAAGGTGGAGAGAGCTAGCAGGGAATGAGGGTAGGGAAGAGGAAGAAGAAACATTTCATAGGAAAAAGAATTAGTTCCTCACTTATCATAACTCTTCTTGCTAGCATACATAATAGCATATTAATGAAGAAGAATGAGATGGAAATATTAAGCATTGAAGCATGGCTCTTGGTTGGATTTGCACTCCATAGCCAAGAGTGCTGGTGTAGGCTCTCAACCTCTACTTGCTTGGATAAGGAGAGGGAGCTCTTGCACTTTGCATAGCACACTATGAGAGTGTTTGTGAGTGTGTGTGGATGAGTATAACTCCTAAGAAACCCCCTAGCTTGCTTGGGTCGACCCCCCCCCTTGTAGCTCATGCTTGAAGCTCATTGGACCTCTCCAGGCCTAGCCAATCACAAGTAGGAGGCATTACAAGCAACAAGGGTAGCCTTGGGACAAGTGTCCCCTTTTCCCCTTTGGGAGAGAGGGCTTGATAAATGCAAAATCAATTAATTAAATCTCCTAAACTATCATTGGACCCCTTGGGTGGCCACCCAATAGGCTTCAGGCACACCATGAGGGCAACATGAGGAGGAACTTGACAAGTGTCCCTTTTGCTTTCTTTGTACCATGCATGCCTTGTGTGAGTGTGTGGGTATTCTCTCTCATCCCCCCTCATGTAGGGCTCGCCCCCTCCTTGTAGAGATTGAATATTTGACTTTTTGACACCTCAACCCCCTCATTCATAGGCCCAGTTCCCACCACAAGCTTGGCCCTTAAGGACTTTAAGCTTGGGATGGGTTCTCACCTCAAGTGCAACTCTAGCATCTCAAGCATGTCAAGCACCTCAAGCATCTCAATCATCAAGCACCTCAAGCATCTCAAGCACCTCAAGCACCTTAGTCATCAAGAATGACAAGCAGGACAAGCACCTCGAGCTGGGTCGGGTTCCCGTGCCTCAAGCTCAGCCCTAGATTACCTAAGGTCAAAGGACTTTTACACACATTATTGGAGGTCTTCAATGAAGCTAACCCTAAGGTCTTATGCTCCATTGGTTAGCCTTGCTCTTTGATAGACCATCTCTCATTTGGGCCCCTTTACCATTGGCCCCATGTTGAGATAGATCTATAAGCACATGTCTATATCTTAACCCTTGTTCCCGTTTATTCTCCCACATCAAGTGATCACTTTAATATGAGAAAATTATTTGGGTTGGTTAGAAATTAGATATTAGATTTTATGATAAATGCTACACCCTTTAATCTTTTTTATGGTCTTGATATCATACTACCGGTAGAATTTCTATTTTCGAAACTAAGGGTAGCTAAAGATCTTGACTGGACCGGACATGAATTGTCAAAGAGGCTTGAAGATTTAGAAAATCTTGATGAACAAATGATAACAGTTGTAGCTCACATCTATGCACAAAAAGGGAAGCAAAAGCAATGTTTTGATTCACATCTAGTCACAAAAATCTTCAAACAAGGGGACCTAGTTTTAGTTTATTCCCTTAAGCAACACATTCCCAAGTTCAAGAAAAAGGAGAATGGAACGTTTATCATTGAAGATGTATCTCCAAGTGGAGCAGTTAAGTTGTCCACTTTAGGTGGTGAACCAATGGCTAACTGGATGAGTGGATGCCACTTAAAGCAGTACCATTTGTCACTAACCAATGAATACATGCAGCAAAGTAGAGAGATTAAATGACAGCAGTTTATTGATGAAGCTCAGGAGGAAGCTCTACTTTGAGTACTCAAGAGGAAAGTTGCTTTAAGAAATCAACAAACACCTATTCCCATCAATGCTTTGGAACCAGATGAAAGACTATGGGAATCATAGAATGATGTAGTATCAATGGATGTGATTGATTGGATGGAATTGACCTTTGCATCACGGTACAACTGAATAATCATAGAACAAATACATTAGTTGATATCGGAGCTTGAATAAATGCAGTCAGTTATTCCACTTACAAAAAGCTACGAATCATTCTTTAGCATCAGGAATATCTGCTATCAAAGGATGCAACAAAAACCCAACACCGGCATTGGGAGTAGTCAACTTGAATGTGATAGTAAATGGATTTTCATGCCCTCATAAATTTGTATGGCATACCAGATGAACACATGAATGACACGATGATTCTTGGAATCTCATGGATGCGGACATACAAGGCAGTACCAGATTGGGACACCGATCAACTCAAGCTATCACTTAAAGGAGGACAACTCTAGTCCAATTGCACCAAGCAAAGAATAATGGAAAACAGGTCGCCCACAAAAGAAACAAGGAAATAATCGATCTACGTCAACCTCTAGATGAGCAAATGCTACAAGTAGCATGCAAGGAGTCAGACAGATTTGGGTACCAAATGAACAAATCAAGGACAATCCGTCTCCAATTTGGGTGCCCAAAAACTCATCTACCATATTGAAAAAAGTTTCATATCTGACAACTCAGAGAAAAATATCTTTCAGAAGAGAAACTAGCACTAGATGGGTTTGGAAACCAATGGAGCATTTATCTTCTCCACAAATTGTAAAGCCGATGAATCAGTGGAAAGTTAATTCTCAAAAAACTCGACCACAACAGCTCATCAATGGAAAACCAAAATACCAATGGAGAGTTAAATCTTAGCAACCATCATCATTGATACCTACAGCTCTGGAAATCAGTGTGCCAAAGTATCCAGATGGTACAATCAGACAAAGGGCACACAAAAACGATATCTGTTATTTAGAAAGCAGCAACAAGAAACCTTGACCACGGAAACCCTTGAGTTAACTACTCAAGACCCAACTCTTGCACTGCATGTTGGTTTAAATTGCATTGATCTTCAAAGCATGATAGAGCCAACCACGGCTATGCATAGACACAATTGTTCAACCCATACCCGGAGCACTCCATCTAGGAGGGGTGGAAGGACATCATTAATAAAGGGCAATGTTTGAAGAGGGAGGATGTTAACATGTGGGTTTTTGCAAAATTACCTAATAATGCCCTTAAAAATCATCAATAGGGAAATTTTAGCTGCTAAGATCTCCTTGATGAGTGTAATTAGTGTATATACTATCAAAAAAAACATAAAAAAGTAGCATTTTTTGCTTATTTTCATCAAATTTTCTTGATATTGGAGCTGAAAAATAGAAAAATCCACCAAAAAATAATAAAATAGTGTTTTTTCAATTGTTGATTTTTCAATTTTCTTTTTCAATGCATTTTATTATTTTCTTTGATTTTGCTAATAAACAGGTCAAAAATTAATAACAAATAGCAAATGATATCTGATAGAGAAACTGAAGATATGGTAATGATCAAAAGAACAATACGGACAAGCACACAAATTTTCAATCAAAACAACAAATGAAAGCGGGAGGCCTAAATTAGGCCGCTAGGGCCTGTTTTTGCAAATTCTTGCAGAATGAGCTAACGGAGTCCGATCGAGGAAATTTTTGAGTCTAGCATAGATTTCATGGCCTATTAGTACTAACAAGGGAATCTAGAGAAAAATAGTTTGAGAAGTCCGAGTATAGATATCCAAGGTAACCCAAAATCACCTCATTTCCACTAGTCACTCTTGGAGAAGAGAGCTCTCTACCTTCTTCGCGTGCAATTTTTGGAGTCCATAGTCGCCCATTTTCAGTGCCGTTTCACACAAAACATGAGGGGTAAGTTCTAAACTCATTAAAGAACGTTTCTATACAGTCGAGGAGCAAGTCTAGACCCATGAGAAAACCCTAGAATCTCAATTGAATACGAATTCCTGCGACACAAAAACGACCATAGCGGCTTGTCAGCTCAACCAAATTGGACAACACTTGAACTGTAGCATGTTCATAGATAGTAGAACACTTCCATATCATTAGATGACCATTTGGCAGGGGTCAAGGGGGTCCCCAAGTAAATAATCTAGGCTTTTGCCACATGTTAGAATTGAATTCTGACTCCACGGCAGCTTATAGACAAGGTCTATACACAATGTACCTAGATGGTTTCAATGAAAAACTCAAGGCAAGCTCTCTAACAGTAGGAAACAACTCAAAGACTACAAAGTATCAAATTTGACAAATGAAACCAAACTGACTCCGAATGAGCCCAAACTAGATGAGCAACATCAGTCCATGGCTTCAAACGTAACCAACCAACTCTACACACCAAGTAGTAACAAAAACCGGTGATTTCAGAGTCAACAAGAGCTCAAAGTGATGCCAACATGACCAAATCTTACCAAACTCAATTTAGGACTTGTTTTAGATATAATGAAGATGTGTAGATCATGAAATTATCTTTTCAAGCAAAAAATACAATTGTTGTTAATAATCACGATTATTTACTTTTGTGCACAATTGGCTTGAAAATCATCATTTTGCTTCACCTATCACTTGTACACATCTATCTCATGCCACATGACAAATATGATCTCAAAAGATCAAGAAAAACTCAGATTTTATCAAAAAATGCACTAAAGGCTCTTCTGTCCAAATTTTGAGTTAATTGTCACAATTTTTGATCCAAAACATCCCATATCTCACACAGCATGTCTAGAACCATCTTGCAACAAAAATTGTCCAATTTGATGAAAATGTTAATAATCACGATTATTTATATTTTAGCCAGAATGAGTTCAAATTTCAACTTTGACCTTATGGGACCAAAGTACATGATGTGACAAGACCATCAATCAAGTTTGATCACATTTGGATCTCAAAAATCCAAAATCCCTTCATATCTATTGTTTCAGAGTTTGAAGACTAAATCTGGCACCATTTCCACCCTATACACTCACATGAGTCCACACTTTACTCAAAATATCTAAATCACATATTTTTGAAGTCTATGATGTCAAAAGTACAAAAATATTAAAAAATTTCCTTGTTGTAAATAATCGTAATTATTTACTTTGGTTGCAAATTTTGCCTGGACTGAATGGTTTTGATCTTTACACGTTTTTATGCATCTATGCATGCTCCAAAATTGATTTGAAGCAAATTGGACATCATTTGCTAGCAATTCAGACACAAGGCATTTCAGAGCAGAATTCGTGGAATTTTCTAACTTTGAAACTGTATTCTCCTAATAGGTACAATGCAAGCTGCTGAGAAAGCAAAGAAGAGGATGACCCAAAAAGAAAAGCTACAAGAATTGCCACCATATCAATTGGAGCTGAGTTCAGTGAAATGGCCAAGGTCACCTACCTATCAAAAGAACAGCTTGAAGAACACAACACCACAGTCTTCACTGGCAGATTCAAGAGTGAAGATGGAAATCAGGTAGAGTTACAAATGCTACCCAAAGAAGTTTATGATGTAGCCGCAAAGCCAACAACAAAAGAAGCCAACAAAAGGTTAGGACTTTGAGAATTCTACGATCAAGAGCCATGTGGAGTAGACTTCCAGCGAGCTTATGAAATATTGTCAACCATCAAAGAGGATGGATCTGCCCAGATCACAGATCAGTAGGGATAGAAATCATGCGATTGCAACCACCTTCACACAGGTATTGAAGTTAAAAAAAAGGCAAACAATAGATCATGCTCAGTACGTGCTTAAAACACTCAAGAGCACAAAGAAGGAAGGAAGAGTAACATATCTTGGAGCTCCAAAAGTTCTAACCAGGATTGCATACCATGCTATTGGGATGGCCGATAACTTGCCTCCCTCCCCAGATCAGAATACATGGATAGTCACAACTCAACCCTCTCCACGAGCCACTAGATCAAAGAAGAAAAAAATATATATATCAGATCAAGAATAACCAAAAAGATCACCTAAAGCCCATATCAGTGAAGAGAGCTCTGACAATGAAGAAAGGAGGGCAAGGAGAGAAGAATGAAGAGGAAGAATTGGTAGCCCATCAGGAAGAACCTCCGCTAGAAAAAAGCAAGGTCCAAAAGAGAGAAAGAATCTTATGAAAGAAGTCGTCAAGCTGCAAGAGAGAACCCCGAATCATGGAGTCCAAGGGAAATCAAGGGCTAGAACCAAGAACCCCAAGAAGACCCGAAGGATCTGCTTGAGAGAATGTATGTGGAAGCTGAAGCCCTAACTTATACAGAAGGATTTACAAGCATAAAGAAAAGCAAGAGAAGACTCAACTGTGCAACAAACATAGCAAACAGAAGCTACACAACCGGTTGAACCACAACATGAACAAGGAGATATGTCTCCAAGACCACCTTCACCCGCTACCGAACAAGAAGATCAATTATGTCCTAGTCCAAGCCCTTCACCAACTAACAAATCCAATGAAGGTGAGGAAACAAAAGGAGAAGAGAAACAAGAGGAGTGTTGAGCCAGCAGAGGATCACACCCGCATTTTTGCTCACACCCATCATTTTGTAACCATTGATTGTAATAAATGTCTTTCCGACATTAATTTTGATTTGAGCCATTCACTAAGTAACGGGACTCAATTGAGTTTCCAGTCTGTAATCCCGACGTAATTTCACCTGCTGATGTAAATAATTAGAGATGTTCTCACCTCCAAGGCTGAGGTATATAAGCCAAAGTTTTGTAACCTAAAAAAGATTCAATTATTAATCAAAGTGAGTTTTGAGCGTCGTGACTGTGTCTGAGAGAGAGAGAGAGAGAGAGAGAGAGAGAGAGAGAGAGAGAGAGAGAGAGAGAGAGAGAGAGAGTCTTATCTCCTTGCTACGCGAGCTACGGAGCCGCCATTGGAGAAGTGACACCGCCATTGTGTTAGCAACGACAAGAGCTACGCACTGATACCAAGAGTGTGCGCTATTGGCTTCTATGTGTGGTAAGTTCCTACGAGCTTCGGTGTGAGTTTTCTTCCAACTCGTGTGTCGGAATAGAGCGTGCAGCATATCTATAGAACCACAACGAGTAGAGCTACACATTAGTACCATCGGGGTCAAGTTTCGGTCACCTGTATTTTTCGGCCTGTCTTCATACGCGTTTGCCGCACGGAGTGGTTATAGGTTGATTTTGCAGTTCAAGTCTTTAGGGTGTTGTTCTTACCTAGTGTATAGACTTCCCCTTGAGTTTGAGATCGATTCGATGATTCTAGATCCTGTTTCGTATAGCATTCGTTCGTAGTACGGATTTCAGTCACTTGCGTGTTTTAGAACTTAGATTTGATTTCCTTAGTAGTGATTGTCATTAGAAGGTCGAGTAGGTGATTTGACACCCACCTAGTTGTTTCCATGCGCCTGCGGGTCAAGCTCCGTCCTCGTCTGACAAATTCTGTTGTTGGTTGAGTTCTCGCTATTTAGCTTCCGCTAGCGGCGTAACCGCCTTAGCATTTGGCGCCGCTGCCGGGGACGAGAGCCCTAAGTAGGTGACCTTAGACTAATCCTACGAGGTGAGTCGTATAAACTACTTTGTATACTTTAGTTAGAAAAGATCTAGGAGTGGTGGACTCCGAAGGTCTCGAGAGATACTAGGAAGTGGGGTATTCCTGGGTCTTCCGCGTTGACAGTATTTTTAGTCTAGCTTAGATTATATTGTTTTTGATGGTGTTTAAGTGGTTGTTGACATAAAAAGCATTTGCTACTCCGTGTGTGGTAGTAAATCTCTTTATATTTTCAATTGCAAAAAATCCATTTTATGATTAGAAGTAGCTTAGGTAGGGCCTGATTTGATCCTGATCTAGAGCTATCAATTGGTGTTCTATTTGCTTGATGTGTTTGATTGCATGTTAGATCACTGAAAAAGTCGCTTTGGTAGTGAAATATGCAATAAACAAAGTTCAGAAAAATTTTCTGTGTAACTGATTGTTGCTGAGCACTTAAAAGAGCTATTGGAAGAGTTCTGTGCTGAAAAACTGGAAATCTGCAACTTTAGACATCATACGCGTATGATGTCTTAGGACCTAAACAGAGACTAAAATTGAAAATTTGACATTGCCAGAGTGTTTAGAAGGGGGGTTTTACCCTAAGATCAACTTAAAACAAGAGCATTAACATTCAAAGAAACCCAAAAAAGACAAGTCGGAGTCCAAGAAACGCAAAGAATAGGAAATTTTGGATTCAAATCTTGTTTTTACATTCAAACCTGACAAAAACACTTGAAACTCAATTATAAACATTGGAGAAGGCTTAAAACCAAAAATAGTCAAAATCTGGGACAAAAGACATCATACGCGTATAATGTCTTTTGGCACATCCACTGCTTATTTTTGATATCTGACTTGACAAGATTGTTACAGGCACTGTTGGAAGCATAAATATCAAGTTTGGACCCAATTTGATGAAAAAGACATCATACGCGTATGATGTCTTTGACCTAATTTTGGACATATTTTGATACTTTGCTAACACAGATCCATTGTAATAGCTGTCTAGAGGTTATATTTCAAGTTTCATCCCATTTGGATCACAATTGACCCAAAAAACAAGTCAAAAGCAGAAAATTGCCAAGAAAAGCCTGAACTAGCCATAACTTGCTCAAACAGAGTTCAAACTGAATTTTGTGAGTGAACAGAGCATAAAGGGGCCACTGAGAGTGAGCATAACCAAAATAGTCAAAATCTGTGAAAAAAGACATCATACGCGTATCATGTCTTTTTCAGCATAACTGCAACAAAATTCTCACTTGATGAAACAGAAGTTGTCCAACTGACAAGATTAAACAGTTGACCAAGTATCAGTCAGTTTGGATCAATTCTAACCACAAAAACTTGAGGAAAACAAATTGCCGAGACGGAAAAGTTAAAGTCCTTTAGGGGAATTGATGAATTTGAGATCGGGCAGGAATCTCCGGAATAATCAACCAAAACAAGGGGAACCAGCAAGTGTCATATCAACCGAGGGAAGTGTAAACCAAAGTTGGGTGCAACCATTAGAGCCGATCTTTGAAGGAAGTGTCTCTGATACTTCTTCGGAGAGATCTTACGAGATTTTCACCGAAAACTTGGAACACTTGAACCTGAACAATAGAGTAAATATGGCAGCAGGATCATCAAACCCTTCCGCCACCATGAAGCTATTGTTCATAAAATACCAGTACGACAATGAGCAAGGTGCCAAGATCTACAAAGATGGAATGGACCGCTATTGTGTAAAGATAGAAGATAGACCTAGTGAGTTCAAGGACTTAGTGCCTGTGAGCTATAGCGGAGATAGATATCTAGATGACGAGGGTACCATGTACTTGGTAGTCCTAAATCCTAACATTGTGGACAAGTGGGGATTGATGGGCACCAAAGCCAAAATAGATGAAGAACTCGAGGAGAAAGCACCAATAATGAACTTCCCTAATGCGAGGTTAAGAAGAGAGAATGAAACTACAAGGATCAACACTGATAACATCTATGTGGGGCTGTACAAATATAATAATGGAGAGCAAGATCTCTATTATAGATGTGAAGAACCCTACACCGGAGAGTTGACAGACCAAAAAAGACTTTATGTCTTTACCTACACAGAGGGATCGGAAGTGAAAATTGCCGCTTACGATAAGTATGGCAGGCAATACTCAACAATGGGCAAGAAAGAATTAGAAGGATATACATACTTTGGGGGACCACTACATCAGTATTATGTTACTTCTAGCTCACATAGACCAGCACCAACAAATGGAGTGCAAAACTCAATGACAACAGGAGGACAAAGAACTCAGGTTGCTGACTCTTTCAGTCAACCTTGGGACTCGAAGCTCGGACCAATGGGATCATTACATTCCAGAGAGTCAATGGAGACGAATCGAGGTAGTGCAGTTCCAATCCCCACCTATACCATGCCAGGTCCAAGGTTTGAAGCGGAACCATCGCATTTACCTCCTAGTAGAAGATTCAGGGCAGGGGAACCGACAAGGGTAACCCATGAAGTCCATGATGCTAGAGAACGCTTTAGCCGAGACACAGGAGCAATGAGATTGGTAGCAGATCATAGACGTATGAGACCATCTCAAGTAGCCAAGTGTATGCCAAAGAAGTATGGTGGTTCAGGAGATCCGTATGCACATGTGTCACTCTTTAAGCAAGTCTTAAGAGCTGAGCAGATAACAGATTTCCATACACAATATGAGGGATTTGGTCTTACTCTAGAAGGTACTGCATTGACATGGTTTCAACCAATGAACATAGGGGGATTCCATGACATTGACCATTTGCTAAGAGAGTTTACTGAGGAATTCTCAAAACGAGGGATTAAGCACAATACGGTCTCACAAATATATGCTTTTAAACAGAGAGAACACGAAAAAGTGAAGGAAGCTTCACTTCGCTTCAAACAATACATTGAGAGATGTCCAGTACGTGAACAACCACAAGATGACAGACTATCTGTTCTCTTTATTGAGGGACTGAGGAACGACACTCTCAAGAAGGACTTGCACTTGAAAGCTTGTACAAGTTTCGAGCAAGTAACGAGAGAGGCATTGTACTTAGTGGATAACTGTACGGTTTATGGAGAGGTGTCAGCGGATACAGATTTTGCATCCAGTAGCTCCTCCTCCGTAGCGAGCGAGACCACCACTAAAAAGAATGTTCAAACAACAACCATGCCAAATGTAGAGCAAATGATAGAAGATGCTCTAAAAAGGATGGCACCATACCCGAAACCATTGCCAAAAACACTGAAATGGTGTGCTATTGAACAAAAATGGACAAATCATCTAACAGAGGAGTGTTATTACAACAAAGGGTATGTAAGGGAGCGCCAGTATGCACCTCCTGCTCAATTAGCACCACCTCAAGTACATCCAGTACCTCGATACCCAACGGGAAATGTACCTAGACCTATGGGGATAGAAAGACCGCAACCGGTATTGGGACAACAACCACCTTTACCAGGAGCAAGACCAGTGGGCATTAGATATGCACCAACCTTAGAGAATCAGGAAGAACAAGCCTTAGTGCCTGTTCAAGCCTATTATGAAGAATCGGGTGCACACATGTCTCCGACAGTTTATTACCCACCAGAAGAACCAAAACAACCAGAACCATGGGGCATGATGGGGAATGTTGGAATACCCACAGTTACCAGTGCTTCTGATGAAGAGAGATACAATATGGACGCAAGAACCTTGATGTTCATAGCTCATGGAGGGTTAACAGGACAAAGACCATCCTACCCACAAAGGACGAATCAAGCGGGACCAAGACCAGCACTAGGACCCTGTTACAAGTGTGGAGGTGACCATCTGATGAATGTTTGCCCACATACGGAAATCATTAGAATTAACGCTTATTGCACTGAGTGTGGGGTTACTCACTTCATTGAGGATTGTTCAAAGAATCCAAACAAAGTGCAAAAGACGACATTGAATATGCTAGAAACTATTCCTACCAGCAGTGGGTCTGAAAATGAAACTCTGATACCAACGCAAGTTGTTACTAGAGCTCAAGCTAAGAAAACCACTAGAGAACCTGAGAATGGAAAGTTAGCGACTGACGTAGTTAGTCAAGGACCGCGGAGTCAGAAAAACACATGGAAAGCTAGAAAAGCACGCATGAAGTTGAGAAAAGAACATGAAGACGCTATTCTAGCTGAGGAACTAAAGCAAACTAAAGCTAGATTAGAAAAACTTGAGAGTCAAAACGGGAAACGAGAGATGAGCCCGGAAAGAATGAAACAAAAGAGTATCAAAGAAACAACGAGCTTAAGCTCAGGAGGATCAGTGCTAGTCGACAAAGTACACGAACCATTGGACGCACTGATGAGAGCTTACGAAGCTAGGTTAAAGAACAACCAAACACAAGAACAGAGATGGATGACATACCCAAACGCAGAATTGGAAAAGCAGAGACTTGAAATGTGCCAGAGAATGATCGAGACTGCACAAGCCTTATTAGAACCACCAAAAAAAACAATGAATTGTGGAAAGGAAAACCCAATTCAGCAAGAGACTATCGTTTCGCGGGTAGCTGAAAAGACTCCCAGTGCACGAAAGCCTGAAAATACACAAAAGGATGACCGCATAGTATTGAACACAACCGATCAGGAGATAGAGAGTTTTCATCCAGTCATACAGGGGATTTACAGAAAAGATGAGGATTACAATGAATTTTGGAAACAAGTGAGAGAGGCAAACTTTGCAAACGAGCTAAGTTGCCAAGCTAATAAGACAAATTGGGAAAAGGACATCAGGAATCCTCCCATAGTGGAATTTGAGGCAGGATCTCAAGTGGACTTGGATCTGCAATCTTACTGGGGAGATGGGGGCTCTGTTAGAACAATGGAGAGCAAACCTCATTCACTGAAAACCTTACCTTCATACTTAGGAGAGTATGAAGCAAAATCTGAGATTAGAGCACTTCCCTCAAGAAAAATCTCATCAGAAAAAGTCATGGATTCGCAAGGATTGATAGAGATTTTGTCAACACCAGTGACATGCACTATCACTCTAGCTGAGCTTTTGAGGCTAAGACCACATATGTGGACCACTGTAGGAAAATTCTTGGAGAAATTCGGGATAAAAGATCCAACATCGAGATTGCAAGAGAGCATTGAGGAGCTGAGCAAGCCACAAAAGAACGCTAAGCCTGTACCCTTAAACAAGGTCGGAGAGTATTGCGAAGGTGAAGAGGGGAATACAACCTTACCAGTTGAATTCCAAGGAGTGAACACAATGGCAATACTAGACAGCGGAGCTGGGGTAGCCATTGCTACAAAAGAAATCTGGAAAAAATGGGGGAAACCAGCAATAAGGAAGACTAGGTTGAAACTCCAATTAGCAGATGGACACATGGAGAAACCTATGGGTTTATTAGAGAAAGTCGTAGTGACTTCTTGCGGCATTGAATACGAACATACTTTTGCTATTGTCGATTTTGCCAAGGAGAATAACTATGATATCATACTGGGAAGACCATTCATGAGACAGTTAAAAATGGTCCAAGATTGGGGCTACGATCACATATACTTGAGAAATATGGAAACCACTACACGTGTGAACCTGAAAGACCATAGCTACAAAGAGGTGAACCGAACACCGGTAGAGGAGTTTGATTCAGCTACTTTGGCGGGATCCGAATTTCCAGCTTGGTTAGGTAAACCCAAGGAGTTATGGATGTGTGGAGCTTCGAAATGTGGAAGTCTGAAACGAGAAGAATGTGTTTTAGAAAGGGCTATCGAAGACGAAACTTATGTAGGAGAACCCTTTCCAGAGGACACGTTTGAACCATTAGAATGGACACACATTCTAGCAACCCTAGATGTTTGTGCAATTCCGGATGGTCCCACAACGAAATTTTGCGACAAGGACGGGTACGACGTGGTTCCGTATTTCATGTTGAGAACTGTGCTCGAAAAAGAAACTGAAAAGAACGATACACTGGAAAAGGAAGATGAAGAAGAGGTGTTTCACGACATTCCCAATCATCCAGAGTGGGGAAATGAAGCAGACAACGAGTCAACGGACAATTCAAGCGGAAACGAAGAAACTATAACGGATGTCCGATTTTATGATTTTCCGAACCAAACTAAACAACGCCAGAAACGCTATAGAGCAAAGAGAAAAACAAAAGGGGTTAGAACCAATCCGATGCCTAGAATAAGAGGAAAAAATCAATTCCTAATGCTAGTAAAGGCTGAAGATTGTGTTAAGGATAAGATTTCTGGAAGAATGAGAGGCAGTGATCAAAAGAGCTTACGAAAAGACAAAAGAGGCTCAAGAAATCAAGTTCAAAAGAATGGAACGAAAACGGAAACAGAAAAATCAGAAGAGAACAAGCGCAACAGAGAACACACGGAGTCCAAGCTAGAACGTAGAAACAAGTACAGAGAGCTCAAGAAAACTCTGAAAGAAGTTTGGACTACAGAAATTGAGAGTGGAGAGGACAAAAACGCCAAAATCAAGGAAAACATGGATGTTCCCTCTCACTATAGGAAATTCACAATAGAGGATAGGAAGGTGATATTAACCCCACCTATTCGAGAGAGGAAGGAGAACGAATCTTATGACGGACCGGAGGATGCAAAAAAAGTTGATTTAGCAGCTCCAGGTGAGCCACCTAGACCGGTATACATAGCCACAGATTTGTCTCCAGGCGAGGAAGAGAGACTTTTGAGTCTTCTCAGAGATTATAGGGATGTGTTTGCATGGTCTTATAAGGACTTAAAGGGAGTTGACCCATCGATATGCCAACACACAATCCCACTGAAACAAGACGCAAAGCCTAGCAGACAGAGACCATACACATATAATGATACGTTTGCTAAGCGAATCAAAGAAGAGATAGATAAGCTAATGGAAGCTGAATTCATATACGAGATTGAACACACTGATTGGGTATCTCCGATTGTGGTAGTACCTAAGAAGAATGGAAAACTCCGAGTGTGTGTCAACTAAAGAAAGTGAATGCTGCAACAATCAGGGACAATTATCCCCTGCCGATAACTGATCATGTTCTAGAGCGTGTATCAGGGAAAACAGCATACTCCTTTCTTGATGGTTTTTCAGGATATAACCAGCTAGCCATAGCATTGGAAGATCAACATAAAACAGCTTTTGCAACGGAGTGGGGAATTTATGCTTATCGGGTTATGCCTTTTGGTATAACCAATGCTCCCGCAACCTTCCAGAGGCTGATGACGCATGCTTTCAAAGAATACTTAAGGCTGTTTCTCAAAATATACATGGATGACTTATGTGTACATTCTCTACTGAGAGATGAGCATCTAGAACACCTAAGAAAAGTATTTGAGAAATGTAGGACATATCGCATTTGTCTCAATCCTGAGAAATGTGTGTTTATGGTCCGACAGGGCAGAATTCTGGGACATATTGTCTCACAAAACGGAATATCCACGGATTTAGAGAAGATAAAAGTTATAGTGGATATGCCTAGACCAACCAATGCGAAACAAGTACAGAGCTTTATGGGACATTGTGGATATTATAGACGATTCATTTACATGTACGCTATAATAGGCCAACCACTTTACAGGCTAATAGTGAACTTTGAATGGACAGAGGAGTGTGAGGAATCATTCAAGAAATTGAAAGAGGCACTCATTACTGCTCCAGTCTTGAAATCACCAGATTGGGAGAAGATATTCCATGTGCATATAGATGCTTCTGCATATGCAATAGGATGCATTCTGGCTCAGCCAGAAGAAGGAAACATGGATTTTCCTATCTGTTACGCCAGTCGACAGCTCAACCATGCAGAGAAGAATTACACCACAACAGAGCGAGAAGGATTAGGAATGATCTATGCTGTGAAGAAATTTCGGCATTATCTTCTAGCCAACAAGTTTGTGTTTTTTACGGATCACCAAGCCTTGCTCTACCTAGTGAATAAACCATGCAATACCGGGAGAATAGTGAGATGGTTCATTATCTTACTGGAATTCGACTTCACGGTAGTAGTAAAGAAAGGAAAAACACATCTTAGAGCTGATCATCTTTCGCGATTAACGAATGGAGAAGACCCTATAGGAGTAGATGACGACATGCCAGACGCGTACTTGTTCAACATAGAAATGATACCTAAGTGGTCTCAAAATGTCGTTGACCTATTAACCTATGGAGGAGAGTTTGATAGAAGAGAATACAACCTGAAACATATTGCTATTCAGCAATCCAAGAATCTTCAATTGATTGCAGGAAGGTTGTATCAATTAGGAAATGATCATGTTTTACGACTATGCATCAATCCTGAGGAATATAATATATATCTGCGCGAAGCACATGTTCAGGAATGTGCATTTCATTGTTCAAGAAGGAACACATATAGGAATTTGTTACAATTGGGAGTCTATTGGCCAGGAATGAAAGAAAGCGTACATGAATATGTCACTGTATGTATTGTATGTTCATCAAAACCTCCAGCCGAGTATTCGACATTATATCAGATAATGATCGCTCCAGAATGGAGTCAGTATATTGTTGAATATCTCACAAATAGAACTTTCCCAGAAGGAACGTCAAAAGCTCGTCAGAAATCTGTAGAGACAGAAGCTAGAGATTACGCTTTAATAGGAGATCAACTCTATAAGAGAGGTAAAGACAACCAGCTTAGGATTTGCGCATCAGAGTCTGAGTATGTGATAATCCTAGAGCAAGCTCATGGAGGAGTAGGTGGAGGCCATTTCTCAGGTGATAAGACAGCAAAACTTGTCTTAGCCGCAGGAATATGGTGGCCAACATTACATATGGACACTGAGGAATATGTTAAACGGTGTGATGACTGTCAGCGGACCAAAGTACCACTTAAAAGAGATGATATGCCACTTAGACCAATGATGGGGGCAAGAGCTTTTGCAAAATGGGGGATTGATTATGTTGGACCCATTTCGCCTCCTGCATATAAGACTCATGCACAATACATCATTGTGGCTACAGACTATCTAACAAAGTGGGTCGAAGCAAAGGCAACTCAAAAAGCAGATGCCAGGACCACAGCACAATTTCTGTATGAATACGTCTTTGTACGATATGGATTGCCAATAGAAATTGTGAGTGATCGGGGCACACATTTTATAAATGAAGTGATAGAGGTCCTTCTAGATGAATTCATGGTAATCCATAGGAAATCAGCCCCGTATCATCCACAAGCAAACGGACAAGCTGAAGCAACAAACAAAACCATATGCACGGTCCTTACGAAGATTGTATCTAAGTTGAGAACTGACTGGGACCAGAAGTTGCATTCAACATTATGGGCATATAGGGTAGCATATAAAACATCAATAGGAACGACCCCATATAACATGGTTTTTGGGCTAAATGCTATCTTGCCAATAGAATTCTTGATTTCAACCTTAAGGGTGGCTAAGGATCTAGAGTGGACAGGGCACGAGCTCTCTGATAGAATAGATGACCTGGAAAAGCTAGATGAGCTTCGCCTAAAAGCAGTAGCTTCCATCTACGTTCAAAAAAGGCGACAAAAGGAATTTTTTGATAAGCATGTGCGGACTAAAGAGTTTAAAGTTGGGGACTATGTCCTAGTTTACACTCTGAAACAGCATGCTAAGAAGCTTAAAAAGCGAGGGATGGGTCCTCTGGTGATTAAAGATCTATCACCAAGTGGAGCCGTCAAGCTTGCTACATTAGACGGAGAAGAAATCAGTGCTTATCAAATACGAAGGTGAAAGTCAATCAGTTAAGTTCACCAAAGGAGCAGAGCCAACTCCAAAGGAAGAATCCACGGACAAGGGCAAACAACAAACAGAGAAAAAGAAGAAGCAATGGCAACCAAAAGTTTCTATACAACCGGATTACTCTTCGACGAGGAATTTTCAACATTGGGTAAGGAAGACAAGCAATATTATAACAGCTCAACCTTGGAAAACAACGGAGTCAAAGTTGGTATGGAGACCAAAAAAGGCTGTGCCAGAGAACAAAAAGGTGGAAAACAGAGTCTTCAATACCAGACAACAGAGTGATCCCCGACAATCAAGGACTGTGAAACAGATCTGGATTCCAAAGAAGTTCATGACGGCACAAAGCTACAGCAAGCAAATTTGGATCCCAAAGATTTGTAAAAGGCACTCCCTTCAATACAATCAACGGAAACTCCTAGGTATTTCAAGCCAAGGAAATCAACACACAGAACAAAGCAGGTTTGGGTCGCAAAGAGTTTGTGGCAAGCACAAGCAAAGCGGAAGCAGATTTGGATTGTAAAAAAAGACAACAAGGTAACGAAGAATCCATCTACTGATTCTACTACCAAATTGCCAAAACCAACCCAAAACCCGACCACCAATCCATCAATCAAACAAAGAGCAGCTTTATTGGAAAAACTGTTGTATCATCGCTCTACAATTACATTGGAACTTATGACCAAAACAACTACAATGCTTCACCCACAGACACTTCATAGTCGTCCGGGAGGACTCAGACTAGGAGGGGGGGAGGTATACAGGAGCTACAAAGCAGCTACAAGCGGAAAAAACAAGGAAAAAACAAGGAAAAAACAAAAATTATATTACAAGGGCAGTGTCTTACATGATTTTGCAATTTTTTATGTTTGATTGCGGATATTGATAATATTTATGCCCTTATATACCTTGTTTTGCAACAAGAAGAGATCAAATGATGAATTTGGGTCTCTAGATGTGTAAATATCACTAAATAAGAGTGTTTTTGGAGCTAAAAAGAGGAAAAAAGTGGTAATCCAAGTCCAAAAATCACAAAGAAGTGTATATTCATATACACAGGGTTACCAGCTATTTATCGTGTATGTTTGGAATTTTTTGGCTTCAATTTGCTATTTTCCTTTATTTTTATGATTTTCTTAATAAAAATAAAAGAAAAATAAAAAAGCAGGTGAAATGAGATCAGAAAAAAGAAAAGAATAGACGGTGATGATCCTAATGACAAGGGCAACCCATGGTAAAAATGGGGTACAATTCTGAAAAAGTTGCGGAAAACCCGAAATGACAGAATTTTGGCAAAGTGGACAGATTTCTCAGAAACAGGTCAAATGGAGTCCAAATTGAGAAATTTCAAATCCTAAAGTGCATTTCACGACGAGATAGGAGCACATGTCAAATTTGGTAACAAGTGATCCGGGAAGCCCGAAGTTAAGTATTTTTCACTTCACTATCAAGCTCATTTCCACTATTACCTTCTTGGAGAGAGCAAAGAGCACACAGGAGCATCCGAACTTCTACCACCTTCTACGACTGCTACGAGAGCTCAGAGGACACCAGACATGAGAGGTAGACTCGTTGCCATAAGCTTTTGATGCTTATCGTTAACTTTTGTCGCGAAAACTCACCAAAACCAAGAAACAAGAGCACACGGGGAATGGGGAAGAACGCTAGGTAGGGGCACAACCGCCTAACCAAACTTTGCAAGAACTTAGAGGTGGGTTACCCTAGTATAGGAGATGAGTTTCTAGCACTCAAAGCTCGAGAAAGAATGACTGGAAAAACCCTAGGTCAACAGAGCCTGCAAGAGGCAAACTGAAAAAAGTTATCGGAACGACACAAAACTTCTCAGGAAGCTTAACAACATCAAGGGCAATGCAACCTTGAAGTATCTCCAGGTTTGGACCACCAAAAGTAGGTCGGAACAACCGATTCGGCTGTGGACACACAAAGCGTCATTTTGGCATAACGGCTAAAATTGACGACCAAATGACATGAAACTTCACAAGCAGTTTCAACTATACATGGATGACTTATGTTTGCAAGCAAAACCCAAAAGAAAGCTGATTCACTTACCGATGGTGAAAAAGACGCTTTCGGGCAACCAAATGGATAAAGATGGAAAACGGGGAGCCAAAGTCAAGTTCAACCAACTGGATGGCTTCACAACATATCCAATGAGCTGGAAATGCAACTCTCAAGAAGAAAAGTTGAAGAAATTCAACTCCAAGGCAAAAAGACGACTTCGGAGACTGAAATGCCTATAAGGGGGCTTTTTAGCTAAACTGATGACTTTTTAAGTTGAAAACTAGTTAGCAGGGCTTAGGGCACTAGCACAAAGCATTCTTTGCACAAAAAGACCAACATTTCAAGAAAAGACATCATACGCGTATGATGTCTCACAGCATGATTTTCACATCCATTTAAACATTTGAGTGCATAGCCTCATTCCACATGTTAATCACATCCTATAAACCAAGTATCATGAGAATTGGAGTTAGAAAACCCAAGGAAAACCAAAAAGACGCAAAGAAGGCCACAAAATTGATTTTTGGTCCTAATTTTGTCAAAATAACTCCAAACTCATTGAAACTTTGTAGGATTGTTGATTAACACATCTACAAGCTATCTGGAACCAAAAAGCACCATTTTGACACAAAAGACATCATACGCGTATGATGTCTATTTGCACTTACAGAGCCAAAAATGCTCATTTGTCATCATACATCCATTATATATATCTAATACATGCTACATATGAAGTTTGGAACCATTTGGTCAAGTGGGTCACCCCATTAGCCCAATTAAGAGAAAATCCTTCATACAAAGCCTATTTTTGTCCCAAATCCAACATATTCAAGTCCAAACCAAGATTTGAGTATAAACAGTCCTTCACTAGCACATGGAGAGTCCACAGAACCAATCCCATGAAAAAGTGATGAAAAAGACATCATACGCGTATGATGTCTCCAGAGCCATTTTTTTGCCCAAATTCTATCCAAACTTGATGAATCCACTGAATAAGCCTATCTAAAGCCAAAACCAAGCTTATAGAGAAAATTGGTCCAAAAATGCACTAAAAGACATCATACGCGTATGATGTCTCACTATGTGATTTTGGCATCTAAGGGCTTCAACCACCAAACAGAAGTGTTCTACATGCCATTTGAAGGTAATCCACCAAGTTTTACCCAATTTGGATCATAAAATCCATTTCCCTTTCAAAATTTTGCCAAGAGCATGAACTGGACTAAACTGGCCAAAACTTGACCAAATGGTATCCAAACTCAAATCCAAGCATATGATACTCATGTATACACTATCAGCTACAAGCACAACCAATATGAAGTCATTCTGACACAAAAGACATCATACGCGTATGATGTCTCAAGCATGTTTTTGAGCCCAGTTTGCATATTTTTTCACCTACATTGCATCCTTAGGCCCTGAATAGCTCATGTTTCAATTTTCAAGTCATTTGAATAGTTAAAAGCTTCATTTCGGCTTTCAGTACTAAAAAGACGCTAACTTCTGAAATTGGAGTTACAGGATCCATGGATTCTGCTAAGTCATCGGCAACTAAGAGAAAAAGACCAACCATCAAGGATGCTCTTGCAGAGGCAGAACCTTTTGATATTCCAATAGAAACCCTCAAGCCAACCAAGACTTGGGTGGAGGAAGCAGTACTTGAAAAAGAGGGAATAAAGATCTACCAGGGGACTTTCAGAGATCCTCAAGGGCAATCGGTCGATGTACCTATGATCCCACGAGAATTAGTGGACTATAGCAGATCAGAGAACATCAGCAGATACCTGGAAAAGGCTGACTTACACAGGTTCTTCACCTCGAGACCATCAGGTGTAGACACAAGAAGAGTGTATGAGTTGGCAACATCCATTCAGAAGGATGGGAAAGCCATGTTGACAGCCATGGATGGAGAAACAGTTGAAGTACAGATCACTCCACAGCTCATTGCAGATGCACTGAAGCTGCACAACAAAGGGAGTTCTGTCAGAGAAAGAAGAGAGGCCATAGAGGTCTATGGATCAAAGAAACAAAATACAACCTACGGAGATATGGCAGATCAACGAGCGGCAACCCTTTGCCGATTATACAACCAGTTTTTCCATGTGTGCAGCAAAAGACCGCAGAAGTATACTACACCACCCCATGCCATTGCCACAACCATCACATGGGCACTGAAGAGCAACGTGCCAAAAGAGGTGAATTATGCTCAATACATCCACGAGCAAGTAATCGCCATGCACAACCAGAAACCAAGGTACATAGGAGGAGGAGAAATCCTAACAAGAATAGCTTATGAAGCTATTGGAGCTAGGGATCAAGGGCCACAGATTCCCTCCCAGAATGAGTGGCTTAGAGAAGCCGATGAGGAGGAAGCACAGCAAGAAGTATCCAAGAGGGCGTCCACAAGAGCACGCCGAAAACTAGAAATAGTTTCAGAACCTGAGGAGGCCGTGGACGAGCCGCTCAAGAAGAAAGTGAAGAAGAAGGCCGATCCCAAGCAAACCAAAAGTCAAAAAGCCGCAAGAATGGAAAGGCTGGTGGAGCAGTTTAGAGCGGAAAGAGCTCTAAAGGGGGACTTTGAAGAAATGTGGGTGCCGGACCCCAGTAAAGTCGGAACCAGCTCAGCCAGGCCACATGTTGATCAATATGATCAATATATTAGAGCTTATGAGGAGTCGGAGGCCATACTGGAGCAGCAACCTGTCGAGCCTTATACTGAAGAGGAAGTACAGCTTTTAAAAGCTGAGCTGAAAAAGGACGACAAGGAGAAGAAGGAAGTAGATGAGTCTACTGAACTTCGAGAGAAAGACGGGCAAGCAAACAAAGGGAAAGCCAAGATGACTGAGGACAATCAGCCCTCCTTTACTGATGTACCAAGCCCGAAGAAGACGAAAATTATTGTGGAGGAAACCACAATAGAAATAGAAACAGAATTTATGGAAAAGCCGGAGGCCGGGACCAAGGAAAAGGAGATAGATCCAGTTCAGCAAAAGAAAGATGATTATGAGGATCTAGTAGCGATCGGATACAGTGAAGAAGAGGCCCTGGAGGCAGTTTATGGGATATCCCTACGGAAGCAAGATGATCGAAAAGGGACGAAAGAAAAGACAAAGGGTACAATGGAGAGTGAAGAAAAAATGGACGAGCCGAAGCCATTGGAGGTGGTGGCAGAAAGAGCTGTCAAGTTGACAGATGAAGATGAAAAAGACATGCACATGGTGCATGAACTGCTCAGCAAGATTAAAGAAAGATCCAGAGCAAAGGAAGTAGCACTTGAGACAGCAAAACAAAAGGAAGCAGAGTTGCAGAAGAAGTTAGAGAATGCTATGACTGAATCTGAAAGTCATAAAGCATCACTCTACGACGCAGAAAACGAGAGAGACGGCTTGATACTCCAACTAGCCGAAGCTTCAAGAGAAGTAACAAGTTCACAGGAAGCAAAGGAGCGAATAGAAGATGAGCTGGAGGCAACCAAGGATGAGCTCATTGAGCTAAGGGAAAGAGTCGAACTTCAAGAAAGGACAATCATGAGACTCAGGACCACCCCTAGAGCTAGCAGAGCAGGAACAGAACAAGAGGGAGCCCTCGTACCAGCTCTGGAAGATGAGGTCAGAAGTCTGCAAAGAGAGCTGAGGTTAGAGCAAGTGCAAAGATTGCACATGGCGGAGGGATCATTGGCTGCAGAGGAGAGGCTCACATCAGAAAACCAAACACTAAGGACAGAAAATGAGGCCCTCCGCAAACAGCTCCAAGACCTCCAAGAGCAACAAAGAAGAGAAACAGAGCCACCACAAGAAGAAGCAGGGGGAGCAGCCATAGAGCTACCAGAAACTGGAGAGGCAACCACAATTGAAGATCCAGCCCCAGTTCAAGAAGTGGCCTCGACTTCAGGAATCTCTGAAGAAGAAGAACAAAGGCTCCAGGACCAAATAGAAAAGTCAACAGAGGAAAGTGCCAAGGCGGAAATGGAATGGGAAAGGAGACTCCTCATCTCCATTAGACTTCAAGGTTTAGACACAAAAGTGCTCCACGAAGAGTGGATGCAACCCAGCCTGCCTTTCCCTTTGATGAAATTTGAAGTGATAAAGACGAAGAAGAGAATAGAGGAGGAGCAGTATGTCGCTCTTTATGAAGGCGACATCACAAAGGATGAACAATCAAAGAAGATTGTAGATTCTCAACCTAGATGGAGAAAGGGGTGGCTTAACAAATACCCAGCCTACCTCATCTACTTGGTAGAGGCTCCAAAAGAGATTCGGGAGGATGCAACCTTCTGCCCGGTGCCAAGAGTCAGAAGCTGGAAAGAGCATGGCAGGATTGCAGAAAAGAAGCCAAATTGGCTTAATTACCCAAGGATGCCAGGACCAAAGGCAGGAGAGAGAATAGGTAAAGCCTACATGATGAAAACCCTAACGGGCACCATCAAACTCTTTACTGGCTCTCCTGACCTTTCGTGTCAGATGCTAAAGAAAATTTGCAGGACTCTCTTAGCATGCATTGAAGTGTTCGCGCCAGATAAAGCCACGACCTCGAGTCTACTATCGACGGCCGACACAGTGACGGATATGATGTATGATCTTTCATTGCAGCCATCACCAAAGGTGTTACATCTCTTATACCAAAGAATTATGTTTTTGCCTAGCTTCCACATGCAAACATTCGAAGAAGCTTTCTACACCGGCTTTTTCACTCACGAAAGCAAAATATTCGGCCCAACCTTGACCATCGGCAACCTACGCTACGAATCACATTTGCAGATGCTCAAGACGACAGGACTCTATTGATCAAGCCTCAAAGTCATGTCAGGGACGACATGAACGCGGAGGGGGGGAGTGTTGAGCCAGCAGAGGATCACACCCGCATTTTTGCTCACACCCATCATTTTGTAACCATTGATTGTAATAAATGTCTTTCCGACATTAATTTTGATTTGAGCCATTCACTAAGTAACGGGACTCAATTGAGTTTCCAGTCTGTAATCCCGACGTAATTTCACCTGCTGATGTAAATAATTAGAGATGTTCTCACCTCCAAGGCTGAGGTATATAAGCCAAAGTTTTGTAACCTAAAAAAGATTCAATTATTAATCAAAGTGAGTTTTGAGCGCCGTGACTGTGTCTGAGAGAGAGAGAGAGAGAGAGAGAGAGAGAGAGAGAGAGAGAGAGAGAGAGAGAGAGTCTTATCTCCTTGCTACGCGAGCTACGGAGCCGCCATTGGAGAAGCGACACCGCCATTGTGTTAGCAACGGCGAGAGCTACGCACTGATACCAAGAGTGCGCGCTATCGGCTTCTATGTGTGGTAAGTTCCTACGAGCTTCGGTGTGAGTTTTCTTCCAACTCGTGTGTCGGAATAGAGCGTGCAGCATATCTATAGAACCACAACGAGTAGAGCTACACATTAGTACCATCGGGGTCAAGTTTCGGTCACCTGTATTTTTCGGCCTGTCTTCATACGCGTTTGCCGCACGGAGTGGTTATAGGTTGATTTTGCAGTTCAAGTCTTTAGGGTGTTGTTCTTACCTAGTGTATAGACTTCCCCTTGAGTTTGAGATCGATTCGATGATTCTAGATCCTGTTTCGTATAGCATTCGTTCGTAGTACGGATTTCAGTCACTTGCGTGTTTTAGAACTTAGATTTGATTTCCTTAGTAGTGATTGTCATTAGAAGGTCGAGTAGGTGATTTGACACCCACCTAGTTGTTTCCATGCGCCTGCGGGTCAAGCTCCGTCCTCGTCTGACAAATTCTGTTGTTGGTTGAGTTCTCGCTATTTAGCTTCCGCTAGCGGCGTAACCGCCTTAACAAGGAGGAAGCCATTCATGAACAGCCCAAGGAAAAAGACAAAGATGAGACTGAACCATCTAAAAAACCTCAAGCAGAATCCATTGAACCGTCTAAAGAGCCGCAAGACAAATCTATTAGACCTTCTAAAAAGCCTCAGGTAGAATTTGAAGAATAGGAAACAACGGATGAATTTATCATCCAGTTTAATGAATATGCAAAGCAGATATAGCTGATGAAAGAAAAGATGCGAATAGCAGCTCTTAGCCGCAATGCTAAAGCTTGAGAGTTAGAAAAAGTGATTGATGCTCTCCAAGGCGAGCTTAAAGACAAGATGAACATCATTGAAAATATCCAAGGCCAGATCAAAGAGCTCAAAAATGAAGCAGAGCAACACAAAAGTGTCAAGGAAAAGCAACAAAAAGAGATGGAATATTTAGGGGAGCTTATCACAAAGCTATCAGATGCATGTAAAAGCAAGGACCAACAATTGGCTAAAGTAATAAACGAACTTTTGAGCACTACTCAGTCAATACAAAATTGTCAAGTACAATTAAATGTAGCAAACGCCTCTTTGCAAGACTCAGAGCAGAGAATCAATGACCAAGCAGCATTCCTAAAGCAAATCAAGGAAAACCCAGCCGTAGCTTTACTCAAGGGGACAGATGAATTTTACAAGACTTTGGAAAGTTGAAACTGGAACAGACACAAAGAAGGGACCTCGTCCTAATGCAGATACAAGAAGAAGAGCAATTGCTTAAAGAGAGCCAATTAGTTGCTGAGAGAAGGGAATGTGGAAGCTCAAGAGGAGACAGGTACATCTGAACAACCAAATCTAGATATACTATCAGTCTCCTTTGCAAAAATGGAAACATAGCCAACAGAAGGGAAAATAGGGAGTTTTGAATTCCAAGTACCAATCATTGACAAAGAACAAGTGTCAATGGTCCAACTCTCTAAAGTTTAAGAAGATGCACTTAAAGAGAAGATTGTTTATGAAGTGGATGTTGAAATGGAAAGTGGCAATGGACTGAGAATTGAGAGTTCTTCACTTTGTCAATGTAACATAGCTCACTCCCACCAAATCAACTCTCAATGGCATCAACAGTCGTTGCCCTACCCTTTGATAAATGTGGCGCTATTGCAAGTAAAAGAAAGACTTTACAAGGATATGCAAGAAGAGGGGTCAGATGCTCTCCACACCAAATGGAGAAAAAATTGGCTCAACAAAAACTCAAGGTATCTTATCTTATTTACAAGGGCACCTACATCAATTCACAAAGACCCAACATTTTGTCATGTACCAAGAGTAAGGACATGACAGGCGCGCGAAGCAATAAAGAAGAAAAGGCCGACTTGGCTCAACTGCCCAAAACTCCCAGCTCTAGAGCAAGGACCAGCAACTAAGGAATACATGGTGAAAACCCTAAGGGGTGCCATGAACTTCTTCATCAAGAGCCTCCCTAACCTCTCATGTGCAATGCTATATAAAATTTGCAGAATACTACTCACATGCATCCAAGTTTTTCATGAGCTTGAGCAAGCAGGATCCCCATGCATGTCCTTCTTAGAAGGTAAGAAAGGCTTGTGCTATGATTTGAGTGGACAACCTTCAGAAGAAGTCCTCTACGGCTTCTACGCCAGATGTATGTTCTTGCCATCAGGCAATATGTTGGCACTCGAAGAAGCTTTTTACACAGGATTCTTCACATGGTGTACAAAGATTTTTGGGCCAGTGATCAACAATCTGACAGCAAGGTTTGTCGGATATTCAGCCATAGAAGCAAGTCCCTCAGAAATAATGGCACATCAGATATGAAAAAGCACTTAAAGACCGCCTCGCCGGCCATCAACCCGAAGACTATTTCAGTCCATGAAACTGTGTCAAGAAACGACACAGTTGAGGAGGGGGGGAATGTTAGCATCAAGCTAAGCAATGTAACATTTTTTGGGAGCTTTATTGTAAAAACACTTATTCTTTTGATAAATCAAGAATAGTACCAACCTTTCTGATCTATCACTAGACACACTTCTATGAGTTGGTATGTGGGCCGTTCAAACACTGGTTGATCCTTTTTGTATAGTTTCCCTTTTTGGTCTACTTAGTGTGCATAGTATGGGTGCCATACTACGCTAGCAGCGTTCTGTTTGATGTGTCCCTTAGACTCGTGAATGATTGCACACTTGTGGCAATGGATGCAGATTAATTTGCAAACCTAATAGTCTTTTCAATCTTCGGTGATATCTGGACACCTTGAAAAAATTCATGCAGGAATTTGTTGTCCAAAGAATCAATTTTAAGCTTTTCAGGTGCCTATGCATCTTTATGCTAATTTTGAACTTGCAGTGTTTTTACTGCTGCTTCTAATGGTAATGCAGAATCATCCGATTGCATTAAAAGTGACAAGTTAAATGCACCTACATTGAGATTAGCATTTCCAATTTTCTTTGTACCTTGCTTGGCAGTTGATGTGTCCCTATTGTCTGGATTTCTTGGACAATATTCAGAAAAATTTCCACCTTTTTGTCCACAATCTGAGCAATATGCCATGACTGGTGGTATTTCATTTGGTTCTGTCATGTCAAGCTCTTGCTGAGAAGTTTCTGTTTTTGTGCTTGCCAAGTTGTCGGCATCTTATTTCAAAACACTAAGCATTAAGTTGTAGACTGCTCCATCTTGACCTTTGTACTGTCTTTGACTCCGTTCTTCAATTAGATTGGCTTCTATCGGTTGATCTATTAGATCTTGCAATTCTAGCTCTTGACTATAGATCTGACCACTATAATCCATGTACAATGACCCTGATTGCATATGCACCAACTGTATGTTTTGCTGGCTTGTGCAGATTTCTAGATAAACACTTGGGTTGACTTTTTAAACTTCTATCTGTACTTCATCTTTGAGCTTGCAATACCTGGCTCACTGAAGTCTGTGAACATCTGGGAGTTCTTTGAATCTGGCTTTTCTCTGATCAATAGAATCTTGGCTCCTGTGTTGCTTTTGCTGCTCATCAAGTATCTATGGCCTTCTGAATCTACATACAAGACTTTATCTCCATTGTAGCCATATAGCTATAAAATCTGCTCTGTGCAGTTGTGCATGTGTTGCCACTGCTACTGGTTTGCTAGGTTGTACTTGAATTCTCATTTCGATTTGAGTCCATGTTGGCTTGTTCTATAAAAACTATCTCTTAGCAAATTTTGGTATCAATTAGTAGAATTTTTGCTACTTGTACTAGCCTAATCTGCAGTCACATGTGAGTTGTGCCCCTGTTCATACGGTTAGAAGCTAATTTGCAATGCAATCACTTGCACCTGCCCATTTCTAGCATGCAAAATTTTGAAATTTGTCTATCCCTCAAATAACTTTGAGTTGGTCGTTTTGCTCGCTTTTTTCAGTTGTTCTTCTGCGTTCTAGCTTTTTCTGTAGTTTGCTCGGTTTGTGGTGTGTGATTCACCTGGCAGTGACGGGCAAGACGAGTGGAGACTGGTGGGCGTTGACTAGCGAGCGCTGAGTGCGGTGATGTGAGAGTTGTAGGGCGCATAGGAGAGAGAGAGAGAGAGAGAGAGAGAGAGAGAGAGAGAGAGAGAGAGAGAGAGAGAGAGAGAGAGAGAGTTTGTGGGAGTGTGTGTGTGTGTGTGTATGTGTGCCCTGGAGTTACGCTAAGCCAGAGAGGGAGTGGGTACGGCCCACAGGCCTGGGGGTAGTGCGGGGGTGACAGCAGCGCAGATTGCGATATGACAGCGCTGACCAGCGAGGCCAGGGCCTGGCGCGCTGCTGAGAGCGACAAGAGGGTACAGGGGTCCTAACGTGGAGGGACAGAGCCTGTGCAAGGGAGCTAAAACAACAACAGTGTTGATGTGGCAGTTGCACGAAATGCGAGGCAAGGACTGGCGGGTAGTGGTCAGCGAGAGAGATAGATAGATAG
This sequence comes from Adiantum capillus-veneris, assembly GCF_014529385.1. Classification (NCBI taxonomy): domain Eukaryota; kingdom Viridiplantae; phylum Streptophyta; class Polypodiopsida; order Polypodiales; family Pteridaceae; genus Adiantum; species Adiantum capillus-veneris. The sequence continues at coordinate 105,354,738 of NC_140958.1, forward strand.
ATAGATTTTATTATCGTCCTCGGAGGTCAAATATGACCTATGGGACCAAAGTTACATGTGATGTAGTATGTGTATGGCTGATGAGTGACTCTCGATGCTCCAAAATTGTAGTGATGAGAGTCGCAATGGAGAGCCCACACTTTGGCTGGGAGAGGAAAGTGTGTAGGTCTAAGTTATGGCTGAAAATGTGAGAGAAGCAAGTTCGGATGTGATCAAAAGCTGAGCACTCTAGTAGTGTGTGGTACTCAGACTCTCGAACTTGCAGTGAGCATAATGTGCACAATCGATTTGACTCTTCTCCATTGCCCCAACGCCCTATCTCGCATCGAAGGAAATGGGAGCTAAGCCGAATTGCTGCGATAGTGCGTATCGCGGACAAGGGAATAGGCTCAAGCATGTAAGTGTGAGTACGGTTTCCTCTCTCAGCGAAGAACATGGTTTTGTAGTTGGGGGCAATATAGGTGGTGTAATGTATGAAGCGTGACCCACCGGATTTCTCCCAAGCCGTAATACATTGGCGTTGTAGAAAAGCTTCATTCACTTGAGAGTCAATTGAAGCATCATGTAGCAAGTGTAATGCATCCCATCTCCCAAACCACTTCTTTATGTCTTGCATCCATCCCGTGCTCAAGATCTTGCTTTTATGCGTCTTTTGAAGTTTTTTGCTTGCTTCCCATGCAATTGTAGGAAGTCGATGTGAGGGGTTTTGACGCATCTTTATCATGTACTCCACAACCCTTTCCATGCCCATAACCTCAATTGGAAGAGATCCCGACTCAAGAAGTAGGAGCATATATGGTGTTTGTGTCTTAACTTAGAGAGAGAGAGAGAGAGAGAGGCATGTACGAGCCTGGGGAGGGTGTGTGTGTATTTTTGTCCTGGGGTTACACTAAGCCAGAGAGGGAGTGGATACGGCCCACAGGCCTGAGGACAGTGCGGGGTGACAGCATCGCAGATTGTGGTCTAACAGCATTGACCAGCAGGGCCAAGGCTTGGCGCAAAGCTGAGAGCAACAAGAAGGTACGGGGGTCCTGACGTGAAGGGGCAAAGCCTGCGCAAGGGAGCTAAAACGACAACAGTGCTGACGTCGCAATCGCACGGAATGCGAGGCGAGGCCTGGCGGGTAGTGGTCAGCGAGAGAGAGAGAGAGAGAGAGAGAGAGAGAGAGAGAGAGAGAGAGAGAGAGTTAATTATCATTAGTTGTGGGGGGAGAGAAAGAGAGAGTTAGAGGGAGAGAGAGTGTGGAGGAGAGAGAGAGAGAGAGAGTTAGTGAGCGAGGGTTAATAATCGATGAGAGTTTAATTGCATTATTGAAATACCTAAAGCTCTCACAAAAGGGGAAAGGGGGACACATGTCAGGCTGTTACTTATGCTTTTCAAATGTCATTGGCTAAGCTTTGTAGGGGCCAATAGGATGCCAGCATGAGCAAATAGCAAGAGGGGTCGACCGAGAGAGAGAGAGAGAGAGAGAGAGAGAGAGAGAGAGAGAGAGAGAGAGAGAGAGAGAGAGAGAGGGGGGGGGGGGGGGGGGGGGGGGGGGGGACTGATTTTTGCAAGGCATTATCACACACATACACTCACACAAGCTCATGTGTGAAGTAAAGAAGACTATCTCCTTCTCAAGCTGTAATGGAAAGCTCATCATCTACTCCAAGCTTGTGAGAAGGGAGGCCTACACCAACAACTTTTGGCTTTGTGATGCAAATCCAACCAAGAGCCAAGTTCCAATGCATGCTCATCTCCTCTACCATGTTAATTACTAAGCTATGTTAAGCTATTAAGAGTGATTATGTGAGGAGACATACTTCTTTCTCGTAAGAATACTCCTTCTTCCTCTCGATCTACTCTCATACCCCGCTAGCTCTCACCATCTTCGAAGGTGTGTGAGGTCTTGGGTCTAAGACCGTGAGGGAATTAATGTTTTGTTTTCAAGTGTAAGCTTGGTGCTTGAAGCTTCCATTTTCATTGCACCAGCAAGTTGTTGAAGGAACACAAAGTATTGTATTGTAAAATGTCTCCCTTGATGGGGGAAACCTATAATACAAAGCCTTTTGGAGGGGGGACCGGCTCCATGTAAATCCGGTCCTCAACTATTGTCAATAGCTTAATTTCTCTCTCTTTTTGAAGTATTGTTCATGCCTATCTAACTAGGTGGTATGCTTTTGTTGCTCTCTCTCCATCCAAGCACTCTTGCTATGCTCACTATGTCTATGCTATTTTCCGCTACACACAAGTTACTAGATCATTAAATGCTACACTAGACAAGGCAAAACTTTGCTCTGATGGTGGTCAGTGGAAAGGGCTCGAGGTATACGACAAACTATTAGCCCCAACGTGGTCTAGTCTGAGTTTCGGTGGCATCATGGGAGAGCTGGTGCGAAACTTCAATAGAGCATCAGGGGTACTAGAATGGAGAGAATTAACCTGATACTTCCAAAACTCCATCTGTCACTGGTCCTATCGGCTATCTAAAGCTCTTGGTGTGATCGTGAACCCTTATTGGAGAGAAATTGCTAGAAGGATCAACAATAAAGGACTCTAGTGGTTGAGCCATTTCTGGAATAGAAATAGCAAGTGTTGGAAATCTGTTGACCAGGTGGTAGCCCAGTTTCAACTCAATGACTTTGAGAAGCTACTTGTTAACAGAGTAGTAGAAGTTCTGGCCAGTATTGTGATTCCAATCTGTGAATTTGCTTTTGAGTGGAAAGTGAAGGAGTACAAGCGGAAGTGTGACGCGAGAGAGAGTGCGAGAAGAAGAGCACGACGATATGGTGAACTCGCTCTACTGTAATGTGTAGAGCATAGTGAGTTCTTATTAGGTTTTTACAAAAGAATATGTGTACATACCTGGCTGCCCGCCCACTTACTTGGGCGACCACATTGGGCTTTATACCCCAACAGCCTCCCACTTAAAGTCCAATGTGGTACTTTAAGTGTGAGAGAAGCTACTATACAAGCTAATATACAAGAGATGTAGAGAAGTGATGTACTACCCTACACCTAACTGCTTGTGAAAATGCGCAAAGCTCTCTGAGGGAAGTCCTTTTGTAAGTAGATCAGCAGGATTTTCTGTGGTGTGAACTTTGACAAGCTGAAGTTGCTTATCCTCGAGCATTTCCCTGATGAAATGATACTTCACATCCACATGCTTTGTCTTTGAGTGATAAACTGGATTGCGAGCCAATTGTATAGCACTTTGACTATCACAATATAACACAGGCATCTCTTCTTTGATTCCCAAATTAGTTACTAGTCGATTAAGCCAAATTGATTCTTTGCATGCCTCTGATGCTGCAACATATTCAGACTCTGTAGTAAACTGAGTAACACAATCTTGTAATCTAGAGTGCCATGATACTGCTCCACCAGCCAATGTAAAGACATACCCTGACGTAGACCTTTGGTTGTCTAAGTCACCTGCATAATGTGAGTCTGTAAAACCCTTTACACTTAGCTCCTGACTCACATAGCATATACGCATACTCTTTGTAGCTTTCAGGTATCTCAATATTCCCTTCACTGCCTCCCAATGTTTCTTGCCTAGGTTTGACATGTATCGACTTACTACTCCCACTGCAAATGCAATTTCTGGGCGAGTAGCAATCATTGCATACATTAAACTACCCACTGCAGAAGCATATGGAATCTTATCCATTTCAGCATGTTCTTCCTCAGACACATGACAATCTTGTTTGCTAAGTTTCACATATGGTGGCAATGGAACACTCAATGCCTTTCCCTTCTCCATATTGAAACGTTGCAAAACCTTGTCAATATACTCTGTTTGAGATAACCAAATCAACTTCTTTGATCTATCTCTCTCAATGCGCATACCAAGTATATGACTTGCCTCACCCATGTCTTTCATGTCAAACGATTTTGCCATCTTTGACTTCAAAGCTGAAATTTCTTCCAAGTGCTTGCCAACAATCAACATGTCATCCACATACAAAATAAGGATCAGCCAACTACCATCCTTAGCCTTCTTTGTATATAGACAGTGATCGAACTCACTACGTTTGTAGCCTTGAGAAAGCATAAACTTGTGGAATTTATGGTACCATGCCCTCGGTGATTGTTTTAAGCCATAAAGACTCTTTAACAACTGGCATACCAAATCTTCCTTGCCTTTCTCAACAAATCCTTCTAGCTGCTGCATGTAAATTTCCACATCTAAATCATCATGCAAGAATACTGTCTTGACATCCATTTGGTGCAACACCAAATCTAATATGGCAACCAATGCAAGAAATCATCTCAATGTAGTCATCTTGACCACCGGAGAGAAGACTTCATCAAAGTCAATGCCTTGTTCTTACTTAAATCCCTTGGCAACAAGCCTTGCTTTGTACTTTGGCTGACTATCATGAGCGGTGATCTTATACCTGTAAACCCATTTACAAGGTAGAGCCTTTTTGCCCTGTGGTAATTTAACTAGCTTCCATGTCTGGTTTTTATGCAGAGCTGTCATCTCTGACTGCATGGCCAATTGCCAAGTCCCGGAGTCCTTCATTTGCACTGCTTCCTTGTAACATGAAGGCTCATTGCAATCAGTCAACATGACATAGTTCATAGATGGAACAAACCGATCACGAGGTCGCGTGATACGTTCAGATCTACGCAAAATAGGTGGCTCAGGCTCAGCCACAACCTGTGGTTCCAATCTATCCTGTCCTTGCTCCTCTTGAGCCCTGACATTTTGTCTTGCACGTGCAGGTCCATCTTCTTGGAAGACAACTCTTCTAATCTCCTCAACCCTGTCTGGTTTAGAATGATATTTGGATTCATTAAAGTGAACATCATTGCTACGGATAACCTTTCTGGATTCGGGATCCCAAAGTCTGTACCCCATCTCACCAGAATTACCATAGCCTAGAAAGATGCACTTTCTACTCTTTGGCTCAAGTTTGTTCCTAAATTCCTTTGGAACGTGAGTATATGCCTCACAGCCAAAGACTCTGAGATGCTTGTATGAGGGCATTTTTCCTGACCATACCATCTCTGGCACTGAATCCTTCTGCAAAACCTTGCTAGGAGATCTATTTATAAGATGAACAGCTGTTGATACAGCTTCAGCCCAAAACCCATTTGGCAGCTGTGCATTAGACAACATACTTCTGACCTTCTCTTGTATGGTTCTATTCATCCTCTTAGAAACACCATTTTGAGGAGGATTGTAAGGAGCAGTAAGTTCACGTTTTATACCTTTTGACTCACAAAAGTCCTGAAAGGCCTTTGAAACATACTCTCCACCATTGTCAGTGCGTAAGCATTTAAGCTTCTTGCCACTCTGATTCTCCACGAGTGTCACAAAAATTTTGAAAACAGTAAACACTTCATCCTTGTGCTTGAGAAAGTAAACCCATACTTTCCTCGAGTAATCATCTATAAATGTCATAAAGTAAGAAGCTCCCCCTAGAGATAGGTTAGGCATAGCTCCACACAAATCACTATGAACAAGTGCCAACTGTGTATCTCTTCTGATGCTTCTATGCTTATGCGGCTGATGTGTTTGCTTACCATACAGACAATGTTCACAGAATTAAAAATCATTAAATGAAAAGCCAGGCAAATAACCAGAACGAGATAAGATTTCCATTCCCTTCTTGGACATATGTCCTAACCGGCTATGCCACAAAGAAACGTTCAGCTGCTCGGTTACATTGATTACATTTTTAGAGACATTTGATACATAAATCATGTAAAGTCCTCCAGAATTTACTCCATGTGCTACTGTCATCGAACCCTTGGATATCTTCCACATGTTTTGTCCAAAAGTGGTGACGTAGCCAGCATCATCAAGTAAACCTGTGCTGATCAAGCTCTTTGTAATTGCGGGAGCATGTCTCACATTCTTCAGCGTGAAAGAAGAGCCATTCTGAAACTTCAATTGAACATCTCCAACACCTAAGATCTCACATGTCTACCCATTGCCTAGCCGAACATGATCTTTAGTGGTCACATAAGAGGTAAACCACTCCTTGTTTGGAGACACATGAAGTGATGCCCTTGAGTCTATAATCCAATCACTCAGTGCATTTCCATGAGATGCTGTAAGAAGAGCTGAGTCCATTGTATTCTTCAAGAAGTAGATGTCTCCTGACACTAGACTGTCATCCTCTGCAATAGTGTTTGTCACATTTATTTCTTGAATCTTCACTGAGGACTTGTTCTTCTCACCATGGTCTTCAGCTTTCTCTTTTCCTTTTTCTGCTTTCCATTCTCTGCAGTCTCTTTTCATGTGACCCTTCTTGCCACAATGGTAGCATTCTATGTCACTATTGCCTTTAGCACTGCGGGACTTGCTACGAGACTGATTCCTCTTTCCACCTTTGTACTTTTCTTTGGTCCTTCCCCTGACAACTAAGGCTGTTCCTTTGCCTTTGTCCATTGTCTTTCTATTGGTTTCTTCATTAATCAGACTTCCTTCTACACCTGCTATGTTCAAACCATCTGGAGGTGCAGAATTACTCAAAGCTGTGCGAAAAGTGTCCCAACTTTCCGGCAATGTGATCAAAAGGAACATACCTCTAACAGGTTCATCAAACTTGACACCTTGAGCTGACAACTGACTATAGATGGTGTTGAATTCATTCAGATGATTGGACATAGATGTCCCTTCTTTCATCTTCAAGTCAACAAGCTTCTTAAGCCAGTATACCTGTGAAGCTGCACTCTGCTTCTCATAAAGATCACTCAGCTTTGTCCATGCTTCATAAGCCGACATCTCGTCTGCTACATTGAAGTAAACGCTTTCTGCCAAAGTCAACATAATGGTAGAAAGTGTCAATTCATCCATTTCGCTCCATTCATCTTCGTCCATATCTTGTGGTTTTATCCCCTTGAGCTTTATATGTTTTATATGCTTCTTTTGTACCAACACGTGCCAAATCTGCTTCTTCCACAATGGGAAATTGGTTCCATCCAGCTTCTTGATCTTGTAAAGAGCAGTGTCCTGTGATCCAGCCATAGCTACGCTTCACAGTAGTTTACTTTCCTGGGAAAAATTCGGTAGAGTTTCCCCTTTAAACTGACCTCTGAACCAATATCAACCTGTCAAATGAACCAAGAAAGCTTCAGATTCTCCACCTGTACTGTCTCTCACTGTCCTGTCACTGTCCTGTAAGCATAGACTGCGACAATGCCTCAACGGCAGTAAAGCAAAGATGCAATCCCAACTGTCTAACTCACAGTCAATACATCCTAGCTGCCTATCTAAGGGTGCTCGAGGGATCGCTCCAAGACCTGTATCACCGAAAGGATCTCAACATTCGAGAATCCCCCAGCTCAATAAAACCTCACTCGACCCTCAACAAAGGCTGCAGTGAATCTGACAATACATAGACTTCCCACAAAATCATACATCCACAAATTTCCCACTATATGATGTAACCGCTGCAACGATTGTTTGCTGCGTGACTCACAGCCAGCAAACCCTCAACAGACATACATCATCTCTGACAATACATCCCATGTGGAAGCACCTGCAATGTCAGGATGAATCTGGAATATCAAGCAGCAAACACAAGCTACCTGATGAACTAGTGGATGTCGCCTACAGTCTGTGTGTAGATGCGCCTGTGTCGTATGTGACATGCCTCCAAGAACTGTGAGCCATCCTTTTATGTGTAGACAGCCACAAATCAACTCTGGGAGTGCCGATATTTAGCACCGGCAGTCGTAGGCCGAAAACCTCAAATTTGCAGTCGGATCTGCACCCACCGAGACCACGTAGTCGAAAATGGCATGCGCAGAACTTTGTCGAAGCTGAACGCTGGCCGAGATGACCTCATAATGAAATTCTGAGAACACAAAGCCCTTTGGGCTAGCCCACAAGATTTGGAGCTGTGTCTTCGCTTGTCGAATCTCACTCCAATCTGAGCAGGTGACTCTGGCTACCTGCAAATGCTGCCTCGAGCCTCGATCTGAGCTCTGATACCAGTTGAAGGAGTACGAGCGGAAGTGTGACGCGAGAGAGAGTGCGAGAAGAAGATCACAAAGATATGGTGAACTCGCTCTACTGTAATGTGTAGAGCATAGTGAGTTCTTATTAGGTTTTTACAAAAGAATATGTGTACATACCTGGCGGCCCGCCCACTTACCTGGGCGACCACATTGGGCTTTATACCCCAACACAAAGCTTAGAGATGGCCTTTCAATAGCCATTTCTTTAAACCTCATACCAAGGGCATTTACCAAGAATTAACACGAGGCAAATTGGTTCGCCCCATTGAACAAGCAATGGAAGAAGCAATAGATGGAGGCTAGATGGGTGGTGGTCACGAAGAACATCTGGAATCCACAGTGGCCTAGCTTTATGAAGATATTTCTATGGAAGGTTCTTTGGGGAGCCTTGTCGACAGGCGTAAAGATACAAATACGCGGTATCGAGTCCAGGGTGCAGATTGTTGGCTAGTGAAGACATCGCCCACCTATTCATAGAGTGCTTGGCTATTAGAGGCCTCACAGAAAAAGTGTGCATATGGGTACAAAGAACATGGAAGATAGGGTTTTCACGAAGGATTTGTGCCTCAGTGGGAAATAGTTTTGAAGTTCTGCACTATTTATTTGTACACAAATTATCAGATAATTTTTTCTTCAATAATATTTGGAAGGCCAAGAATTGCCACGTATTTCATAGTGACGTCTCTATGGCTAGCTTCTCTGAGATTGTACAAGAAAGTAAAGAGATAATATGTGTGGTAAGTAAAAGTTATAACTTAGATGATTGGACTAGGGTGACTCTTACCATCCGTAAGAGCTTTGGTATGGCTGACTAAGTTTTGATGTAACCTTCTGTCCCTCAAGGCTGGACACGAGCTTGAGGCCGTTTTCTAATTTACTCTTTGTGACTTGATAACACAACAATCACTCACAATTGTGAGTTTGCCCACAAGAAAAGAAATAAAGCCTAAAAATGATTGCGTGTCTTTTTCTTAGTAGACAATGGTCCTTTAAAGCTTTTTCTTAGTAGACAACAGGTCCTTCCTTTAAAGAGCACTCATTTGACTTCCTTTGCACGTTTTTTTTTTAAAATGCTTGAGTGGACCTTCCCCTTGTTTGGATTTTCTCAAGAAAAAATGGCGCCTATAGATTGATAGCTACCAGATGTTGATAACATGATTAAAAAGATTACATCAAAGGTGTACCTTACAACAAACAATCTTGTGACGTTGTGAGGACAACTTTTGACCACGAGTGTCAAAAGCACCTTAAGATTAGGGCCCCAATCTTGAAAAAATAAAAATATTTCCAAGACATCTTAAATGCATAAGTGAACGGTGAGTTTAAGGATGAAAAGACACATGAAGGTGGAAAGGCAAAAGACTTTTTGAGTTCATAAAACGATGTGGTCGAGTGCAAATTGGCTCTATGTGTGTGTGTGTGTGTGTGTGTGTGTGTGTGTGTGAGAACAACAATGACCAGCAGACTATGCATGTTCTCTTCCTCGCCGATATCGCCTTCATGATCCTTCTTGGTATGCACGTCAAATGTTGCCGCATTCACTACTCCTACCACGTCTACCATCACCATTGCTTCTGTGTTGTTCCTTTTCTAAGCCTCACACTAGCTTTTAATACACATGAATAAACGATAAAAAGGCATTGAGCATAACATCAAAAAAAAATCCTTAGCTAATTAGGCCAACAAGTAAAATGAATAATTAGGCCAAATAGGTAGTGCCACGTCTTCATTAAGCGATATCTTACAAGATACCATACCATGAAAAACTAAAGACTTTTACTTCTTTTTTTTCAAAACTCACAATTGTGAGTGAATTATATTGATCATCTCAACAAATTACAAGAACTTGTCATGCTCGTGCTGAGCCATGACACCATCCAGAGACCAAACTTACATCAGGTATCTAAAGAGCCAACCCTATTGATCTGTCCCCATGCCCTTAATACACCAGGTTCATTAACATGTTCTTCACTAATCTTCTGGTTTTATGATTTTTCCCTTGCCTAAGTATTCCGCTGACAACAAGGCACTGGTAACCCTAGACCAATCATCCAAGTTTTGCTTGTGCCCGAACGTCCATATTAGCACTCTGCTTTCTTGCATAATTTCTGCGAAGCTTGCCACCTTAGGAACTCTTTCGAACACACGGCGGTTCCTTGTTTGCCATACATTATGTAAAAAGGAAAACTTGATAATTTAAGTGCAGATAAAGATGGCAGGGCTACCCAAGTTCTTACCTCCAAGGAGTAAATCAGTCTTGAAAAAACCAATTTTCCGTGTTCTTTGGACCCACTTGCAAATTTTTCCTGTAAGGCCTCTGATAGCTAGGCATTCCATAAAAAGGTGGGTCAGATCTTCACTAGCCATCCCGCATCCCAGGCATCGATCTGTCCCTATCCCTCTCTCCTGAATCTTCACCCCCATCGGAAGAGCACCCCTAATTACTTTCCATGGAAATACCTTCATGTGATGCGAAACCTTTGGCGCCCAAATGTTCTCCATTACTTGCTCCCACCTTTCCTCCGACCATTGTTTTTTCCATATCTGGTTAAGGGGGCTAGACCAATTCTTCTTTAGCATCATTGTATGGTAAATGTCTTTAGAATAGGGTTTCCATAAGAGGCTGCTTCCATGCCATTTCCATGCATTCCAGTCAAACTCTTAAGAGCTTGACAGTGTAAAGACTTTTACTTTAAGACAAGGAAAGAAAAGCCAAATGTTTTAAGCTGTCGTTGAGTATTTTGGGGAAGGGAGATAACACGTGGAGGAGAGAGAGAAAGAGATATCCCTCTAATTTGTGAGAATTCTCAAAATACCTTTTATCTATTTTGCTTGGATCGTTCAAGATTTTCTAATCTTTAGTCCTTTTTTGACAATTGAGATCTGTTTTTGAGTGCCTAGCATGTAATTTGTCGCAAATTACCTTGCAAAAAAAGGCAATTATGTCTAAAGTTAATGAAGCAATTCATCTCCAAAGCCTGCATAACCAACTCAAATTCTAGTTTTATCATCTTGTATTGATAGACAATCAATCTTCTTGTGGAGAACCACGATTTTTCACAACCAGGTATATTTTTGGGAATTTATGACAAAAGATTGCGAGTACTTTGGGGATTTTTGAAATTTGAGGGGGATGCTCTCGTTTGTGATGGAACGCGTGCAAGGTAGGCCAATGAGGGATGAAACTCAGGTGCGAGATCGTCCAGCGAGCCATGTGGAGGTTACAAGTGGCAAGGTGACAACAAGTGCCAAAGATGAGTATAGGCCGCATCAAGACCTTCTAGAAGGCCGAGTGATTGATGGCAAGAAGATGCAAGGCTAGACACGCACATGCAAGTGGTGAGGAACCCGTTTTTTTTAAAATTATGCAGATCAACATCGCAGTGGGTTCGTGCAAGTGGAAGGTGATGCTAGGAATGGCACGAGTGTAGTCTCTCTCTCTCTCTCTCTCTCTCTCTCTCTCTCTCTCTCTCTCTCTCTCTCTCTCTCTCTCTCTCTCTCTCTCTCTCTCTCTCTCTCTCTCGCGTTCTCGTCTGCAGAGTGCTCGAGTGATGGTGATAAGGATGGGGGTAGGAGGGATGCGTGCAGGAAGAAACAAGCAAGAGGGGATTGCCCTCGCGAGCACGGACATAGCTGGCTAATGGACGCAGGCGAGGGCGAACGTGCAAGGATCGGCTTCAGGGGAGGGGGTTTTCTTTGATGAGAAGGAAGGGTGGATCTCACTAGATTCACCTTAATAAAAGGAAGTGGAGCAAATAGAAGTAAAATGAATAATTAGACCAATATATATAAAGATTTTTTGACTCAAGTTAGTAGAAATTTTATGAAATAAAATGTATAAATATAGAGAGTTTTTTATACAAGTGAGGAGAAACTTTGTAAAACAAAAACATGAAAATAAAGCGATTACAAAATTTAAAAAAGGGCCAAAATAAAGATCGAATACGTATACTAGATTCAATAAAATACATTAGATAGATAGGTTTTTTTAAAAAATTAGACTAAATAGAATAGGTTGAGAGAGAGAGAGAGAGAGAGAGAGAGAGAGAGAGAGAGAGAGAGAAGTTACACCATCTACATAAATACAACTCTCTATGGTGTTATTATATACATGCGGTAGTGATGTGTGTGAACACACTTAGGACCGCCGGGGCATTTTTTCCCTCACTAGGAGGTTTTTCCCCCCCGTGCATTGTATATACGCCCATCATTCTAGGGCTATCTTATATTTCCATTGCTCACTAAGTAATACTACTCTCTGTTGTGTGCCTTGATCTTCCTTCATCTTATCCAAGTTGCGGGTGTTTCATTGTAACCCTATTTCCAACAATTGGTATCAAAGCAGGTCGCGTCTTCCTCAGCTTAGTCGCCAGCACAATCCTCCTCACTTTCTCTGATTTTTGTGAGCTTTGGTAACCGTCAACAAGTCAATAAATACTTCGGGATAACTCATAGAGCTTGGTCTGCTTAGATTTTCTATTCGGGCTCATATCAGCCTCTGTTTCCACTACATGCAATATTGCATATGCAATTTCATCATGTTTTGTAGAATTTCTGTTAGTGCCATTTTCTGCATAACATGCCCCTTATAATCTTCTACAAGTTGTGCTAGATAGTCTTTCTTTGTTTATCCTCTTTTTGGATAGTTTCACATTAAGTGCATGCATTTTCCATGGTTAACAACACAAATGTGTTCAAGATGTTTGATGTTGAGGATAAATTGGATGCTGACGATTACCCAATGTGGGCTTACATGATGCAACATAGTCTTATTTCAAAGGGCGTTTGGAATGTTGTGTAGGGTATTGATGTATGTCCTGGTTTTGAGGATGCAGCCAATGTTGAGTATGTTGTAGGTTTTGGTGGCAGGGTTGCTGCTACTAGAGTTGTTTTGCCTATAGCTGAGCAAGCTCGGTGGGATGTTAGAGATACATAGGCTCATGCATTAATTGCGCACTATTACTCCTCACATTTGTTCAACCAAATCTGTAAAACACGCTTGGGATATTCTGGTTGGCCTTTGCAATGAGGCTAAAATTGCATTTTTTGTGTAAAGAGCTAGAGTCGAAGATTATGCATGAGGAAGATGAAATGGACACTTCTTGCTGGTATCTAGGATACCAATGAGTAACTTATTTTTATAGACAAAGTCATTTTTGACAATTCTCTTGTGCATACTATTCTTGATGCTTTGCCAGATTCTTGCTAGACTTTTGCTAATACTTTTGCTAATACTTGGAGACTTATGACCCAAGGAAATCCAAAAGTTGTCAAGTTTGATGCATTATGCACATTGCTATTGCAAGAGTCACTTTCAAGAAACAATAGGGTTAACCAATGTGTAATTAAACATGCTTTTATTGCAGCTCAAGGGAAAAGAGGTAACAGCAATGTAACCACTTCTCATGGCGTTTTGGCGAGGGGCAAATCGCTTGTTTCCAATGCTTCTGTTAGCAACACCTCGTTTGGGAATTTTGATGAAAAGGGCAAAAAGGAGATATGTTGCCATTATTGTAAACCTAATGATCACTTGATCAAGCAGTGTCCAAAATTTAAGACAAAAGAGGCTAAGAAGAAAGAGGTGGGTTCCACTACAAGTGCAACAATTGTAGAGTCTTCTGTGAAAGGAGATTGTAATGCTGATATAGATACAGAATGGACTTTTAGTGTGGAGTGCACTTATGATCCTATTGTCCATGATGCATGTATGTCAGTTGTTGCAGATGCTCATGTGTGGTACTTTGATAGTGGTGCTACAAAGCACATTACCTCTCATTGTGACTTGTTTACCTCTCTCGAGGATGTCCCTCACGAGAATACAGTCACTTGTGCAAACAATGCCTCTTATCCAGTCAAGGGAGTTGTAAAGATTATGCTGACTGCTATGAATGGAACTTCTTACACACTTGTTGATGCATTGTATGTACTTGGGATCAAGAAGAACATTTTATCTGTATTTGCACTTGCTAAACTTGGCCTTGTTGTCAAATTTGTGGATGACAGATGTACAGCTCATGATCTTAGTTTTGGTGATGAAATTGTTGTCAAATTTGTGGATGACAAATGTACAGTTCATGATCTCAGTTTTCGTGATGAAATTGTTGCCTCTGGCATTTTATGTTGTGGGGTATATAAGCTCACTTTGTATGACAAGTGTGGGCAAAATTTTGCAAATGCACTTGTGGTTTCAAAGACTATTTCAGATGCAAAACTTTGGCATGCATGTTTTGGACATCTGAATTTTGTCAGCTTCCTGCATTTGCAAAAATCTAATATGGTTTCTTCTTTGCTACCTCTTGAAGCACCTGTGAAGCATGTCTGTGAAGGCTGTATTTTGGGTAAGATGCAGCATTCAAAGTTTCCAAAGGATGATTCAGTTAAGGCTACATGCAAGTTGTAGTTTGTGCATAGTGATGTTTGTGGACCCATGCAAACTCCAGATTCCTTGGACAATTACCTTTACTTCATGACTTTCATTGATGATTACTCGAGGCATGCATGGGTCAAAGAAGTTTTGGCTATGGCTGAAAATGTCTTTAAATGTACTATGGGTACCCTACATTTCGATCGAGGGGGGGAGTATATGTATCATAAATTTAATGCATTTCTGGCTATTTGTGGGATAAAACCCAATGTATAATGCCATATATACCTCAGCAAAATGGTGTTGTTGAAAGGAAAAATAGGTTGCTTACGGAATTGCACGATGTATGGTCAAAAGTCAAGCTTTGGCACATTTGTTTTGGCTTGAGGCTATCAGGTGTGCCATTTATGTACTTAACAGGCGTCCTACAAAAGCTTTGCACTATGACTCCTTATAAAGCATGGCATGATAGAAATCCATCTATTGATCACATGCACATTTTTGGTTGTCTGACTTATGCTTTGGTGCCACAAACATGACACAAAAAATTGGATAAGGCTGTCAAATTTATTTTTGTGCCACCAACGGGGGGTGGACAGTCGTGCACGACCCCACTCTCTCTCCTCGTCATCGAGATGCAAGATCCAGCATGAGCCCCCCCCCCCAGGCACTGCAAAAAGAATTTGACAAGTCAGATTTTGTTGGGGTTGTAGCATTGGCCTTTATTGTGTTGGGCCTTTGTAGATGCACATGTGGTTAATCGAGCTAAGGAGGCTGCAATGAGCATACAACATGAAGCAAAGGTTCCCCACATCAAAGCATGGATCTTAAGGCCTTGACCAGTTTGTGAAGCTACCCATGGAGTCCTCATGGGTTGTTAACATGATTGAAGGGGCTACCTACACCAAATTAGCTATGGCAAGAGGTAGCTAGGTATGTGCCTAACAGAAGGTTGATAGGTGGAGCATCGATTATGGTTTAGGCCTACCTCGGTCATCTCTAATATGCAATTACTTGGATAGCTTCTCTACCATACAACCCTCTACAAGCTCTCCCAAAGCTTTAAATGCACTCTGGGCTAGGCAAGTATCAACGAGGAGCAAGCCTCATAATTTTTTTTTCCTATAGTCTGTTGCTCAAAGCATTTCCAACATTATCTCATTCTCAACCTCATTCTCCATATGCAGTCCTCAGTTGGCAAGAAAGGAGGCTCTCTATCGGCAAAAAAGGAGGCATGTGCATCTCCTTTTTCGCCTCATTTTGTACATGCAGTCTAAGCCCAGAGAAAAAGCTAACTAGCTTGGCCACATGGGCTTTATGACAATCATGTCTTTTATTACATGTAGATAGTGTTGGAATGTCTAAGTTGAGAAAATCCACATAACACCGTCGGAGGCGGTCCCACCGCCGAAAGTGACGCTATTGTATTGGTATTATTATACATAAATAGCACACACACACGTGCACGTGCGTACACACATACATACACACCCTTTTATATACATATAAGACAGGTATGTAAACGAGCTCTTTGGGCATCGAATTTAGAAGAAGTGGACAACCACAAGCCATGCCTTGAAAATATGCCTTTTCTAAATTCTCTTCACAATATAGCCTATGAGTATGGGAAATGGCAAGGCTTTCTTGAATTGGGGATGGAGACCTCACGCTTGCTAGTTGACTTTGGTGGCAAGGGCATCGTGCATTTCATATTTGAGCAATGTCCTTCTCTTTCAACCATCACGTACTTGAGTGTGGTGCCAAATGCACATGGCATGGTATCTTCGATATAGTTGAAGAAGCATCTTAAGCCTCAAATTTGTGGGCACATTCGCAGAAACGTCCAACACCCTTTGGTTAGGGTGTCAGAACTAAATCAAACACAACCCCGAAGTCAACATAAGAAAAGTATTTGGAGCCGCATCCATTCTAAAGTTGTAGCTAGGGTTTCTTTTTTAGTTTTAGGGTCTTTTTTTTTTTTTTTTTGCCCTTTTTTCTCGTGAAAATGTGAGTTGCCTTTCAAAAACTTAAACTTGAAATTTAAGTTTTGAAGGATTCCCTAGTTCTTCTAGCTCTCCGGACTTGAGCCGCAAGGTTTTCGCATGTTCAATGGGGAGATTTACGGAGTGTTGAAATTTTTGTTTTCTGATTAAAGCTCTCGACATTTTTGGTTTTCGAAAAGTTCCGGGCTATGAAATATTGTTAGTCAACAAAGTGATAAAAGAGCTTCAGAATTCTGTGATGCCAATCCATGAATCCGGGTTTGAGTGGAATGCCTGGAGATGGCCCGATAGTAGTCCTTTTTGGAAACCTCATTCCAAAGGCATATATCATGCAGTTATATAAGAGAATAATTGGTTTAGCCCTCTTAATAAAATATGGAAGGGACAATGGCCAAAAAAACGGTGGGAGCAAGTCATGCAGAACATTTGGAAGCCAAAGTGGCCACAATTTATGAAGATATTTCTATGGAAGGTAATGTGGGTTGCTCTACCGACGAGCGTCAAGATCCAAGAGAGAGGAATCAGGTCAGATCGTTGCTTGGGGTGTAGAATAGTTAGCGAGGATCTAGCTCACCTATTCAGGGATTCCAGGCGATTAGAGACCCGACAGGGAAAAATTGCAAGTGGGTCCAAAGGACATGGCATGTCAGATTCTTCAAGACTGATATGTTCCTTGGTGACAAAAGAAGTTGGGAAGTCTTGCCCTTCTCATGTGCACTCAAACTATCAGATACTTCTTCTTTCACCATATATGGCAGGCCAAGAACAGTCGTGTGTTTGAAGGAGATCTAGACGTGACAAGCTTCTCTGAGATTACACAAGCAAGCACGGTGATGATATGTACGCTCGGATGCATGCAAGACTCGGATGACTGGTCTTGGGCTACCCATGCAGTGTTGGCAGCCTGCGACAAGTAAAGCCTAGGACTATAGTGCACCTATTTTTTTAAGCTGATGATGATAGGCCTCGATGAGAGGCGGTAGACATCCACCAATTTGTCACAGCACTTCAAGGCTCGGTCTGAGCTTGAGGTTGTTTTATAAATTTATGATGTGCTTAATATAATTCATTCATAAATTGTGAGTTTTGCAGCAAAAAAAGATTTGAATTAAATTAGAAAATTAACAGTTTCATGTCCATGCTCCACATGAGTCATGGAAGACTGGAAAAACCAAAAAGGCTTACAACCATACAGGATGATAAGGGAGCCACCCTGGAAAATAGATCGACAATACATTGTCCAACAATTTTGGCCAAAAGAGGGGGAGGCCAACCCCAAACAAACCAACTCGGCTCAAACTAAACAATAAAACAAGGCCCAATGTCCCCATCATTGAAAGACCACCCGGGGTGCCACCACGTCGATGCAATTGCCACTGCCACTAGCACCCACATGCCCTAGGAGATCTAACTAAAAGTGTCGAGAAAAACCATGAGGAAACCAATCAGGGCACATCATTCAATACTCCATGAAATTTTTTTGGCTACCTTCTTTTTGCCATAGGTTTAAAAAGAATTTTTCGGGTAAAATGTTGCATGCACTAGCTAGCTACAATCATCTACAATTTATTTATTTATTCAAATGTGAGGCGATGTATAGATGGTTTTGCAGCATGTCAATGTCTACACCCAAAAAGATCGAGCAACTGAGCTTAGCAAACAACTCGACCCACACATCCAACAAATGCACAAACATACACTCTACATGGCTATGGATGTTATGTCTTGATTTGTATCCACTTGCACAATCTCTTCACCACACTAGAATATGACCCATTAATCTCTCTCTCTCTCTCTCTCTCTCTCTCTCTCTCTCTCTCTCTCTCTCTCTCTCTCTCTCTCTCTCTCTCTCTCTCTCTCTCACACACACACACACACACACACACACACACACACACATCAAGTATACACAAATCTATACAAAGCCACATTTTATCGCATTATTATTGAAATCAAGCTATATATCAATGTACACTATGCTTATATCTAAATTATAACCCAATGGTAGATATATATGAATTTGTGGAATATCTAACTTGGCCATGCTACAAGTGTGGATGTCAGATCCATCATTCAATTCATCTCGCTCATGACCAAGTGAATCAAGAGGGGGACATGCATTCTGGAGTGCTTGATCCTTATCATGCTTCCATCAAGGATGCTTGATCCTTAAGCTCATTGCATCCTTGTTATGACCGATTTAATTTGTATCTCCAACCCCAAGGAACTCGGTCCTTAATAGGGACATCAAAAGTGAGCATAATACATGCTTGCAATTATTGTACAAGGGTCAACAAGTGCTAGCTCACTTGATAGAGCAAGGGCCTCTTCTATTTAAGGTCATGGGTTCAAATTCCCTCGACAGTTCATGTGACATGTAGCCCTTAAGGATTCTTCCTTAATTCTATATAATGGGTTGACTTACCGTATCCGGCTATGATGCTCCATCTCATAGAGTAGAGTGCACATGTGAGTTGTAATTTTGAGTTGTTTGTATCTGTGCGTGTATGTCGCACGTGTCAATGCAAGGAACTTGCCGATACACCGCGTGCGAGCCACAAATGGCTCCATGCACACAACAAGCCTAAACTAGTAAGATCAAAGATGACGATGGTGTGTCACTCACCGCTCTATGCTTTGCTTCATGGAGGATTCCTCGCCGTGAAGAAGAGGGAGACACCGCTACGCCATGCTCAACCGCCTTGCCGCCGTCGTACCGCCGCAATGCTCTCTCTCTCTCTCTCTCTCTCTCTCTCTCTCTCTCTCTCTCTCTCTCTCTCTCTCACACACACACACACACACACACACACACACACACGCATACACACACACACACACACAAGGAGATGAAGAAGAAGAAGATGGAGATGGAGCAAGAGCACTCTTCAATTGCACAAATGAGAGAATGAATGAATTTTAGGTTTAGTTGACTTTTATATGAGCTCACCCCATTCACACTTGGGCGCCCATGGTTAGCCAACTAATCCCTTGAATGTTCCAGTTAGAGTGCGCCTCTCATCGGCGATCACTCTTACCCTTTTCCTATTGGACCGACAAGCCCGGTACTTGACTCTACCAAGTAAATAATACAACGTCCGTCGTAGGTGATATGGTGTCCGTGAGCCGTGAGGGTTAACATGCCCCCCTTCCTGATGTAGATTCCGTCCTCGGAAGCTATTGAGTTGAAGCTCGTTTGTCGAGGTGGAAGAGCATTTGAAATGAATGTCCTTAGCCTTCTTCGGTCACTGCAAAATCAAACAACATTGGCACAGTAATTGCATTCTCATAAACAATTAAAAAGCATATGCAATTTTAGGCAGACAAATTGATTGGTAGCATAATTCTAAACCATTTGTCAGCAATAAACATTAAATTTCAATATAATCAAATGCATAAACAGATGTAAAGGTCAAAATTAAACAAGTCTGGGGTCGCTAATTTAACGATCGAAAGGTACTAGAGATCGACTATTAATACCATGGGTAAGCTTCTTAATTTTCTCTGGTCAATTAATTTGTTTAATCGCGAGAGCCAAGTATTTCATGTTCGAGGACTGACTAGAGGCTATACCTAGAAGACCTTGTAGTTAAGCTACGATAAAAGGAATTTCTCACGAAATCATCGCCTAACTGATTACCTTTTCTTTGACCCCCCAAAGTCTTTTCACAGTGATTCAATTTTGATGTGTGTGCTTATTTTGTATGCCTTGGGTTATTTGCTTTTCAAGGAAAAGCGCCCACACTGGGAACCTCTAGGGCTCTAGTACCATAGGCCTTACATGTGAGTGAAGTACCCAATCAAGCTGATATTTCTCTTCCAGCTTATGATTTTACATTGTGGCACTTTGATTTTTTGTTTGTTCATTTTCAGCATTATAATTCTATAACTTTGGGGGGTCATATAACACTGTTACACCTCCTCAGGCTCATCACACTAGTAAACTCCCTTTATAATACTTAAGCTAAAGGTCAATAGGGTCAAGCCCACTAGAAATCCCTATTACATTTCACACAATGCTGCCTAAATCCGATTAAGAACCTAGGTAACCATTGATTATTAGGAAGGCATTCCCCATGGTATTAAGAGAAGATCTCTAATGCTTAGCTTGGTCAAACTAGCTTAGTCGAACTGCGTAATTTTTAAACCTAGACAAGTGATTATGACAAAAATTTACATTGAATTAAATGTTTGATACTAAGCAAATGCGATGAATATTATGCTACCAATCACAATCAAAGCAAACAAACATATATGCAAAAAAGATAAGGGGCAATGCTAATGGACAAGAAACACCTGTTTGTGTTGATGGTCGCGCTTGATTTGAAGTGTGAACGAGAGAAAGATCCCATGAAGGTCCAAATCCTAACCACAGCAACACGTTCATGTACACACTAGGAAACACAAAAATACCTCTAGGAGGCATATCAGTGGGGAAAAAGAACTTTGGTAATCACTCAACTCTAAAACAGAAACACTCCTATCGTACTAAACCTACCTACCCTCCATCACTCGAGTGATGAGTATCAAAGGTGTTTGATGACATAGGTTTCTGTTTTAGTGTACCGGATGTGAATGTGTAGGTCTGGGTCAATGTTTTGACTTTTATTGTGCATACTCGTTTGCTAATTGCTCTTGCTCATTATAATTTTTGTTTTTTGTGAGTATAAGGCTTTATATATACATTCTCTAAGATTAGGATATGAGAGGTCAAGGAGGAAGGTTGAGAGGGAAGCAAGTGAATGATGGATGTCAGCACACACTCTGCCCTTCCTTGGGTAGATCATACCGTTTGAAATGTGCTTGTCACCCTTTGAAACCAATTGTTCCAGTTGGTAATAGGTGAGGATTTTTTCCAGTAGTTTTCTATTACCTTAGGTGCCTCGTTGAGTTGCAAGGGTGGTAAGGTACTCTCCCAGGATCGAACTTGAAGTGGTTCATCAGGTGATTCTTGAACAATGGGAGGTGTGGATTGCTTTGTAGCTTCATGGAGGTCCACTATTGTAGGTGGAGGCTATGGAGAAGATTTTACCTTTATGGATGCATTACATGAGGAGCTAGAAGCTTCATGGGACTCCCCCCTTCCTGAGCTAGGTAGAACAAATCGTTCTTTCTTCGGTACCCAAACTAGCTCTAGAGCGGGTGTGTAGCATTTTGTAATTTTTTTCTTTCCACGATCGTCAATTCGTTTTTGAGCCACAAGATTGGGTGCACATGGGTCAGGTGACAAGTAAGAACACAATCTACGTTTTGGCACCCAGATTTGATCATTTCCTTGATAGTAGCCTTGGGCTTCCAATAGTTGTTTAGGAATCCAACGCCACGTTTCTTTTCATTTCTTGGAGCGAGTGGTATATTTCTTACAAGGCTTGTGTTTTTTAGCACTAGCTATGGTCGCTAAAGAAGCTTTAGGAACCCACTTGTATGTTTTCTTCATTATATTAGGCTGAGTCTTGTCAAACGCTACATGCATTGCTTCTAGCATATTTAAGGGTAAGAGTGGTGGCATTTCATCCCCCTCAGGTGTTACCCACATCGTCCCTCTATTTCCTCAAGTGTCTATGGTTGCTGCTAGGTGGACCCAATCCACATTTTCTGACTCAATCATCCCAGGTAGTACATCCATATAAAGAGAATCTTCCCCAACATCAGTGACCGCTTTACATGTGTAACAATACTGCAATGGGGCCGAGTGAACTGTGGTGTCAGATCTATGATCAATTATAAACCTGTTTCCTAGAGGATGTGCTTGATCCGTCACAAGATTCACTCGAATGACAGAATCTTGGAACTGCAGGTAGACATGGTTTTTAGACCAGTCATGCACCATTTTTGCTTCCCTCATGAAAGGACGTCCTAAGATCATCTCCGATGCCATAGTGTGCTTGGAGAAATCCATAACAATGAAGGTAACTCTTATTTTATGTCCAAAGACCTTGATCTTGAGATCTTCTAGCATCCCAATAGGTTTAACAATGACCCATTGGCCATCTTCACTACTATGGTTGTGGTCGCAAGGTGAGGTCTTCCCATAGTTTTCCAGTAATTTTTAGTCACAATGCTAACCCCAACGCCACCATCAAGGATTCCCTTCACATTTAATCCCTTAGTAGTGATTGGTGTGGTCGCATTGGATTCATCACCCTCAAAGTATTGTCCCAACTTGTTAACAGGTATTTCTATAACAAGGTTCTCATCTAGGTTGGGTTGTGGATCTAAGTGTTCCTCCTCTATTGGCATTTCCCTAGCTCCATCCATCTGTGCAAATCGTGGTAGCCCAAACTTTAGTTCTCCATTGAGGAAGGCTCGAAGAGCTGAGACTAGCTCAGGGTCTTTATATAGTTTGGACATGATGGTGGTTCTAACTTCTGAAGGCATGAAATCCATCAATTTGGCAATGTTTAACGGAACCTTTTGGCCTTGAGTCCCTTGATGTGGGGAAGATGGGATATCCATTTCTTCAATAGGATCAAGGAGTCCCTCTGTAAACATTCTTTCCATCAAGAAGTGAGTACGCCCACTTTCCCATGACTTTAAGTCACTTTCTTCTTGGATGACACTAGGTATGGCTAAGGGTCTATGGTCTTGGTGAGGTTGATGTTGCATAGGGAACACGGTGTCTGTAATCTGGATCTGCCTAGGTGCTGGTTCTAGATCCCTTTGGGTATCTTATACCAAACTCCTTAATTGCTTGACTCGCTCAATCTCCTCTATAGGGTTTGGATAAGTTCCTATCTTCTTCTTGGATCCCTGCCATTGTGGTTCATGAAGAGCTTCTTTGTTGGTTTCTATTTTAGTGGTTGTTTTGGTCTCCATGGTTTCATCTGAATCAGAATACTCTTCAGCGTCGTTCATATATACAGGGTCATCACCAGTCCCTATGTTGGTCTCTGAACTGGGGTCTGACTTCGCTGCTTTTTGTGATCTCTTTCTTCGTGTTTTCTTCTTTTTCTGAGATTGGGCAACTGATGCCGTGTCTCTTTCTTCAAGAATATAATTTTGTTTTTGGAGCATCAATCGTGTGAGTACGTTTACTGGTACCATAGGTGTACTTTGTGATGGCTCCTCGATAACTTCAATCAAGTTTAATGGCAGTTTAATGGCGTGATCTTCGGTGCGTTTGGATTATTTGGACATTGGGCAATCAAATGATCTATGCCACATCAATTACACATGAGTATCGGCATTGTACACGTGCTCTCTTGATTGGTTTGCATTAGTGTGGCGTTCTTTTGTAGCCTAATAGGACACTTGGCTACACGGTGTGGACTTCCACACTCATAGCATTGAAGAGGTGGTCTCTTAGAAGTGTAATTGATATTTTGGCCTCTTGCCGCAAGAGCAGCTACTTGATATACAGGTTTGACTTGTCCCCAATAGTCCTCCAATTAGTATTGTGGACTTTCTTCAAGCACATCCATCCCATAGGCAATATTATGATCTATATCTTCCTCACAGCCTTCCAAACAAGAAATAGATTACTCACAACCCACTTGATTCGCAGAAGAGATTCTCGGATGTGGTTATTGCGGTCCTAGCACTGGAGGTGGTAAAGGTGTTGTTTGAACAACATTTTGGGCCCTAGGGACCATGTGTTGTGATGTTTGTTCAAGGGATGGGGCCGGCATCAATGCAGGCACTCGAGGTGTGTCTGTCCATGCTAAGGTTGGTCTATTGGCCATCGCGTGCTTAAATACTATGCAATCCTTAGCTTGATGACCATACCTTCCACATGCATTGAAATTCCCATTGAATTTTACTCTAAAAGTAGGGCATTCTCTGGTACTATGCGGTCCATAGCATATTGAGCACCATTGTTGCTCCCTTCTTGGATACGTATGATTGTTCTGCGGAGCACGATTGTCCCTAAGACTCTCTTGAATAGCCTTGGTGAGATCTGTTGAAGTCATCTCAGATATCTTTGGCTCCTTAGCAATAGGCTTTAGAGTCATTGGCTTATGACCCGATGCTTGTGAGCTAATAGATTTAGACTCAACTTTTTGGCTTATGCCCCGATGCTTGTGAACTAATAGATTTAGACTCAACAGACACTCTTTCTCCTTGAATCATTAAATTATCCTCCAATTGGATCGCATTGGTGGTGACTGCTTCCCAAGTGGTGATACCTCTAATGACTAAGCCATTGTAGATATCCTCATGTCGTAATCCCCTAATGAATCTATCAAGAAATTGGTTATTGTTGAAGCGCTCATTTGGATTACATCGAGAATTCAAATGCTTCAATCAACTAATAAAGTCTCTCATCGACTCTCCTTCCTCTCGTTGGGCTTTCTGGAGCTAAGAGGCTACACCCCAAAGTACTCCCTCTCGTATATATTCTTTTAAGAACAGTCTCCTAAGAGTAGGGTAAATCATTTTTTCTTCCACCCTTAGGGTTCTATACCAATCCCCAGCCTTTCCACTTAAGGTTAGGCTTAAAGCATTGCTCTTATGTAGGTCATTGTGTTCTCCTAGAGAATCGCATATTTGTTCAAACACTTCGATATACTTTCTCACATCCCCGTCTCCACTAAATTTTTGTGTGAGCTTGGCTATTTTTACTGCCTTACTTCTAGGCTCTCTATCAGGCGCGTTACGCATATTCTCAGCAATAGATCGACCGATAGCTTGAGCAAATGTTGCCAAGTCACCTAAGTGAGCAGGCACCGTAGGTGGAGGTGCTCTAGAGACAACATGTGGAGTAGGTATTGGCATCGGGCTTGGCGCATAGGAAGCCCTTGGGTTCCACGTTGGGTACGATGTTGTGCCACGTGGTGGTCCAAAGTTCATATGTGTGGCCCTAGGCATAGCAGACGTCGGATGTGACATGCTAATGCTAGCCGGTATAGTCCCATGGAAATAAGAACTTGGGTGTTGTGGTTGTGGAGCATAGGTAGTTGAAACAATGGGAGGGGTAGGGACTACATGAGTACAAGGACCCATGGGTATATACGATTAGTACACACTTGTAGGTACTGTTGCAGGCATTGAGCTACTATGTAGCGGTGCTTTACTAACAAATGAGGTCTATGGCGTGTTTCTCGGCATGCCCATCATTGGGGTAGGCATGGTAGCCGTGGTGTCATCAAGGGAAAGATGAGCTAGACTTGGAAAGGTGAAGCTATCAGTTGTGGGCTCAGATTGCACTGAGACCCTTGGCGAAACAACATATGGAGAATCCATCGGACTTACCGAGGGAGTCTCCATTTGCGATAAGGTCAGTTGTTTAGCCTTTCCTGTATCCAAGAATCTCATGAGACCCATTGAAGGCATGTTGATCCCCTTGTTCTGTCTCTCTAACTCAATGACCCTATGGATGACCTCACAAACTCTTTGTTGTTGAGCCTCCACACTAGTAGCACCCATTGTGGATTGTAGGACATCTAACCAACCCACGTGATAGGTGTGACCTGTGTATAGGTCGGTGAAAGTTTTCGTTTGTAGTTCGTACTCCCAGTTCTCATTTAGGAACACTCCATCTAGGATTGAGGTGCTAGGGGTGTCCTTTGAGCTAGATGCAATGTTGCTTTCTAGGGGTTGGCCCTTAGCGGTTGCTAAGTCAAGAGCACTCGATTTCTCTCTTAGCAAGGATATTGGCATAGGGGCTTTCGCTTTTAACTCTCTTCGTTGCTCCACCTTATGTAAGCTCTCGACTTCCTTTTCCCTCGCTGCAAGGATATATCGCTCAACCTCTTGCACTTCGGCAAGGCTTCTACCATCGGGTAATATGACCTCGGAGGGAAATAACTTTGAAGAGTCAGGAGGTGCAGTGAATGAAGTATTCACGTGCACATTCTCTAACGGTATAGGGTCTATGTTGGTCACAAATGGAGAATTTACTTTCCCACCCCCCTCATTTACATCATTAGCTCCATGTTCGGAGCGAGTGGCTCTACTAAGGTTTCCTTCAGGCGGCTAAGCATGCTCGGCTCGGACCACGGACCCATGGCATGCATGTCTTGCCTTGAGCTATCGGGATTAGGCATTGGGAAACCCTCCATGATGTCGTAGTCAGAGGAAGAGTCACTAGCCGCTATGTTCGGGTCTTGGTTTGTACTACCTTGGGTCCCCACTAAGGGTCCGAAACCTAAAGTAGGTAGATATTGAGAACTCGCGTAAGTCGAAATTCTCTCTAGTTGCTCCGTCTCTAGCACACGACCAGAGCGTAGATGCATGTGCCTTTGGCACCCTACAAGCATCGACGAATAACCCCGAAGGTTAACCGCTTACCTTTTTTAAGCGTTCGTTTTCACTCGTGTTTTTTACGTTTTTAATGTTTTTTAATGTTTGATTTTTTTGATTAAAGTGTGTGATAGCTCGAAACGAGCGTATCACTTAGAGGGTCGTTGTGTGCTTTACAGCACAATTTTCGGACATCTGAAGTTTCGTTGGTTCTCAAAAAATCAATTTTTAGCTACGTGTGAAGCTAAAATTCGTAATTTTAAAAGGCGACTGAGGCCTAGGCCTAAGCGTGAGCTTGGGCTTGGGTCTGGGCTTGGGTCTGGGAGATATTCCCGATCCCAGTCCTACCTTTATTTTTTTTTTATTTTTTTTATTTTTAAATTTTTATTTATAAGGATAAGGTCGCCGCGGCCTGCGCGAGAGCACACACACACTCTATCTACCTACTTCTAACTAATACACCTACTATTACATACTAACACACTCTATTAGCTCTCACAAATCTACTTCCTACTTACTTACTGTACATTACATTACACAGAAAACTAACAACCTTAATACACAGAGAATAAACACGGTACCTTTGAAAACTTCAGTAACAAAAAAGATACACAGTATAACACAAAATCCTTCTTCTCAACACACACACTCTCCTTTCTTACCTTTCCTACAATTGAAATTGCACCACAAAAGAAGCACAGAGTGCCATTCAAGCTTAGTGTATGGCATTCTCCGGCAGCGGCGCCAAAAATGTGCGCGTATGTCGCACGTGTCAATGCAAAGAACTTGCCGATACATCGCGTGCGAGCCACAAATGGCTCCAAGCACACAACAAGCCTAAACTAGTAAGCTCAAAGATGACGATGGTGTGTCACTTACCGCTCTATGCTTTGCTTCGCAGAGGATTTCTCGCCGCGAAGAAGAGGGAGACGCCGCTACGCCGCGCTCAACCGGCTTGCCGCCGTCGTGCCGCCGCACACTCTCTCTCTCTCTCTCTCTCTCTCTCTCTCTCTCTCTCTCTCTCACGCATACACACACACACACAAGGAGATGAAGAAGAAGAAGATGGACATGGAGCAAGAGCACTCTTCAATTGCACAAATGAGAGAACGAGTGAATTTTAGGTTTAGTTGACTTTTATATGAGCTCACCCCATTCACACTCGGGCGCCCATGCTTAGCCAACTAATCCGTTGAATGTTCCAGTTAGAGTGTGCCTCTCATCGGCGATCAGTCTTACCCTTTTCTTATTGGACCGACAAGCCCGGTACCTAACTCTACCAAGTAAATAATACAACGTCCGTCGTAGGTGATATGGTGTCCGTGAGCCGTGAGGGTTAACAGTATCTCTCTCTTTTTTTGAGTAGAGTGCCCTCAAGCACTACATGTGCCTTGAGGGGGCTATGGTTCCAACAAAGGCTTGTACACAAACAAAGAGGATACCAAACCAGAGGTGATACACCTACCCTCTTGAGTGTTCTAAGTAGCTCAATACAGGAACCCATTCATCATCCTTGCTAGGTAACCCTCTTCTTACTCCTACACCATGGATGAGCTCAGTGCTCAAACGCACAATATCATCAGAATAAGCTACAGCCAGTTTATACCCGAGATTTTTTTGTTAACATTAAAGTGATGACTAAGCAATAATTTTATCGAGAGAGACCTAGAAAAAGTGTGGTGAAACAAAAGAGGTCACTATAATTCTTCTAGGTCTCTCTTCTATAAAGTTTTTAGATAAATCTTTAGCAGTAAGCATGTAACCAAATAAATTAAAAGGTGGAAAGCCAGAGTGGTCTACTTAGGTCAATGAGAAGAAAAATGACCCATAACTTAATGCCTTTAAAGAGAGAATCATGTTTTGCCATCATTAGCTTTGGCTAGGTGTCCCCAAGTGGTTGTTGCATGTTTCAACAGAGATAAAGTTGTTAGACATGTCTACCTAAAGAGAAAGAGATAATTAAAATATGATATATAAATAGTAAAGGGGGGACAAGAGTCGTGTCATTTTTGTTGTGCTTTAATATAAAATTGTATTTTTCAAAGATTACACATAATCACAGACTAGTAGTCCCAAACTAACCTATCGATCCTTGGTGGATTGTCGATATAGAGAAATGCACCTCCCCAGTGTTAGAAAAAAACCAAGGTCTAGTGTATTTTAACCGGCTGAAATTATAAAATCCTCGTTAAATTTTGAGTTTGCCTTTAAGAAAACCAGCAATTTACACAAGTTTTAGTGTAATTACCAGCAAAAGCTTCAAATTTTGACCTAAAAACCGGGAGAATTCCAAGTTTCCCCTTATTTTGATTGGTTAGAAAAAATGTATTCTTCTAGCCCTACATCTCCCCTTTGTGTGCCCCCCTCCCCCCTTCTCCTCAAGATCATACACACACACACACACAATTGTCAGTGGAGATGAATTAACTCAAAGATGAAATTACAATGAGCCTCAAAGCACAAGCTTTGCTTTGCCTTAAGGAGCCAAAAGATACAAAAGATTCTTGGCCTTAGCCTCCTTACAAAGTTACGACTGAAGATGTGATATGACCTTAGTAACCATTTTCTTAGTAGCTAGTGTCAACACGTTATTGTTTCCTCATTAGAGTTCTTGTTTTTTCTCATAGCGAAAATCCTGATCCTTCTCTCTTGTATGATTTCTTCAAGCCGTCATAGGGTTTCTTCCAAAAAATTGAATGTTTCTCTCTCCAAGTTTTCTTGAGATAGCAAGTGTATAATCTCTTTGCATACCACAATGGATTGGTTTCTAAAGGTCTTTCCTCCTAGGATCAGATCATTCTTGAAAAAGGGGATCCTCCAAGTGTTAGCACCCATTTGCAACTTTCTCCGCAAGCCCTCTCATGGTCAGCAGTCTTTGAAGAGGTGGCATCTTCAAATGTCTCTTTGCATCCTGAGCATAGGTCCGTGCCAATTCCTTTTCCTTTTACCTTGGTCCCAGTAGGAATGGCTCCCCATAGCACCTTCTAGAGGAAGAACTTCATTAAGCTAGGCAATGGTAGAACCCATATGTTATTTGCAACTAATGCCCATTGTGTTTCATGCCACAAGAGCCTCCATTGTTTGCTAAGTGGAGAGAACCAATCCGCTTTCTAAACAACGTTGATGTATGTTACTCTTGCTTGGGGGAAAGGAAAATTCATATTTTTGGGCCAACGCTAGGCTTTCTGATCCAATATCGTGCCTCACAAATAGAGTGTATTTAAAGACTTTTATTCCCGTTGAGGTTGTATTAGGTATCAACTGGTCAGCTTCTTTCCAGTTCCGGTTGTATTAGCCATCAACTGGTGAGCTTTTATTCCCGTTGAGGTTGTATTAGGTATCAACTGGTCAGCTTCTTTCCGGTTGTGTTAACCCTTTGTCGTTAATGTTTCTAGCTATTTCTCTTCAAAAGGGACTTATTGAAACACCTACAATCTAAGAGAGCCATGAGTGCCAATGGGTGATGGAGTTCTTGAAGTATGTGCTTTCTGTGCATGAAATGCTAAATTTTAAGACAAAAAAATGAGTTGATGATACATATTAGTCAAAGCTCTAATAGAAAAAAATTACTTAAAATTTTAGAAACATGTATTTAGAACTTTTAGAGATAAATTGACTAAAATTAGAAAAAAAATCACACAAATTTCCTCCAAACTTTGTAGGTCCAAATTAGAAAAAGCATAGAAAGTAATTGTGTATGGTTACGAAAATAAGTTTTCTCCACTGCCCTAACTTTGTGACAAGTTATTGTGTAAGGGAAAGATTTTAGACGTACAAAGGATGCCCAACTAGTGGTTGAATTCACACAAGTACTCTAAAAATCAACAATATCTCACTTTAAATCAACATAGTTTTAAAGTGCACACACTTTTTCTACAATACTAAGAAATATTTTTGCCATCTCGCAACGACATGCAAAGTATTGAACAGGACTAGGGTAAAGGAGGCACTTTAGGGACGGTTTGTAAACAAGCTAATCATTTTTAATATTCTTGGGGGGAAATCTAATTATTTGAATATTTAGACATTGCATCAAAATCCTCATGAAAAGGAGAATCTAATGATATCAAGATTTTTATTATTTTTATTTTTTTTCAATGCTCCATTTGAAAAAATTCAAATTTGAAGTTTTTTCATGCATTAGAAACACTCAAGGTCCAGTTTTGGTACACTTCTTAGCAAATTACAACAGGACACATACACAAGATTTTTATTTTATTTTTTTCAAAACTCACAATTGTGAGTGGATAGTATTAAGAACATCAGAGATATACACCAACCTCAAGCTCAGACCGAGCCTTGAGG
Source organism: Adiantum capillus-veneris (assembly GCF_014529385.1). NCBI lineage: Eukaryota > Viridiplantae > Streptophyta > Polypodiopsida > Polypodiales > Pteridaceae > Adiantum > Adiantum capillus-veneris. The sequence goes on from NC_140958.1 coordinate 105,385,554, forward strand.
GTCAAAGGATTACAAATTTTTTGCTTGACAGAGAAACCACAACTACTCCTAGGCTTTACTTATTACAAGATGTCATCATGACATGTATTGTTCTAGACCAGTCCTCTGAGGCTTCTTTGCCTCTGATCATGTGGATTGTCACTCTACTCTCTTGTATGATTTCACAAAAGCTTGCCACAGCCAGATCACCCTCAAACACGCGGAGGTTCCTTGCTTGCCAAATATGGTGAAAGAAGTAGTACCTGATTATTTGAGTGCAGACAAGAAGAGCAGGACTTCCCAACCTGTTACTACTAAAGAACATATCAGACTTGAAGAACTTAATTTGCCATGTCCTTTGAATCCACTTGCATACTTTCCCAGCCATGCCACTGATTGCCTGGCATCCCATGAAAAGGTGGGCTAAGTCTTCACTAGCTATTCTGCACCCCGAGCACCGATCATACCCAATTCCTCTTTCTTGTATCTTTACACACGTCGACAGAGCACCCCACACCACTTTCCACAGAAATATCTTCATATACTGAGGCCACCTTGGCTTCCAGATGTTCTCCATGACTCCCTCCCACCGTTTTTTCGTCCAGTGTCTCTTCCATAATTTGTTGAGGGGCTACACCAATTAGCCTCGTGCATTAATGCATGGTAAATGCCTTCAGAATGTGATTTCCAAAAGAGGCTACTCCCGGGCCATCTCCAAGCGACCCATTCAAAGTTGGATTCACAAATTGGCATCACCACCTTATCAAGCTCTTTCATCACCCCGTAGACTAGTAAGATCTCAAAGCCATTCAATTGAAATTGGATGGCTAAAGAGTCAACAGTTTTCCAGCACTTCCTGTTGCCATTCCAGAATTGCCTGGCCATTTCTATCCAATAGGGGCTTTGCGACAACCCTAATATTTAGAGAGCCAAGGGGACCATTGTAAAATGGAGTTCTTAAAGTATCTGGTTGCTTCCCCCCATTCCAAAACCTCAGCTACTCTTTTGCACTTCCTCATCAGCTTCCCTGAGAGTCCACCAAATCTAAGATAAGACCACTTCGGGGCGAGAAGTTTGTTGTGCATCACAACCTCCTTCCACTTTCCCCCTTTCGATCCTAGTTTTACTGCATCAAGCATTTCCTTGGTCATGATAGCCCAAGCTTGGTCCTATTTAGCCAATGAGACCATAAATTTGGCACAAAGGGCCTCAGCATGGGATACAGGGTTAAGAATGTCGAGCCCTCCTTGGTCTACCAGGCGAGAAACTGCCTCCCATCTAGCCCACTGCCATGGTCGGGAGGTTTTCATATTGTTCTTCCAAAGAAACCTTTTCAGTGGTTTTAAGAATTCTTTCCAGTTACACTTAGCCATCTTGAGCACGGGGCTGAGGAAAGCAATATACAGGATCATAAAAGCATTAATCACTCTAATCCGGCTTTGCAAGGGGAGGAGAACAAACTCCTATCTTCTCATTTTTGAGCTTATTTTCTCAAGGACCCATTAAAATCTTTGCATGTGGGTTACGTCACCCCTATGGGGGCTCCCAAGTGTCTGAATACACTCCCTTTTGAGATAATCTCTCATGTCCAGACTGCAGGGTCAAAAGAGTTGTTCTCCGACAGGGAGATAAGTCTTGACTTCTCTATATTGCACTTGGATCCCGAGGCCACGAAAAATGTTTGCACAATCTCCAGAGCTCTCCTGACAACTTGAGGGCACTCCTTCAAGAATAGGAGTGAATCATCTGCAAACATTTTGTCCAGTAGCTGGTCGTTGCCCGGTAATGCCAGACCTTAAATCTCTCCCTGCGTAGCACTAGCTTCAAGCATCGTAATGAGAGGATGCGACCCAATGGCAAAAAGCAAGGGGGCCAGGGGACATCCTTGATTAATAGACCTTTTAACCTCAAAAGAGCCCACAATTCTATCGTTAAACAGGAGCTCTGATTGGCTGCCCACGCCTAGTGTGCGTATGAGGCAACAAAGGCGAGGCCCAAATCCTAGAGCTTCCATGACTATATAGGACCCTTCTATTCTATCATAGGCTTTGTCGAGGTCCAGCTACAGCAAGATGCACTCTTGCTTGGAGAAGGATGTATACTCTATTCCTACCATTGCTGCCAAGATATTGTCATATATAGATCTCCCTTTAATGAACCCGTGTTGATGGGGAGAGATGATCCGACTCAAGAGGGGGGCAAGTCTGAGAGCTATCACCTTGGCAATAATTTTGTATGCTACTAAAATCATCGTAATGGGACGGCAATGTTTAAGTTGAGAGCAGCAGAGCTGTTTAGGGATGGGCTTGATAAGCCCTCTCTTAACACTTGCATCCAATGACGGAAATAGCTTGATTGGCCATCTGTGTGACTAGACCCTTGAGATCATCCCAAAATTCCCTGAAGAATTCAGTCGTCACTCCATCCCAACCGGGGGACTTTTCATTGCCAAGAGCTTTTAGTGCCGCTGAGCATTCCTCCTCAGAGAAGGCCTTTTCCATGCGGTTGGCTTCCTTGTAGGGAACCTTCTTTTTAATACTCCCAAGTAAAGGCAATAATTTTGTATGCTACTAAAATCATCGTAATGGGACGGCAATGTTTAAGTTGAGAGCAGCAGAGCTGTTTAGGGATGGGCTTGATAAGCCCTCTCTTAACACTTGCATCCAATGATGGAAATAGCTTGATTGGCCATCTGTGTGACTGGACCCTTGAGATCATCCCAAAATTCCCTGAAGAATTCAGTCGTCACTCCATCCCAACCGGGGGACTTTTCATTGCCAAGAGCTTTTAGTGCCGCTGAGCATTCCTCCTCAGAGAAGGCCTTTTCCATGCGGTTGGCTTCCTTGTGGGGAACCTTCTTTTTAATACTCCCAAGTAAAGACACTCGGGCTTCTTCCACTTCCTGAGATTGGTTCTCTGGCTGGCCGATAATCTGGCTGAGAAAATTGAGCATAAGTCCAGCCATCTCATCTTGGTTTTGAATTATATTCCCTTTCTCATCATCAAGCACTTGCATGCGGCCTCGACTCTTCCTCGCTTTCAGAGCCCTAAAAAAATGTGCTTGGTTAGAAGGCTCTGGTTGAAGGAAAGTTTCCCTAGAGAGCAATCTCGCCTTCTTGATTTCCTCCAGCTGTTCGTTGTCCAGGTGAGATTTAGCTTCAAGCCATCGATTGTCTCATCCTCGGTAGCCAGTTTGGTAGCCTTCGTAGAGGCTAATTGCACTACCTCCTCTATGAGATGTTTGATATGTGCCTCATTGGCTTTTTTAACCCCGAGGACCCGAAGTTTTGATAGATTTTTGTACACTCCAAACAAATATATTCCAAGCACTAGGTTTATTCATCCCCACATCTTTCTTGAGCTTTCCCAACGCTTTCTTGGTGATGCTTCTGAAGAGAGGGTCTTTGAACAGGTGTGTCCCTATAAGCAGAAGCTTTTTCTCCCCTCTTGGGGATTGTCCCCCCCCTTTATCTTTCTTGAGTTGTAAGTGTAATGGCATGTGATCAGAGAGGCTTTTTGTTGAGATTACCTTCATCTCTAACATCAATGAGATCCAGTCAGCTTGATGAGATCAGTAGCATCTGTCCAGCCTGGAGGTAGTGCGGGCATACTGAAGGCTTGTGTAGGTGAATCTAGGCATGTTGTTCCATGGGCCCACTTCCCACAAGTCAATCATAGTCCACTTCTCACATAAGCTCAGCCATTTAGACTTTTCTAAGCCAGCCAGCATACTGGCGGAGCGTGTTCTGTCCTTGCTTTTCTCAAACATATTGAAATCTCCAACCATCAGCCACTCCCCTTCGATCTGAGTATCCCTGAGCTGCATCCACAGTTTAGCTCTATCCTTTGCATTGCAAGGGCCGTAAACATTTACTATGGTGATAGGTTGATTGTCCCATCTGATTCTAACACCAAGGACTCTTCTGGAGGGTGGTTTGGAACCATCTTTGGCTCCAAATCTCTATCAGCAATGAACAAGACACCACTAAAACCGTCACTTCCTTCCCCATACAAGATGATTTTTTTTCCTAGAGCCTGTTTTCTCTTGCTATGAGCATCCAAGTGGTGCTCTTGGATGGCCCAACAATTGACTGCCTTCTCTTTCTTCACTTCTTCCCAAAAGAGAGTGCCCTTCTTCCGGGTTTTTAATCCCTTCACATCCCAAGATTGAAAAGAGGAAGTATCCATCATTGGGAAAGGGGGACAAATTCTTCTGCCTGCAGGAACTCTTCAATAGAGTTCCCATTCAGGTTGTCCTCTTCCATTGGTTCCTTTTCTGCTGGAACCTGCATGATATCTAGCTTGGAAGTGAATAGTTCCTCTTGATTCGTCTTCCCCAAAACTTCGAATATGTTGTCATATAGGAAAGGAGGCTTTGGGAAATCCGGCGGGAGACCTTTGATTTGTCCCAAGGCCCTAGCCTGCGCTTTAAACCGTTTACATGAAATATGAGATACTTGTTGCCAGCCCTTATCTTTTGACGTAAGAGTTGGTGACATCACGATCTTCTGCATTACTTGGGTGGTCGTTCTTTGCTGAGCGGTGTATGAAAAGCGGTAGCTTTGGGTGGTCTTGCCCTTACCCCGGTTGCCATGATCTTGTTTCTCCACATCTTTATCCGAGTTGACTTTATTTTGACCACCCTCTGCCTTGCCAAGATTTTCAGTAGGCTTCATTGTTGGATCTACTGTATTCGTGCCAATTTTCTTGTATCTAAATTGGGGGTGGGTCCGTTCTTGACTTGGAGCTCAAAAATTTTTGTCTCTATATTGGCTTCTTTACCCTACTTAAATGACCCCGCAACAAAAATTATCATTTGAGCAAGATACCTTTAACCACCATTTTTGCAAGATGATCAAATGTAGTCAAGGGAGTTGGCCTAGTGGTAAAGGTGAAAGGCTCTAAGCGCACCAACTATGGTCCAACCCTTGAGACATGTGGGTGTGGGTGAGTGGGCGTAATCCAGTAAAACTAGTTGAGGCAAAACTTTGAACGGCTATTTTTTTTAAAAAAAGATGATTAAATGTAAGAAGTGATAAGGAAATTGGTTTAAATTTTAGAGGTCAATTTCAAAATTCGTGAGTGGAATTTTTTTTAAAGCTTCAAAATAATCCATAATATTATTGAATTATTAATTATCACAGAAGAAGAGTTGGCCCGTTTAGAAAGCGTTCATGCATAGTCATAGTTACTTTTTGGTATAAATGTCATTTGCACAACACACATGCACTGCAAAAACACCTTGAAATTGTTGATTGCTACAATTTTTTCTTTGATGAAATCGACATTGGTAGGCTTTCCTCGTGACTAAGTGACACGATGTTTTTTTTTTTTTTTTCGGGGGGGGGGGCCTTGAAGAGATCAATGGGGGGGAACTTCACGCGCGATCGTCGAGGTGATCTGTATTGTAGATGGCTTGTTAACACTAGACCCGATCAAGAACTAAACCCGGACATGTCCCATGTCCACGTTTAGTTCTAAGCTAGTCCAAGTTTATCGTTTATAACACCATGTAAAATGGAAATCCTTTCACATGTAAGGGGACGGGCAACATGGTTAGTCCAAGCCTGAAAAGGCCTTGGGGCATGAGGTCGTGGGTTCCAATTTGGGCTCCTCATCGGTGCCACCATTTTTTGGGGGGGACCTGTCCACCTTGGGATGACTGCAAGTCCTCCTTCATTGTCGATCTCCTTACCCGCCCCCCCACCACGTGCGCCCCCGTGTCACTTAGTGCCATGGGTAGTCTTTCCATAAAAACATTTGACAAAAGGAGGTCACCATGATTTGAAAACTAGAAAGTAAAAGAGAATTTATGGAGATTTCTTTGCAATTTGAACTATGACTATCGATAAATCTCTTGAGATGAGCTTGGTAGTGGGTAGTAGTTTGTAATATATGAACAAATAGTTGATTAGCTTCAAAAGGTTAGAACCTCTGGTTGTACATGCTAGAGATATTTGTTAAGTGGCGATCAAAAATCATAATAGTTCCAGATATAACATGACATGTAAGTGTAGATGTTGAGGCCATAGACAATGTCGTTATCCTTCATGCAAGTGCAAGTGGTGGCTATGGTAGCAAAGAAGTCCAGGGCATCATGCACCTTGCCATCCTCCGCTCCACAATGTAAAAGCATTCATTTGTGTGTGGAAACATGTGGATATGAGTGTCAAGAGCTTATAAATGCTGCCTATATGTAGCTATGCAAGAATAAAATTGTAGAGAGAGAAAGAGAGAGAGAGAGACTCAATAGAGTGCCCCATGTCTACGACATCCCGCACCTTGCCATCCTCCGCTCCACAACGTCAAAACATTCAATTGTGTGTGGATATGAGTGTCGACAACTTATAAATGTTGTCTATATGTAGCTATGCAAGGATAACAGTAGAGAGAGAGAGAGAGAGAGAGAGAGAGAGAGAGAGAGAGAGAGAGAGAGTGAGTGACTACAGGCCCTTCAAGTCCATAGATCAATGCAAGCGTCCCTTCACCTCCGCGCAAGGCCTAAAGAGTGCACAGTGCGTGTAGAGTGAGAGTGAGAAGAAGAGCGGACACAAAGTGTTGATGGTGCTCTCGATAAGGATTATTATTTCCTCACTACTCCTAATTGTTCTATATGATCAAAAGAATAAAGAATTTTAGTACGGTCAATGTAATGGGTGTCCAGTCAGTTGGCCTGAACCCTGACAATCTCTCACTTGAAGGCCAATGTGACCCAAGTGGCCTATGTTTGTACATATATACAATTGTGAAGTAATCCTAAGGCTTCACCATACACCCATCATCTCCATGCAATGTGCAAATTGCTCGAAGGGTAGGCTCTTTGTGAGAGCATTTGCTGGGTTGTCATCCATATGAACTTTGATTAGCTCAATGCGCTTGCTAGCCAATATGTATCGTATCACATGATAACGGACTTCTATGTGTTTTGACTTGGAGTGAAATATGGGGTTCTTTGATAATGCAATCGCACTCTGACTATCACAACGCAACACTAGAATCTGAGTAATGCCAAGATCTCCCATTAGGCGAGCTAACCACATAGCTTCTTTGATAGCATCAGGAACTGCTACATACTCTATCTCTGTGGTGGAAGATGATGTACAATTTTGGAGGCATGATCTCCACGATACAACTACTCTAGCAAATAGAAAAACACAGCTAGACGTGGATCTTTGACTATCTACATAATTCGCATAATCTGCATCCGTGTAACCCACAATTGATGCATCACTATTCCAAAAGCGTAAGCACTTGTCTGTCGTACCTTTCAAATATCTCATAATGTGCTTCACCACTTTTAAGTTCTTTCTACCAAGATTTTCCATGAATTTTCCAATCATTCTCACTGCAAAAGCAATGTCCAGTCTCGTGGATACTATGGCGCACATAAGACTGCCAACTGCTGAAGAATATGGCACCTTGGCCATTTCCGCTTTCTTAGCATCAGACTTGGGAGCATTTGCTAAGTTTTTAATATGCTTGCATTGGGGTACTCAATGTAACCTCCCGCCTCTGCATATTAAAATGTTGCAAGGGTTAAATGTTTCCTATGACAACTCTAGTATTATACGTTTCTTATCCCTTTTGATATGCATTCCAAGAAAGTGACTTTCATCTCCCAAATCTTTCATAGCAAACATCGTGCTAAGTGACTTCTACAAGATGGAAATCTCCTCTTTAGACTTCCCAGCAATGAGTATATCATCAACATAAAGTCTAAAGATGATAAGTGAACCATTGTTCAACTTATGGGTATACAAGCAGTGATCTTCCTAGCTCCTTTCATACCCTTGGGACTGCATGTACTTGTCAAACTTTCATTTACCACTACCTTAAGCTTTGTTTTAAGCCATACAATTCCTTATGCAATCTACACACCAGTTCTACCCTTGTAGGCTTCTCAATTTTGACGTCAAAAGCCTTTGGTTGTTTCATGTAGACATTCTCATCAAGATCCCCCTGAAGGAAAGTCGTTGTCACGTCCATCTAGATAAGTTCCATGTCCTCAATGGCTACTAATCCAAGCGCAAGGCAGAATGTAGTCATCTTGACAAATGGAGAAAAATTCTCATTGAAATCCACGCCTTTCTTTTCTTGAAAACTTTATCAACCAATCTAACCTTGTACTTAGTCTCGAGATCTTAAGCTGTGTACTTTTGCCCATACATTCATTTGCAAGGCAAGGCTTGTTTGGCCTCTGGCAACTCTATTAGCTCCCAAGTTTTATTAGCCATAATCAAATTATACTCATATTGCATCACCTACTCCCACTTCATGCTATCTTCCATCTCAATAGCCTCTTGTTAGCAGGTAGGCTAAGCAACAAATAGTCTAACCCTGGCTGAAAATGCTCAGGGGCACAAGATACACATGTAGATCTCCTCACTGCTTAATTGTTGGACTTTGCTCTCTCAAGAGAATCATTAGCTCTCTATAGAGCACTAGCAGTGGTAGGTATGTTGTTAGTAGACTGAGTTGTTTGCATAACTGGACTTGAGGATATATCCTCGACTCTCACTTTGCGATAACCTCTTTTACATGTTTTTTTTTGCATCTTTGATTCATTAAAGATCACTTTTGATCTGGAAATAACTCTGTAAGATTCTAGGTGGTAGAGGCAATAACCCATCTCTCCATCTGCACCATAGCCAATGAAGATGCATTTGTGTGACTTGGGGTCCAACTTCTTCTAAGCCCTTTAGGCACATGTGAGAATGCCTCACACCCAAATACACATAATTTGTCATGAGAAGGCTTCTTGCCTACCCACATCTCTTGCAAGATCTTGTAGTTCAATGGTGTACTAGGCAACCTATTAATTATATGCACTGCTATCATAAAAGCTTCTCCCCAAATCTCTTGAGGTAAATTTTTCATAGATAGCATGAAAGTGACCCTTTTTAGAATAGCCCTATTCATGCACTCAACAAATCCATTTTGAGTAGGTGTGTATGGCGTAGTAAAATACCTTCAAGTTCCTCTTTTGGTATTTACAATTTTTTTTGAACTTGGTGGAGATGTACTCTCCCCTGTTGTCAGTGCATAAAGCCTTTTACTTCTTGCATGATTGGTTCCCAACCATAGCTAGGAACTTCTAGACGACAATGAAGGCTTCATCTTTCCTCTTTAAGAGGTAGAACCACACCTTTCAAGTAGATTCATCTATGAATGTCAAGAAATATAATGCCCCGCCCTAGAGACTTATGCGGCATAGGCCCACATAGATCACTATGAACCAAATCTAGAGGATTCCTAACGTCCTATCCAATGGTGAAGTGGTAAGGTAAGCTAGTTTGTTTCCCGTATATGCAATGCTCACACAAACTAAAATTAGAATAGTTTAACACAGGGATATAGCCAAAACACTCTAATTGCTTCATTCCCTTCTAACTCATATGTCCACTTGGCTATGCCACAACTTAGTAGAAGGTAGTTTAGATACATAGATAGAGTTCTCTTTCACAAAAGAGACATACAAAGAACCGATCATCTCCATTCGTATACAGATTAGGATATTAAATTTATAACTAGGCTAGGAAATTCAAATTGTAATGAAAACTTCCCTGTTGCCTGGAGCCCAGCACTACATTGGTCGGGACACCTTCCCCTTGGCACGACACCTTAAGCTGGAGAAAATTCGACTAACTGCCACCCTGAGTCGCTGTCGGGGCATGGTCAAGCGACTTATGATGAGTGCACAGTAGTAGTTAATGCGTGCTACATGCTCTATAGGCTCTTCCGTCCAAGGGAAAGCACCTACTTTAACCAAAAGAGATCAGTACGGCACCTGTTTGCTACCACCTATACAGAATCGGTGGGTTACCCGCTTTAGGTTGTAGCTGAAGAACGGGGGGGGGGGGGGGGGGGGGGGGGGGGGGGGGGGGGGGGGGGGGGCGGGGGGGGGGGGGGGGAGGGGGGCGGGCTGCTACCATAGCCAATCTAAGGCGTGACCTTGAGGAGGTTCTAAGGGCCTTTGAACATGACCAAGTTACCTTTTTTGATAATCAAGGAACCATTGCCAAACACTTTAGTGTATCTAAGGTCATCAAGCTATCTTGCTAAAATTGAGATTTTAGTTAGCTTTGGTACATGTCATACACTTTTTAGCATAAACTTAGTACCATTCCACATGCATAACTTTACATCTCCAATGCCACATATCTCAAGCTGATGAGAATCACCTACTTTAATTGAACCATGTGTGGAAGCATAACTGGAGAACCACTCCTTGTGAGGAGTAACATGAAAACTGGCACCTGAGTAATAACCCAATTCTGTGCATAGCATTCTCATCAAGAGCTAAAAACACCTCTGGACTCAAATCAAAAGTGAAGACTAGTACATCTAAAGGTTGTGGCACGTCAGGAATAACATCAACATGTGGAGACTCAATGACATTGAGCTCCTCAATCTTCACACTGCTCTTAAGAGGTGCAAAACTTATGACAATGGCTTTACCTTCCTCTCTTTGGAAAAAACGACAATCCTTTTTCATGTGTCCTTTCTTGTGAAAATGGTAGCATTCAATGTTCTTCTTTTCACGTCCATTGCTCTTGCTATGTGCGTTCTTGCGATCTTGACAATGACTGCAACAGTGACTACGACCTCTTTGCCTTTGATTTTTCCTTTTGTTACTTCCATTATCCATATACGCATCGCCATGGCCACAAGTGTCAAGAGACTAACGTCGAATCTCTTTCATGAGAAAAGAAATGGTAACATCACTAAAAATGAGCTTGCCCTTAGGGGAGTTACTAACAGCAGTGTTAAATGTATCCCATGATGGAGGAGCAAGAAAATGGATTTCATTTCATTTGGAAGAGTCTCCTTTGCACAGAGATGAAAATCTCAAGCAAAGCTGATCAAAAAATAATGCATAAACAAAAAAAGAGTGTTGGTTGGCATAAATATACTGCTCAAAGAAACTATTGAATGAATGCCAGCTTGGCGTCAAAGCACCTATACCTGTCTATACATGTCCTATGACGAGGCCACAAATGGGAATCTCCAGCAACTTAATCCACCTTACACTAGATAACCTAGCCTCAAGTGCTCCGCTTCAAAAAATCTTACACAATGACTCTCACAAAAGGCTACACGACCCACAATGACGTACAATGGTAGTATCCGCAACACTCTCACTGTCCAAAAGCTCTGTCTCTGTCTCGCACTGTAAGACTAGGGAAAGCTAGACATAGGATCCTCCTCCCAACCCCCCATAATATAGGCCCTTGCCTTAGACGGATCCCTTGTCCACACGGTCTAGCCCGGCCCCTAGCCGAAGTCCATGACCACCCTAGTCCTTAGGTTACAAGACCCTTGTCCTGACATTACTCCCCCCTTAAGGAAGAGTTTTCGTCCTCGAAAACACAAGCAGTAATATCTTCTTAAGAATACTGGCCGAAGTCCATGACCACCCTAGTCCTTAGGTTACAGGACCCTTGTCCTGACATTACTCCCTGGCCGAAGTCCATGACCACCCTAGTCCTTAGGTTACAAGACCCTTGTCCTGACATTACTCCCTGACCGAAGTCCATGACCACCCTAGTCCTTAGGTTACAGGACCCTTGTCCTGACATTACTCCCCCCTTAAGGAAGAGTTTTCTTCCTCGAAAACACAAGCAGTAATATCTTCTTAAGAATACTGATGTTTTCTTTATTGATGTCCCATTCGTGGGCTAGTTGTCTGTATGTCCGATAATTGGTGCAGTGAGGAGGTTCAATGAAACCAAGAGCAACATCTTGATTGTCAACATTGTGGTCCTTTTGCAACCACTTGTATCGAATTGGTAACTCAATTTGTAACTTACTTGAGTACTTGAAAGGAATAACCACAACTAAGAGTTATCCAAAGGCATAACCAGTGTTCAGATCTTATGAAGGTAATGGAATAATGCAAGAAAACCTTGGCGTAACTTTCCATGCAGTCGTGAGCCAGATTTCCTACTCGCGTGAGTATCTTGAAAAGTTCATAGCTACTGAGGGATAGAATAGGGAGTGTCCTCTTGTCAGAACTTTGAATAGTTTGGAACACAAAGAACTACATGTTCATCCCTAGTGAAGGTTACTTGCCAACAGACTTTGTCAGCACACCTAGTAAGTCCTTGACTTATGAAACTATTGAAACAATATCCAACCCCACCACAACATGTGTTCAAAGTTGAAAACCTTACTTAATCAAATTCTAGAATAGGGAGAAAATCACATATTCAGAAATGCGTTGTGTTAACGTATGCCCTTAGCAGATCCTTTTAGCAAAAAATACTTGTAAGCTGCCCATCCAACACGGGATGAATAGCAGCAGTAAGAGTGAGGTGCTTTTCCCCAACCACTTACAGACAGTCTTCCACGACTGTCGATAAACTAGGACTCAATCATTGAGTATCCAGCCATATATTCGATATGGAGTGGAGAGAACCAACTAGGTTGAAAGCGGTTTGGAGTGGAGTAAGCTCATAGAGTTTAAACCAACCAACTACAGACACCCATATGTAGCCGTTACATTGCACGGTAGGGTGTAAACTCATAAATCTGCGTGAAAAGTTGCACTTGAAGTGCAAAAATTTACAGAAACAAAAAAGTCCATGAATTAGCATGCCGCTCTAAATAAATCAGTGTTAAACACTAGGTCCCATAACACCTAGTGTGCATGCATTTTAACACAAATATATCCGAACCGCAATTTCATGATGAGACTTTCCACGATACATACGTGAAATTCTTGCAACAAAAGTTGGACCATAATCGAACGTGACAACCCGGTCACTCCTAGGTACCAACCATGAGACATTCTCATGAACATAGCATACTTTGCTATATGTAGAAACGACCCTCCGTTAAGGTGGTTTCACAGCACTTGTAATCACAACAAATCTGTACTTAGTACCCGACAATTTCTGGCCACTGAAATTGTTCATGATACGGTGTGCTCCAAATGGTCTAATAAACGGATGCGACCAGCACATAGGGACTTCGTCGTGACACATCGTTAAAAATCGGCACCAGTTTCAGTCCCAGATAATCATATTCTCCACATGTGGAATATATTTTCAAATAAGGATCTCAGGAGAAGTGACATCCTTCAAGTACTAGCTGTACTTGTGTGTGGAGGTAACTGCAAACACTCCGCGACAAGAGCGAGAGAGACCCTCATTATCTTCCTCCACACTGGCTAAACCGAACTCCTTGAATTCCTAGACCATGTTGTATCCCATGTGACAACGTGTGCCAAATTGCACCCTACAAGTAGGTTCGTAACAGCATAAGGTAGAAAGATAGATTGGACACTTGGCCCAAAATACTGTGTGCCGACATGCCCTTGGCATGGCTCTGTAACATTCAAGCGTACTTATACATCTTGAAAAACCAAGCAAAGCATACTAAAAATGGAATAACACCAAATCAATAGATGCGTACCTGGAGGTTTGAACGTAATGTTCACGTACCCGTATTCAAGTGGAGAGGAGTACGTCCCCTACCTGAAAAAAACAAACAACATTGCACTGGGAACCCTGGGTTTGCCTTTGTACTCCAACCCCGGGGATTATAATCTAAGTAGTCAACCGTGTACATAATGATTGGAATAAACTGGAGAAGGTGAATTCGTCCGCTACCGCATGCTATATTGCGGCTTCTTTCCTTGAAAGTATAACGAGAATAGATCAAACTGTGATCCTCAATGCCTATGGGGAGATGTAGCAATCACTGGCTGGGTCTTATCCCAAAACAGTATGTCCATAGGCAATTTGTAGTGCTATAGAGGGAGCCGGATATCCACACAAGTGAAATGGCTAGCTCTTATGGACAGCCATGCTGTCTCAACCTATTGCTGCGTCTATACTCCGTGGTAGAGATCAGTTGATGGGAGTTTAAGGTTATCTAAAACTCAAATCGAGCACCGCACTGAAAACATGTGGTGCAAAATGGTACTCTAAACATCCGCAATGACATAATTCTTCCTTGTCAATTAATGTCAATGTGTACTCCATTGGGTAGGGCTGTTCGATCTTGGAACAATCATCCAAGGAATACCAACAATTGGGTCTTACCCTAGATTTAACAATGGCTCTGAGCCAGCGTGTGTGGCTCATAGCCCTCATGGCAATTAGTGGTCAATCGTCGAACCGATGAAGACTAATGTGGATGGCATCTTGCCCAATTTCTAGCTGAGAGTTAGAGCATCTTGGATTAGGAGGACTCACTAGTGGAACATGTAGCAAAGCTTCTTAGAAAGTATGCAGTATTCTTCGAGAGAAATAAGACAGAGAGAGAAAGAGAGCATGCTGGGATGAGGAACGTAGCGTGTTATGCGTAGCGTGCAGCTTATCCTATAAGCATGCAGTAATCTGGCTTCGAGAGATGTAACACAAGTCACACCTTGCTGCCCTTATCGTGTAGGGAATCGTGACTGTACGAAAATGACTTAAATATGGCTTATCATTGGCCCTTGGCCCTGGCCCTTGTCTTGACTTATCCGGTATGTGGTTGTGACTACACCATTTTGACTTAATGATAGCACGTTGCCTTTGAATTAAGTCCAAGTTTTAGGTTCTTTTTAGTGGTGTTGTGTTTGGAGAGCAACCTAAACAATCCAAAATGATTCATAACTAATAGTGTCCTTGACAAAGTGACTGTGTGAGAGCGTACTGTATACCACCTGGGTAACATGCGTGGCATACAAAAGTGGAAGCCCGTGGCTAAACTAATATTGTCCTTGACAGAGTGACTGTGTGAGAGCGTGCTGTATACCACCTGGGTAACATGCCTGGCATACAAAAGTGGAAGCCCGTGGCTACCGTAAAAGTTAATACCAGAAATGCCTTGCACCGATTGGACTGGTAGTGATTCGATGAAATAAATTTAGAAATCGTGTTGCACGTGAAATTGGTTAAGCATTTGGCGGTTCACAACAAATCATATTGTGACACGTATACCCTATTGCATAGATATTGTATGCATCTTATAATGTTGTCGGCGGATCGTATACGCCGAGATGATGAAACGGGTCATACCAAAAATGATTATTTCAAAAAAGAACTTGGTGCATAACACTACCCGATGCCAAAAAATGGACAATACTCTGAAAAGCCACATGCACGTATGAAGATATATAACTACTGTGCCCTGCACCAAAACTGGAGTTTATGTTTATAACTACTGTGCCTTGCACCAAAACTGGAGTTTATGTCGAATCGCCAACTAATGCATCATGCTGACGTTGTCGGACATGTGGACACTGCTTTTTTTGATGCATTCCTAAGCAAATAAAGCATATTTTTGACTTTTTGCACGTTGAAAGTCGGATTGTGATAGTCGCTTCTTGACGCCGTTGGTCATGACTAGATTTGTTCCTACAACCAAATTATTTTGGACATGTTGGACCTCTTTGGTCATGACTGGTGGATTGACAACCCTTTGGGTTGCTGGCAAGTGGGAGGCTGATTCTGGTAGCATTTTGTAAATTAATTGTGTGAGATTTTCCACCTGCGTAGCCAATATTTGGACCCGTACAGCTAGATTGCGAAATCGGGCATCAAAAGTTTGCCAGTCCTGTCGAGTGACAAACTCCCGGGCATCGGGCAAGTTACTGTCATCTTCTAGAATATCAAACACGCTCTGAGGGGGAGGTGACAGAGATAGATCGATTGGGTTTGCATCATCCATCCCTGTTGCCACAAAGGTACCCTCCGTGAGAGTATTCGGCCCCACGACATCCACAGGTGGAGCCGATTCCAGGTATTCAAAATCAAATATATGTTGATCATCAACTTCCGCATTCATGGCAAAAACTTGTTGTGCGAACAAAAGAGAAAACAATACCTCGGAGTACAGAAATGCGCGTAGCCGTACCGAATGCAGAAACTCGTAGCAGAGGCCAGTGATTAGCCGTGCTAATTACACGTGCAGTTGTAAAGAAAGTGAACTCCAAATCGCTGATGAAATTGAAGGTGTTGAAAAATTGGAGCGTCCCAAATAACTTGCTCGCATCGTGTGCAGTCCAGCAAGTTGCAAGTCGTCGAATGTAGACTTGATAAACGATCTTGCAGACGTTCGTCGGCAATTTTTTATCCAAAAGTTCTGGTTTTTAAACCCTGATTCAGAACGAGCTCATAGCAGTTTGCAGTAATTAATTGGGTAATTATGCCTTCAAGTGAACCGAACACCGAATTCGAAGTCGGATAGTAAATCCCAAGCAACCGCGAAATCAGCAATTGACTTGCAGTCAAGGATGCACTTGAAAACACCGATCAATTTATAGTGGACGACAACTGGGTGTGCATCTTATGCAAACGCCAAATCGGTTGGAAGTTGTTGACTAATTTTCGAGCTTTCAAAACTGCAAAATCTGGTTTGCAGCCGGCTCGAAATACTGAGTTATACATGATCAACAAAAATCTGTGCTCGTTTTCCTTCCACCGAATCAAGAGAACTGAGGGGAGGCTTGCCACCCAAAACACCGTATGCAGAGGCTCTTGCAATGGCCACTAGGGTTGGCCAAGTGTGGAGAACCAACCTATGGTTTTTTTTTAAAAAATTGACGAACTCTGTCTGCAGCCGAAATCGGCCAACTGCGCGATTCAAGATGACGACAGAGCTCACGATGGATAAAGTATTTGGCGTCGGTGCAAGCTCGTGACTTAGCTGGTTTTCCACAGCGCTCCCAACGAGCCTAACCTCGTTCAGTTCTGTGCAAGGCGAAAAACTTCATGTTCTCGACTTAGGGTACTTGCACGCGCCAGGCTTCGGCCTTCTTCCTCCCCGACCTTGCTTGGTTGCATGCAACATGCAAAAAAAGACCACGCTCTTTCTTCTAAACTTAGCTCTGATACCAATGTAAGACTAGGGAAAGCTAGACATAGGATCCTCCTCCCAACCCCCCATAATATAGGCCCTTGCCCTAAACGGATCCCCTGTCCACACAGTCTAGCCCGGCCCCTGGCCGAAGTCCATGACCACCCTAGTCCTTAGGTTACAGGACCCTTGTCCTGACATGCACTCTACAGTGCTAGAGAGCATGTAAACATTTGTAGTCTATGCCACCGAGTCGATGCCGATGCGGGTGTCACTACTCTTATGGAATTGGCATCTCACACGTGCATGTTGATGTCGAAGGAGAAGTCGTCAATGTCGCAAGCTAGGAAAACGGGTTGTCGATGCCAAGAATCGGAGTGTGTGTGTTGTACTATGCACACAATTCCTCTCTCTTTTTGTTGAAACCCTTTCTCGTCTTCGTCAAGAGTGTGTGTATTTGAGGCCTTTAATGCTGAAGTTGAGAAGAAGCTATCTCTTTCTCTCTCTCTACACTCTCTATCCTCTCTCACTCAACTCAAATGCACAGCCTATCCTGAGAAAATAGCCTCTGCGTTTTTTATTTAGACATAAACGACCTTCAAACCAGCTGATGAGCTCTTCCACAAAGTCATAGAGCTTGAAGAGATCTTCGTTTTGTTTTTAAAAAAATTGAACCCAAGTTTGGTAGCTCAAGTCACGAGCAAAATAATGACCTAATGTCAATCTGCCCCAAAATGAGAAACTTGCTTCTCTCTCTCTCTCTCTCTCTCTCTCTCTTTGAGCTCACAGAAAGCTCAATCTCTCATCCCTTGTGGCTTTTGGAGTTCATCCCCTTGCCACCTTGGTGTGTGAGCCCTATGTGCCGATCTTACAATGCCTCCACAGCCATGGAATCCATTAAGGCATACCCAATTTGACTCTATATATCAATGAAGAATATATCTATATTTTTTTGACAATGAATTTCAGAAACTTTCATTTTTAATGCCTAGATGAGATTAAGCCTAAGAGCAGAGCCACGACAGGGCTAGTAGGGCCGACAAAGCATAACAAAGACCTAGTCAGATCTATTGGGTAGAAGGGAGGATTACCAAGTGAAAGAGAGAATATGATTGAAAAAGAGAGAATCTATGAAAGGTTCATTGGCAAGGCAATTACGTTGCCGCAATCTCAACCAGAGAAATAGCTTAATCCTCACAAAAATGAAGGGGTTAAGGGAAAGCTAAGAGGGGTTCAGGAAAACAAGAAATTGCCCAATTTTGGGATTCCTTACCTATGCTATCCCTGTGTGCGAGCCGATTGTAAGCCACTTTTGAACAACTAAAACGTGCTTACTATCCAAAAGAAAGAAGTGATTAGCCTATATGTCCAAATGACCTTTATAGAAATGTAAAATGTAAAGTGGGTTGGGGCCACGAGATTTGGGATTCCAAACCCACCCGTGGCATTGTTGAAAAGAAAATTTTGTTTAGATGGACGAGTAGTAAGTAAGTACCCTTGTGTGTAAGACCCATGAGAATGGGAGCCTTTGCACTTAGCCACACCGGGTCTTTAATGAAGGCCTCATTTGTGAGACCTACAATTGGGAGAGGAGTGCACACATCGTGAGAAGATCGAATGGCAACAAAAAAAAGTTACCATGTGTTCCTTCAGAACTTGAAAAACACACACACACACACACACACACACCTGCGATGGGGAGCTAGTGCCCACATGGGTTCTCTCCATCGTCAAGGTAAAACCATGGTCTCCGATATAAAATCCGCACACGAAATAGTAAGCTAGATACTAAAAAGAAAAGGTTTCTATCAAATGACAAACGAGGTGAAAAATTCACTATGGCCTACTTAAGGCTATTGAGAAGAATTTCATAATAAGAGGCTTCTTTGTGTGTGAGAGAAAAATGAAAAGTGACAAGTGACACTAGTATTTTAAAACATATAGGAGCAATCATGTAACCTCTGGGATTTGGGCCTCGCCTATGTCGTCTTATTCATGCACTAGGGATTGGTAGCCAGGCTGAGCTCCTATTCAACGATAGAATAGTGGGCTCGTTTGAGGTCAAAAGGAATATTAAGCAGAGATGCCCTCTGCCCACCTTGCTTTTTGCCATAGGTTCACACCCTTTAATCACGACGCTCGAAGCTAGTGCTGAGCGTGGGGAGTTGCAAGGCTTGGCTCTTCCAGGAAACAACCAACTACTTGCAAAAATGTTTGCAAACAATTCTCTCCTCTTCTTGAGGGCACGTCCCCAGGTCGTAAGGAAAGGTCTGGAGATTGTACAAATGTTCTCTATAGCTTCGGGGTCCCATTGCAATATAGAGAAGTCAAGGCTGATCTCCCTATCGGAAAATGACTCATTTAACCCTTCCGACTGGTCGGGGGAGATTGTTACAAAAGGGAATATTTTCAGACATCTAGGGGCCCCTTGGGGGTGGACGTAACCCACAAACAAAGATGTCAGTGGGTCCTGGAAAAAATCAGAACAAAAATGATTAGGTGGGAGTATGTTCTTCTCCCATTCCCAAGCCGGATAAAAGTGATTAATTCCTTTATGCTCCCATATATTGCCTTCACTAGCCCGCTTCTCAAGATGGTAAATGTCACCGGAAAGAGTTCTTAAAACCGGTAAAAAGGTTTTTATGGAAAAATAACACAAAGTCCTCCAAGCCATGGCAATGGACCTGTTGGGAGGCAGTTGCTCGGCCAGTGAATCAAGGAGGCCTCGGAATTCTCAACCCTATGGCCCATGCAGAAGCCTGCTGTGTCAAATTTGTAGTCTCCTTGGCTAAACAAGACCAGGCTTGGGCTATCATGATCAGAGATACGCTAGAAGCAGCTAAACTTGGTTCGAAAGGAGGAAAGTGGAGAGGGGTAGAGTTTCATGACAAACTTCTAGCCCCGACGTGGGCTACACTAAGTTTGGGGGGCGGCTCAGGGGAATTGGTAAGGAAATGCAACAGAGCAGCGGGAGTCCTAAAGTGGGGGGAAGAAACCAGATACTTCAAGAACTCCATTCTGCATTGGTCCCCCTGGCTTTCCAAAGTGGTAGATCTGCCGCAAAATCCCTATTGCATAGAAGCAGCCAGGAAACTGAATAATAAGGGTCTGAACCGACTAAGGCACTTCTTGGACAGTAACAGCAAGAGCTGGAAAACCACTGAACTTCTGGTAACCCAATTCCAACTTAATAGCTTGGAGGTTTTGCTAGTCAACAAAGTGATGAAAGAGCTTGACAGTGCAGTGATGCCAATCTATGACTCGGATTTTGACTGGAATGCCTAGAATTGGCCCGAAAGCAGCCTCTTATGGAAACCCTATTCTAAAGGCATTTACCATACAATGATCCTAATGAAGAATTGGTCTAGGCCCCTTAACAAGATATGGAAAAAACAATGGTCAGAGGAAAGGTGGGAGCAAGTAATGGAGAACATCTGGGCGCCAAAGGTTTGCATCACATGAAGGCATTTCTATGGAAAGTAATTAGGGGTGCTCTTCCGACAGGGGTGAAGATTCAGGAGATAGGGATAGGGACAGACCAATGCCTGGGGTGCAGGATGGCTAGTGAAGATCTGACCCACCTTTTTATGGAATGCCCAACTATCAGAGGCCTTACAGGAAAAATTTGCAAGTGGGTCCAAAGAACATGGAAAATTGGTTTTTACAAGACTGATTTACTCCTTGGAGGTAAGAACTTGGGTAGCCCTGCCATCCTCATCTGCACTCAAATCATCAGGTTTTGCTTTTTTCATAATGTATGGCAAACAAGGAACCGCCGTGTGCTCGAAGGAGTTCTTGAGGTGGCAAGCTTCGCAGAAATTATACAAGAAAGCGGAGTGCTAATATGGACGCTCAGACACAAGCAAAACTCGGATGATTAGTCTAGGGTTACCTGTGCCTTGTTGTCAGTGGAATGCTTAGGTAAGGGGAGAATCATGAAACCAGAAGATTAGTGAAGAACATGTTAATGAACTTGGGATATCAAAAGCATGGGGGCAGGTTGTTAGGGGTGGCTCCCTAGATAGCTGATGTAAGTTTGGTCTCTGGATGGTGTCATGGCTCGGCACGAGCATGACAAGTTCTTGTAATTTTTTTAGATGATCAATATAATTTACTCACAATTGTGAGTTTTGCAAAAAAAAACAACATATAATATCACAATAAAATATTATATATATATTTTTTAAGTGTAACAATGAACTATTTTTTAAATTACAATATATTTTAAAAGCATAAAAACTTAATGTTTGACACAATACTCAATGTCCCTCTTCAAAGAGAGAGTTACACAAATGTTTTTTTTTTTCAAAACTCAGAAAAGTGAGTGATATTGTATTAACAACCAAAAAGAGAGTTACACAAATGTTAACACCCTCTCTTAAGGGCCTAAAAGAAATAATAATTAAAAATGTTTATTATCATTAGCTTGCCGTGTGCACTAATCCGCAAACTTTTTCTATTGGTCCTTAGATGCACCCAAAAACCAACCCTTTACTAAGGACCACTTATCCAACTCAAAAACTAAGTGTAATGCAGGTGGTATCACATCAAGCTTGAAATGATAAGCCAAAAGTCATTCTTACTTAAAATACAACAAGTGAAAGGGTAACGAAAGGTTTCAAAAACAATAAGAAAGTGATAAAATTGTTAGGTTGAATTAAACTGGTATTAGTGTTTGGGAAAGGATTGCCTCAGCGTAGTCTTGAGCCAATTGAAAATCGAGACTAGCTAACTACAAACCATGGTATACGGAAGAAAAATCGATGAAATATGTGAGAAAGACGTCCAAAAATTTTACAAATCTCAAAAATTTTGCTAGTATTTTTTATTTCTTCTTTGTGAGGAAGAAACTTGATCAGCAGTCGCTTAATAAAAGAGACTTTTTCGAACGTTAACACTCACTAGAATCAAACTATAAAATGCAAAAAATGTAAAGCCATGTGAAGTTGTGGAATGAAAGGTGAAATAAAAAGAACTAATTACTATATATGTGTGTGTATAGAATTTATTATAATTATGCAAAGCGAAGCTTCACTTTAGCATTCTAAAACAATAGAATGCAAAAAAACATGTATGTGTGTGTACAATTTACTAAAATTTATGCAAGGTGAAACTTTACTTTAGCATTCTAAAACAATAGAATTCAACAAAAGGAAAGACATGTCAGGATGTGAAATGAAAGGTAAGTCTCCATCATGGCACGATGTGAAATGAAAGGAGTCTCCCTAACCCAACACAACACTAAGGGTTTCTTTTAGAAAGCCAAAAAGGGTGAATAAGTCTCTACGATCTTCAAAAATCGCCTTAAAGGGGAATCATAACTAATGTCCTTTGATTTTGAAGGGAAAGTGAACTCGAAAGGCAATCTCATGCTCAACATCGCCATTGTGCACCTGTTGCTAGTGGTGTCATCGGATCTGGCATGAAGGAGGGGATGTGTGAGCAGAGTGACGAACTTCGACCTGAGAGCAAACTAGACGAGGGTTGGGGAGACTCTAGAGACATTGTTTATTTTTTTATATTAAAATGGTAAGCGCTTCATCAACGATGGCAACTTGATGTGATGGCTAATGCATGCGACGTTTCTGTACTTTTGCCTAGGCTACTAGAGTTCGAATCATGTTGCACCATGATGGTCGATTTGAGAACCTGACAAGATTCTCCATAATAAAATATGAAAGTTACGAATATGTCCATAATAAAATACAACAAGTGAAAGGGTCACGACAACTTTCAAAAACAATAAGAAAGTGATAAAATTGTTAGGTTGAATTAAACTGGTATCAGTGTTTGGGAAAGGATTGCCTTAACTTAGTCTTGAGCCGATTGAAAATTGAGACTAGCTAGCTGGAAACCATAGTAAACGAAAGGAAAACCGATGAAAGATGTGAGAAAGTAGTCCAAAAATTTTGCAATCTCAAAATTTTTGCTAGTATTTTTGGTTTTCTTCTTTGTGAGGAGGAAATCTAGCAACAGTTGCTTCATAAAAGAGACTTTCTTGAACGTTAACAGTGATTGGAATCAAGCTATAAAATGCAAAAAATGTAAAGCGATGTGAAGTTGTGAAATGAAAGGTGAAATAAAAAGAACTAATTAATATATATGTGTGTGTATAGAATTATGCAAGGTGAAGCTTCACTTTAGCATTTTAAAACAATAGAATGCAAAAAAAAACATATGCATGTGTGTAAAATTTACTAAAATTATACAAGGTGAAGCTTCACTTTAGCATTCTAAAACAATAAAATGCAAGAAAAGTAAAGATATGTCAGGATGTGAAATGAAAGGTAAGTCTCCATTCGTCTTGCACTAAAAACAATGAAAGTCTCCCTCACCCAATGCAGCAACACAACACTAAGGGTTTTTTTGAGAAAGCCAAAAAGGGTAAGTATGAACGTTTTTAGAACAAATGATTGATTTATAATTGTTTAGTACAATTTGAAGGCGTGAAATACAAAAGAATTGTGGTATATTAAGAAAGGGTCTCCAAACTAGGGGAGGTAATTGTAAGACAAGACATGATGAGATGGATTTGATTGAAATTTTCTCGAGCCCACACGCAAAGAAAGAGGAGGTAATTTATCTAAATTCTACCTCTTTGAGGTAAAGTTATTTGAGGAGAGGGGAAGGGGGTAACTCTCCCTCTTGTGAAAGCCCTCTCTAACATCTTCACTCGTTTTTGGGACGGTGTCTCCTTAATACCACTAATAACCATGAAGTGACGGGTGAACACTATATTGATGCATCAAGAATATCTCACTAACGGTGCCCAACACGGGAGGAGGGTAACTGCTTCGAGTTACCTTCTCCCCTCTCCACTAATTGCAATTGCAAAACAAACGCAATATTCAATCTCGTGTGCTTGAGGGTGGGGAAGTCCAATCAATCAACTCAAAATTGTTTTTATGATTATCCACCTTCGTGCGGAGGGTATCTAATACCACTAATGCCCAACTAGCCGGGTCCCAACTTGACCCAGCTTGATGTGACAGTGTGGCCTTTTGTGGAGAGTTCAATTCCAATTTCCCACCTTGGCAAAGGAACATAAATAAGGGTACCCCCACTCGAGAGGGGGTAATTGTTATTGGATTACCCCTCCTCCTTCCCATAACTACACCTCTTTGAGGTGCTGTTGGATTTTGCAAAGGTTACCCCCTCTTCCCTTTTCGTCGTGTGTGCTTATGCACATGTCAAATCAAAAAAGTAAGTGTCTTGTCTACCCCCTCCTATGTGGGGGGGCTCTAAAAAATCGAAGCGTGTCCACTATGGTTCAACCCGTGCGACACGCGGGTGTGTGGGCTCAATCACGTAAAACTCATAGAATCCTGTTTGATTGATTGGTGTTTAAATGGCTTAAGCTTAGGCCAGTACTCTACTACTCACCTATAAGAAGAAGGAAACGACGAAGAAGGATCATATTCCTATTTCCAATATCCATTTTCTCATTCCACAGCTATGGCGTCCTCAGCGGGGATCTGCAGCTATGCGCCGTCCACAGGAGCTTCTTTCGCCCACATTAACGCATCCTGTTCTTCTCAGAAGCGCCTGCTATTCCCTTCCCCCTTCTTCTGCCACAACCCTCAGCTCTGCGTTTCATTCTTCCTCCACCCCAAGCTCCACAAGCCCTTGACCATAGTCTGCGACAGCCGCACAGCCGAAGTCTCCCTTCAAGATTTCTCCGTTGTGGAGGCATCCCCTCAGGTATCTCTCTTCGATTTCAAATCCTACATGCAGGTAAAGGCCGGCAATGTCAATGCTGCCCTTGACCAGGCGGTGCCTCTGATTTACCCCATGAGAATTCATGAATCCATGCGCTACTCACTTCTTGCAGGCGGCAAGCGCGTGCGGCCCATGCTCTGTATTGCTGCGTGTGAGCTTGTGAGTGGCCTTGAGGAAACTGCCATGCCCTCTGCATGTGCGATGGAGATGATTCACACTATGTCCCTCATCCATGATGACCTTCCGTGTATGGATAATGATGATTTGAGGCGAGGAAGACCCACCAATCATAAGCATTTTGGTGAAGATGTCGCGGTGCTTGCAGGTGATGCTCTTCTGAGCCTAGCATTTGAGCATATTGTGAGAGAAACGAAGGGAGTATCGGCAGAGCGGATTGTGCGCGTCATCAATGAGCTAGGCCGAACAATTGGGTCGCGAGGTATGGTTGGTGGGCAGATTGTGGATCTAGAGAGTGAGGGAAATAAGTCAGTTGATTTGGATGTATTGAAGTACATACATTTGCACAAGACAGGCATTCTTCTAGAGTGCTCGGTGGTGTCGGGGGCCATTGTGGGCGGGGCTTCAGACGAAGATGTTGAGACGTTAAGGAGCTATGCACGGTGTATAGGGCTTCTGTTTCAAGTGGTTGATGATATCTTGGATGTGACCAAGTCATCTGCAGAGCTTGGAAAGACTGCAGGGAAAGACCTCATCTCTGATAAGGCCACCTTTCCCAAGCTAATGGGGCTCGACAAGGCGCGTCTCTATGCAGATGATCTCAACTGCAAGGCCCGCAAAGAGCTCTCCAAGTTTGATCAAGCCAAGGCTGCCCCATTACTAGCCCTCGCTGACTACATTGCATCGCGACAAAATTAAGGGTGCGGAAAAATGGCCAAGTTCTCGAGATAAGGCCGAATAACATGGCGAAGGCGATGATGAATACAGAGGTTGTGGTAAGAGATGATTTCAAGAAGTATGTTTATCGACATTGATCCTTAATGTGTAAATTGCAAATGCTCTTTTGTTTGGTGTAGCTTGTGTCAATGCGCCATTGGAGAAAGGCCAGCCTATCTGGCAGGATAAGGTAATAGGTAGTAACAGACTAAGAGACTAATCCCTTGTAGGAGCTCTATTACTCTGTTGTAGGCAGTCATATGACAATTCATATGACATTTTTTCATGGCTCATCGACACTGTATTGTAATTTTGAGGATTCAATTACTCAACATAATATATGATGCATGTTGGGTGCATCTTTACTTTGTAATGGGCTTTTGCTGAGTGCGCTTGTTGGGTTCTAGCACTACCATTTCAAGTAGCGGCACACTTTTTGGCTGGCGATAATCACGTTTTAATTGCTAGCCGTGCCGTTGAGTTCTTCGTTTCTTTCTCATTTCATTGAACTTTATTTCAGTGTTTCTCTCTGGGAAGGTGTCTGTGTAGTACCACTAATGCATCATCATTCGGTTTGGGTTTTTGTCTGCCTAGTGACTTCTCTACCGTGTTCAGGGAAGCGATGTTGAACATCACTTACAAGGGAATTATATTTGCAGTTGATTTTTTAGATAAAACCTTGGATTGTGACGATTGTAAGCTTACAAGTTTGCATTACTGTTTACTTTTCGGTCTGACCTAGGTTGTAAAGAAGCAGTGGTTCTCTATCATCATGCCAAACCTGTGCAAGTGCACCATGGTTTTGATTTCTCTAGTGAGGTATGGTAAAGACAACTAAATCTTGTCTATATGGCACATAGCACTCTATCTTGAATAACAGGTCTTGAGTTCCACCCTTGTTTGAGGTCTCTTGGGATCATTGCCACGACGCGAAAAACTTCTCCTCCCTTCGCTGTTCTTTTGAGTTGTTCGCTGTTACCTTTGCTTCTAGTTGCTGTTCATGCCTCTGTTTTGTTCCTTCATGTAGAACTGAGTAATTAAAACTTCATGCAATTATGAGGTCTCCACAATTTAGGAAAAATAAGATTCCTTTCAAAGCATCACAAATGCATAAGGGTGAGTCTAGGAAATGGAAAGCCTCATGAAATTGGAAAGTCAAAAGGACTTTACATGTCTACAGAAAGAGGTGGTCAAGCGTGCATGCAATTTTTGAGTCGCTTGCCATATGTGTCCCCTTTATCTCTACCCTTACTTTAGCATTTTCTTCTTTGTAGAATTTCCTTGCGCTTCGTATTAATTGAATTCTGGTTTTGTGAAGCCATTAGGAGACATAGGTATCTTGTCAAAGGGAGTTGGCCTATAGGGGCTTGAAGTGCGCCTGCTATGGTTCAACCCTTGTGACATGTGAGTGTGGAGCAATCCCGTAAAACCAGTTGATGCATAGGGAAAAGGTATTTTCATTCACCTTTGCTAAATTTGGCCTTTAGTTTTTCCAATTAGTCTAAGCATTTGCTTGAATCCTCTTTACTCACTAAGCACATCATGCAAGCGCAAATACTTGCCTTCAGCATCCAAGATCGTGTAGGGACACTCCATGATGTGTTCTCAGGTTGGCCCCCTTAAGAGGCCGTTGTCTTGAGTTCAACCCTTGTTGGATAGATCTTTGAGGTCTCTTGGGATCTTTGCTATGACGCTAAAAAATTCTTTTGAGTTGTTTGCCATCATCTTTGCTTTTAGTTGCTCTTCATGCCTCTTTTTAGTTCCTTCATGTAGAACTGAATTGCATCCAAAGTAATTAATATCCCTCACTTAAAATTTCATGCATGAGGTCTCCACAATTTTGGAAAAATAAGATTCCTTTCAAAACATCACAAATGCATAAGGTGAGTCTAGGAAATGAAAAGCTTCATGAAATGAAATTGGAAAGCCAAAGGACTTTTCATGTCTATAGAAAGAGGTGGACAAGCGTGCATGCAATTTCTGTCACTTTCCATACGTGTCCCTCTTTTTCTTTAAGCATTTTCTTCTTTGTAGAATTTCCTTGCGTTTTGTATTAATTAAATTTTTTTTGTGAAGCCATTAGGAGACATAGGTATCTTGTCAAAGGAACTTTGCCTAGAGGGGCTTGAAGTGCGTTCGTTACGGTTCAGCCCTTGTGTTAGGGGGTGCACTATGTAATCATGTTAATGCATAACGTGAGTTCGAAAGGAAGGGTTTTAAAATGTAAAAATTTAAGGCAATTTAACAGAGATACATTAAAATAAGGGATTTTTATATTCAATTTTGAAAAAAAAATCTAAAATAAGGGGTCGTTTTATTCTTTCAGACATGTTAAAAGAGGGGTTTTTTTAATACCCCATGAATGCACGTTATATAGGGGGGTACTGGATGGTGAACCCCTCGAGCCCTTGTGACATGCGGGTGTGGTGCAATTATATAAAACTAGTTGATCCATAGAAAAAAGGAGATATAGGTATTTTCATTTACTAAATTTGGCCTTTAGTTTTTCCAATTAGTATAAGCATTTGCTTGAATCCTCTTTACTCACTAAACACATCATGCAAGTTCAAATACTTGCCTTCAACATCCAAGATTGTGTAGAGACACTTCAATCATGATGTGTTCTGAGGTTGGCCCTTTAAGAGGTGAAGGTTTGATTGTGGAGCTCATCTTCCACAATATTTTTTTACTTCCTTTGCTTTTAAGGTAGGACTTAAAATTCAAAGCTGTGAGTAGGCAAAGAAATTGAGAAGGAATCCCATTACAAGCATCAAAACACATAGATTGATAAGGAATCAGATGTGGAAGTTGCCAAGTTCTTATGTGCACAAATAGAAACTTAGTATTGTTGGTTGCAGTTGATTTGTCTTTGCTTTTAGTTCTCAGTTGCTTTCAATTTTTGCACAAAATATTAAGCTTGTTACCTAACTATGCATGATAGAGTCTCAACATATTTTAGAACAATCTAGGAATCTATTGATTTCTTCTTTGTAGTTTGAGTCTGATTTGAGAATTCCACATCTATGAAATAAAGGACCATTTCCAAATAGTTTTTCCTTGTGTGCATGTGTATGTCTGTTCCATTTTCTAACTACTTGTGGGGAAAAGATAGCAAATGACCAACAAGAGTTGTCAAAGTTCATTGTGTTTGTGAGATGAAGTATTAAGAGATAAAGGCAATACTCATTATGCTTGATAGAGAATAGATGACAAATATTTTGGGTTGGTTTATGTTCCGAAGGTGAAATAAGCAATGTGCCATGTTTGGCCTATGTTGTAGGGAAATTAGGAGACTTCACTAGATGCTTGAGCGTTCATAAGGACATGCCATTTTGTCATCCAATTCAATGGATTCATCTCAAAAATAAACTCATACCCTAGGGTAGCAAAATGGAGAGTGACAAAGTAAGCACAAGTTTGTTACATGATGAACCACACCTCGAGTTACATACATCAATATTCATAGAAGGACATGTCATTTTGTCATCCAATTCCAATGGATTTATCTCAAAAATAAACTCATACACTAGGGCATCAAAATGGAGAGCGAAAAAGTAAGCACTAGTTTGTTACATAATTCAATTACTTGAAGGCCTTGGTTTTGTAGTAGTGTTCTCCTGTATGGGTAAGAGATTATTCACCATGCGCCCTAACTACTGCTTCAATTTCTCTTCTTCTGCCCATGTAATGATCATAGTTGTCTTCTAGCAAGTGATGGCGAATTTGTCCTTCTCTCTCAAGCTTTGCAAACGAGCGCATCTTGAGCTCCGTGCGTATTCAATAAAGGCTATACATTTCCATTGTTGTATCGATAGACTTTTTGAACCATTGTTTTTTATATGTTGCTTGGCCATTGAAAATGGCCTTTAGAGTATCATGGATGTCTCAAGAATGTCAAACATTGTGGGGAGAGAGTAGTGCACAACTTTAGTTTTTGGGTGGTGAACAAAAGAAAATATGAGCACAAAGTTGGTTTATAGCATTAAAGAGGCTCTTAATAATTAGATGATTGATTTGAAACTTCAACAAATTCATTCCCTATGACACTATGCAAAAAGAAAATTATCAAATAATGTTTTGTATAATAAGAAAAACTTACATTAAAAAGTCATTCATCATTGGGATTCCAAAATTGGAAATACGCCAAGGAGAGAGACCATCTACTGTTGTAGGAAAAAGCGAATTAAAAACCATTCATATATCTATGGTAAGATAGGTGCACTCTCTACTGAGTGCATTAAAAACTTGAACCTCACCAATAATTGGTTAGTGATGGATAAACATATTTTTGTTTTGACGTAAGCCGGCACATCATTGTTACCTAATCGATAACCCGTCTAATGTGATCAAATTGGACCCAAGTGCAACATAGATCTCTTGTCTCGTTTTGCCTCATGTGGTTCACTATTTCAACATGTGATGATGGATCCATTGTGGACATTTTGAAACAAAGGACTTCTCCCCTTTCTTGCCTTGCCCCAAAAACGAGCTACCTTGTAAGAGGTCATAAGTGCAATTTTGTTTCAAATTGAGAACTGTGTTGATACCAAATGATTCTTTGGTTGAGCCACTACGCATCAATGAAACAGATTGTTGAAACATGATGGATAAATTAAATGAAAGGAGGATTACAAACATGTTACTACATAGCATAAATTAAATTTTGAAAGGAGGATTAAAAACATATTACTTCAACATAGAATAAATTAAAATTTGAAAAATAACTGCTATAGTAAATGCAATGAATCGGTTAGCAATTGTCTTATACCAAAGGACCCATTTCCTTTGCCACAATGTAAAGTTGTTGCTCACCGATTTTTTGACCTACACCATTGGATCGAAGAATAGACCCCGACGCTATCTATTTTGCCACACACATGTGGGCTTTCATAGATTCCACTTGATTTCAATATTTTTTTTTGGTTTTGTTAGTGACTTTGATATGCCATCGTGAAAATTGTGAGAGTGTGTGCCTCAATGAATTAAACAACCTATTGTATGTCTCATCCGACGGCATCACATAATACAAAAAACATTCATAAGTTTCAATGCATAGTGTAGAGTTGGAACAAAAGTAACAGACTACTTTGCCTGAGTTGTGTCACACACCTTGTCAAGTGCCAGTACTCTCAACCAACTACCGTGAAAGTGAATATCCATAGTTCATAAGTTTAAAAAAAGTCTTAGTGATGCATTTTAAAGAACCAACTCGTTTGTTTCACCATGCAAACTTGGAGAAGACTATGTTTGAGGTTTGTGGCTTTAAGAGATGAGGGTTGTATTGATGTTCCATCGAGTCCATTGTGTACACTTTTCCTTGGTCGGTTGAAACTCAAAAATGACGTCACCATTGTTACTTTTGGAATTCTTTGTCACCTTCACAATGAGATCAATGTTGGATTTGAATTTTGTTTATTGATGCGAATCTCAAAATATCCACAAAGATTTTGAAGCATGCAAACAATTTATCAGGATTGTTTTAATCAATGAATTTTGCAGGGCTTAGTTCAGAAACAAATGGGGTGCTACCAATAAAGCACAGAGGAGATGATGCCTCTGGATTGCTAACTTTGTAAACACTTGACAAACACTCCTTCAATACCCACCTTCTCCAAGATGATTAATTGTATATTCCATAAGTATACATATTTGCTTTGTATCGATATCAATAATAGCATCTAGAGAAATAAACTTTGAGCGAGCAACTTGATCAATCATAAGACTTGAATTAAATATAATAACTTTTTTGTTAGAAAAAGTAAAGATTGATTGAAAGCAAAGGAATTGAGAGTACAGGCCATAAGAGAGATAATATCTGTAGAGAAGTAACTTAGTACATAGACGACACTATAGCATAACTTCCTCTTAAAATTAAAAGAGATTAAATTTATAAAACAAGTAAGAACAAGTATCCATTAGTATTGATTAAATACATAATGTTTTATTAAAAAAACATACTCTCTCTCTAATTCGTGTGTTCTCTCTCTACACATGTAGCAAGGCTACAGTGTCACTAGCACAGGACATGTAGTTAATTATTGTTGGTTTGGAGTTTACACTGGATGGATTGTCACCTGAGCAATGACATGTGGTAGTGTGGTCGTCTAGTGGACACCGTAGCCAGATCACCACCCCCAAAGTTTGGGGATAAACTTAGCTGGACTTGAATATTTTGCTAGTCATTGGAGGCTCTTTATGATTGTATATATTTGCAATTGGTTCTAGTCAATGGGATGACATCATTATTCACTTTTTATGGTCTAGTATCTTGAGTCTTGATTCCAGTACTACACACTTGCATCCTCCCTGCACATTGGAGCCTCAACACCCCCAATGTACTTGTGAGTCATGGGCTTGGAACTGAGTGTACTGCTAGCCAGAGTATGTATGGTTCTATGAGTTGTCGAGTTCAAGTGAGTTCTCAGTCTTCTATTGTGCTTTGAGTTGTTCTTCCATTGTGATGTTTTCTTTCTGTTGGAGTGAGGTTTCATGCATAATGCACTGAGGAGCACCAACTATAGAGAGAACGACACACTTTCCCTGCTACTATTGGTCTCGACTGGTCTGGTCCAACTTCGCCTTGACCAGTCAAACTAGCTGGTCTAGTCTCTCGTCCTAGTCTAGCTGAGTGATCCAGTTGCCTTGGTCTAGCATAGTGGTATAGCCATGTCTAGTCGAGTCTGGTCCAATGGGTCTAGACCATCCAACAATTCTAAGTGTCTCTGCACCCATAGCTTGGGTAGGGTTGTTGGTATTGCATGACACATACAAGATAGTCTAAAGATCGACAAAGCCCACTATTGAGCCCTCTGAAGTACTACCATCAAAAGTGTCAGCCTTTCGTGCCGAGTAGAAGCCCACCATCCCCGTTACCACTACCCTCTTACGCATCTACCTCCACTCCCTCACCAGTTCTTCACCTCCCATTATTGTTCTCACCCACTATGTTACAACAAGCTCTTGAGCAACAGGCAACCATGGAGGAGTTGACAGGCATTCTGGATAAGGTGAACATAAAGTTTCTGACTTTTAGAGGACTCTCCACAGAGGATGCATATGATCATGCTAGGAGATTTGTCTCCCTTTATAGTGATTGTGGCCTCAACAGAGAAGATTCCTACCTAGCTCTTCCCGTAAATCTTGGATGTCTTAGCAGATAAATGGTACAGTCGGTCTGTTGAGAACCACTTTATTGCTTAGGTAGCACTAAGGCAACAGTTCTATGAAGCTTTCAGACCAGGTGACTTCCAAGAAAAGGTTATGGATGAGTTGGCAAACTGAGTGCTCCAACCAAATGAGACTTTTTCATAACTCATGACAAGAACAAAGTCTTTGGTCGCCAAGATTCCCAAGCAACCGAGAGAATTCATGGTTAAGAAGTAGGTGGAAAAGGCTTATCCGAAGACTTCTCAGCAAAAAATCCGAGATTGTCTCCAACCTGAAGCCACTCTGGAGGAGTTTGTCTCGCTGCTACTACTACTAGGATAGAAGGGGCAAGGAAGTTATTCAACTTCCTCAAGTAGAGACTGTCGCCGTACTCATGGAAGTCCATATGACCCCTTGATTTCTTTACATAGAGAACTAGAAGCACTGAAGTTACAACGAGCTGTTCAAGATGAGATATCCTTCTCTCTTTGACAGGAGAAGACTCCACATCAAGAGGTTTTGGATCACATCAAGCGAGAGCTGAAAGAGCTCAAGGCTCAGCAGGAGTCTAAGGTTGTGGTCTATTGTAGCTCATGTCGCTCTCCAAGGCATCCTCCACATGAATGCCCCTTCATGCTTATTACCACTTCTGTGAAAAGTCTGGACACGAAGACAGTGATTGCTACTACCTAAAGGGACTGCGAAAACTATGGCAAAGTCTTGCTCCTACTCTTCAAAAGGGTTGGCACATGTATCCAGCATGGTTTCTCCCTATGGCCATCCAAACTACATGCCACCCTTGCTGAATACACCCCCCTTGCAAGGTTTGCAAAGTAATTTTCCATCTCATAACTTTTATCATGATAATGCTCCCTTATCCCATCAGATCTTCTACACCTTAGCCTCCACCTCCATGCAGCAGGAGCAAAGACCACCTTGTCCTCCGACTCGCCCATCCAATCGGACCATATTGTGCTTCACATGTGGTAAATATGGGCATTACCAAAGCAAATATCCTCTACCAGAAGGGTGCCTTCCTTGCCAACATTTCCCTGAGACTCAAGATCACTATATTAAGGACTATCTAAAACAACGTGCATCTACGTCTTCGAACCCAAGTCAAAGCCAACCCGAATTCAATTTTCCAAAATAAATTTGATGGCAGTTAGCATCAGGGCCTCAATTGCCACCTTCTACTCATGTGGTGGGCCCTCATGAAAAGTTCCAACAGGTAGAGGAGCCCACTGGTGTCCTCACTCGGGCCCAAAGTGCATCCTTGGTCACAATCTTCCAACTAGTTCCACTCTTCCACCCACTATCCCACCATTGGATACCCTGCTTCCACTAACAATCGACAAGCCATCCCCTAGTGCCAAGAGAGGATCTTCATCTTTGCTCGCCAATATTGATGGGGGTTTCTTGGAAGTAGTAGGCTGACCTATAGCAGATCAATATACCATAGAAAACACTAGTAGAAGAAGAAAATCTTACATCATAAATTATTTTGAAGAATACCTTTCAACAAGTATCACTCTACGATATGATTCGGTTAGATGGGGGTTTTCAAAGTGACACCCTTGCAGTTATTCAGTCGCCTTTGCTCCAGACACCTCCCAATGTATCCATCAGACTCCTATATGATATCCTATCCCATTGTTCCCCTTATTGATTATAGCAGCCCTCGTCTTACCATGTCCATTTTGGGGTGGCAATTCTCAATAGCGTATGGTGGATCTTGCATCAATCTGATACCTGAATTCATTATGTTGGCTTTAGGTTTGTAGCCTACTCGACCTGCTCCCTTCGACCAGAGGAAGGTCTACCCATTGGGTATAGTGGACAAGGGGCCTCTGCAGGTACAAGACTTCACCTCTAGCTTGGATTTTTTTGTGGTTCGTCTTTCCTAGGTTGAGCGAGGATTTCCTTTGCTCATCGGTAGACCATGGTTGCGGCACATTGCATGATTGGGGAAATGATGCAATGTGGATACATACTCCTAGATCCCCAATGAAACCCATTCGACTTGAAGGAGGCATGGATCCAATGGTGCAAATAGTTCCTTGTCAATGGAGTCCAACCCTGAACTGAAGCAACCTACTTCACCTGACGGGTTAGAAGAAGACCTGTTAAAGTGGCTGGAAGCTATTAAGTCTATGCCTTGCTATGGGTTCTCTGTTTAATCTTTGCCTGCAGATACTCCCATCTCCGATGGTTCTACAGTAGCTGAGCTGAGTGAGCCACTACAGCCAGCAACAAGTGAGGAGGTCACAGAGGCTGATAACTCAGCTTCTTTCTTGGTAGAAGCCTTTGGACTTGGTGAGCTTATAAACCATAAAGGAGGAAACACATCTCCTTTACAAGAGTTAGCCCAGTCCTCAACCTACTATGTTTTTAAAGCACTACCATTCTCCGAGCTTCCCCAAAGATGGCCACAAGAAGTAGCTCGGGATGTCTCTATGCTCCAAAAAGGCTAAGTTGAAACACACTTCTCTTGAACATTTCTCCTTCCAATTACCTTGGTCTACATAGAAAAATTTTCAGTGTTTCCTCTCACCGCCGAGACGGTGAGTGGTCTTACAGGGGGCAACCTATAGTAGGGCTAAAGTGTCACTAGTACATGACATGGAGTTAGTTACAATTGTTCTAAAGTTCACACTGGATGGATTCTTGCCTAAGCAGTGACACATGACATTGATACGGATGGTGGTCTACCGACATCGTGGCCAGATCATCACCACCACAGTTTGGAGATAGACTTATTTTGCTATATTTGTAGTCGACAGCATCATCCACTTTCTATGGTCTAGCGTCTTTATTCCAACACTACACACCTGCACCCTCCCTGCATATTGAACCTCGACACTACCATTGTACCTATGAGTCTTGGGCTTGGAGCTGAGTGTGTTGCTAGCCAAACTATATGGTTCTATGAGTTGTTGAGTTCCAATAAGTTCTGAATCTACTATTGTGCTTTGAGTTATTGTTCCATTCCTGTGTGATGTTTTCTTTCTGTTGGAGTGAGATTTCATGCATACTACACTAAGGAGCACCCACTGTAGAGAGCATGACACACTTTCCTTGCTACAACACCCTATCATTCTTCTTGTCAGGTAGGTGAGTAGCACCCCCATGGCACACCATTCTTCTTGCTTTCCCTTTCTCTCTCCTCTCACTCCATCTAACTTTCCTTTCCTCCCACCGAACCTCCCCTCACAACCTCCTTCCCCTTCTGCTCACTCTCTCTAAATCTCCCTCCCTCCAGTTCTCTTTCTCTCTCTCTCTCAAGTGCTCTCTCCCCCTCACCCAATCGCCCATTTGATATAGGCGCTCGGCACAACATGGGTGTGTAGCATCCCCGTGGAACGCCATGGGGGCAACGACCGTCTGCATGGCACAACACATGGGCAACCGGCCCGTAATTCCCCCACAGGGTAGTCCACGTGGACTACTCCCGAGAGAGTCAAATGGTCCAATTGAACCGTGTGTGAGGGGCACCCCCCTATAAAAGAGAGTGGAGCCCCCCTTCCCCTACTTTTTGTGCTCCCACTCTCCCCCTCTCATGCACGCTTTCTCTCAATCTTTCGCATCCACCTCACCCACACCCATGCACTCTCTCTCTCTCTCTCTCTCTCACGTTCTCTTTCTTACGCACCCTCTCCTACCTCTCTCGCCTTCCCTCTACCTCTTTCCCTTGCCCTCCCTCTAACTCTCTCTCATGCGTTCTCTGTTCCTCACCCTCCATGTCCCTTCTCTACCCCTCTCTCGCGCACTCTCTACCTCTCACGCTCCCTCTACCTCGCGCTCTCATCCACACCTCTTTTTTTACGCTCCTCTCTCTCTCTCTCTCTCTCTCTCTCACACACACACACACACACTCTCTTTCACCTCTATTATTGTAAAAAAAATGTCAATTCTTACACAAAATCAATCCAAAGGAGTTGATCATCAGAAAGAAATTCCAATCGATGCGACTCAAGAGAATGGTTCATTGCAAGTAACGACATGCGTGGTTTTTGCATCTATAGTGATGATTGCACACGTAGCTCCATTGATGGATGCAACAACATTAACAATCATGCACCCGTAAAATGCCAGAGTGAACTTTTCAATGACCTCTTTGGTTCGGTTGTTGATAGTCATATTTTGGTTGGATGGATTGATGTAAATATTGTGTCATACAATCCCCTCTTGCCAAGAATTCCTCTTTGTCATGTTTTGATAAATCTTGCAATTAGAACAAACAATGACTATGTTGCAGAGCTCACTGCTTCTATATCCAAAAGAGGCTATCAACCTACACTGGCAAGTTTTATCGTGTCCAAAGCTTTTTTCTGGCAAGATCTTGTGTCTTTCGATAGGTGTAGTGTTTGTGGGAGAGCGTTGGTAATGTATGCCACCTTTAATGATAAAATTAGACCCATTTCAGAGCTCAACTATATAGAGAAAATATGTTCATGCCATGGGGGGAAGGGTACGGAGCGAGCTTTTTGAGTGAGCTTCTTGTCAATGGAACGAGCTCCTTTCTATAGATTCACAAAAATAGCTCGTTAAAAGACACGAAGCGAGTTTTTTGTCCATGGAGCAAGCTTCTTTCTATAGCTTCACAAAAATGCTCGCTTGCCGAGCATTTTTAGTGAGCTTATTGTCCACGGAGCGAGATTTTTTCTATAGGTTCACCAAAAGAGCTTGTTAAAAATGCTTGCTCAGAGAGAGAGAGAGAGAGAGAGAGGGGGGGAGGGGGGGAGAGAACGGAGGATGCGATCCCATGTGCTTTGTTTGCCAAGGAAACCACTCGTCGACCTCGCCAACGAGAGGACTGCACATTTTGTTTGAAATCCGTCGCGTTTTTTCATCACACCAACTCTTGGAGCTACGGTGATCCAAACGGAGCCAAATCATTGATGTGTGTTGCTCATGCCATGGATAGACGAGATTCAACACCACTTGCCAAGATTCGCTTTCCTTATAGGCTGAAAGAGCCTCATTCTACTCTCTCTGAAACGCACTACATCAATAGGTGAGTTTATCCTCCGTTTGGATTGCCATAATCCATGTGCTTCGTTTGCTAAGGGAGCCACTCCTCGCTCCCCAATGAGAGAAATGCACATTTTCTCTGAAATCCGTTGTGTTTTTCGGTAACCGTCGACTCCTGGAGCTACAATGATCCAAACAGAGCTAGATTATTGGTGTGTGTTGCCCATGCCATGGGTAGACGAGATCCAACACCACTTGCCAAGATCAACTTTCCTTATTGGTTGATGCAACCTCACTCTACTCTCTCTAAAAAGGACTGCATATATCCCTCTTTGACCAACATTTGAGGATTCTAGCCCTCCAACCAACTTGACACTAAACGTGCCTTCCTAGCACTCTAGAAACATGCAATTTATGTGCTTCGTTCACCAAGGGAAAAACTCCTCGCTTGCCAATGAGCGAATGCCCATTTTCTCTGAAATCTGTTGCGTTTTTTTCGTTGCCACCGACTCTTGAAGCTACGGCGATCCAAACGCAGCCAATCATTGGTATGTGTTGCTCATCCCATGTTTAGACGGGATCCAACACCACTTGCCAAGATCCACTTTCCTTATAGGCTGACATAGCCTCATTCTACTCCCTCTGAAACAGACTGCATTTGTCCCTCTTTGACTAACATCTGAGGATTCTAGTCCTCTGAACAACTTGACACTAAACATGCCTTCTCAACACATTGGAACCATGCAATCCATGTGCTTCTTTTGCCCAGGGAACCACTCCTCACTCGCCGATCAGAGGAATGTCCATTTTCTCTGAATTCCGCTACTCTTTTCCTTCACTTCGGACTCTTGAGCTACGATGATCCAAACGAAGCCAGATCATTGGTGTATGTTGCTCATGCCATGAGTAGAGGGGATCCAGGGGATCCAACACCACTTGCCAAGATGTCCTTTTCTTACAGGCCGGCGCAATCTTACTTTTTTTTCTCTAAAAAGGACTGCATCGGTCCCTCTTTGACCAACATCTGAGGGTTCTAGCCCTCCGACCAACTTGATGCTAAAGATGCTTCCTCGA
Organism: Adiantum capillus-veneris; assembly: GCF_014529385.1. NCBI lineage: Eukaryota > Viridiplantae > Streptophyta > Polypodiopsida > Polypodiales > Pteridaceae > Adiantum > Adiantum capillus-veneris. Next base: position 105,424,131 of record NC_140958.1, read on the forward strand.
CACTCTCGAAACATGCAATCCATACGCTTCATTTTTCAAGGGAACCACTCCTCGCTCGCCAATGAGAGGAATGCACATTTTCTCTGAAGTCCGTTGTGGTTTTCGATCGTCACTGACTCCTGGAGCTATGGCGATCCAAACGGAGCTAGATCATTGGTTTGTGTTGCTGATGCCATGGATAGACGGGATCCAACACCACTTTCCAAGATCTGCTTTCCTTATAGGCCGATGCAGCCTCACTCTACTCTCTTTAAAATGGACTACATGTCCCTCTTTGACCAGCAACTGAGGGTCCTAGGCCTCCGATCACCTTGACACTAAACATGCCTTCTCAACACTCTAGAAACATGCAATCTATGTGCTTTGTTCGCAAAGGGAACAACTCTTCACTCGCCAATGAAAGAATGCTCATTTTCTCTGATATCTGCTCCATTGTGGTTTTCGGTCGTCACTGACTCTTGGAGCTACGGCTATTCCAATGGAGTTCGCCAAGGGAACCATTCCTCGCTGGCCAATGAGAGAATTAGACTTTTCTCTTAAATCCACTGTGTTTTTCCGTCGTTGCTGACTCTTGGAGCTTCCGCTATTCAAACGGAGCCAGATCATTTGTGTATATTTATCATCCTATGTTTAGACGAGATCTAACACCACTTACCAAGATCACCTTTCCCTATAGGCCGACGCAACTTCACTCTACTCCCTGTGAAATGGACTACATTTGTCCCTCTTGTCCCTCTTTCATCAACATTTGAGAGTTCTAGCCTTTCTACCAACTTGACTCTAAACATGTCTCCTCAACACTCTGGAAACATCTAATCCATGTGCTTCGTTCGCCAAGGGAACCATTCCTCGCTGGAAAAATGAGAGAATTCGACTTTTCTCTGAAATCCACTGCGTTTTTTCGTCAGTGCTGACTCTTGGAGCTACGTTGATCCAAACAAAGTCAGATTATTGTTGTGTGTTGCTCATCTCATGTTTAGACGGGATCCAACACCACTTGTCAAGATCGCCTTTCCTTATAGGCCGACACAGCCTCCCTCTACTCCCTCTGAAACGGACTACATTTGTCCCTCTTTGACCAATATCTCAGAGTTCTAGCCCTCCGACCAACTTGACACTAAACATGCCTCCTTAGCACTATGCAATCCATGTGCTTCGTTTGCCAAGTGAACCATTGGCTTTCCTTATAGGCCGACGCAGTGTAAAGTGCAACGGAAGTGAAAGTTGATATTGCTCCAGATGAGTGCTCCAAACTGTGCTCAAGGGTTCCTTTTACTTATGAAAGGGAGAGCCTTCCGTTCCTTTAAAGAGAGAGTGCAATGATTACAAACAAATTGAATGCTACTGTGAATGAAAGTGCTGAGACTGAGAGAAAGAGGGAGAGAAAAATATGACACCAGACAATTCTCAAACCCTCCTTCAAGGGCCCCTCTTTCGATGGCGAGAGAGATCTATGCTATAGATTGCACAAATCTGGTACAATGGTGTTGATGCAATGGACTTGATGCTATGATGCTAGGAAAGGGCTAAGTCGATGTTGACGACGACGGCGATGGCGACTAATGACTGAAAACTGAGAATTCTGCTATAGGGATGAGCTTGACCAAAAACGCTACCTGCTCTTCAACAAAGGCTGGAATCTGGCTGAATTCTGAGGCTGAAAACACTAGTGCTCCTGGGCTGAAATCGCTGATGATCCTAAGGCTGAAAACCTGCTGATGTCTAGCTAAAAACGATGTTGCTAATTGGCTGAAACGCTGCTGATGTCTGGCTAAAAATGCTGATGCTAATTGGCTGAAAACATTGTTGATGGCTGGCTGAAAACATTGTTGATGAGGCCTTGCTAAAAACGCTAGGGGAATCTTGCTGAAAACGCTGGGAAGGTCTTGCTGAGGAAGGAACACTAGAGTACCTGCTTCAAGAATGCCTGTGCTCTCTTTGATTCTCCTGCTTCTACTGAGTGACCAGTGGGTTTCTTTTATATTCCTTAGCAATTTGCCCTACTTACTTTTCCAGCAAAAGTCACTTATCAATAAATAAGTGAAAAATGTGTATTTGGGAAAAAGGGCTCTCTACTCTATAAAATGCTCATGATGGGTATTGAATGCCATGCTAATGATTATGCTATGTGCAATCATAGGATATGCAACTACTCTAAGACCCTGGACATGCACGGCCTGCTCACAGGCTCACAAAGGTGCCAGAACACTTCCTAGGCTGACTTGAACCCTAGACCTGAGATAGCTTGTCCACATGCACATAGGGTTAGATGTGCACGTGACATCCCCTCCTTTTTAAAGTGAGGTACTAGTACCGAGCTGCATGGCTTCCTTGTAGTCGTCCAACAACTTTGGATAATCTCTGAAAAATTCCTCATCGACCCACACTGCCTCGTGGGTTCCTCGATCCTTGAACTTCAAAAAGTATAGTTTGATTTGCTTCTTTGAGCCATGGCGAAACCAATGCAACAACACTTGCTCCGGCTCCATGACTTTAGCTTCGTCGATGATCTCGGGCTCTTCTTCTTTAGAAATGTCCTTTGGAGATGTACCCTGAAACACTTTCAACCAAGAAACATGGAAAACGTTGTGCATTGACCATGAGTTAGGCAATTGTAATTTCATAGAAACCTCATTTATCTTTTTAATGGCAGGAAATGGACCATAGATTCTGAAAGACAACTTAGGACATTTCTTTCCGACTTGCTTAAGACATTGCTTCATGATTCTCAAATAAACCCAATCCCCTTCCTTGATAGAAACATCCTGACGATGCTTGTTAGCCTGTCGTGAGTAAGATTCATGAGCCTTGCTTAGCCGAAGCTTCACACTCTCAGAAATCTCATTCAACGACTGACTTTCAGCATTGGCATTAGACATTTGACTGACCGAGCGAGTCAAAAGTGACTAGAACAGACGGCCAAAAGCTGCCTCATACGGAGTTTTACCAATGACAGAGGAATAAGAGTTATTCAAAATTGCTTGGACCAATGGGAGATAGAGCTCCCAATTAGACTGTTGATCATGCACATATGACTTTAAAACATCAAAAGCCAATTGATTGTATATTTTCTGTTTGACCATCTGACTGTGGATGAAAAGCCGATGAAAAATTTAACTTTGTGCCAAAATTTTCAAAGAGAGCGCGTCAAAAATTGAACGTGAACTTAACATCCCTATCTGAAATGATTAACTTTGGCAAACCACAGAGGGGGTTACCAATGCTTAATGAACAACCGTGCTACATCTTATGCGGTGACTGTGGCCTTACAAGGAATCAACATGCAAAATTTACTAAAACAGTCAACAATTGTCAAACATTGAGTGTTCCTTGAATGCAAACTAGGTGGAAGGTTAGTCACAAAATCCATAGAAATGTCCTGAAAAGACCCGTTGGGAATAGGCAACTTACTCCAAAGAGCTTTTACCTTTTGGCAAATGGAGCACTGCGTGACATAACAAAACACATCGTTTCGCAAACTCGGAATCTGCATACCGGTTCTTCATGTTGTCGAAAGAGACACCCTGAATAGAAACTGTGGATCTTGACTCAAGAGCTAGGATCTGTCCTTTGCGACATAACGCATCTGCAACAGGGTTAGCTTTATCAGACACATACTCAATCAAACCACCGATTTGCTAAAAAAATTGTGACCACCGTGCTTCGCGATCACTCCAATGTGCACTAGGGATAGACTGGAGCCACTTGAGAGCTTGATGATCTGTGCAAACTATGAACTCTCTACTATATAGAAAATTCCAATGCTTGAGAGAGTAAATAACATACATATTTTCTTTGTCATAAACTGAATAATTCTTTTCGACACTATTTAACTTCCGACTGAGAAATGCAATTGGATAGCCATGCTGCTAAAGCACAGCACCTATGGCGAAATTGCTCGCATCCGTCTATACCTCAAAGGGGTCATCCCAAGAGGCAAGGATGAGACATGACGCTTCTGTCACACTACCGCAACCTTGAGAGCTGCGAAAGCCTCAACGGCTGCCTCGGGAAAAACCACGCACTATTGGCGAGTTTTCACCCTTTCAAAACATCTGTCATAGGTGCGAAAATGCATGCAAAATTCTCTATTTGCGAACTATATGCTTGACATAAATCAAGAAAAGAACGCACATCATATGCAATTTTGAAAAAATCCCAATTACGAACCTGTTCGACCTTCGCGGGATCGAGCTTGACACCTTCTACAAAAATAATATAACCCAGATAAGTAACTTCAGTGAGAAAAAACTCAGATTTCTTAGCTACAATGTACAGCTGACACTCATCCAAACGGGCTAAAACCCCTTCCACATCCTTTTCATGTTGTTCCCACCATGCACAGAAAATGAGAATATCATCGAGAAAGATAAATACATACACACGCCAAAACAACCTACCATGAGACGATTGAATGTACCCACAGCACCTGTCAATCCAAAAGGCATAACCACATATTCCCGTTGCCCTTGCTTCGTGCAAAAGGCGGTCTTGTAGATATCACCTTTGAATACCCTTACCTGATGGTATTTACTTTTGAGATCGACCTTACTGAAAACCTTTGCCCTATTGAGCCTATCGAGGATATACTCAATGTGAGGCATCTGAAACTTGTTCTTGATGGTCATCTTACCCTGTAATCAAAACACAAATGAGACGAACCATCCTTCTTATGAACAAATAAGATAGGAGCAGCAAAAGAACTTACACTAGGGTGTATGAATCCTCTCGCCACCAACTCTGTGAGTTACCGCTCTAACTCTTCTTCTTGAGTGTTTTTCAAACGGTAGGGAGCCTCACTCACTGATGGTGTCCCCTCCGTGAGTTCGATGAGATGGTCCTCCGACCGCTCGAGAGGGAGACGGGGTGGAAGATCATCTTGAAAAAAGAGGTGCTCATACTTGGTAAACAAAGATGAATAACTGTCTGGAGCCTTCCAAAATCATATCACATTCTCAGAGAGGAGACATGACAAATTTTCTACGGAAGGAAGCTTGCTGAACAGTGAATAACACATTAAGGCACTCTTGCGTAATGAGAGAGTCCATACCGAGAGCAAAGCCTGACACCTCGAGAGGAGTTGTCTGGCTAACCTCCAAGCGAGCTCTCTCTACAAGAGAGTCACCAATCACATCATGCATACTGCTTGAATCAAACAATATGACAAAATACATGACGAGACTCATCAATGTGTGTGTCAAAAACATGTGGAGAATCAGATTGGTTTACTAAAGTGCTTGTGGTAGTTGTCGGTGCTTTGGGTTCTCTAGGTGGTGTTGTCTTAGGACAAGCCTTCTTTATATGACCCTTGACGTGACATTGATAACATCGACCTTCCATAACATATACGATTTGTTCTTCTAGAGTTATGTATCCTCCTATAATTCCTTGTGCAGCTTTTTTATCTGGGGTTAGCTTAGGTTTAGAAAGTGTTTTAGCTTTACCCTTAGATTCATTTTGAGAGTTCTTTTCCAAAGAAGTAGAGGAAGATGGGCTAGAAGAGTTACCATTCTTACCGTTCTTACGTTTTGTGGATTCTGAGGAGTCTGAGAGGTACTGTGAGAAGAGTTGTTCTTCTTAGGATTTCCTTTGTTGTGCTCCATCTCCTGTGCGAGAGCAATCGCTACCGCCTTGTTGTGATCCACCAGATCGAGTACTTCGACATCACACTTGATATACTCGTCCAACCCAAAAAGGAATGCCTCTTTGCGCTCGTCATCCGACTTGAGTAATTGGTTGCCGAGCTACAAAACAAGGTTAGAGAAAGACATAACTGGCATACCATTTTGCTTGAGAATGCGCCAATCTTCTTTCAACCGTGCTAGGTACTGAGGTGGCATAAACCGCGCCTTGAGTTTGTCTTGGAAGTCGGTCCAATTGAAAGAAAGGGGCACGTCTTCTTCAACTTCCTGTAAATGCACGGCCAACTTTGTCTCTTGCCACGCTTGATACCAATTAATGGCATCATCGGCAAGATAAATGGCTGCCGTCAAAACCTTGCTATTCCCTTGTTTTCTTAGTTGTCACAAAGTAAGCATTAAATTGATGCAACCAAGAATGACTAACATTAGCATCCATCTTACCGTCATACTTAGTGAACGTCAACTTCTTAGTGACTGGATTGTTGGAGTCCGCATCTCTACTTGTGCTACCTGATAAATTGCTCGGATTTCAAGGTGAGTACCTGTAGGACCAACTCTTGCATGCTCTAACTCCATAGCCGCTCACCTTTCTTCGGCCGCAATGCATTGAGCTTCACGTGCTTGCTCCATGGCAGCGCGTTTTGACTCTTGTTGTAGCATCATGTCCATCGTCGACATGACCAAAGCCTCCATAGGATTTGGTGCAATCCGTGGTGGCGTAGATAGGGATGGGGAAGGATCGGAAAAAACCCCTCCTGGTGGAGAAACTTCTTCGTCACCAACTCCACTCTCATTACCTACACGCAAAGTATCCATTTCGCTTCGGGTGATGACCATACACTGAGATCTTGGGTATTTAAGTTCTCAAGGAACTTGGGTCCTTAAGGTTCTTGAGTTTTTCAGCTTGCAATCAGTTTTAAAAAGGCTTTTCTTCAACCTAAGCTCGACTCCTCCCTACGGGCGCACCCCTTGGCGGCCTTGCGCTCACACCAAAGTTTCTTTTTTCTACCTCACTTCGATTGGCCGGCCGCTAAGTGCACAGTCCGCTCTCAATGAGTGAAAAGAGAAACAAGGGGAGGTTGGACAAGCCCTTCTTTCTTAGGTTACCTGTCACTCTTCAAAAACACGATTAGGAATCGACATGCCCAAGTGGACTTGGGTTACGCGCGACCGCAACAAGCAAAAAATTTCTCGTGGTTCTTTCTTTGAGTGATACAAAACACTGCCAAAAGCTTTGATACCAATGTAAGATGCAACGGAAGTGAAAGTTGATATTGCTCCAAATGAGTGCTCCGAACTGTGTTCAAGGGTTCCTTTTACTTACGGAAGGGAGAGCCTTCCGTTCCTTTAGAGAGAGAGAGTGCAATGATCATAAACAAAGAGAATCCTACTGTGAATGAAAGTGTTGAGACTGAGAGAAAGAGAGAGAGAAGAATACGACACCAGACGGTTCTCAAACCCTCCTCCAAGGGTCCCTCTCTCGATGGCGAGAGAGGTCTATGCTATAGATTGCACAAAACTGGTACAATGGTGTTGATGCAATGGACTTGATGCTATGATGCTAGGAAAGGGCTAAGTCGATGTTGACGGCGACGACGACACGGTGGCGACTTATGGCTGAAAACTGAGAATTGTGCTGGAGTGCTGAGCCTGACCAAAAAACGCTATCTGCTTTGCAATAAAGATTGGAATCTGGCTGAATTCTGAGGTTGAAAACACTAGTGCTCATGGGCTGAAATCGCTGACGCTCCTTGGCTGAAAACGCTGCTGATGTCTGGCTAAAAACGCTGATGCTAATTGGCTGAAAACGTTGTTGATGACTTGCTGGAAACGCTGTTCATGACTGGCTGAAAACGCTGATAAGGCCTTGCTGAAAACGTTGGAGGAAGCTTGTTGAGAACGCTGGGAAGGTCTTGCTGAGGAAGGACCGCTAGAGGACCTCCTGTCGTCAACGGATTTAGAGGATAAAGAAGGCTACCTTCCAAGTCACCCCGATCTTTTAGGACGGGGACCTTACATTAACCCTAATCACACAAGGTGACCATGCAATCTTAACCCTAATCACACAAGATCCCCATGGAGGCTTAACCCTAATCACACACGAGGTCACCATGGAAGCTAAACCCTAAATTGCAAGCTTTTCTTTCAAAGCTTTTCCTAAGTGCAAAGTTACCATCAAATCTTAGCTTAAGGATGAAAATCTACCTTACAAGAATGCCCGTGCTCTCCTGCTTCTACTGAGTGACCACTAGGCTTCTTTTATATTTCCTTAAAAATTTGCCCTACTTACATTTCCAACAAAAGTCACTATTAATAAATAAGTGAAAAATGTGTGTTTTGGAAAAAAGGATTCTATGCTCTGTACAATGCTCATGATGGATATTGAATGCCATGCTAATGATTATGCTCTGTGCAATCAGAGGATATGCAACTACTCTAGTGCCTGGACATGCACGGACTGCTCACAAGGTGCCAGAACACTTCGTAGGCTGAAATGAACCCTAGACCTGAGATAGCTTGTCCACATGCACATATGGTTAGATGTGCACGTGAAACGCACTATATGTGTCCCTCTTTGACCAGAATAGGAGGGTTTCACGTGTCCAATCAACTTGACACTAAACATGCCTCCTCAAAACTCTGGAAACATGCAATTCATTTGCTTCGTTCGCCGAGCGAACCAGTCCTCGCTTACCAATGAGAGAAATGCAATTACTTCTCTGATATCCGCTGCGTTTTTCCATCACCGTCGACGCTTGGAGCTACGACCGATCCAAATAAAGCCAAATCATTGGTGTGTGTTGCTCATCCCATGTTTAGACGGGATCCAACACCACTTGCTAGGAACGCCTTTTCTTATAGGCCGACGCATTCTCACTCTACTCCCTCGAAAATGCAATGCATCGTCCCTCTTTGACCAAGATTTGAAGGTTCTAGACGTCTGACCAACTTGACATGGAACATGCCTCCTCAACGCTCTGAAAACATGCAATCCATGTGCTTCATTTGCCAAGGAAACCTCTCGTTCACCAATGAGAGGAATACCCATTTTCTCTGAAATCCATTGCATTTAGTTGTCACCACCGACTCTTGAAGCTACGGCGATCCAATGGATGCCAAGCTTTCCTTATAGCCCAACGCAGCCTCACTGTACTCCATCTGAAATGCACAACATGTGTCCCTCTTTGATGAGCGTATGAGAGTTCCAGGTGTCTGACCAACTTGACACTAAACATGCCTCCTTAACACTCTCGAAACATGCAATTCATGTGCTTCATTTGCCAAGGGAACCACTCCTCGCTCGCCAATGACAGGAATGGAATTACTTCTATGAAATCCGCTGCGTTTTTTCATCATCGCCCACTCTTGGAGCTACAGCGATCCAAATGGGTCCAGATCAACGGACCACCTTGGCGCATTGAACATGCCTCCTCACCACTCCGTCCGAACCTTATTGTGGTTTTTCCATCTTTGCTTAATACATTACATCATTGGTTGACATTACAATATCACGATAAGAAGAAAGAAGAGAACATTTCCACACCCAACTTCCAGTAATTGATATGGTAAGCACATTATCACATGGGTTCACGTTACAATATCACAGTAAAAACAAAGAAGAGAATGTAATTTACAACACGCTTGCGATGTGAATCGCCTTGTTAGTTATTACAACTTTTCAGCTTATACATCTCAAGTGTAATTGTTGTCTACTAGAGTTTGTCCATATCCCACAATCAACGTTCTAATGCTTTTCTTTTGCTTAGCAGTGCTGCTTGTGCTTTCATTATCTTTGGAAGCTCCTCTTGAATCGCTTCACTACTCTCCATGATCGTGAGAGCTTATGCTTCGTGAGAGCTATCCAACGAGTCTGGGGAGCCAGGCGTCCCATGTTGAACCTTGCCTCACATCCGCTGTAAGCAAAATGAGTTTGGGGAAATAGGCGCCCAGATCCCATTCAAGCAAGCTGATTTTGGAGCGCTAGGCGCCCCAAATTCCATTGTCACTCTTGAATATTGCTTGTATGCTAACTCTTTGTTGTAGTTGAGCATACTTTATCTGGGGCACGAGGTCCTTGAAGTATCTGGGGCAGTGAGTATGGATTCTAAATCCTATTGCGACGTGATGGGACACGAGGCCCAACAAGTATGGATTATGCATACAAATTTGTGTGAATTATGTAGATATCGCCTACATGGCACTTCCCGCCTAAGAATGCACAAGGGCAAGGCCTCATTTTTATCTCTATTTGGGACATGAGTCCCTTCGAGAATGGAAACTGAATACAAAATTGTGAGGTGTATGTGCTAGGCGCCCGAGTTCCCAGTAACTTAAGTTGCTATAATGATGTGATTGTGGGGCGTTAGGCACTCTAGATGCAATCAATAGAGTTGGAGAATGTTGCTAGGCGCCACAAAATCTCATTACAAGGCCAAAGATATCTTCCAAAGGGCCATAAGGGTTTCTCTACCTGGGCTATATCCAAGCTAGAAGGGGAAAGCGAGAGAAGAGGAATCCGCCAAACAGTGTGTACACATACACCACAAGACTTGATGGAGACATCACCAATACATAGTACAAGCAATGGCGGTATGATGTTGAAGAGTAGAGCATTTCAATTCAGTAGAACACTACAAAAGTGTGCCTCAGCTTAGCTACGATTGAAATCACGACATATTGTTGATGGGAGGAGAAAACTTGCTAGAAAAACTTAAGAAAATAGAGATTGATGGAGTGCCTAACGCTCTCACATGACTATGGGGCACTAGACACCCCAATATTTTACTGCCATGGCATGCACTAGGTGCCCCTATACATACAAAAGCATGAGGATTTCCTAGCTTTGACCAAGCGTGTGTCAACAAAGCCCCTATGATTCTTTTTATTCACATTATCACCCCCCAAAGATGTTACTATTGTTGCAAGATTTTATATAATCTGGGGTGCATAGCGCCCCAAAACAATCACTTGAAGTGGCCAACATCAAGAATGCTTTACTTAGGCCTTGTGAAGCCACTTTGTCCAACATCAAGAATCTTGAGCGCTATCCACCCATGATGCCATGGAAATATTGTTGGTTCTTTAAGTAGAGCTTCAAGTAGATTATCTGCATACAAAATTTTGAAGGCCCGTCCTCCACTAATTTTTTTTTTGGTGTGTGCTTGGGGTGCCTCCCATACTCATCTTGATGGTTCTGACATGGAGCTTTCAAATGTGGTGAACAATTTCTTCCTTGGAGGAGTTGCACATATATGAGAACATGTAAAAGGTGAAATCTTATACTTCAAGTAGATGGTATATAGAGCTTCTAGTGAATCTCTATGATGCTAGGTACCCCAAGCTTGCAAATTGTCCTAGAATCTAGGGTGCTAGACACCCTATGATGCCATTTAGATATGCTATGGCTAGCACCAGGAATATGGGGTGCCAAGCGCCTCAGGATGTCATGGAAATATCAATAGTTCTTCAAGTAGAGCTTAAAGTAGATGATTCATTGTACTCACTAGTTCTTCAAGTAGAGCTTCAACTAGAGGCAATGCAAATCTCACTAGGTCTTCAAGTAGAGCTTCAAGTAAATCTGAGAGCTATGCTATGAGACCTAGTAGATTGAGATGTTGGATCCACCGCCCTACCACCCTATATATATCCTACCACCCTATATATAGGCCGCCTCCTAGCATTAGCCATAATACGGATCCCCAGTTCACACTGGTCCAGTCCAAGACCCTAGCTCAGGTCCTTGACCCCCTAGGTCGAGCTTTGCTTCTTAGGATCCTTGTCCTGACATTACTCTCCCCTTGGAGAAACGTTTTTGTCCTCGAAAACAAGAGTGGTGATACACTAATGTTTTCCATTGTGGCATCCTTCATCGATCCAGCTGTTCGCTTGATTGGAACACGGTTCAGTAGGAGGTTCAATGAAACCAAGAGTAATATCTTGATTTTCCACATTGTTGTCCATTTGCAACTGTCATGTGTTACGAATCCTATCTTACATAGTGTGTAGACTCCATTTAGAACACATACGAGCATGCTAAACAAGTTATCACCACAAAGATGTACTTTAAGAGTACCTCTTTTCACTTTCCATGAAAGTAACTAACTAACGTAACTTATCAACAAAATACAAGTCCTTGACTTGTTCTCAATTTCATCATTAAACAACCCCACCATAACTAGTGTTCAAGGTTGAGAACCTAAATTATACATGAAGAGACTAAACCTAGTCGCAAATCTTCAACTTATGGTAAGCAAACTCCAACTAGAGCAATACATGCTTTCTAATTGAATTGCTTGGTGCTAACGTACGCACTTTGCATATCCTTTAGCACAAGATTACACTTTGTAATCTAGCTATCCTCTTTGGATAACTGACAGTATTGAGGTGTGTTTCCCCACGGTTTACAAACAATCTTCCCAAATGACTGGTATGTTGAAATTAGGGTTGCAGAGAAACACACACAGCTTGAAGAAGATGAAGGAAGCTCAAGGCACACAATAGAGAGTGTGTTACTTAGTGTACAATGGAAAGATAGATAGCCCTAGAGTGATGGGCGTATACACAAAGCTCGGGGGAAAAAACCTCCTAAAGAGGGAAAAAATGCCCCGGCGGTCCTAGTGTGTTCACACACATCACTACCACATGTATATGGTAACAAATCCCCCCTGGAGTGATGCAGTGAACGAGAGCTGGCACATGAGTAAAGGGAAGTGCCATGCCCTAAGGACATGATCAGTCCACAAAGGGGAGTAAGCCCAAAGCTTTGCGGAAAGCTTCAAGCTTCTCACAAGCCTTTTTGCTGTGCACAACCCTTTGCAACAAGTCGAGCCTTATGGCGATCGATCTCACCATCCGGCTTGTGTTTCAACTTGTAAACCCACTTCGTGCCAATGGCCTTTTTGCCACGAGGCAAATCACATAAAGTCCATGTGTCATTTTCTATAAGTGCATCATATTCTAATTGCATGGCAGCCATCCAATTTTTTGAATTATGTGCTTCATCAAAAGACAGAGGCTCCTCAACATCATGTAAGCTAGACACAGCCAAATCATAACAATCTGATGCATAAGATGCATGGCAAGAGCCTGAACGAGTACGAATAGACAAAGGTGCATGCAATTTACTGTCACGCAAAGTGTGCACCAGCCATTTTGACATACCTCTAACCTGCTCATTTTCAACCCTTTCCTCATCAAGTACATCATGTACATCTGCATCAGTAATGGGCTGATCTGTAACGTTTTCAGAAACCCCCATAGGTTGTACATTTGCCTCATTGGAAATTACATTTGTATTTCCACCACTGAAAAGAGGCAACAAAGTGTCATAAATGTCCTGTGAGCTTACATTACTATCTCTAGTACATGACAGCAAGGGTTGAACAAAATCTTCCACAAACACTACATCCCGTGAAACCAGAATATGTTTTGTTTGCGGATGATACAACCTGTAACCTTTGCTTTCAGCACTATAACCAACAAAAATACATTTGATAGGCTTATCATCCAATTTTTTGCATTGCACTTGTGGCACCAAAGCATATGCCAAACAACCAAAAACACGCATGTGCTCAATAGAAGGCTTTCTATCATGCGATGCTTTATATGGAGTAATAGACTAAAAAGCTTTTGTAGGACACCTGTTAAGTACATAAGTAGCACACATAATGGCCTCAAGCCAAAAAGAATGCGGCAAAGCTTGACTTTTGACCATACATCGTGCCATTTCCGTTAGTGACCTGTTTTTCCTCTCAGCAACACCATTTTGATGAGGTGTATAAGGCACTATACATTGGTTTTATCCCACGACTACCCAACAATGCATTAAATTTATGAGACATATACTCCCCCCCTCAATCAGAACGGAGGGTGCCCATAGTACATATCGAGACATTTTCAGCCATAGCAAAAATTGTTTGAAGCACATAAAAACTTCGGACTTTGTTTTAAGCGGAAATATCCATGCATGCCTGGAGTAATCATCAATGAAATTCACGAAGAATAGGTAATTGCCCAAGGACGGAGTTTGCATGGGCCCACAAGCATCACTATGCACAAGCTGCAACTTGCATGTGGCCCGAACTGAACCATCCTTTGGAAACTTAGAACGCTGCATCTTACCCAAAATACAACCTTCACAAACATGTTTGACAGGTGCTTCAAGAGGCGGCAAAGAAGCAACCATATCAGATTTTTGCAAACGCAGCAAACTGGCAAAATTCAGATGACCAAAACATGCATGCCAAAGTTTTGTATCTGAAATAGCCCTTGAATCTGCAACAACATTTGCAAAGTTTTGTCCACACTTGTCATACAAAGGGAGCTTATACATCCCACGGCACAAAGGCCAGATGCAACAATTTCATCACCAAAATTGAGATCATGAACTGTATATCTGTCATCCACAAATTTGACTACAAGTTGATACAGACGAGAGATTCTTCTTGATCCCAGGTACATAAAGTGCATCAACAAGTGTGAAGGAACTGCCATTAGCAGCAGTAAGCACAATCTTTCCCACTCCCTGAACTGGATAAGAAGCATTGTTGGCACAAGTGACTGAATTCCCATGAGGGACAGACTCGAGAGAGGTAAACAATTCACGATGTGAGGTAATGTGCTTTGTAGCACCACTGTCGAAATACCACACATGTGAATCTGCAGCAACTGACAAGCATGCATCATGGACAGCAGGATTGTAAGTACACTCTGCGCTAAAATCCCATTCTGCATCAACATCAGCATTACAATCTCCTTTCACAGAAGACTCAACAATGGCTGCATTTGTAGTGGAACCAACATTTGCAGTGGAACCACCCTCTTTCTTCTTAGCCTCTTTGGCCTTCAACTTAGGACACGACTTGATCAAGTGATCATTAGCTTTACAATAATGACAACGCATCTTCTTTTTGCCCTTGTCACCAGAATTGCCCGACGAAGTGCTGCCAGCAGAAACATTAGGAACAGAATTTTTGCCACTCGCAGCAGAACCATAAGAAGTGGATGCATTGCAATTACCACCCTTTCTTTGAGAAGCAATAAAAGACTATTCAATTGCACGCTGCCTAGTCCTGTTTTTTCTGGAAAGTGACTCTTGCAACAGCAATGTGCATAATGCATCAAACTTGACAATTCAGGAATTCCTTGGGTCATAAGTCTCCAAGTACTAGCAAAAGTCTTGTAAGAATCTGGTAAGGCATCAAGAACAGTCTGCATAAGGGAACTGTCTGAAATGACTTCTCCTACAGAAATAAGTTGCTCATTGATATCCTTGACACTAGCAAGGAAAGTGTCCATATCATCTTCCTCATGCATAATCTTCGACTCCAGCTCTTTACGCAGCAAAGCAATTTTAGCCTCATTGCGACTTGCATAAAGACCAGCCAAAATATCCCAAGCCTGTTTTGTAGATTTTGTTGAACGGATGTGAGGAACAATGGTTCGCTTCACAGACAACGCAATCAATGCATGAGCCTGCGCATCCTTAACATCCCAACAAGCTTGTTTTGCCGTAGGCAAAACAACTCTAACAGTAGCAATCCTTGCAGCAAGACCTGCAACATCCTCAACATCGCCTACATCATGAGAACCAGGACGTACATCAATGCCCTGCACAATGTTCCAGACGCCCTTTGACACAAGAACATGTTACATCATATAAGCCCACATAGGGTAGTTGTCCCCATCCAACCTGTCCTCAACAGCAAACATCTTGAACACATCTGTGTTGTTGTTGTTAGCCATGGTAAATTTTGCACCTGATGTGAAAACTACCCAAAAATAGGAGAAACGGAGCGGGAACAACACGTGCTATATATCACAAATCGTAGAAGACTATAAGGCACCTGTTATGCAGAAAACGGCATTGACAAAAATTCTGTACAAAATGATGAAATAGCCTGTGCAGTATTGCCTGTAGTGGAAACGGAGGCCGAAATGAGCCCAAGTCAAAAATTTGAGCAGACCAAGCTCTACGAGCTTACCCGAAATATTTGTCGACCTGCGAACGCTCGTCAAAGCTCACTAAAATCGAAGGAAGTGAGCAGGCATGTACTGGAGCAGCTGGCGACTAAGCCCGGAAGGACGTAACCTGCTCTGATACCAATTGTTGGAATTAGGGTTGCAGAGAAACACACAGCTTGGAGAAGACGAAGGAAGCTCAAGGCACACAATAGAGAGTGTGTTACTTAGTGTGCAATGGAAATATAGATAGCCCTAGAGTGATGGGCGTATATACAATGCTCGGGGGAAAAAACCTCCTAAAGAGGGAAAAAATGCGCCGGCGGTCCTAGTGTTTTCACACACATCACTACCACATGTATATGGGTAACATGGTAAACGGGGATCACAATGTCGTACAACATTGATGAGGAATCAACAATGTCCTGAATAACCATCTTGGTTAACGTGAAAGATCCACAAGCCTCTCAACTCTTATCAATATATACCTTGGATCTCTTGGCACCCTCTCCACAAAAAAATAGCCTTTATCAAGTCAGAACTTAGACGCTATCGTATCAGGGAAAGCAATCCGGATGGATTCTATCACTTGAGAAACCTCTTCTTCATAAGGCTCCTTCATAGAGGCTACCCAAGAAACTTCCTCCTTAAGGTCTTTGGATTGATCTCTTACAAGGAACGAACCACTCTCCTAACCAAAACCCCATCTTTAAAAAATCCTTCCCCTATCATCCTCAAACTACCTTTTTCTCCAAAAACTCGTAGACTAAACCCTACCCTAATAATTGGTAAACCTATCCATACGGCTTGCAGCCTCTCCCCCACCCTTGCGCATCTTGACCAACCCATCCTATGTTGGACCAATGGCCAAAACTTAGCACTCTTCTAACTAAATCCAAAAACAAGATTTGAACCCAATTTTTACAAATGAATACTCATTATACCCTACCCTAACTCTTACCGCTCGTTTTGCAGGTTGATTCTCAAAGCCCATAGTTCTTCAACAACATGGACACTCCTTTCACATTTTTTGATCTTACATTCCAAATTTTGTCCCTTTGTAATGTACTCCTGGAACACCATTTTTGGGAATCAAACTACTCCCCCTTGCTCCTTTTAAACTCTCAAATCACCCCCCCCCCCCCCCCCCCCCCCCCCCCCCCCCCCCCCCTCCTTTATTAGCACCTTACACCCAGTCTTGTACATTATACACCAGATCTTCGGAATTCCAATTCATCACTTTTCCTCATGTTATTTTTAAACCCCTCCCTACCATCTATCCCCTCCTTTGCCACTTTTTAGTTCCCCCCCCCCCCCCCCCCCCATTTTTCTCTTTAGACCCTCTTTCACTTATACCACACCCCGGTAAACAATCTATAAAACTTCCCCCCAGTAAAATTCAATCTCTTACTTCTTACCTTTGGGAAACTCTACATCACTCTCTACCTCTAATCAACGGGCAAACTCACAGCCCCTGCAAAGTACACCTCCCCCCCCCCCCCCCCTTCACTCTTATATAAAGAGCATCCTCTTCCCCTCTATTTCATAATTCTCCCTACTACTACCAGTGATGAGCTCCTTAAAGGAGCGAAACACGTTTGGTACCCCATAGCCCACCCCCGTCTCTCTTCCTTTTACCCCATAGCCCACCCCCACCTCCCTTCCTTTTGCTCCAGAGCAAAGTGCCTCGCACGCTTAAATGTAATTATAAATTAAATTAAGACTTCGATTGGTGATTGGTAGATCCAAAATTAATCTCATAGAGATACGATACATAGAGTGCAAAATGATTCATAAGCAACTATTGTGATGAATATGCATGCCGCTCCAAATTAACCTTTGCTAAACACTAGGGCCTATAACACCTAGTGTGAATGCAGTTAGCAAAAACGGATCCGAACCTGCATATCCATAATCATACTTACCAATACTTATGGCGAATGTGATGCTCCTAGCACACATGAAAGAGGGGTGTAAATAGTTCTGAAAAGAAACTAAACACTTTCTACTTCAATCATTTGCAAGCCTTGCTGAAACTTTTGAACCTTAATAGAATGTGAAACATAAGTCACTTCTAGGTACAAACAATGAAATCTTTTCATTAACAACTCACAGCCTTGGTATATGCATAACAACCATCCGTTAATGTTGTTTAGTAGCACTTGTACCTTGACAAGTCGTTTTAAGTATTTGACAATTTTTGGCCACTGAAATTGTTCTTGATACGTCGTGCTGAAAATGGTCTAGAAACGGAATATGAAATATGTCTCAATTAAAGATGCCGTAAAAAAGAGCATCCTTCAAGTACGAGATGTACTAGTGTGTGGAGTTACTACAAACACTCCGCGGCGTGAGTGAGAGGGACCCTCATTATCCTTACTCCACACTAGCTAAACTGAACTCCTTGAGTTCCTAGACCATGTTGTATCCCATGTGACAACATGTCCCAAATCAAACCCTACAAGTGGGTCCATAATTGCGTAATACAAAAATTTATTTTGGACACTATAACCCAAATTTCTTGGCTCTTACATGACCTTGTCATCTCGCTGAAGAGCAAAAATGGATGAAAATATAGAAGTTTATGCATCCTACTTGGAAAAGGGAACAAAAACATAGAAACAAAATTAAATCAAATGCGTACATGGAGGTTGAACCTAGTATTCACTTACCTATAATCAAAGGCACCTGCCCAAATTTCTCACCTACAAAGGCCTAGGAACACTAATTGAAAATTAGTGAAATTCAAGTAGTATGGCACATATAACCCTGGGTGTTGCCTTCGCAATCCAAACTCCTTGGTTAAAATTTGCAAGAAAAACTGCTCAATAAACAGCTGGTGGCCCTTGGCCTATGTCCATGACTCCCCTTGAGTTTGCCCTTATGACTTCGGAAGCTTAAAATTTTCCACTACCCCTTGGCAGTTGGTGGACTTCTTTACTTGAAAGCGTAAGTGTGATGGTTCCAAGAATTGACCATCAACACTTGATAAGTGATTTAGTTGGGTCTTACCCCAAAACTGACGCATATAGACACTCTTAGTGCTATAGATAAAATAGGAGATCCACTGACGTTGGATATTCACAACTAGATCTTGTTCATACCTAAAAACCATAATCTTGGGTTTTTGTGAACAGCCATGATGTATGAAATGTTGGCTTCATCTATACACCTTGGTAGAGATAAGCCCTTACGAGTTTAATACGTTCAAAAACTCAACTTGATTTTCACACTTAACGTGTGTAGTGCTAAAATAATGCCCAAAAAATTGCTAATGGCAAGACTCTTGCTTGTCCATTAGAATTGATGGGTACTCAACTGAATAGAATTATTCGATGTTGAAAGAGATTTATTCGATCTTGAAAGCAATCACTGATGGATTACAAACATATGGCTCTTGGCCAGTCCAAAATGGGTGGCAATAGATGGCTCTTGGCCCTTCTTATTGTCTCTTCGCCCTTCCTGTTATCGTATTGACATAGAAAGATTTTAATAAAATCATACATATTTTCATCTTTCCCACATAAAAATTGGAGAGAGAGAGAGAGAGAGAGAGAGAGAGAGAGAGAGAGAGAGAGAGAGAGAGAGAGAATGTTGGGCTGAGGAAAACCCCTTATTCGAATGTGTTTTATGTCCCTTACAAATGCTTTTGTGCAAACATTGTCTGAATCATAGCTTATCCTACAAGCATACGACAGTGTGTGTACAGCGCTCTCGTAGAGAGAGATACCATAAGTCACATCTTGACCCACCTACCTTGTATGTGAGTGTGAGTGTATCAGGGTGACTTGCCTATGAATAAAAATAAAAAATGTTTTAAGATATCAATCACTTACCTTGTCCTTGATAGAGTAGTTAGTGTTATAGCAAAAGCATAAATAGTCTAATGAGATGGAATTATGTCAATCTTACTGAGTAAGCATGCCATACACACAGAGGTGTAAGCCCTTGGCGACATTGACAGTCCTACAGATTGATTCAATACCAGAGTGCCTTGTACAATCGAGATACATCACAATTTGTCGTTGTCATACATAAATTGTAAGCTTATATCCTCACATTGCCGAATGCCCAAAACTTGAAATTGTTGAATTTGGTTGCTTTATTGTGGTAAGTTGTCATTGTTAGGAAATATGACGTAGCTAAATAGATATTTGAGTAGATTACTTAATGGAGAGAGATAAATTTCACACACAAGAGATTATAGAGTAGAATGAGAGAGAGAGAGAGAGTACACACGATATACGTGGTTCACCCAATGTGGCCTACGTCCACGGGAAAGCAGCCACTCAATGGCTTTAGTACTTCAAAACAAGAAGTAGGTTACAAAGGGATTTTACCCTTTTGGAGCTCCCGCCTTGCTTCACTCTCACCACCTCACACTCACCTTGTTGCATCAACTTCACACTATGAGATGTGTGTAGAAATGGCCTCCTTTTATAGGCCAAAAGGGCTGCCCTCTCTCATGAGAGGCAGCCATGTGTAGCCGCCCTTGTGTAGATAAGTATAAATCAAGCCCTTCAATCCGCCCATGTGTGGCCGCCCTTGAGAAGACAAGTCCGCTTTTGAATTCGGCCACCGGCCACTGACTTTCGACCACCGGCCACCGGTCATTGACTACCGGCCAACCGGCCAACCGACCGATCGTTTTTCGACCACTTTCTGGCCGCCGTTCGGCCATAATATTTCGGTGAAAAAGGAATATTTCGGCCGTGAAAATTGTGGCCATGAAAATTTTGGTTTCTGATGAGTGATTTTCCTTCACGCACAATGGCTCCTCCTCATAATGGGGGCCTTACAAATGTGCGCTTTTACCACAAAAAATTACAAGGGGTAAATCAGGCTCCATACTTAACAGTCTCCTACTTGGAGACTGATCTCCAAACCAAACCTGTGACTGCTTTCCATCATGGCTTCTTATCGTTGAATGCCAATTGAAGATGAGCAAAAGCTCAACTTCTCCTTGTTGACCACCTTTGTAAACATGTCTGCAGGATTTTCACTTGTATGCACCTTTCCTAGCTTTACTTGTCCCTCTTCCAAAAGAGTGTGTATGAAGTGATATCTCACCTCAATGTGCTTTGTCCTTGAATGAAAGGCTGAGTTCTTTGCAAGATGGATAGCGCTTTGGCTATCACTGTACAAGACACAATTGTCTTTTTTGAATCCAAGCTCTTCTAAGAATCTGTGAAGCCACAGAATTTCTTCGCTTGCCTTCGTCATTGCTACATACTCTGCTTCCGTGGTAGAAAGTGAGACCACTTTCTGCAGCTTTGAAGCCCATCTTACTGTTGTGCCTCCAACCGTGAACACATAGCTAGTAGTGCTCCTTCGAGTATCTTTGTCACCTGCCATATCTGCATCAACATACCCTTCTAGAAAAATATCAGTTCCTCCAAAATACAAAGCATTTATTGTTGTCCCTTTTAGATACCTAAGTATCCACTTCACAGCTTGCCAATGCTCTTTACATGGGTTGTCCATGAACCTACTCACAACTCCCACTGCATGTGCAATGTCTGGCCTTGTCCAGACCATAGCATACATTAGAGAACCTACCGCTGTAGCATATGGAACTTTAGACATATAGGCTATCTTCTCTTGTGTATTTGGACACATATCCTTTGTTAGTTTAAAGTGACCAGTCAAACATGTAGAAACTGGTTTTGCATTTTACATTGCAAACCTTTCCAGTACCTTCTTGATGTAATCCTCTTGAGATAGCTATATTGTCTTCTTCGTCCCGTCCCTTGATATTTGCATACCAAGTATCCTCTTTGCAGCACCTAAATCTTTCATTGAAAAAGATTTAGAGAGCTCCTCTTTTAGGTCTTTGATGTCCTGCATGTTAGCACTTGCAATCAACATGTCATCAACATACAACATTAGGATGATGAATTTCCCATCTCCCAAATTCTTCGTGTAGATGCAGTGATCCGAGTTGCATCTTGTGAATCCATGATCCAACATCCATCGATCAAACTTCAAGTACCATTGTCTTGATGCTTGTTTTAAACCATACAATCTCTTCTTTAATCTGCAAACCATTTTCTCTTTACCTTGAAGCATTGTAGATTTCCTCCTCTAAGTCACCGTGAGGGAATGCCGTATTTACATCCATTTGCTCGAGATTTAGATCATGATCAACCACAAGGCTTAAGACAAGCCTAATTGAGTTCATTTTTACAACAGGAGAAAATGTTTCATTGAAGTCAATACCTTTCTTTTGAGAGAACCCTTTTACCACAAGCCTAGACTTGTATCTTTGTTCCCACCTTCTTCTTCCTTTAGCTTGTACACCCTCTTTTTGAAGTGTCCGCTTACCTTTAGGCAACTCAACCAACTCCCATGTTTGGTTGCAATGTAGTGAGTCCATCTCCACTTGCATGCTCTTCGTCCATTCTTCTTTGGATTCATGTTGCATAGCTTCTTCATATGATTCTGGCTCTCCAGAATCTGAGATCAAGAGATGGTTGAAGGAAGGAACAAACCTTTCTGGAGGTCTACTTGCTCTGGTAGATCTTCGGGGAATAGGTTGAGGCTCCTCATATGGTTGACGTTGTTGCACATTGTCACCGTTTGCAGTCCTTGAGTCTTCATTGTCCTCAAGCTCCATGTACTCATCACCTGTTTCTTTTGTTTGTTTTCTTTCCAAGTAATCTTTGTACATATTTTTTTTGTTAAAAATTACATCCCTGCTCCTTAAGATTTTACCATCTTCACGATTCCATAGGCGATACCCAAAGTCGCCTTCTCCATAGCCAATGAAGAAACACTTTTTGGACTTTGCATCTAGCTTTGATCTTAGGCTTCTATCTATGTGCATGAAAGCCTCACACTCAAACACTTTGAGAAATGCATAATTCACCGATTTACATGTCCATGCCTCTTCTGGAACTCCCCCATCCAATGCCGATGAGGGTGACCGGTTGATTAAGTACACAGACGTACTTACAGCTTTCGCCCAAAGCTCAAGCGGTAGGCCTGCATGTAGCCGCATGCTTCGTGCTCGCTTCATGATTGTTATGTTTATCCTTTTTGAAATTCCATTTTATTGAGGTGTCCTTTGCCTCCGAATGCCATTGCTAGCACAAAAGCTTGGCTGCAATATTCACCTCCATTGTCGGATCTGAGGCATTTAACCTTGGTACCTATTTCATTCTCCACAAAGGCTTTCCACCTTTGAAATATGGAAAATACATCGGACCAAGATGGAAAGAGATACTCTGCAAGCACAAAGCCAAGGACAAAAAGAGAGAGAAGCTGACCTCCAGGACAGCTTGGCAACGGCTCTACAAAACTGCCAAGCAAAGGAAGAAGCAAATGAAGCAGCAGCAAAAAGATTACAAGCAGTTAAAGAAGAGTGTCTGCAACTCAGCAAGTCATTGCGAGATGCCGAAAAAGAACGGGATAATCTGACGCTCCAGCGAGGCCATGAGGAATGCCAAGGAAGAGGCGGAGATAGAACAAGAAGCAAGCCTGGATGAAGTCCTTGAGCTCAAGGACCAATTAAAAGTCAAAGATCAAACCATCCAGAGGCTGCAAGCATCACTCGCTAGAGTTAGAGCTACGAGCTCAACTCAAATCATTTCCGAGAATCAAATATATGAAGAGCAGATGCAAGAACTCCAGAAGGAGCTGACTCTCGAGAAGAAGCAGAGGTTGATGATGGCTGAAGGTTCTATCACAATGCAAACCAGAATGGAGGACAACCAAAAAGCCCTACAAGAAGAATTGGAGAGCATAAAGATAAAGCTCGAGGAGGCTGAAAAAGTAAACGCTGAACTCAATGACCTCCTCGTGGCTATGGGCGGAGAAGCCGAATCGGAAAAGCAGACACTCCTCAAGCAAATTGAGGAGTTGAAAGGCCGGCAACAAGCAGAAGAAGAAAGCTCAGGGCCGGCTGCCAATGAGGGCATCGACCTCGACAATGTGGCAGAACCTATGGACACACCCATGCCAGAAGAAAGCACAGCAGGATCCTCTCAATAGCCACAGGATCTAACACAAGAAGAGGAGGAAAAATTGTGTAAAGCAATAGAGGCAGAGCTCAGAGAAAACACAAAGGAAGCCTTAGAATGGGAACAAAGGGTTTTCAAATCTATGACAATTCAAAAAATCGATGCCAGCAATCTCAGGCGTGAATGGCTTCAATCCTCTCTCCCATATCCATTGCTGAAATATGAGGCGGCAACAATAAACAGGCGAATCAGAGAAGAGCCAACGGTCCCTCTCTACAACACAGACACCTCGAGGCCAGAAGGAGTAAAGCTCATAGTGGATTCTCAGCCAAAGTGGAGGAAGGCTTGGCTTACCAAGTACCCGCAATACCTAATACACTTGGTAGAGGCACCTAAACACATCAGAGACAACCTCAGCTTCTACCCTCTACCAAGGGTTAGGATGTGGAAAGCACAAGAAATCTTACAAAGAAGCCAACCCACTTGGCTGAACTACCCAAAGCTGTCGGGTGTGAAGGCAGGTGAGAGAATAAGTGTACAATACATGGTGAAAACCCTAACGGGCGCCATAAAGTTGTTCACTGGCTCACCTGACCTTACATGCATTATGATGAGAAAGATCTGCATAACCATCCTAGCAGTGTTCGAGACCTTCAAGCTCGGCCAGGTGACTGACAGCATATTCTTCTTCCAGGATACATACAGATGTGCTTATGATATGTCAGGTCAGCCTTCCAAGGAGGTGATACATGCGTTGTATCAAAGAATTATGTTTCTACCATCCTATCACCTCCAGGCTTTTGAAGAAGCATTCTACACGGGGTTCTTCACCATGCATACAGATATCTTTAGCCCAACAATGCTAAATCTACATGCACGGTACGAATCCCTGCTAAAGATGCGAGAGACCATAAGATGAAGCAGAGGATCAAGGCCATGTCGGGGACGACATGAACAAGGAGGGGGGGGATGTTAGAAGCTGGACACACCCCACGGCATCTAACTACTCGGCGGACTATTATTTTTGTAATTATTCATTCATTGAGGAAAACCCGATTTTTCACCTTGTAAATATTGGGACTTACAGAAGTTTTCAGATTGTATCCCAGTTTTGATAGTTAGATTGAGTAGATGGTTGATTTTGGAACTTTAGGGTTTGAGAAGTTGTAAGGTATATATACCACTTTTTGACCTCAATGAAAAAACCTTTTGTCATTTTAAACAAGTTTGAAGTCTGTGAGTGAGCGTACTGTGTACGTGAGAGAGAGTGTGAGCTTCGTCTTGATGCTACGTGTGCTATGGTGGTCGAAATCGAGTGTGGAGAAGTGCAGTGTGTTGCCCCCGACTAGAGCTACGAGCCGATACCAACATTGCGTGCGTACGGTTCGGCTTTGGGAGCTCCTTCTACGAGCTTCATCGGTTGTTTGGGTGAGCATATGTTATCTGATTTCGCATTGCAGCATATCCACGCGTTCACATTGAGTAGAGCTACACATTAGGCACTTCAGATTTCGGAAACAAAGACCTGTAGATTTCGGCCAGACATCCTACGTGTTTCTGCACCGGGTGTTTTGGGTCGTGATTTTGGTTTATAGACCTTAGGGAGAGCGGCCTATAGGCATTTGTAGGGTCTCCTTCAAGTTCTATGGTGTTTCGAAAGTGTTTGATGGGTGTTCGGCTCTAGCAAGCGTTGTAGGAAGATTCCTCTTTTGCACTTTTGAAGACTGTGACTTAGACAATTGGTAGGGACCTCTGTAGGAATTAGTTAGGAGTCGGTCGAGTGTAGGTTGACACCTTATGCTTGCTTCCACGCGCCTGTGGGTCGAGCTTTGTCCTTAGCTGACATTACTTGTTAAGTGAGTTCTCACTGTGCTGACGTCCGTCGCGGCGTATCCGTCCAACAGAGAGAAATAGAGAGAGGGAGAGATAAGGAAAGAGAGAGAGATAGAGATAGAAAGGGAGAGAGAGAGAGAGAGAGAGAGAGAGAGAGAGAGAGAGAGAGAGAGAGAGAAGGGGAGAGATAAAGAGAGAAAGAGAAAGAGGGAAGGGATGGAGGGAGAGAGAAATAGAGAGAATGGAGAGAAAGAGAGAGAAGAGAGAGAGAGAGAGAGAGAGAGAGAGAGAGAGAGAGAGAAGGGGAGAGATAAAGAGAGAAAGAGAAAGAGGGAATGGATAGAGGGAGAGAAAGAGAGAAGGGATAGAGGGAGCCAAAAATAGAGATAGAGAGGGGGAGGGAAAGAGAGAGAGATAGAGATAAGGGGAGAGAGAAAGAGAGAAAGAGAAAGAGGGAAGGGATAGAGAGAGAGAGAGAGAGGGAGAGAGAAGGGATGGAGGGAGAGAAAGAGAGAAGGGATAGAGGGAGAGAGAAATAGAGAGAAGGGGAAGGGGGAGAGAGAGAGAGAGAGATGGAGAGATAGAGAGAAAAAGAGATAGCAAGGAAAGAGGGAAAGAGAGAGAGAGAGAGAGAGTTAGAAAGGAAAAGAGAGAGAGATGGAGAGAAAGAAAGAAAGAGAGAGAGAGAGATAGCATGAGTTTAGATATGTAGTTGTTTGGCAAGCTCACATGTTCAACAGCTCGTGGACAAGCCGTTCCTAAAGTCTACTACGTTTTTTTGTCCTAAAAATAATGTAGACTTCGAAAACGGTTTGTCTCTGAGTCGTTTGCACATGTGAGCTTACAAGGAGATAAAGAGAAATGGTTGTAAGCAAAGCCACCGTTTTGTGGTGTACGCAGTGCGGGTCTGCTTCCACTTCTGTATAGTGCTTTGAAAAAGAACTTCTTTACATGAAAACGATGGAATTTAGAAATGACTTTCTACTCTCTTCTCCTTACCTTCTCTTTCTGTCTATCTCTCTCTTTCTCCCCATGGATGCAGCATTAGGTTGGAAAGCTTTCCATGGTACCGTACCTCAAAATGGAGGCAGACATGCAATGTGCACAGTAATCCCTCGAACAAGGATCTGTTGTGAAGAGATGCTACACAAGAAGAACAATAAAGAAGCTCTTCGTCAAAGCACTCTACAAAAGCAGGAGCACTCTTGCATTGCGCATAACACATCACGATGGCTACATTTACAGCAATAGCTCTATTTCTCTACTCAAAATGATTGCTACATTTACGTAATTGTATATACTTAAATTATACAATTTACACAAAACAATGGCTGCATTTACGTAATTGTATATACTTAAATTATACTTAATTGTATAGAGTATCGTAATATTATATACTTAAATTATAGGTGGGTGTGTATGTATGTATTTGTTTATGCATGTATGTAGGCACTAAGTACGGGAGCATAGCACCCGAAGGCTAAACGCTTCCTCTTGGGTATAGTCCTTTTTTAATCCTGACGTGGTGTTCATTGATCCATTCATGCATGGATTACTGCAACATACCTTTGGTTTTACCACAATTGAGATTGTGATGATACCTAAAGATGTGCCACTTTACCTTTGGCACTACTAGCCCCTACTTAGATCTACTAGTATGTATATGGATCTACGTGCTTGTGTGCATATATGCTTGTGTACATATATGTAGATGAGTGAGTAGAGGGAGAAAGCATAGAGATAGAGAGAGGACAATAAAGTGCAATAGGAGTAGATAACAAGCAATAGAGGAAAAGGAAGATAGAGGGAAATAAAGAGCAATAGGAGTATCTAAATCTCATATTGCTCTCTATAATGTAGATGTCAGACTAGAGACCATCTGGTGGAGAGCAGCCATCTGGTTCTTCTTTTGGTTGGTTCACATCCAGATGAGCTCCAACCCAGGGTGGACATCGCCTTTAGTGGACCCAAGTCTTGAGGAGGTACGACCAAGCAAAGAATTTAAGATTATTTGTTGGCTAGTTTTTTGTGACCATGAGTGTTATAGGTTTCTCTTTTCTATATGCAAGCATGGCTATCCTACACTCTACTCAGGTTCCTCCACCGATGGTAGATCCAGGCCTTCAATGGACGCTCTCTTTATGGCACCAGTACCTCCGTTTTACGGAGGGATTATTTGGCCGCTACACTCCGTAGCAACTTACAAGCTATGATCTTTCTCTGTGGTCCATGCCATGGGAGAGTCAGGGAGGGACTCCTTACGTCCAAAGACTTGCACCAACGGCACCTCAGTCTACAAACCCTTCTTACCTCCTACTCCCCTTCCATCACATGGTCCCACTCCCATGGCAATGAAGGGTCCCACACCACTCCATTCCAATCTTGCTTCACCCGAGCACCGTCGACGCACTTCTTTTAGCAGCACACGTAGACGTTTGTCTCAAGGCAGTGAGCGCCAAGACAAACAGAGCCGTGGGGGATCTTGTGACTTTGCTTGTTTTGGTAGTGGGAGAGGGACGGAGTCCCCTATTTCAGAGTGTGCCACTCTAGCTGCAGAGGATAAGGATATTGATGCACCCATGCCAAACACGCATGGGCGCTACTATAAGGTAAAGTATGGCGAGGAGGTGGACTTCGGTACAGCACAGGGTTTTGACGCCATCTTCAGATTTTTTTACATTTGACGTATAAGAATATTTTTTAAAAGTTTATAAACTAGCTTCCCGATCATGCACGCTACATTGAGAATGCATTAGATGCTAGATTTCCAAATGCTCCCAATCAGCATTTTTCTAAATAGTGGTTGGAGGGCTACATAAGAATGTTTTTGAAAAACAAGCGGTCTAGTGTACAACATGCAACGGCCAACCAAGTTAGAGATCCAAACAGGAGCTATCACGGTGGCAACATGGCAGATGCGGAGTGGGAGTGGGCAATGCAAGAAAAGAGCGATCAGGCTGCAACGGGCTCATCCTACAGACAACAACACAAATCTCTGGCCATACAAACTCTCATGCACTATGGCTTGGGAGGCAAAGCAGATTGGAAGGACAAATATGTAAGTTTGATTAAATTACAACCTAAATCGATGATTAGAAAGATTTTAGTTAATGATTTGTTGTTTTTATTGCTAGCTTACGAAAATGTCACTCTTAGTCAACCAACCAGAGAGATGGTCAAGTTTCGAGAGCGGCATACAGAATTCAAAACTTGGCGATGGTTGTTGGAGTACAACCACATCTCTTGCGAGCAAGTTGACTCAGCGGTTGGATCTTGACAAGCGGTAAGTTTAAACAAATAATGTTGTATCAATTGTTTTGACTTGTTGATTCGTTTAATTTGGTTTGGGTTATTATAGAGTCAGGGTGATCAATCGTACGTGCTTGTCGACGACGATGAGGAGGAGGAGGATTAGATAGAAAATTATTTGTCTAAACTCTCATAAAGTCCCAATGTGGCACAATGTAATTACAACTATTTTCATTTTATTTGTAACTTTTTTTAATACTTGATCTTTTGCACATTAAATTGTCAAGGTAAAGTATATTCAATTTCATTTTATTTTATTTTTTATACTCTTTCAAAAAAACAATTGATGTTTCATATGTTTTATGCAGGTCAAAAATAAAGGTGCTCATTTGGGCCACCCAAAAATTGGGTGGCCCAAATGAGTACCTTTATTTTTTAATACGCGTGTAGCCGTAATAGCCGCAGTAATAGTCGCGGCAATGTACACAATAATAGTCGCAGGTATATTTTCGCGTCTATTACCACGTATATTGTTGTTAAACCACTACAGCATTAGTTGCCGCCATTATTTCCGCACACACAATCTTTTCTTTTTCTATTTTCCTTTATTAGCCCGCGGGAATGCTTGCGGTTTTGAAATTTTCCTCTTATAGTGTATTATGGGAGTAGATCATTCTCGCCATAGGAGGAGAGAGATAAAGTGAGCACAGGAAATCAAAGGTTGACATTGTAGATAGGGAGGAGAGTATCAAGACAGCAACAGGGAGGAGAGGGGTGGGACGTACGTACTCTTGTTCGAGCCCGCATCGTGTAGCTATGAATGCACCAAGGTTATAACCAAAACGTAGGTGCCAGTCAGGAAAGTTCAAGTTTAGAATGATTACTGGGAGAGCCTCTGAACGTACCCGAATTGAAAAGTTAACTGCAAGATTGACGTGAGCTCTTGACATGGGGCCAAACATGAAAATGATCACCTTCATGATGCTGAGTGCTACTGAAATCGCATTGGCCTTCATGCCCTTGAGCTTCTCCAGATAGCCCATGATGTTCAAGTCATAGCTCACCACCTTGCCCGTCAGCTTAAACTCATGCTCTATCTTCTTTCTCTGTATGATCCACATGTACCCCGCCATCTCCATGTACTCCATCTCCTCCACGTCCACCGGTGGTAGTAGACCCCTTGGCAGTCCAATCTCTTTTAGCAGTGACACCGCCTTCTTCAGTGCCTCGTCGTGCCCCTTCCACATGCTTGCCCCCTTACGCTTCGCTGCCATCTCTACCTTTTTCCATTGGTCCTGCACTTTCACCTGCAAGAACACGTGACAATATGTTGCACTAATTACTCACCATCAATTGGTGGCTCTCTCTCTCTCTCTCTCTCTCTCTCTCTCTCTCTCTCTCTCTCTCTCTCTCTCTCTCTCTCTCTCTCTCTCTCTCTCTCGCAGGTAACTCAACCTACCCATTGGGTGTCCCGCTTATTGAATGTTGGTCATTGGGTGTCCTACAACTCAAGGTCTAGTGTCCTGCAACTCAAGGTCCACGTGTAGCATCAAATTCTTTACGTGGTTGAAAGAAAGACGCTTGCAAAGTTAAAAGCTAGACATTTGCTCCTATGGCTGCATGGATTTGCATCCACATAGAGCATATAACTATCTTTTTAATATAGATATAAGATATAAGATATATATTAATCCCCGTCAAGAATAATATAGCTCATCATCCACAAAATTTTGATCCATGATAATTTTTGAAAAATAAAGATTAGAGTAGCCATAAAACCCAAGCTAATTGCAAATCTCTCAACTCCGATCAGTTATCACTTTTAGCTAGAATTACTGAATGTCTTCCAATGGTTCTTTTGAACCACAAATGTGTGGGTCGTTTGAGCGCTTGCTAGTCTTAATGATGATCGTGTATTACATGCTTGTGCAATTCCTAGGGAAGGCCACTTTTAGAGACTTTGGTTGGAAAATTTTCCCAAAAATTTTATGATTATAGATTTATTTTTTTTGGTACTAATGAACATGGATTGACAATCTCGTGGATGTCCAATTTGATGGATTGGTATTTTGCACCCCAAATGCAATATCTTGTCCAAATGTGATGGATTGTAACGTTTCAGGTTCCATTTTAAGATTCTCAATTATTAGTTGTCCTCCAATGAATCCAATTAATGCTCACACCAATGTGAAAGTTTGACAATCAATACTCTACTCTTTTTCATGGTATTCTAGACATTCTTATGGTCAAATTTTTTAAGATGCTTCCTATTAGCCACCTATGCATGGATGTTTGACTAGCAGTGCAAACTTTTGGTCTAAGAAATAGAGAGTTGTTTTACTTAGTAAAGATTCTAGAATTGAGTATAAAATTCTAGATTGGCAATACAATCCTTGATCCAATTCGCAAGTTTCGAGAACAACACCAAAACACTCTACGCACCCTATTATCCGCACCCTATTATCCTCAAGAAAATGGCCAAGTAGAGCATACAAATAAAATCCTTAGCTTTGTTCTTACCGAGATTGTAAGCTCAAGAAGAGCAGACTAGGAAATGAATCTCCTTTCAGCTCAATGGGCTTATACGGTTTTATACAAAATAGCTCTAAAGGCCACTCCATTTAATTTTGTCTACAAGCTTGATGCTATGTTTCCAATGAATTTTTTCTTGCCAACACTCAGAGTTGCACATGAACAAGAGTGGATGGATCATGAGCTGTTAGAATGAGTCAAAAATAGTGAGAAACTAGATGAGCAAAGACTAGCAATTTTTGCACACATTTATGCTTTGAAAAGGAAAAATAGTTCTTTGACTCACATCTATTGACAAAAATCTTCAAGCAAAGACAAAATTTAAGAAGAAGGGACATGGTCCTTTTGTAATCAAAAGTGTTTCACCAACCAGGGTGGTTAAATTGGCGACCTTGGATGGCAAAATAATGGAAAACTAAATTATTGGATGTTGATTGCAAAAGTTTAATGTGCCGTTGACTAATGATCCTAAGAAAGGATGCATGCAACAAAAGAATGTAAAATTAAACGACAACAGGCCTAATGACTACATTCATTTCAAAGGGCTTATGCGGACATGCAGAAGTGCCCAAAATGTGATTTTGAGAGATATCAAACGGATATTCACTAACCAAAAAAGCACAAAAGGTGCTACAACATTTTTGTCTGCTACCGCACATCAAGCATTTATTTGAATGTAAGTCTATGGACTCTCTAACAACATGGCATTGGAATCGGCACACAAGCGTATTGTTGCACTCCTTCAGACTCTTTGTCTACTTTGGAGCGTGCTCCCAGAGCTCAATGTTGACTAGACGGACTACACACTCCTCTAGGCATCAACGCTCTAATGGTGGAGGCAGCGGCTATTGTGGAGGAGGCGCCACTGACGCTTCCACACTCTCACGTAGTCATTGAGGCTCCTTGTATTACTTGGAAGTAGGTAGGTAGAGTGTGTGTGTGCTCTCGCGCAGGCCGCGGCGAACTTATCCTTTTTAAAAAAAAAAATTGGAAAAAAAAATTAAAAACAAATTAAAGGTAGGACCGGGATCAGGAATATCTCCCAGACCCAAGCCCAGACCAAGCCCAAGCTCACGCTCAGGCTTAGGCATCTATCGCCTTTTAAAAATACGAATTTTAGCTTCACATGTAGCTAAAAATCAACTTTTTTGAGGACCAACGGAGCTTCAGGTGTCCGAACATTGTGCTGTAAAGCACACCGCGACCCTGTGAGTGATACGCTTGTTTTGAGCTATCACACACTTTAATCAAAAAAATTGATTATTAAAAAAACATTAAAAACGTAAAAAACACGAGTGAAAACGGACGCTTAAAAAAGTAAGTGGTTAACCTTTGAGGTTATTGGCCGACGCTTGTAGGGTGCCAAGGGCACATGCATCTGTGCTCTGGTCGTGTGCTAGAGATGGAGCAACTAGAGAGAATTTCGACTTACGCGAGTTCTCAATATCCACCTACTTTAGGTTTCGGGCCCTCGGCGGGGACCCAAGGTAGTACAAACCAAGACCCGAACATAGCGGCTAGTGACTCTTCCTCTGACTACGACATCATGGAGGGTTTCCCAATGCCTAATCCCGATAGCTCAAGCTAAGATATGCATGCCATGGGCCCGCGGTCCAGGCCGAGCGTGCTTAGCCGCCTGAAGGAAACCTTTAGTAGAGCCACTCCCTCCGAACATGGAGCTAATGATGTAAATGATGGGGGTGGGGAAGTAAATTCTGCATTTGTGACCAACGTAGACCCTATACCCTTAGAGAATGTGAATGTGAATACTTCATTCATTGCACCTCCTTACTCGTCAGAGTTATTTCCCTCCGGGGTCATATTACCCGATGGTAGAAGCCTTGCCGAAGTGCAAGAGGTTGAGTTATATATCCTTACAATGAGGGAAAAGGAAATTGAGAGCTTACGCAAAGAAGAGCAACGAAGAGAGTTAAAATCGAAAGGGCCTATGTCAATATCTTTGCTAAGAGAGCAATCGAGTGCTCCTGACTTAGCAACGGCTAAGGGCCAACCCCTAGAAAGCAACATTGCATCTAGCTCAAAGGACACCCCTAGCACCTCAATCCTACATGGAGTGTTCCTAAATGAGAATTGGGAGTACGAACTACAAACGAAAACTCTGACTAACCTATACACAGGTCACACCTATCATGTGGGTTGGTTAGATATCCTACAATCCACAATGGGCGCTACTAGTGTGGAGGATCAACAACAAAGAGTTTGTGAGGTCATCCATAGGGTCAACGGGTCTCATCAGATTCTCAGATACAGGGAAGGCTAAACAACCGACCTTATCGCAAATGGAGACTCCCTTGGTAAGTCCGATGGATCCTCCATATGTTGTTTCTCCAGGGGTCATAGTGCAATCTGAGCCCACAAGTGATAGTTTCACCTTTCCAAGTCTAGCTCATCTTTCCCTTGATGACACCACGGCTACCATGCCTACCCCAATGATGGGCATGCCGAGAAACACGCCATGGACCTCATTTGTTAGTAAAGCACCACTACATGGTAGCTCAATGCCTGCAACAGCACCTACAAGTGTGTACCAATTGTACGCACCTATGGGTCATCGCACTCATGTAGTCCCTACCCCTCCCATTGTCTCAACTACCTATGCTTCACAACCACAACACCCAAGCTCTTATTTCCATGGGACTATACCGGCTAGCATTAGCATGTCACATCCGACGTCTGCTATGCCTAGGGCCACACATATGAACTATGGACCACCACATGGCACAACATCGTACCCAACGTGGAACCCAAGGGCTTCCTATGTGCCAAGCCCAATGCCAATATCTACTCCACATATAGTCTCTGCAGCGCCTTCACCCACGGTGCCTGCTCACTTAGGTGACTTGGCAACATTTTCTCAAGCTATTGGTCGATCTATTGCTAAGAATATACATAACACTCCTGATCGAGAGCCTAGAAGTAAGGCAGTTCAAATAGCCAAGCTCACATAAAAATTTAGTGGAGACAAGGATGTGAGAAAGCATATCGAAGTGTTTGAACAAATATGCGATTCTCTAGGAGAACACAATGACCTACATAAGAGCAATGCTTTAAGCCTAACCTTAAGTGGAAAGGCAAGGGATTTGGTATAGAACCCTAAGGGTGAAAGAAAAACGATTTACCCTACTCTTAGGAGACTGTTCTTGAAAGAATACATACAAGAGGGAGTGCTTTGGGGTGTAGCCTCTCAGCTCCAGAAAGCCCAACGAGAGGAAGGAGAGTCGGTGAAAGACTTTATAAGTCGCTTGAAGCATTTGAATTCTTGTTGTAATCCAAATGAGTGCTTCAATAATAATCAATTTCTCGATAGATTCATTAGGGGATTACGACATGAGGATATCTACAATGGCCTAGTCATTAGAGGTATCACCTCTTGGGAAGCAATCACCACCAATGCCATCCAATTGGAGGATAATTTAATGATTCAAGGAGAAAGAGTGTCTGTTGAGCTTAAATCTATTAGCTCGCAAACATCAAGGCATCAGCCAATGACCCTAAAGCCTATTGCTAATGAGCCAAAGATATCTGACATGACTTTAGCAGATCTCACCAAGGCTATTCAAGAGAGTCTTAGAGACAATCGTGCTCCGCAAAACAATCATATGTATCCAAGAAGGGAGCAACAATGGTGCTCAGTATGCTATGGACCGCATAATACCAGTGAATGCCCTACTTTTTGAGTAAAATTCAATGGGAAATGCAATGCCTATGGGAGGTATGGTCATCAAGCTAAGGATTGCATAGTATTTAAGCGTGCGATGGCCAATAGACCGCCAACCTTAGCATGGACAGATACACCTTGAGTGCCTGCATTGATGTCGGCCCACCTCTTGAACAAACAGACAACACATGGTCCTTAGGGCCCAAAATGTTGTTCAAACAACACCCTTACCACCTCCAGTGCTAGGGCCGCAACCACCACATCCGAGAATCACTTCTGTGAATCAAGTGGGTTGTGAGTCATCTATTTCTTGTTTGGAAGGCTGTGAGGAAGATATGGATCCTAATATTGCCTATGGGATGGATGTGCTTGAAGAAAGTCCATAATACTACATGGAGGACTATTGGGGGCAAGTCAAACCTGTATATCAAGTAGCTGCTCTTGCGGCAAGAGGCCAAAATATCAATTACACTGCTAAGAGACCACCTCTTCAATGCTATGAGTGTGGAGGTCCACATCGTGTAGCCGAGTGTCCTATTAGGCTACAAAAGAACGCCACACTAATGCAAACCAATCAAGCGAGCACGTCTGCAATGTCAACACTCATGTGTAACCGATGTGGCATAGATCATTTGATTGCCCAATGTCCAAATAATCCAAATGCACCAAAGATCACGCCATTAAACTTGATTGAAGTTATCGAGGAGCCATTCACAAAGTACACATGTGGTACCAGTAAACGTACTCACACAATCGATGCTCCAAAAACAAAATTATATTCTTGAGGAAAGAGACACGGCATCAATTGCCCAATCTCAGAAAAAGAAGAAAGCACGAAGGAAGAGATCGCAAAAAGCAACGAATTTAGACCCCAATTCAAAGACCAACATAGGGACTGGTGACGACCCCGTATATATGAATGACGCTGAAGAGGATTCTGATTCAGGAGAAACCATGGAGACCAAAACAACCACTAAGATAGAAACCAACAAGGAAGATCTTCATGAGCCACAATGGCAGGGATCCAAGAAGAAGATAGGAACTTATCCAAACCCTACAGAGGAGATTGAGCGAGTCAAGCAATTAAGGAGTTTGGTAGAAGATACCCAAAGGGATCTAGAACCAGCACCTAGGTAGATCCAGATTACAGACACCGTGTTCCCTACGCAACACCAACCTCACCAAGTCCATAGATCCTTAGCCATACCTAGTGTCATCCAAGAAAAAAGTGACTTAAAGTCATGGGAAAGTGGGCGTACTCACTTCGTGATGGAAAGAATGTTTACAGAGGGACTACCTGATCCTATCGAAGAAATGGAGATCCCATCTTCCCCACGTCAAGGGACTGAAGTCCAAAAGGTGCCATTAAACATTGCCAAATTGATGGATTTCATGTCTTCAAAAGTTAGAACCACCATCATGTCCAAACTATATAAAGACCCTGAGCTAGTCTCAGCTCTTCGAGCCTTCCTCAATGGAGAACTGAAGTTTGGGCTACCACAATTGGCACAGATGGATGGAGCTGGGGAGATGCCAATAGAGGAGGAGCAATTAGATCCACACCCCAACCTAAACGAGAACCTTGTTATAGAAATACCTGTTAACAAGTTGGGACAATACTTTGAGGGTGATGAATCCAATGCGACCATACCAATCACTACTAAGGGATTAACTGTGAGGGGAATCCTTGATGGTGGCGCTGGGGTTAGCATTGTGTCTAAAATTGCTGGGAAACTATGGGAAGACCTCACCTTGCGACCACAACCATAGTAGTGAAGATGGCCAATGGGTCTATTGTTAAACCTATTCGGATGCTAGAAGATCTCAAGATCAAGGTCTTTGGACATAAAATAAGGATTACCTTCATTGTTATGGATTTTTCCAAACACACTATGGTATCGGAGATGATCTTAGGACGTCCTTTCATGAGGGAAGCAAAAATGGTGCATGACTGGTCTAAAAACCATGTCTACTTGCAGTTCCAAGATTCTGTCATTCGAGTCGATCTTGTGACTAGTCGAGCACATCCTCTAGGAAATAGGTTTATAATTGATCATAGATCTGACACCATAGTTCACTCGGCCCCATTGCAGTATTGTTACACGTGTAAAGCAGACACTGATGTTGGGGAAGATTCTCCTTATATGGATGTACTACCTGGGATGACTGAGTCCGACAATGTGGATTGGGTCCACCTAGTAGTGACCATAGACACTTGGGGAAACAGGGGGATAACTTGGGTAACACCTAAGGGGGATGAAATGCCCATACCCTTAAATATGCTATAAGCAATGCATATAGCTTCTGACAAGGCTCATCCTAATATAACAAAGAAAACATACAAGTGGGTCCCTAAAGCTTCTTTAGCAACCATAGCTAGTGCCAAAAAACAGAAGCCTTGTAAAAAACGTCCCACTCGCTCCAAAAAATGTAAGGAAACGTGGCGATGGATTCCTAAATGACTATTGGAAGCCCAAGGCTACTATCAAGGAAATGATCAAATCTGGGTGCCAAAACGTATATTGTGTTCTTACTTGTCACCTGACCCATGTGATCCCAATTATGTAGCTCCAAAACAAATTGACGATCATGGAAAGAAAAAAATCACAGAATGCTACACACCCGCTCCAGAGCTAGTATGGGTACCGAAGAAAGAACGATTTGTTCCACCTAGCTCAGGAAGGGGGGAGTCCCATGAAGCTTCTAGCTCCTCATGTAATGCATCCATAGAGGTAAAAGCTTCTCCACAGCCTCCACCTACAATAGTGGACCTCCATAAAACTACAAACGAATCCACACCTCCCAGTATTCAAGAATCACCTGATGAACCACTTCAAGTTCGATCCTGGGAGGGTACCTTACCACCCTTGCAACTTGACGAGGCACCTAAGGTAAGAGAAAACTACTGGCAAAAATCCTCACGTATTACCAACTGGAACGATTGGTTTCAAAGGGTGACGATCTCGTTTCAAACGGTATGGTCTACCCAAGGAAGGGGAGAGTGTTTGCTGACAGTCATCATTCACTCACTCCCCTCTCAACCTTCCTCCCTGACCTCTCAATCTCCCAATATTAGGGAATGTATATATATAAAGCCTTATACTCACAAAAAAGAAAAAAAGTAAAGAGCAAGAGCAATTAGCAAACAAGTATGCACAATAAAAGTCAAAACATTGACCCAGACCTACACATTCACATTCGGTACACTGAAATAGAAACCTATGTCATCAAACACCTTTGATCCTCATCACTCGAGTGATGGAGGGTAGGTAGAATTGGTACGATAGGAGTGTTTCTGTTTTAGAGTTTACTGATTAGCAAAGTTCTTTCTTCCCACTGATGTGCCTCCTAGAGGTATTCTTTGTGTTTCCTAGTGTGTACAAGAACGTGTTGCTGTGGTTAGGATTTGGACCTTCATGGGATCTTTCTCTCGTTCACACTTCAAATCAAGCGCAACCATCAACACAAACAGGTGTTTCTTGTCCATTTGCATTCTTCCTTATCTTTTTTGCATCTATGTTTGTCTGCTTTAATTGTGATTGGTAGCATAATATTCAACACATTTGCTTAGTATCAAACATTTAATTCAATGTAACTTTTGTCATAATCACTTCTCTAGGTTTAAAAATCAAGCGGTCCGACTAAGCTAGTTTGACCAAGCTAGGTGTTAGAGATCTTCTCTTAATACCATGGGGAATGCCTTCCTAATAATCA
Organism: Adiantum capillus-veneris; assembly: GCF_014529385.1. Lineage (NCBI taxonomy): Eukaryota > Viridiplantae > Streptophyta > Polypodiopsida > Polypodiales > Pteridaceae > Adiantum > Adiantum capillus-veneris. Next base: position 105,462,701 of record NC_140958.1, read on the forward strand.
ATGGTTACTTAGGTTCTTAATCCGATTGAGGAAGCATTGTGTCAAATGTACTAGGGCTTTCTAGTGGGCTTAGTCCCTATTGACCTTTAGCTTAAGTATTATAAAGGGAGTTTACTAGTGTGATGAGCCTGGGGAGGGTAACAATGTTATATGTAACAATGTTATATGACCCCCCAAAGTTACAAAATTGAAATGTTGAAAACGAGCAAACAAAAAATCAAAGTGCCACAATGTAAAATCTTAAGCTGGAAGAGAAATCTCAGCTTGATTTGGTAGTTCACTCACATGTATCGCCTATGGTACTAGAGCCCTAGAGGTTCCCAGTGTGGGCGCTTTTCCTTGAAAAGCAAAAAACCCAAGGCATACAAAATAAGCACACACATCAAAATTTAATCACTGTGAAAAGACTTTGGGGGGTCAAAGAAAAAGTAATCAGTCAGGCGATGATTTCATGAGAAATTCCTTTTATTGTAGCTTAACTACAAGGTCTTCTAGGTATAGCCACTAGTCAGCCCTCGAACATGAAATACTTGGCTCTCGCGATTAAACAACTTAATTGACCAGAGAAAATTAAGAAGATTATCCATGGTATTAATAGTCGATCTCTAGTGCCTTTCTATCGTTAAATTAGCGACCCCAGATTTGTTTAATTTTTTACCTTTATATCTATTTATGCAATTGATTATATTACAATTTAATGTTTAATGCTGACAAATGGTTTAAAATTCTGTTACCAATCACATTGTCTGCCTACAACTACATATGCTTTTTAATTCTATGTGAGAATGCAATTACTGTGCCAATGTTGTTTGATTTTGTAGTGATTGAAGAAGGCTAAGGACATTCATCTCAAATGCTCTTCCACCTCGACGAACGAGCTTCAACTCAATAGCTTCCGAGGACGGAATCTACATCGGGAAGGGGGGCATGTTAACCCTCATGGCTCACGGACACCATATCACCTACGACGGACGTTGTATTATTTACTTGGTAGAGTCAAGTACCAGGCTTGTCGGTCCAATAGAAAAAGGGTAAGAGTGATCGCCGATGAGAGGTGCACTCTAACTGGAACATTCAAGGGATTAGTTGGCTAAGCATGGGCGCCCAAGTGTGAATGGGGCAAGCTCATACAAAAGTCAACTAAACCTAAAAATCACTCATTCTCTCATTTGTGCAATTGAAGAGTGCTCTTGCTCCATCTCCATCTTCTTCTTCTTCATCTCCTTGTGTGTGTGTGTGTGTGTGTGTGTGTGTGTGTGTGTATGCGTGAGAGAGAGAGAGAGTGCGATCGAGCATTGCGGAAAGCAATAAAGCATGGGTGGAGCAGGATAGATTGGCTGAGTAAAGAAGATTGGAAGATTGCAAATCAATAAGCGCACAAGAATCTTGACAAGTGGAAGCAACAAAAGGAGGCGGCCAAAGCGTGAGTAGAGGTAGGGAGATCGCACCACTTGGGGAGCGGCGGATGGGTGTCATTTGAGGCCAACTTTGTAAGTATTATTGCATTGCTCTTTAGGTTTAGTAGTTTTGGGTATTTATAATCTTGAATTTTAACATAACGTTTTCTTCATATGTCATGAACAATGGCAATGACTGGACATGACCCCACACCATACAAGCGCGAGTATGCAAGCAGAAAGGGCTGAAATGCCCTTATGGACATTTTGAGCTCTCAAGCCGGCTTGGTAATTACTTAACTTTAAGCTTTGAAATTTATTGTATATTAATAATAAGTTGTTAGATTGTTAACTTACAAAAAAATTTATTGTTTTTTTTTTACAGAATCCAATAGATACATCGTTGGTCGCTATGAGACGTTAGATTAGCCGACATCAGACTAGCCCTATCTAGGACTAGCTAGTCTTACTTCTATATAGCATATTAGGAGATGACGTGTATAAGTCAATTTTGTAGATTGTGAACGACAATGTAATTGGTTCTACAGTTTTTCATAATGGCTTTTGGTTCTATAGTTTTTGTAGATTGTGACCAACAATGTAATTTGGTTAGATCGTGAACAACAATGTAGATTACTTTCGTTCTATAGTGCTTTTGTCAATTCACTATGCTTTTGTCAATTCTATGTTTTTATCAATTCACACTGCTTTTGTCAATTATATGCTTCCGTATTGTGTACAATATATATGGTTGATTGGGTGGCAGGACATTGTGTGCCCTACCACCAATTTTTTATGTGCTTTGGCATCACTAATTAGGGCCCTACAACATCACTATTTTGGACACTCATCCTTGCTATATAGAGACGCTAATAGCGATGATCTCTTTTTGATATTAATAGATGTTTTTAGTGACGTTGGGGATAAAACTGTCCCCACACATTACCATCGCTAAGGCCATCACAAGCCTTCAGCACTTGTTGTAGTGGGGCCTAGTGCTGCTTTGCGTACTAGGAGTTGTGATCAAGGAGGCTCGGGGTGACTACTTACGACAGGAAGCAGTGCTTTTCCCCTGTGCAACGGCTGCTTGGTTTTGAGGTCGAGGGTTTGCTCTTGGAGGGGAGCACCTGGTCAACTCCCCCTTGCAGCTCGGAGCCGAATTTTCTCCTCCCTTATTTTTTGAAATGGGAGAGACCTTCCTTCCATTTCCCATATGGGAAAAAAGAAGGTCAAGTGATGTTGCCTTTCTGCATTTTGACAGGTCTATGGCAGGTAGCAGACGCTCCGCCTTGGTGGCATCGGTGTGTTGCGAGGGAAGGGCTTGGCCCCCTGTTCAAAGGCCTATTTGTCTCCCGGTGCATGTGATTTGGCTGGTGCTCGAATCTCCAGAAAAACCGGTTCTTGGGTTGGTCGTCTACATCATCTGCTACCCTCCGGACGTGGAAGAATTTCAAGGTGATGGAGCTTGGTAGGCTCCCCCCTGTTGTGGCCTCTATTCGGTACATGGTTCTTCCTCTAGGATTTTTGTTTGTTTGGTTTTGTGTTGTGCCCCCTGCAAAGGTCAACAATGTTTTGGTCCATTTGGATGTGGGGACATCTATGCTTGGGGAGGATGTATCCGGTGGCAGAGGATGCATCCTTTGTGGCACTCTTGCAAAGATTGTTCCGCTTTTCATGGGTGGCCCCCTTTGTCTCTACCAGTGTACTTGGTGTTGGATCTTGGAATGGATAAATTTGTAGCTGTGATGCCATGGCTCGATATGAGCATGGCTTGCTAATGTAAATTTCTTGGTTTTGCTAATTTATTATACTCACAATTTTGAGTTTTTCAAAAAAGAAAAGAAAAAGAATGAGGAACTATGGAACAAGGATTAGGATGTAAGACAATGGCTGAGGTAGCTAGAAAGAAGTAAATCCAAAACCTAGGCCATAAGAAATAAAAGAAATCTAAACAAGAGGCAAGCTAAGACTAAAAACAAACCAAAAGAAATGAAGAGTGAAAGAAACCAAAAGCGAGATGAAATGAAAGGCAAAGAAAGGTCTAGGGCTGAGACCAAAGAAACCAGTCAGAAGAAAGGAAAAACAAAAAAATGAGAAACCCAAAATGTTAAAACCAAAAACTAATGCATATTATTGTCAATGCAAGGTACCCTAAGGAGAGTGTGGGAGGATCTCATTAGTTCAAGGACAATACAATTCAGACATATGGATTGCACTAGAAAAACTAGGATGGATGACTCGTTTCACACAAGAAGACTCTAATGATAGTCTTGAAATGTCAAAGAAAATGGATTTACAAAATCCAAGGAAAGATCCCAATGAGAATTGGATAGCTACCAATTGGACAAAAGAGGAAGAGTCATTACTCGTCAAAACCTTGAAGGATTATCGAGATGTCTTTTCATGTTCTTATAAGGGACTTGAAGGGTGTGAATCCTAGAATCTGTAACACACAATACCACTCAAATAAGATCCCAAGCCTAGGAAGTAGAGCTCATTCACAAACAATGAAACCTTTGCTAAGAAGATTAAAGAAGAGATTCACTTATCTATGAGATTGAGCATTTAGAGTAGCTCTCTCCAATTATAGTTGTGTCTCAAATGAACAAAAACCTAATGGTTTGTGCAAGCATGAAGTAGGTTAGCATGGCCACAATTTGATAACTACCTTTTTTGATATGCCAGAGAGAGTAGCCAAAAAGGAAGCCGACATTCTCTTACATATATTTTCTAGTTGCAACTAGGTGTTGACCATTAGGCAAGACTAGACAAGATAGCATTTGCAATTGAATGGGGGGCTATTTGTGTTTATGCAATCCTTGAGAGACTTCTTGAAGGCATTTATGGACAACTTGTGTGTCCACTCCAAACTACTGCATGAGCATGTAGATAGCTTATTTGAAGTGTTCATTGAGTGTCATGTTTACAAAAGTTTCTTAAACACAAAATAGTGTATGTTCATCATTTGAAAAGGGTGGACTGTAAGCCACACATTGTTGATAAGTGGCCTTAGCAATGACTTGAATGTGATTAGAAACATATCAATCCCTTGTTGACCTAGGTCCATTCAAGTGTTCATCAAACCTTATGGGTACTACAAAAAAATCATTTACATGTATGTGGAGATTGTAAGACTATGTTAGAGTTACACCTTCCTCTCCAGTGGTGGCTCTAGTATTTGGTCCTTTAGGCTTGTTTATTATCAGTTGAGATGGTATTATGACATATTTCTCGAGCATATGTTTATTTATTTTGTGCAGTTTGTTGGAAAGAAGGTAGGGAAATATAGGGGACTCCATATATATGGACCCCCACTGTATCACTCATGAGCTCAATAGGGTGCGGATTTTTTATGGATGACCATAAACTTGTTAACCAAGTTCTCTATCACCTCATTGAGAAAACGTGCCCCTCTATCACTCATGAGCTCAATAGGAAGTCCATATCACATGAATATACATTTGTACACGAATGCAGCCATGGTTCATGCATCATTCTTCCTAGTGGATCTAGTTTCTACCCACTTGGTCAAGCAATCAGTGGTTGTAATAATATATTGTGCCTGAGTTTTGTAATGAGTAGTTGTAATAATATATTGGGCCTAAGTTTTGTAAGCAGATGGTTGTATAGAACCAACAAAGTCTATACCCCATTTAGCAAATGATCTTGCTCCCATCGTTGGTTGCAACGGCATGCTATCTCTTATAGTCATTATGTTAGCTCTCTGCTGACTAGAGTCACATCTTTTGACAAATTATTTTGCATCTACAAATAAAGCTGGCCACCATATATCAGCCACTAGTGCTACTCTAGTCGTAGCCGCATGAGAGAAATGTCCTCCTGCTAGGGGCAAGGGTACAAAGCGAGCTTTTTGAGTGAGCTTTTTGTCCATGGAGCGAGCTTCTTTCTATGGCTTCACAAAAATAGCTCGCTTGGCTAGCATTTTTCTTGAGCTCTTTGTCCATTGAGCGAGCTTTTTTCTATGTATTCTTTAAAAGAGATCTCTTTGACCAACCCAACACTTTGAAAACATGCAATCCATGGGCTTCTTTTGCCAAGGGAACCACTCCTCACTCGTCTCTGAAAGGAATGCGCATTGTCTCAAAAATTTGATACGTATTTCCATCACCGGATAGACAAGATTCAAACCCACTTGCCAAGATCAGCTCTCCTTATAGTCCAATGCATCCGCACTCAACTCCATCTGAAACACACTGTATATGTCCCTCCTAGAGCTATGCCTACCCAAACGTAGCCACATCATTGGTGCGTATTGCTCACACCATGTTATACGGGATCCAAATCCACTTGCCAAGACTGGCTCTCTGTGTAGGCCGACGCAACCTCACTTAACTCCGTCTGAAACGCACTCCATTTGTCCCTCTTTGACCAACATCTCAGGGTTCTAGGCATCTCAACCTTGACACTAAACACGCCTCCTCAATACTCTTGAAACATGCAATCCATTAGCTTCATTTACCAAGGGAATCATTCCTCGAGAGAAATGCGTATTTTCTATGGAATCTGTTGCAATTTTCCGTCACCGCTGACTCTTGGAGCCACGTTGACCGAAATGCAGCCAGGTGATTGGTATGTGCTGCTCGTGCCATGGGTAGGCGGGATCCAAACTCAATTTGCAAGACCGGCTCTCCTTATAGGATGATGTACCCACACTCAACTCCCTTTGAAACGCACTCCATCAGTCCCTCTTTGACCACCATCTGAGGGTTCCAGGAATCCGACCACCTTTACACTAAACATGCCTCCTCAATACTTTTAAAAAAAGGCAATCCATGGGTTTTGTTCTCCATCAAAACCACTCCGTCCTCGACTTTGAGAGGATTGCGTAATTTCTCTGAAACAATAACATGTGGAATCTTGTAGCCATGTCGACACAAATTCCGCCAGATCATTGGTGTGTGATGCTCACACCATGGGTATGTGGGATCCAAACTCACTTGCCAATACCGACTCTCTATATAGGCTGACGTAGCCTCATTCAAGTCCCTTTGAAACACACTACATCTGTTCCTCTTTCAACAACATATGAGTGTTTCAAGCATCCAAACAACTAGAGACTAAACATGCCTCTTCAACACTCATAAAACATGTAATGCATGTGTTTTGTTTGCCAAGAAAACCACTCCTCGCTCAAGAGAGGAGTGCACATTCTCTCTGAAATCCGTTGCATTTTTTTGTCACCGCCACCGAATCTTGTAGCAAAGGCGACCCAAACGTACCCAGATCATTGTTGTGTGCTACGCACTCCATGGGTATATGGGATCCAAACCCACTTGCAAAGACTGGCTCTCTGTATAGGCCGACGTAGCCTCACTCAACTCCCTCTGAAACGCACTCCATATGTCCCTCTTTGACCAACATCTAAGTGTTCCGAGCGTCCGACCACATTGACACTAAACATGCCTCCTCAATACTCTGGAAACATCCAATTCATGTGCTTTTTTTGCCAAGGGAATCACTTCTGGCTTGACTATGAAAGGAATTCGCATTTCCTCTAAAGCCCGCTGCATTTTCTTGTCGCCGCCGTGCAATCTTGTAGCTAAGGTGACCCAAATGTAGCTAAATCATTGTTGTGTCCTACTCACTCCATGGGTATACGGGATCCAAACCCACTTGCCAAGATCGGCTCTCCGTATAGGCTGACGCAGCATCACTCAACTCTCTCTGAAACGCACTCCGTTTGTCCCTCTTTGACCAACATCTGAGTGTCCGACCACCTTGACACTAAACATGCCTCCTTGATACTCTAGAAACATGCAGACCATGTGCTTTGCTTGCCAAGAGAACCACTCCTGGCTCAATTATAAGATAAATGCACATTTTCTTTGAAATCCGCTGTGTTTTCTCGTCGCCGTCGAATCTTGTAGCAAAAGCGACCCAAATGCGGCCAGATCTTTGTTGTGTGCTACTCACTCCATGGGTATACGGGATCCAAACCCAGTTGCCAAGACCGGTTCTCTGTATATGCCGACGCAACGTGACTCAACTCCCTCTGAAACGCACTCTATCTGTCCCTCTTTGACCAACATCTTAGTGTTCCTAGAACCCGACCACCTTCACACTAAACATGCCTCCTCAATACTCTGGAAACATGCAATCCATGTGCTTCATTTTCCAAGGGAATCACTCTGGCTTGACTATGAGAGGAATTCGCATTTATTCTGAAATCCGCTGCATTTTCTCGTCGTCGTCGAATCTTGTGAAGGAGTACGAGCGGAAGTGCGACGCGAGAGAGAGTGCGAGAAGAAGAGCACGATGATATGGTGAACTCGCTCTACTGTAATGTGTAGAGCATAGTGAGTTCTTATTAGGTTTCTAAAAAAGAATATGTGTACATACCTGGCAGTCCAACCACTTACCTGGGCGACCACATTGGGCTTTATACCCCAACAACCTCCCACTTAAAGTCCAATGTGGTACTTTAAGTGTGAGAGAAGCTACTATACAAGCTAATATACAAGAGATGTAGAGAGGTGATGTACTATCCTACACCTAACTGCTTGCGAAAATGCGCAAAGCTCTCTTAGGGAAGTCCTTTTGTAAGTAGATCAGCAGGATTTTCTGTGGTGTGAACTTTGACAAGCTGAAGTTGCTTATCCTCGAGCATTTCCCTGATGAAATGATACTTCACATCCACATGCTTTGTCTTTGAGTGATAAACTGGATTGCGAGCCAATTGTATAGCACTCTGACTATCACAATATAACACAGGCATCTCTTCTTTGATTCCCAAATCTGTTACTAGTCGATTAAGCCAAATTGATTCTTTGCATGCCTCTGATGCTGCAACATATTCAGCCTCTGTAGTAGATTGAGTAACACAATCTTGTAATCTAGAACGCCATGATACTGCTCCACCAGCCAATGTAAAGACATACCCTGACGTAGACCTTCGGTTGTCTAAGTCACCTGCATAATCTGAGTCTGTAAAACCCTTTACACTTAGCTCCTGACTCCCATAGCATATACGCATACTCTTTGTAGCTTTCAGGTATCTCAATATTCCTTTCACTGCCTCCCAATGTTTCTTGCCTGGGTTTGACATGTATCGACTTACTACTCCCACTGCAAATGCAATGTCTGGGCGAGTAGCAATCGTTGCATACATCAAACTACCCACTGTAGACGCATATGGAATCTTATCCATTTCAGCCTGTTCTTCCTCAGACACAGGACAATCTTGTTTCCTAAGTTTCACATATGGTGGCAATGGAACACTCAATGCCTTTCCCTTCTCCATATTGAAACGTTGCAAAACCTTGTCAATATACTCTGTTTGAGATAACCAAATCAACTTCTTTGATCTGTCTCTCTCAATGCACATACCAAGTATATGACTTGCCTCACCCATGTCTTTCATGTCAAACGATTTTGCCATCTTTGACTTCAAAGCTGAAATTTCGTCCAAGTGCTTGCCAGCAATCAACATGTCATCCACATACAAAATAAGGATCAGCCAACTGCCATCCTTAGCCTTCTTTGTATATAGACAGTGATCGAACTCACTATGTTTGTAGCCTTGAGAAAGCATAAACTTGTGGAACTTATGGTACCATGCCCTCGGTCATTGTTTTAAGCCATAAAGACTCTTTAACAACTGGCATACCAAATCTTCCTTGCCTTTCTCAACAAACCCTTCTGGCTGCTGCATGTAAATTTCCACATCTAAATCACCATGCAAGAACGTTGTCTTGACATCCATTTGGTGCAACACCAAATCTAATATGGCAACCAATGCAAGAAAGCATCTCAATGTAGTCATCTTAACCATCGGAGAGAAGACTTCATCAAATTCAATGCCATGTTCTTGCTTAAAGCCCTTGGCAACAAGCCTTGCTTTGTACTTTGGCTGACTATCAGGAGCGGTGATCTTATACCTGTAAACCCATTTACAAGGTAGAGCCTTTTTGCCCGGTGGTAATTTAACTAGCTTCCATGTCTAGTTTTTATGTAGAGCTGTCATCTCTGACTGCATGGCCAATTGCCAATTCTCGGAGTCCTTCATTTGCACTACTTCCTTGTAACATCAAGGCTCATTGCAATCAGTCAACATGACATACTTCATAGATGGAACAAACCTATCAGGAGGTCGCATGATACGTCCACATCTACGCACAATAGGTGGCTCAGGCTCAGCCACAACCTGTGGTTCCACTCTATCCTGTCCTTGCTCCTCTTGAGCCCTGACATTTTTTCTTGCACGTGCAGGTCCATCTTCTTGGAAGACAACTCTTCTAATCTCCTCAACCCTCTCTAGTTTAGAATGATATTTGGATTCATTAAAGTGAACATCATTGTTGCGGATAACCTTCCTGGATTCGGGATCCCAAAGTCTGTACCCCATCTCACCAGAATTACCATAGCCTAGAAAGATGCACTTTCTACTCTTTGGCTCAAGTTTGTTCCTAAATTCCTTTGGAACATGAGTATATGCCTCACAACCAAAGACTCTGAGATGCTTGTATAAGGGCATTTTTCCTGACCATACCATCTCTGGCACTGAATCCTTCTGCAAAACCTTGCTAGGAGATCTATTTATAAGATGAACAGCTGTTGATACAGCTTCAGCCCAAAACCCATTTGGCAGCTGTGCATTAGACAACATACTTCTGACCTTCTCTTGTATGGTCCTATTCATCCTCTCAGCAACACCATTTTGAGGAGGATTGTAAGGAGCAGTAAGTTCACGTTTTATACCTTTTGACTCACAAAAGTCCTAAAAGGCCTTTGAAACATAGTCTCCACCATTGTCAGTGCGTAAGCATTTAAGCTTCTTGCCACTCTGATTCTCCACAAGTGTCACAAACGTTTTGAAAACAATAAACGCTTCATCCTTGTGCTTGAGAAAGTAAACCCATACTTTCCTCGAGTAATCATCTATAAATGTCATAAAGTAAGAAGCTCCCCCTAGAGATAGGTTAGGCATAGGTCCACACAAATCACTATGAACAAGTGCCAACTGTGTATCTCATCTACTGCTTCTATGCTTATGTGGCTGCTATGTTTGCTTACCATACAGACAATGTTCACAGAATTCAAAATCATTAAATGACAAGCCAGGAAAATAACCAGAACGAGACAAGATTTCCATTCCCTTCTTGGACATATGTCCTAACCGGCTATGCCACAAAGAAACGTTCGGCTGCTCGGTTACATTGATTACATTTTTAGAGACATTTGATACATAAATCATGTAAAGTCCTCCAGACTTTACTCCATGTGCTTCTGTCATAGAACCCTTGGATATCTTCCACATGTTCTGTCCAAAAGTGGTGACGTAACCAGCATCATCAAGTAAACCTGTGCTGATCAAGCTCTTTGTAATTGCGGGAACATGTCTCACATTCTTCAGCGTGAAAGAAGAGCCATTCTGAAACTTCAATTGAACATCTCCAACACCTAAGATCTCACATGTCTGCCCATTTCCTAGCCGAACATGATCTTTAGTGGTCACATAAGAGGTAAACCACTCCTTGTTTTGGAGACACATTAAGTGATCCCCCTGAGTCTATAATCCAGTCACTCAGTGCATTTCCATCAGATGCTGTAAGAAGAGCTGAGTCCATTGTATTCTTCAAGAAGTAGATGTCTCCTGACACTAGACTGTCATCCTCTGCAACAGTGTTTGTCACATTTATTTCTTGAATCTTCACTGAGGACTTGTTCTTCTCACCATGGTATTCAGCTTTCTCTTTGCCTTTTTCTGCTTTCCATTCTCTGCAGTCTCTTTTCATGTGACCCTTCTTGCCACAATGGTAGCATTCTATGTCACTCTTGCCTTTAGCACTGCGGGACTTGCTACAAGACTGATTCCTCTTTCCACCTTTGTACTTTTCTTTGGTCCTTCCCCTGACAATTAAGGCTGTTCCTTTGCCTTTGTCCATTGTCTTTCTATTGGTTTCTTCAGTAAGCAGACTTCCTTCTACACATGCTATGTTCAAACCATCTGGAGGTGCAGAATTACTCAAAGCTGTGCGAAAAGTATCCCAACTTTCCGGCAATGTGATCAACAGGAACATAGCTCTAACAGGTTCATCAAACTTGACACCTTGAGCTGACAACTGACTGTAGATGGTGTTGAATTCATTCAGATGATTGGACATAGGTGTCCCTTCTTTCATCTTCAAGTCAACAAGCTTCTTAAGCCAGTATACCTGTGAAGCTGCACTCTGCTTCTCATAAAGATCACTCAGCTTTGTCCATGCTTCATAAGGCGACATCTCGTCTGCTACATTGAAGTAAACGCTTTCTGCCAAAGTCAGCATAATGGTAGAAAGTTCCAATTCATCCATTTCGCTCCATTCATCTTCGTCCATATCTTGTGGTTTTATCCCCTTGAGCTTTATAGGTTTTATCTACTTCTTTTGTACCAACACGTGCCAAATCTACTTCTTCCACAATGGGAAATTGGTTCCATCCAGCTTCTTGATATTGTAAAGAGCAGTGTCCTGTGATCCAGCCATAGCTACGCTTCACAATAGTTTACTTTCCTGGGAAAAATTCGGCAGAGTTTCCCCTGTAAACTGACCTCTGAACCAATATCAACCTGTCAAATGAACCAAGAAAGCTTCAGATTCTGCAGAAATTTCGGCAGAGTCTCCTTTGTAAAATGGCTCTGGTGTACTCAAAAAACAGACCAAAAACAGCTCAAAAAAACCACTATCTCTCTAACACTGTAAGCTGTGGGTAAACTTGTCCTACACCTGTACTGTCTCTCACTGTCCTGTCACTGTCATGTAAGCATAGACTATGACAATGCCTCAATGGCAGTAAAGCAAAGATGCAATCCCAACTGTCTAACTCACAGTCAATACATCCTAGCTGCCTATCTAAGGGTGCTCGAGGGATCGCTCAAAGACCTGCATCACCGAAAGGATCTCAACATTCGAGAATCCCCCAGCTCAATAAAACCTCACTTGACCCTCAACAAAGGCTGCAGTAAATCTGACAATACATAGACTTCCCACAAAGTCATATATCCACAAATTTCCCACTGTATGTTGTAACCGCTGCGGCGGTTGTTTGCTGCGTGACTCACAGCCAGCAAACCCTCAACAGACATACATCATCTCTGACAATACATCCCATGTGGAAGTACCTGCAATGTCAGGATGAGATCTGGAATATCAAGCAGCAAACACATGCTACCTGATGAACTAGTGGATGTCGCCTATAGTTTGTGTGTAGGTGCGCCCGTGTCGTATGTGACACGCCTCCAAGAACTGTGAGCCGTCCTTTGTTGTGTAGACATCCACAAATCAGCACTCTAGAAGTGCAGATATCCTCAGCACTTGCAGACGTAGGCCGAAACCCCAAATTTGCAAAGTCGAATCTGCACCCGTCGAGACCACGTAGTCGAAAATGGCCTGCTCAGAACTTTGTCGAAGCCGAACGGTGATCGAGATGACCTCAGATTGAAATTCTGAGAACACCAAGCCCTGCGGGCTTGCCCACAGGATTTGGGGCCGTGTCTTCGTCTGTCGAATCTCACTCCAATTTGAGCAGGTGACTCTCGCTTCCTGCAGTGCTGCCCCGAGCCTAGATCTGAGCTCTGATACCAGTTGAAGGAGTACGAGCGGAAGTGCGACGCGAGAGAGAGTGCGAGAAGAAGAGCACGACGATATGGTGAACTCTCTCTACTGTAATGTGTAGAGCATAGTGAGTTCTTATTAGGTTTTTACAAAAGAATATGTGTACATACCTGGCAGCCTGCCCACTTACCTGGGCGACCACATTGGGCTTTATACCCCAACATCTTGTAGCTAAGGTGACCCAAATGTAGCTAGATCATTGTTGTGTGCTACTCACTCGAGACCGGCTTAGACCGATGCAGCCTTGCTCAACTCTCTCTGAAACACACTCCATCTGTCCCTCTTTGACCAATATCTGAGTGGTCCGAGCACCTTGACACTAAGCATGCCTCCTCGATACCTAGAAACATGCAAGACAATTGCTTCGTTCTCCAAGGGAACCACTCACTCGACTATGAGAGAAATGCGCATTTTCTCTGAATCCGTTGCGTTTTTTCGTCACCGCCGATTCTTGTAGCAAAGGCGACCCAAACGCAGCCAGATCTTTGTTGTGTGCTACTCATTCCATGGGTATACGGGATCCAAACCCACTTGCCAAGACCGGCTCTCTGTATAGGCCTATGTAGCCAACATCTGAGTGTTCCTAGCGTCCAACCACCTTGACACTAAACATGCCTCCTCAATACTCTGGAAACATGCAATTCATGTGCTTCATTTGCCAAGGGAATCACTGGTGTCTTGACCATGTGGCAAATTGTGGAAAAAGGAACAAATTTGACTCTAGTCGAAATGAAGATGTTAGAGGAAGGTGGATTTAAGATTCAAAAGAGGCTAGCAAATGAGCCGACAAACATGCGGTATCGTCTAGGTGTCTCAGCTGCTCTGCAACCAAAAGAATTGACTCTGCAATATCTATGGAGGCTAAGATTGAGGAGCATGTTGCAATCAAAGAAAAACAACATGAGAGGTTTATGGTGGGGACTTCGAGTTTGCTCGTACATGATGAGGTGTACGAAGTGCACATTGCCACAAACCCTATGTGTACATGTAGGGACTTTGCAGATCGAGCAGCACAAGGACGACCATACATAGCATTCAAACACATCTACTATATAATTTTGCATATCTTTGGGTTAGGTGTAAACCATAACATGTTCATCCATCAATGTAAGCTCCTTCTAGATTGTGGAAATTTCATATCTTTAAATTAGACTCCTCCTTAGAGATCACTACTGAGAGTACAACTGTGACTTTGTTGATTTCTGTAATTGTGTTGGTACTCCTCACTCATGTATTGATAAATTGATGGAAATATTGTTGCTAAGATCTTAGGATTGGCCTGTTTTTGTTGTTCGGTTTATATTAATTCTTTTTCATCAGTTTAACCCTTCTACTTTTAAATCTTGAGTTATTCGATGACCTTGGATTGTTGGCAAATCTTCAAACTATCTAACTTAACTACTATCATTGGTGGTTTGGTGCCACAAGAGTTAAAGATTATTAATTAGTGGTAATACATGAGTACCTCTTAGGCTAGGATAATTGAAAGAGCGGGCAACATGCACATTAGCTAGAGAAGTCAAGAGTGAGGGAGGTATTGTGTGGCCCTATTTCTACTAGTTTAAGCTTCCATTTGGTGGATCTAAAGATGTGATTGAGCTCCATATTGTTGCAATTTTTTTCAAATCTTGTCAACTACTTATCATGAAACCCATGCATCATAAGTTTTCAAGTTTCTCTTTGTTTTTCATGTGATTGGTGCTACCTTGGATTAGTATATGAGTGTGATTGTGGCCATAGCCCTTAATAAGTTGTGGAAAGAGGGTGGCAAGGTAAAGGCCATAGCCCTTAGTAAGTTGCAGAAAGACGGTGGCAAGGTGAAGAAGACTCCCCTAGCATTGAGGTAGTGCATGTCATGGTTCTCTTCAGTGTAAGTTTTAGTTGTGGTTAAGGGTTTTGATGAGTTCTTGCAAGCATTATGATAAATTGGTTCTATGCATGTTGTGGTTTGATCTAAGGAACCCATTTATACAATGGCCAAGTCAAAGCTTGTGATTTTCAAGTTCAAGTGATTAGTTTGACTGAGTCATAATTATGCTCTCTTTCTTGTGTAGTTGAAGTTTTCACAAAGTTTTTATTAAAAGTTTTATCACCACAAAGTCATATATATATTCTCTCTCTCTCTCTCTCTCTCTCTCTCTCTCTCTCTCTCTCTCTCTCTCTCTCTCTCTCTCTCTCTCTCTCTCTCTCCGCCCTCCTCCCCAAGTGTCTCAGTTTGTGGTCCACAAAACTAGGTGGTGCCATTATGATTCCCAATTTATGTGTGTGGTGCTTGCATTTATGTGTTGTTGTTTGCATTTATATGCTGTGTTTGCTTTAGGTTTCAATTCCTATCAACATTATTTTTTGGTCTAAGTATAGCCCAAAACAAAATCAAATTGGACATGCATACATACTCCTAAAAAGTGTACTTGCCACATAAATCCTAACTCTAAGCGGGCACCATTAATAAGTGTGAGTTTTTATGATTATTTTATTTCAATAAAGGTATGTTTTTTACTATCCTATTTATTTAAATGCGCTTCTAGCTATAATGGCCATTATAATAGTATGAAAACAATTAACACCAAATAATTTTGGGAAGAGTCTAATCCAAAGGCAAAGCATGTCTACTTGAATTTATGAGGAAAAGGTAAGGGAGTCCTGACATGCAAACAATGGAGGAACCAAATCATCATTTTTTTGAGAATGGACCAAAAAATAATTCTATCTTGTTGAGATTTTCACCCTCATTATCCACCATTTATGAATTTATATATGGATCATCTCTAGATACCCTTTTTATCAAAATAAGTTACTAATTTTATTGACCTACTAGATCAAAGTCTAGTTCCCACCCTCTTTCACTTTACTTCTTAAGACATATCTTGCAATTAAGCTCAAATATGCAATCATAATCACCTCCAATCACCTATAATAATTGGGTATTACTAGAAAGAAAAATGCCTAACTCCAATTGCCTTGTGCCAAGCTTAACCTTTGTGCACCAAAGCCTTTGTGAGTTATGCTCAATGCAAAGCACTCAAGCTTTATGCATGCTAGAGTGAGCTTCTCTTTGGCAAAACACTAAGTGAAAGCTATCATAAGTCACCCCATATGTATATAACCATAGATGAAGAGTTATGAGAAGGTTGAATTTTCTTGTACGTGATGAGGTGTATGAAGTGCACATGACCAAAAACCCCATGTGTACATGTAGAGACTTTACAGATCGAGCAGCACCAGGATGACCATACATAGCATGCAAACACATCTACTATATCTTCTTGCGTATCTTTGGGTTGGATGTAAACCATAACATGTTCATCCATCAATGTAAGCTCACAAATGAGAACCTTGCACATGTGTTCAATGCGCGTCAAACCTTCTAGATTGTGAAAATTTCATGTCTTTCAATCAGACTCCTCATTAGAGATCTCCACTGAGAGTAAATTGTGACTTTATTGATTTTTGTAATTTTGTTGGTACTCCTCACTCATGTGTTGAGAAATTGATGGAAATATTGTTGCCAAGATCTTGGGATTGGCTTGTTTTTGTTATTCGGTTTATGTTAATTGTTTTTCATCAGTTCAACCCTTCTAGTTTTAAATCTTGAGTTGTTTGATGACCTTGGATTGTTGGTGGTGAATCTTCACACTATCTAACTTAACTACTATCATTGGTGTTTTGGTGCCACAGGAGTTAAAGATTATTAATTAGTGGTAATACATGAGTACCTCTCAGGCTAGTTAGCTGAAAGAGCAGGCAACATGCACATTAGCTGGATTTTACAAAGTAGTGCAAAATAGTTATTTTCTTGAGATGACTTATTAAGACTGCAAGCATGTGAAAAACTTAGCAAGAATGATGCTCTCAAGTCTAATACTAAAAAAGCATAAATGGAAAGGTATCACTTCAAAACTTGAGTCCACCACTTGCGGTCTCTTTCCTTTGTTGTGTCTTGGTGCAACAAGAGTTAAGGATGATTAAATAGTGGTGATATTTGAGTACCTCTTAGGGCATGACAATCGGAAGAGCATGCAACATGCACGTTTTTTTTTTTTAACATTGCAATGCAAAATTGTATTTTGCTTGGGATGACAAAAGAATTTTAAGAGCTTCTCATATTCAAACTACAAATTTTTCTTAGCCTACTAACTTATATCTAATTTTACGAATGCAATTCACATACACACAGAAAAGCTTCCTCTTTGCATGTCAAACAAAGGAATAGCAGATGATGCACTTCAAGTAAACAAAGACAAGATGATAGGATGGAAGGAAGACCTACTTTCCTTCATGGCAAAAAAATAAGGACACACAAGTTGGTACCTATGCCATATTGAAGTAGGGAGAGATCTTGCAAAAGATCTTATTTTTTTAAGTGAGCTTTCTTGATTGGATGGAAAGCTTCAAGAGTGAGCTTTTTTTGTTGTAAGAGAGCTTTGAAGCTGAGCTTTTTTAGGGCAGACCAGCCACATGGCACGAGAAAACCCAAAAGCTTGCTCCATAGCTCGCTCCAAACCTGCACTCTCCTGCTAGACCCGCATGTGCTTGTTCCAAAATATGAATGTACTCATCTTCATTGGCACACAGTCTAATTTGTTGGTCATTTCCTCTTCTATATAGCTATTGGTTGATCATGGTGTAATTTTTGCCTCCATTTTGATTGCTCTTTGTCTTTGTTTACTCATTTCTTTAGGGAATTTTCTATCCACCAAGTATTCCATCAGATATTTACTCCACTTGGGTGCAATCTAGATGTGGAATAAAGTAGCAACTGATATTGCTGCTCTCTTTTTGCATTGAGCAGTTTTCTGCATAGGCATGACCATCTTGTTTCATGTTTGGTCAGGTAATACCTAACCACATAAGTTGTCTCAATGTCTCATCTTTTACAGAATGTATTCCCACCATTGCTCTATGAGCATGATATAAGTAGTTGACTTGTTCTTTTGGCTTATGCATAAAAGTAGAATCCATCCTTGTTTTTTCGATATAGTTTCCCTACCAACAATTGATACATAGCCAATTTCTCAATTAGCCATGGTGTGAGTAGAAGTGGAATCTGTGAATTTACTTGAGCTATAGTCATCAAAGTGACTAGACCCTCTGACCATCTACGAATCATCTGAACCAAGAACAGATAAGTATCTTGCAAGTCATCATCAACCCCCTTGGGAGGTTCTCCTGAGGTGATTCTTGATAGGTGATTTGCTTGTTGATGCATGGTACCTTTCTTAACAACCACAATAAAATAGAACTCTGTTGGAATTAGGTTGCAGAGAGACACACACAGCTTGGAGAAGACGAAGGAAGCTCAAGGCACACAATAGAGAGTGTGTTACTTAGTGTGCAATGGAAAGATAGATATCCCTAGAGTGATGGGCGTATATACAATGCACGGGGGAAAAAACCTCCTAAAGAGGGAAAAAATGCCCCGGAGGTCCTAGTGTGTTCACACACATCACTACCACATGTATACGGTAACAAATCCCCCCTGGAGTGATGCGGTGAACGAGAGCTGGCACATGAGTAAAGGGAAGTGCCATGCCCTAAGGACATGATCAGTCCACAAAGGGGAGTAAGCCCAAAGCTTTGCGGAAAGCTTCAAGCTTCTGACGAGACAATGCCTTTGTGAAAATATCTGCAAGGTTGTCCTGTGTTCGCACATAAGCCAAGCTGTCTCTCCTTCTGAGAGTCTCTCTTTGACATAGTGGTAATGCACCTCAATGTGCTTTGTGCAAGCATGAAAAACTGGGTTCCTCACAACTACCAATGCGCTCTGACTGTCAGTGTAGATAGTGTTGGCAGTGTCCTGTCCAACACCCAAATCAACCATAAGGCGTCTGAGCCATACACACTCAACCATAGCTGTGAAGACTGCCCTGTACTCAGCCTCACAACTCTAAGTAGCCACAGTAGGTTGCTTCTTGCTCAACCATGATATACATGAACTGCCAAGCATGAAAAAAAAACCACATGTGGACACTCGCGTGTCAAAACAACCAGCCCAATCTGAGTCCGAAAAAGCATGTAAGTCTGGCGGCAATGATCCCCCCTTGGGATAAAACAAGCCAAGGTGTAAAGTGCCACTAAGGTAGCGGAAAATCCTCTTGATAGCCTGCCAATGCTTAAACCCTGGGCTATGCATGAATCTGTTGACCTGTGAGACTCCAAACTGAATGTCTGGCCTCGTGTTGCATACATAAATGAGGCAGCCAACAGCAGTTTGGTAAAGAGTGACATAAACAGGATCGCCAGCATCATGTAGACTCAACTTCAAACTTGTTTCCATGGGAGTGGCAATAGGTTTGCAATCCTCAAGTCCAAACTTACATAGCAATGTCTCTATGTAACTTTTCTGACACACTGTTTAAATTGTATACCCAAGTAATGATGCAACAGCCCCAAATCTTTCATCTTGAAAGTAGCATTCAAATCAGCCTTAAATTCAACAATATGTCTCTCATTTGGTCCAATGATCAGCAAATCATCAACATAAAGAACCACAATGAGAAGTACATCACCCTCACGCTTTACATACAATGTGCTTTCTGTTGGACTGTTACAAAAGCCTCGTTTAACCAAATGAGTGTCAACTTTCTCATACCAAGCACGAGGAGATTGCTTCAACCCATACAGAGCCTTCTTACATTTGCACACTTTGTCCTCTTGTCCTTTTATGACAAAACCACAAGGCTGCGTTACATAAACTTCCTCAAATATGTCACCATTCAAGAAAGTAGTAACAATATTTGATTGATGTACATCCCAACCAAAATGAGCTACCAATGCACATAGAAAACGCACAGTAGTCATACAACAAGTGGGAGCAAAAGTCTCTTCATAATCTATGCCTTTTTGCTGTGCACAACCCTTTGCAACAAGTCGAGCCTTATGGCGATCGATCTCACCATCCGGCTTGCATTTCAACTTGTAAACCCACTTCGTACCAATGGCCTTTTTGCCAAGAGGCAAATCACATAAAGTCCATGTGTCATTTTCTATAAGTGCATCATATTTTGATTGCATGGCAGCCATCCAAATTTTTGAATTTTGTGCTTCATCAAAAGACAGAGGCTCCTCAACATCATGTAAGCTAGACACAGCCAAAGCATAACAATCCGATGCATAAGATGCATGGTGAGAGCCTGAACGAGTACGACTAGACAAAGGTTTATCCAATTTACTGTCACGCAAAGTGTGCACCAGCCATTTTGTCATACCTCTAGCCTACTCATTTTCAGCCCTCTCCTTATCAAGTACATCATGTACATCTGCATCAATAATAGGCTGATCTATAACATTTTTAGAAACCCCCATAGGTTGTACATTTGCCTCATTGGAACTTACATTTGTATTTCCACCACTGAAAAGAGGCAACAAAGTGTCATAAATGTCCTGTGAGCTTACATTATTGTCTCTAGTACATGACATCAAGGGCTGAATAGAATCTTCCACAAACACTATATCCCGTGAAACTAGAATACGTTTTGTTTGCGGATGATACAACCTGTAACCTTTGCTTTCAGCACTGTAACCAACAAAAATACATTTGACAGCCTTATCAACCAATTTTCTACGTTGTGTTTGTGGCACCAAAGCATATGCCAAATAGCCAAAAACATGTATGTGCTCAATAGAAGGCTTCCTATCATGCCATGCTTCATATGGAGTAATAGACTGCAAAGCTTTTGTAGGACACCCGTTAAGTACATAAGTGGCATACATGATGGCCTCAAGCCAAAAAGAATGCGACAAAGCTTGACGTTTGACCATACATCGTGCCATTTCCGTAAGTGGCCTGTTTTTCCTCTCAGCAACACCATTTTGATGAGGTGTATAAGGCACTGTACATTGGTGTTTTATCCCAGGACTAGCCAGAAATGCATTAAATTCATGAGACATATACATACTCCCCAGCTCGATCGGAACGGAGGGTGCCCATAGTACATTTCGAGACATTTTCAGCCATAGCCAGAAATTGTTTGAAGCACATAAAAACTTCAGACTTCGCTTTCAACAGAAATACCCATGCATGCCTGGAGTAATCATCAATGAAAGTCACGAAGTACAGGTAATTGCCCAAGGACGGAGTTTGCGTGGGCCCACAAACATCACTATGCACAAGCTGCAACCTACATGTGGCCCAAACCGAACCATCTTTTGGAAACTTAGAACGTTGTATCTTACCCAAAATACAGCCTTCACAAACATGTTTGACAGGTGCTTCAAGAGGCGGCAAAGAAGCAACCATATCAGATTTCTGCAAACGCAACAAATTGGGAAAATTCAGATGACCAAAACGTGCATGCCAAAGTTTTTAATCTGAAATAGCCCTTGAATCTGCAACAACATTTGCAAAATTTTGTCCACACTTGTCATACAAAATGAGCTTATATAGCCCACGACACAAAAGGCCAAATGCAACAATTTCATCACCAAAACTGAGATCATGAACTGTACATCTGTCATCCACAAATTTGACTACAAGTCCAAGTCTAGCAAGTGCGGATACAGACAAGAGATTCTTCTTGATCCCAGGTACATAAAGTGCATCAACAAGTGTGAAAGAGCTGCCATTAGCAGCAGTAAGCACAATCTTTCCAACTCCTTGAACTGGATAAGAGGCATTGTTGGCACAAGTGACTAAATTCCCATGAGGGACAAACTCGAGAGAGGTGAACAATTCACGATGTGAGGTAATGTGCTTTGTAGCACCACTGTCGAAATACCACACATGTGAATCTGCAGCAACTGACAAGCATGCATCATGGACAGCAGGATTGTAAGTGCACTCTGTGCTAAAAGCCCATTCTGCATCAACATCAGCATTACAGTCTCCTTTCATAGAAGACTCAACAATGGCTGCATTTGTAGTGGAACCAGTATTTGCAGTGGAACCACCCTCTTTCTTCTTAGCCTCTTTGACCTTCAACTTAGGACACGACTTGATCAAGTGATCATTAGCTTTACAATAATGGCAACGCATCTTCTTTTTGCCCTTATCACCAAAATTTCCAGACGAATTGCTGCCAGCAGAAGCATTAGGAACAGAATTTTTTCCACTCGCAGCAGAACCATAAGAAGTGGCTGCATTATTGTTACCACCCTTTCTTTGAGAAGCAATAAAAGCCTGTTCAACTACACGCTGCCTAGTCTTGTTTTTTCTAGAAAGTGACTCTTGCAACAGCAATGTGCGTAATGCATCAACCTTGACAACTTCAGGATTTCCTTGGGTCATCAGTCTCCAAGTACTAGCAAAAGTCTGGTAGGAATCTGGTAAGGCATCAAGAACAGTCTGCACAAGGGAATTGTCTAAAATGACTTCACCTATAGAAATAAGTTGCTCATTGATATCCTTGACACTAGCAAGGAAAGTGTCCATATCATCTTCCTCATGCATAATCTTCGACTCCAGATCTTTATCCAGTAAAGCAATTTTAGCCTTATTGCAGCTTGCATAAAGACCTGCTAGAATATCCCAAGCCTGTTTTGCAGATTTTGCTGAACAGATGTGAGGAACAATGGTGTGCTTCACAGACAACGCAATCAATGCATGAGCTTGTGCATCCTTTACATCCCAACGAGCTTGTTCTGCGGTAGGCAAAACAACTCTAACAGCAGCAATCCTTGCAGCAAGACCTGCAACATGCTCAACATCGCCTACATCCTCAGAACTAGGACATACATCAATGCCCTGCACAATGTTCTAGACGCCCTTTGACACAAGAACATGTTGCATCATATAAGCCCACATAGGGTAGTTGTCCCCATCCAACCTGCCCTCAGAAGCAAACATCTTGAACACATCTGTGTTGTTGTTGTCAACCATGGTAAATGCTGCACTTGATGTGAAAACTGCCCAAAAATAGGAGAAATGGAGCGGGAACAACACGTGCTATATAGCACAAACCGTAGAAGACTATAAGGCACCTAGTATGCAGAAAACGACACTGACAGAAATTCTGTACAAAATGACAAAATAGCCTGTGCAGTATTGCTTGTAGTGGAAACGGAGGCCGAAATGAGCCCAAATCAAAAATCTAAGCAGACCAAGCTCTTTGAGCTCACCCGAAATATTTGTCGACCTGCGAACGCTCGCCAAAGCTCACTGAAATCGGAGAACGTGAGCAAGCGTGTGCTAGAGCAACTGGCGACTAAGCCCGGGAGGACGTAACCTGCTCTGATACCAATTGTTGGAATTAGGGTTGCAAAGAGACACACACAGCTTGGAGAAGACGAAGGAAGCTCAAGGCACACAATAGAGAGTGTGTTACTTAGTGTGCAATGGAAAGATAGATAGCCCTAGAGTGATGGGCGTATATACAATGCACGGGGGAAAAAACCTCCTAAAGAGGGACAAAATGCCCCGGCGGTCCTAGTGTGTTCACACACATCACCACCACATGTATATGGTAACAAACTCCACCAAGATGATGAACCATCTTACAATCCTACTAGTGTTACATGTTTGTTGACTAAATAAAGTAGAGCTTGGAGGTCCACAAAGAAGACAAACGTATTTGCTAATTAGTAGTGCCTAAACATCTTAACCACATAGACCATGCCAAGTCCTTCCCTCTCTCTCCTGGTATAATTTTTTGCAATTGTGTTCAATTGTGTGCTAGTATATAAGATGGGAAAATCCATGGTTCCCTCTCCTAGTTGTGCCAATATGCTACCAATAGAAAAATTTGAAGCATCAAGATGCACATGGAAAATTTTATTCCAGTGTGGAGTCTTCAAAATAGGTGTTGAAGACAAAGCTTGTTTAAGTTTTTGAAATGACTCTTCACACTCATGAGTCCATACAAATGGAGTCATAAGGCCATAAATGGGCTTAGCAATGATAGCATACATGTAGATAAATCTACGATAGTATTCACAATGTCCCATTAATTCTTAAACTTCCCTAACCTTTATTGGTCTAGGCATTTTAGCAATCACTGTCACCTTTTCCATATCCACTGCAATGCTATTTTTTGAGACAATATGTTTGAGAATTTTGTCTTGTTTAACCATGAATACATATTTTTTGAGATTTAAACAAATCTTGTATAGACGGAATTTTCTCAAAGATGCATTTGAGGTGCTCAAAATTGGCTTCTCTTTTGGATGAATGCACAGAAAGATCATCGATGTAAATTTCCAAAAAAAAATCAGTTATTCTTTGAGTGCATGGCTTATTAGACTTTGGAACATTGTTGGTGCATTTATCAACCCAAAAGGCATGAATCTATAAGCAAATATTTCCCATTTTGTGGCAAATGCAATTTTGTGCTGATCTTTAGGATCAATGATTAACTAATTTTAACCAGAGAATCCATCCAAGAAGCTATAAGGTTCTTTCCCAGCTACTCTCTCCAGAACATGATCAAAGATAGGAAGAGGATAGTGTGGTAGCAGCATTCACCATCTTGAGGTTCACACTCACTCGGAGTTTTTTGTTTTTCTTTGGTACCACCACAATGGTGACACCTAGCCAATGTGTTCAATTTCCTAGATGAATTTGGCTTCCTTCAGCTTTTATATCTCCTCCTTGATCTTTTTGAAAAATATCTCATTATAAGTAAAGAGTCTCTATCTACTTTGTTTGGCATCATCTTGCATAAGAATAGTGTTTTGACAAATTTTAGGATCTACTCCTTTGAGATCTTTGTAAGACCATGCAAAAACAACCCTGTATTCTTTCAAAGTTATGATGAGGATCTCTTCCTCTTCTTGAGACAAATCCATCTCTATGTAAGTTGGTTTTGGTTCTTCCTCAGGACCTGCTAGGTCAATCTTTTTGGCATTTTGTAGGCATTCGTAGGATTTCCTTGGTTCCTTAGGTTGTCTCATGGGTTGTTCTACAGTGATCCTTTCATCCGATAGAGTATACTTTTTGTAATGTGATAGAACATTGATAGCCCATTGTTTGTCATTGTTGGATTCCAGTTTAGTGGTCCATACCTCTTTCAAGGTTCTTGTATTTAGCTTTTTGCTCTGTTTTCATCATTGAAGGTTCCTTTTCTTTAGTTTCATCAACTTTTTACAGTTTTTGTTTTGTGTTGGGTTGTCATTTCACATTCTTGTCCTTTTTTGAGATGTGGTATTTGTCGGTGGTTTTATCTTTGATACAATCCTTAGTGTTAACCATCATCAAAAATTGTGTCTTGTCTTCTATCTTTGGTACGTTTTGATTTCTTATTAGTTTATTCTCTTGTTTCTTTCAATATATCTGTTGTCGTCTTTGATGCTGATTAGAAAACTCAAGAAACTTCTCTTTCCCTCCTCACAGCAGTAGTTTTGCTCTATCATGCTCTTTTTTGAGCCATATTTCTCTATGGTAAGATTTTTCTCCTCTAGGTCATCTGCAACATCATAATAGTGATCAAAGTTATTGTTCATCCAATATTACAATAGTTACCATTTGGATTGGAACAATGTTGTAGCCTTCTTTGTCACAAAACAAGGTTAACGTAGACTCATTGACACACATGTCCATGCTAGCCAAACTTTAGTCCACTCAAATGGCTTGAACAAATGTTCAGGAAAGGGTTCTGGTATGTAATTAGCATCCTTTACTTCTCAATCCAAGAAGCAATCTTCCTGTCGTAAACTATGATTCTCTAAAGCTCCACACATCCAAATTGGAGTGTCTTTGTTCAACCACGATGGTAATTTAGTCTCGGTCGATGTTTCAAAATCAAGATCTTAGATTTGTATTTTTAGGACATCCTTGTACAAGTGATCTTTCAAATTTACATGTGTAATTGATCCCACTTGTTCCAAGTATACATAATCATTTTCCTTCCCAGTCTTGGATCAATTGAATCTGTCCCATAAAAGGTAGTCCCAAAATGATTTCATAGTTCAATTTTATCCCAAAATCTACAATGGCAAATGTTTGTTGGTAGTCAATCTCACATGAGCTGACTATCACGTTTTCCAACAATCCCATGGGTCTTTCAATGTGCCCATCTTCCAGTTGTAGTTTTGTTCTTGTCTACCTAATTACAAGTCTTTCCTAGGCTTCTCACATTGCTTTTGTTCCTATTGAAATACCTGCCAATATCACCATGGTGGTTACATCATCATATTACACAAGAAGAGTTGTTTTTCCTTCGCTTCCTTTGCAATAATCTCCCACCTTGTTCATAAGAGCATATTTGACAAGTTTACCCTAAGATTCTTTTAAGTGCAACTCTTTGGCTTTTCCTTTTGTTAGCCCTGTTATCCCCACTTTATCTACAGTCCTTTGCAAATCCTTCCATACATGCAGTCTAATCTTCAACGACTCACCCAATGTTATGGTACTGCAGGTTCTCCACATCTAGAGTCTGATTTTCCCAATTTTCTCATACCAAGCACGAAGATATTGCTTCAACCCATACAAAGCTTTCTTACATTTGCACACTTTATCTTCCTACCCTTTAATGACAAAACCGCGAGGCTGCATTACATAAACTTCCTCGAATATGTCACCATTTAAGAAAGTAGTATAACAATATCTGATTGACGTACATCCCATCCAAAATGAGCTACCAATGCACATAGAAACTCACAGTACTCATACAACAAGTTGGAGCAAAAGTCTCTTCATAATCTATTCCTTTCTACTGTGCATAAAATTTTGTAACAAGTCGAGCCTTATAGCGATCAATCTCACCATCTGGTTTACGTTTGTAAACCCACTTTGTACCAATGGCCTTTTTGCCAAGAGGCAAATCACATAAAGTCCATGTGTCATTTTCTATAAGTGCGTCATATTTTAATTGCATGGCAATCATCCAATTTTCTAAATTTTGTGCTTCACCGTAAGACAAAGGTTCCTCTACATCACATAAGCTAAAAACAGCCAAAGCATAACAATTTGATGGTATGCACCAGCCATTTTGGCATACCTCTAGCTTCCTCATTTTCAGCCCTTTCCACATCAAGTACATCATGCACATCTGCATCAGTAATATGATGATCCTTAGCATTTTCAGAAACCCCCATAGGTTGTACATTGAGGAATTTACGTTCAAGTTTCCACCACTGAAAAGAGTCAATAAACTGTCATAAATGTCTTGTGAGATTACATTATTGTCTCTAGTACATGACAACAAGGACTGAACAGAATCTTCCACAAACACAACATCTCGTGAAACCGAGATACGCTTTGTTTGTGGACCAAGTCTAGCAGGTGCAGATACATACAAAAAGTTCTTTTTTATCCGAGGTAAATAAAGTGCATCAACAAGTGTGAAAGAATTGCCAGTTGCAGTAGTCAGCACAATCTTTCCAACTCCATGGACCAGATAAGAGGCATTGTTAGCATAAGTGATTGTATTCCAATGAGGGACTACCTTGAGAGAGGTAAACAAGTCACGATGCAAGGTAATGTTCTTTGTAGCACCACTATCAAAGTACCACACTTGAGAATCTGCAGCAATTGACATACATGCATCGCCGACATAAGGATCATAAGTGCACTCTGCACTAAATTCCCACTCTGCATCTACATCAGGATCACAATCTCTTTTCACAAAAGATTCTACAATGGTTGCACTTGTAGTGGAACCTGCCTCTTTCTTCTTAGCCTCTTTTGCCTTCAATTTTGGACACTGCTTGATCAAGTGATCATTAGCTTTGCAATAATGGAAATGCATCTTATTTTTTCCCTTTTCACCAAAATTCCCAAATGAGGTGTTGCCAGCAAAAGGGTTAGGAACATATATTTTCCACTCGTTGAAGAACCATGAGAAGTGGCTACATTGCTGGTACCACCTTTTCTTTGAGCAACAATAAAAGCATGTTCAACTGCATGTTGTTTATCCATGTTCTTTCTTGAAAGTGACTCCTCCAATGGCAGTATGCATAATGCATCAAACTTGACAACCTCGGGATTTCCTTGGGTCATAAGTCTCCAAGTACTAGAAAAAGTCTCGAAAGAATCTGGCAAATCATCAAGAAATTGTGCACAATGGAAGTATCTCAAATGACTTCACCTGTAGAAATGAGTTGCTCATTTATATCCTTGATACCAGCAAGGAAAGTTTCCATGTCATCTTCCTCATGCATAATCTTTGATTCCAACTCTATACGCAACAATGCAATTTTAGCCTCATTGTGACTTGCATAAAGACCAACCATAATACTTGTTTAGCTAATTTAGCTGAGCGAATGTGAGGGGTAATAGTGTGCTTCATAGAAAATACGATTAAAGCATGAGCCTATGCATCTCTAA
This sequence comes from Adiantum capillus-veneris, assembly GCF_014529385.1. NCBI lineage: Eukaryota > Viridiplantae > Streptophyta > Polypodiopsida > Polypodiales > Pteridaceae > Adiantum > Adiantum capillus-veneris. The sequence continues at coordinate 105,490,909 of NC_140958.1, forward strand.
CATCCCAACGATCCTGCTCAACCATAGAAAAAACAACTATAGCAGCAACAATCCTACCACCAAAACTTGCAACATCCTCAACATCACTTGTATACATAGAACCAGGACGTACATCAATGGCCTACACAACATTCCAAACTCCCTTTGACAAAAGAACATGCTGCATCATGTAAGACCACATTGGGTAATTCATCCACATATAGAACAACGATGAGAAGTACATCACCATCACGCTTCACATACAAAGTGCTTCCTGTTGGGCTGTTATGAAAGCCTCAATTGACCAAATGAGTGTCAAATTTCTCATACCAAGGAAGAGATTTCCTCAACCCATACAAATCTTTCTAACATTTGCACACTTTATCCTCTTGTCCTTTCTTGACAAAACCGCGAGGCTACGTTACATAAACTTCCTCAAATATGTCACCATTGAAGAAAGCATTAACAATGTCTGATTGATGTACATCCCAACCAAAATGAGATACCGATGCACATAGAAAATTCAGGGTAGTCATACGACAAGTGAAAGCAAAGGTCTCTTCATAATATATGCCTTTCTGTTGTGCAAACCTTTTGCAACAAGTCAATCCTTATAGTGATCAATTTCACCATTCGGCTTGCGCTTCAACTTGTAAACCCTCTTTGTACCAATGGCCTTTTTGTCAGGAGGCACATCACATAAAGTCCATGTGTCATATTTTATAATTGCATCATATTATGATTTCATGGGAGCCATCCATTTTTTTGAATTCTGTGCTTCATCAAAAGATAGAGGTTCCTCAACATCACATAAGCTAGAAATAGCCAAAGCATAACAATCTGATGCATAAGATACATAGCAGAACCTGAATGAGTATGACTAGACAAAGGTGCATCCAATTTACTATCATGCAAAATATGCACCATCCATTTTGGCATACCTCTAGCATGCTCATTCTCGACCTGTCCCTTTCCTCATCAAGTACATCATGTACATCTGCTGTAATGGAAATGGACTATGAACATTGAGAATACTGGAATTAAGGAAACTATAGTGAGCATTTTTATGAGAATACTTTGAGAAAATAGAGGGTGAACTTGATTAGAGGTAGAAACATAACCAATATACTTAATTAACTTGGCATGAACAATACTTTGCAAGAGAGAGAATTAGAGAACTTGACAATAGTTAATGACTGAATGTATGTGGAGCCGGTCCCCCCTCCAAAAGGCTTTTGTATTATAGTTTCTCCCATAAAGTGAGACTTGGTACAATACAAGCTTTGTGTTCCTTGAAACCTTGATGGTGCAATGAAGATAGAGAACTTCATGCACCACAATTATGCCCATAACTTAGCTAATTGAAAGCTTTAACTTGTCCCTGGCCTCAGTCCCAAGACCTCAAACACCTTCAAAGGTGGAGAGAGCTAACAGGGAATGAGGGTAGGGAAGAGGAAGAAGAAGTATTCTTACGAGAAAGAAATAGTTCTTCACTTGTCATCACTCTTGTTGCTTACCATAGCATAATAGCATAGTAATGATGATGAAGGAGATGGCAAGCTCAAGCATTGAAGCATGTCTCTTGGTTGGATTTGCATTCCATAGCCATGAGTGTTGGTGTAGGCTCTCAACTTCTCAACAAGCTTGGAGGATGAAGTTCTTGCACTTAGCACTTCACACAATGAGTGTGTGTGTGTGTGGGAGAGAGTATATGCTTCAAGCTAGCCCTCTACTTGCATGGTCAACCCCCTCTTCTAGCTCATGCTTGTGGCTCATTCACTCTCTCAAGCCTAGCCAATCACAAGGCTTGGTCCCTTTGAACAAGTGTCCTCCTTTTCCTTTCGAGAGAGTGGGCTTGATAAATGCTAAAACGATTAATTTAATTAGCTAAATTCCCATTGGACCTCTCTAAGGGTCCAATAGGCTTTAGGTACACCATGAGGGCAACCTAGCTAGGGGCTTGACATGTGTCCCTTTTTCCTCTTTGAGCAAGGGGTGCCCTTTGGGTGAGGGAGTAGTCACTCAACACCACCCCCTACTCTCATGGCTCACCCCTCCTTTGTAGGCATTGGTTTGACTTTCAAGCCCTCGGGCACCTTGGCCCCCAACATGCTTAAGCACGTCTAACACCTTAGTCACAAGCATGGGATTAGTAAGAGTATGGGCTCTCTCTCTCTCTCTCTCTCTCATCCCCTAGCTTCAAGGGCTTGCCCCCTACTTGTAGGGATTGGATTTGAAATTTCAAGCACATGCCTAGCTTAAGAATTCACCTTAGCTCTCAAGCATCTCATGCACTTTAATCATCAAGAACCTCAAGCATAGGCCTAGTTTAACCTAAGGTATAAAGACTTTTAGCACTGACCTTTGGAGGTCTTTTTATGAAGCTAACCCTAAGGTCTTCCAAGCTCCATTATACAAACATTGTTCTTCAGTAGACCATCTCCTTGTGAGCCCTTGCTGAGATGGAACCATCTCCTTTTGGCCCCGTGTTGATCTTGGCCTAAAAAGACATATCTAATTCTAGCTCTTGTTTCCCTTTTATTTCTCCATATTAAATGATCAGTTTAACATGAGAAAATCATTTGGTAACTAGATATTAGATTTTATGACATTACCTCGCCCTCGAAATCATAATCATCTTCGACTATGAGGTAGAGAAGATGAAGTCTTGGTTATTAGTCCATTTGTCATAGCGGGTAGAGGATCCCTTTTCACCCTTCAACATCATTCCAGAATGGGTGACTAGTCCATTTGGTGCTTGGAAGCGTAGCTACCGCAAGCCTGTCTGCTCTTTAGTCCATATCCAAGACAAACATGAGTCTAAGCATGCATACTACACTTAAATTTGTGCACAATAAAAAGAGAATTAGTCTTATAAGACAAAAACATTGATAATTTAAAAGAAACATTTACATTTTTTTACTCTAATGTAGCATTGTAAGCATTAACAAGGTTCATACTATCCTTAAGTTGTGTTCCTTGCTTTTATCTATCATCTTCAAAAGGATAGTTTTTGAACTTAATAAGATACCGTCGGATAATCTTACCATGTCATAGTACCTTGTCCTCATGTCGAAGGATAGCTTCGGGTTTAGCACCTCTTCTTGATCTTCGATTTTTGGGGGTCTTCAATAATTGGGTTTTTTGGTGGCTCTCCTTTGTAAGGCTTGAGTAGGCTCACATGAAAAGCATTGTGTATGAGCCAATGATTGGGCAACTTGAGCTGATAGGCCATCTTATTGATTAGTCTTAAAATTTGAAAAGGACCATAGTATCTTTTTGCTAATTTAGCATAATACTTTTGGTGGCCAGTAGGATTTTTGCTCGTAGTTTGCCGTGATCGAGCCTTGGGAAACTTAAGTAAGACCCAATCATTTTATTTGAATTTTAAGGCTTTTCTGTGTTTGTTAGCAGTAGCTTTTTGCCTTTGTTGGGAGATGGATATAGCCTCCTTAATCTTTTGAAAAGATTCTTGTAGGTCTCATCTATACTCATCAGCCCACGAAGACTTCCCATGTACATTAAGTAGCAAGGTAATTTTAGGCCTTCCCTCTATGATTTCAAAAGGTGCCTTTCCTGTAGAAGTATGGACAATGTTATTGTATGCATACTCTACAAGTGGTAGATACTTCTCCCATTGTGAGTGTCGATCTACTTCTGTAAACATAGGTCTTTAATAGATCGAGAATTGTAAGGTTAGCTATCTCACTTTGGCCATCCGTTTGTGGGTGATAGGCCAAAGAGAAATTCAACCTTGTACCTAGATTTTCAAAGAGACCCTTCCAAAAGTTATTGGTCATTCTAGGATCTCTATCTAACACGATGGATGTTGGCAATCCATGGTGTTTTAAAATTTGTGATATGAAGAGGGTTTCCATTTGGTGTGCCTTAATAGTCTTTTTGACAAGAATAAAGTGTGCTTGCTTGCTAAATCTATTGACTATTGTCCATATTCCAATATTCCCATGGATAGACTTGGGTAATCCAAAGATAAAATCCATGGATATACTCTCCCATGGTAAATTAGGGATTGGCAATGGTTGGAGTAATCCAAGTTGCTTCCCTCTTACTTTTTCTTTTGGCATATCACACATTTGGATACATACTCTTGTATGTCCACTTTCATGGTGTGCCACTAAAAATATGTCTCTACTCCTCGAAGAGTAGGTTGATTCCCTCTATGCTCCACATAGGGAGGAGCATGGGATTCATACATCACTTTCTCACGAAGGGAGCGAGTAACACATAGCCTGTTTTTGCCATGGAGAAGATAACCATCCTGCAAGGTGAATGGTTCCTCTTTCTTCCCTTAGGCAAGGGCTGACATTATGTCTTTAAAATCAGGGTTAGCAGCATACTCATCTATCATGGAAGATAGATCATTGTGAGTTGCTATAGACACCACGTTTGCCCTTGGTCGTCGTGATAGTGCATTGGCCACTTGATTATGCTTACCAGCAATATGAGCAATATGAAAATTGAATTGCGAAAGAAAATGTGCCCACCTCATTTGTTTGTCGGTGAGCTTGGTTTGTGTCATGAAGTACTTAAGACTTTGGTGGCCCGTTCGTAAGATGAATGGATAGTGCTTCCAAGTGTCGAGGGCATGTAGGTCAGCTAGTAGCTCCTTCTCATAGATGTTGAATAATCACTCATCAAAATTAAGTCTTCTGACTCTCATATGCTATGCCATGCCCTTCTTGAAGAAAAACTGCTCCAAGAAAATCTCCACAAGCATCACATTGGACCTCAAATGGTTTTGAGAGATCCAGTAGTGTAAGTATGGGTTGAGAGGTAAGATTTTCTGTAAGCTTCCCAAAAGCACTTTTCTCTTTAGCAGTCCATATGTACTTAACATTTTTCTTGGTCAAGTCATGTAGTGGTCCTGCTATTTGGGAGAATTTAGCTATGAAGCGTCTATAGTATGCACACATACCAATAAAGATTCGTAGCTCATGTAGATTCCTTGGACTAGGCCATTCTTTTATTACCTCAAGCTTGGCTGGGTCCATATGGATACCATCTTGAGAGATGATATGACCTAGGTATTGAATCTCTTGGAGGAAAATTTCACTTTTCTTTTGGTTAATGAAAAGTTTATTCTCCTTCACAGCTTGAAAAAATACCTGGAGATGTTGCTTATGCTCCTCCAAAGATTTGGAATAGATGATAATGTCATCGAAGAACACTCAAGCGAACTTGCAGTAGGGTCTAAAGATTTTCTCGATTAGACGGTTAAACGTGACTGGAGCATTTGTCAAACCAAAAGGCATGACAAGATATTCATAAAGACCAAACGTTGTACGGAACCCGGTCTTTACGATATCTTCATCCACTATCCTTATTTGATGATAGACACTTTTAAGGTCAATCCTATTGAAGTAGGTCAAACCTTGTAGCTTATCAAACAGATCTTCTACCCGCAGTAAGGGAAATCTGTTTTTGATAGTGATACGATTTAGTGCTTGATAGTCCACACACATGCGGTATGTGCCATCTTTCTTTTGCACTAAAAGGTCTGGAGAACAAAAGGGAGAGGAGCTAGGCCTCACCATACCCTTGTCTACCAGCTCATGCATTTGTCTCCTAATCTCCTCTTGTTGAGCTTGAGAAACTCTATAAGGAGGTTTATTAGGCGGTGAGATCTTGGGTAGGATCTCTATCATATGGTCATCATCCCCTCGTTTCGGAGGTGACTCCGTAGGAATGCGTTTGAGACCTTTTCCAAGCAGGGTAGGATTTGCAATGTCCTCTCCTCTTGTATTCTCTAGGAGATTTAATTGTTGCTTTCGTCGGAAGAGGAGGAAGGTGAAGAAGAAGGAGAAGAGGGTGACCTCTTTCTTGCCTGAAGTTGTTGGGTAACTTTGGCTTGCAAGGCAGGGTTGCCCGTAGCTTGTTGCAACCTAGTAACAAAATAGTTTACAAACATTGGGGCATGATCAATAGCAGCTTCATGTGCAAAATCAAAGTTGTCAATATTCATTCTACTCTCTTGATTATTGTCATCCATGCTAATTAAAATGATGTACATGCTACTTTGCACTTTGGTACCCTCATAACCTTAGTGGCTACTCTTCTTTACCTTGAAAATTAGCTCTAATAGTTTAGAGACTGTTGATTGCAAAGAGTAGTGGAGAGGGTCTAACATTGCCCGATTGAGTATGGTTCCTGTTGAGCTTGCTAGTAGCTCAATAATGGTTAAGCCAAAGGCAAGCCCTGAGAGACTCCATTATTAAGTCTATAGTGCCCATTGGTGTACCTCGAACTAAGTACATTTCAACTGGGATATTAGATCCCTGTCCCATTTACCCTCTTGTAATGAACAGGTCCAACCTTTCATGGACAACTTAAGGACCTCTCTTCTTAAGCAAGAAAAGAGAAACCAATAGCTCTCATACCAATGTAATGGAAATGGACTATGAACATTGAGAATAGCAAAATTAAGGAAACTATAATGAGTATTTTTATGAGAATACTTTGAGAAAATAGAGGGTGAACTAGATTAGAGGTAGCAGCATAACCAATATACTTAATTAACTTGGCATGAAAAATACTTTGCAAGTGAGAGAATTAGAGAACTTGACAACAATTGAGGACGGGATTTATGTGGAGCTGGTCCCCCCTCCAAAAGGCTTTTGTATTATAGTTTCTCCCATAAAGAGTGTTGGGATTAAAGCTTAAGTGGTCTCTTATACGGATATGGCCGGCCGCCCGCCTAGCTCGCTTATCACTAACTCTTTGTATATACTCACTTATACTTGTGTGAATAATAAGATTTGGGAGATAACCCTTCAACAAATTCTCTACGTACTGTGTAAGCTCTCTGTCTGTGTATCTCTATGTGTGTGTGTGTGTGAGTGTGTGTGTGTGTGTGTGTCGATCTAAGCTCCGCTTTGTGACTTCAATTGGTATCAGAGCAAGGTTCAATGCGTTTTCGTGTAATCGCGCGTGCGCCGCACTTTTCAAATAGATTCTCAACCCGAAGCTTGGAAATTCACAGTCGGCGTTCTGGGAGTATTTCCAGTAGGTGACCTACAGTTTTACCCCCCTTTCGAAGCTGTTTATGCCCTCAGAATTTCGTTCTGAGCACTACACCAGAAGATAGGTTTCAATCGCAAAGAAACCCGTCTTGTGTAGATTGGCAAGCAGGATGTGGTCGGCATCAATATCGGCATCGATATACATCACTCATTAGTCTTCAAAGCATCATCTATAGACCAGGTACACATATATATCATCAGATATATATATTAACAGTCTGCATTGCTACTTCTTGTGCTTGCCAGGTTCCAGGGGAGGTGTGGCCATACGACGGCTTGACACCACTGGCATGTATTGCAGATTGATGTACTGTGATTGTGGGTCTGTTAGTTGTGAGTCAACTAGCAGACAGACCGCCACAACGGTCATAGGACAGTGATTGGTCTATTGTAGGATGTATGCTAGTTCTAGGCAGTTTGCTGAGCCATCTGAGAGGGTCCTGTGTGAGGTTTTTTGAAGCCAAGCACTGGGGCTAGGTTACCCAGTGTGAGGTGGATTAGGTTGCTGGAGTTCCCCTCTACACGCATCTTCTTCGGTAACGTTTATCCCATTGGATGTATGACTTTGTGTAGACACTGGATTGCATCTTATGCGTCAGGCCATTGAGGCATTGTTCAGGGTTCAGTCTTGAGACAGATACAAGTTTTGTTATCGCCTAGACAGGAGACAGTGTATGCTTACAGGATAGCATATTACAGAGATTTTTTAGATTTGTCACTGGTCAGCTATTTATGGTTGTTTTTTAGCTATCTTTTGGTTTCCAGAGCTCAATTTACAGGGGAGACTCTGTCAAATTTTTTCAAAATACTGACAGTTCTTGAGGATAGGTGTTTAGCTTATTGTTTACAACTTGTTTATTGTGTACAGAGGCCAGTTTACAGAGGAAACTCTGTCGGATTTTTCCCAGGAGTAAACAGTTTGGCAGACATGGCATCTTCTCAAAGTGAGACTCTTTACAACATAAAGAAGCTGGATGGCACAAACTTTCCAGTCTGGAAGAAGCGGATTTGGCAGGTTTTGGTGCAGAAAAAACAAGTGAAGCCACTGAAGCTCAAAGGGGAGAGACCAGAAGGTATGGTTGAAGATGAGTGGGAAGAGCTTGATGAGTTAGCTTGTTCCACAATCATGTTGACACTGGCAGAAAATGTTTGCTTCAACGTAGCAGAAGAGACTACAACGTATGGCGTATGGCAAAAGCTATGTGGTATGTACGAGAAACAAAGTGCTGCTTCTCAGATTTACTAGCTCAAGAAATTGGTGGATTTGAAGATGAAGGAAGGGACAGCCATGTCAAATCATCTCAATGAATTTCACACAATTTTCAGCCAGTTAACAGAACAGGAGATAGTTTTTCCAGATTCAGTGAAGGCTATGTTTCTCTTAATCACTTTGCCAGTTGGGATACTTTTTGCACAGCGTTAAGTAATTCTGTCATGCCAGAAGGTCTTACAAGTGCAAATGTAGAAGGCAGCTTGCTCACAGAGGAAGTGAACAGGAAGAACATTAACAAAGGCAAAGGCAATAGTGCTTTGGTCGTTCGAGGGAGACAACAGTTTAAAGAGAAGAAGGGTAAGAAGGCACAAAACCGAAGTAAGTCTCGTGACTCGAAGTCAAAGGATGACATAGAATGCTACCATTGTGGCAAGAAGGGTCACATGAAGAGAGACTATACGAAGTGGAAACAAGAAAAAGGCAAAACAAAGAGTTCGGAGCAAGATGAAAAGAAGAGTTCAGTGAAGATTGAAGAGGTGAATGTCACAGGATCTGGTTCAGACAGTGATTCTGGTATAACAGTTGGTGACATCTTCCTCACAAGCAATCTTGATTCTGTTTTCTTGACTGCAGAGGATGGACATGCTATGAGTGATTGGATTATCGACTCAGGGGCATCTTTACATGTGTCTCCACACAAAGAGTGGTTTACATCATATGTGACTACTAAAGATTATGTCAGACTTGGCAATGAGCAGGTTTGTGACATACTTGGAGTGGGAGATGTGCAGTTGAAGTTTCTGAATGGCTCTTCTTTATGGCTCAAGAATGTCAGACATGTTCCAGCAATCCGAAAGAGCTTGATCAGTACAGGGAAGTTGGATGATGCGGGTTATGTGACAGTTTTTGGGAACAACGCTTGGAAGATCTCCAAAGGTTCGATGACTGTAGCACATGGCAGCAAGTCAGGAACTCTGTATACTTTACATGCTTCAGAGGTTAAAAACCATGTAATTAATGTGATTGAGCAACCAAGTGTGTCACTGTGGCATCGTAGGCTGGGACATATGTCAAAAAGAGGAATGGAAATACTTTCTCATTATGGTTATTTGCATGGCTTTTCATTTCAAGATTTTGAATTTTGTGAGCATTGTGTTTATGGTAAGCAAACACAGGAACCACATAGATCAAAGAGGAATCGTAGGACGAACGGTTAGATCTTGTGGACACTGATCTATGTGGACCAATGCCTAGTTTGTCACTAGGGGGAGCATCGTACGTTTGTACATTCATAGATGACTATTCTCGCAAAGTATGGGTTTACTTCTTGAAGCACAAGGATGAGGTGCTCAAGGTCTTTAAGACATTCTTGCAGCTTGTGGAGAATCAGAGTGGTCAGAAGCTGAAGTGCTTGAGAACTGACAATGGTGGAGAGTACGTTTCCAAAGCTTTTCAAGACTTTTGTGAAGCAAAAGGGATAAAGATGGAACTTACTGCACCATACAATCCTTCAAAAAATGGAGTTGCAGAACGTATGAATAGGACCATACAAGAGAAGGTCAGAAGCATGTTGTCAAATGCTGAGTTGCCTGATGGATTTTGGGCGGAAGCAGTGGCTACAGTAGTCCATTTGATCAACAGGTCTCCTAGTAGGGTTCTGGATAAAAGTGAAGTGGCCGAGATGCTATGGACATGCAAGGCACCTTCGTATAAGCATCTCAAAGTCTTTGGTTGTGAAGCTTATAGCCATATTCCTAAGGAGTTCAGGAATAAGTTAGAACCAAAGAGCAAGAAGTTTATATTTCTTGGCTACGGAGAATCGGGCAAGATGGGTTACCGGCTTTGGGATCCCGAGTCCAGAAAAGTTATCCATAGGAATGATGTGCATTTCAATGAAGCCAAGTTTCACGCTAAGCCAGAGAAGACAGAGGAGATCAAAAGAGTTGTCTTCATGGAAGATGGACCTAGTGCTAGCACATCAAGACAGCATGGTCAGGCTCAGGAACAGCCTATAGTGGCTAGAGAGGTAGAATCAGTTGTGATGAGACGTTCTGAGCGTGTCTCCAAACCACCTGATTGTTATGAGCCACCTCTAAATTATGTCATGCTCACGGATTGCGGAGAACCATCTTGTTACAAGGAGGCTTTACAAGTGGTTGACTCGAAAAAATGGCAGTTGGCCATGCAATCAGAGATGAAGGCTTTGCATAAGAATCAAACGTGGGATTTGGTTCAATTGCCAGAGGGCAAGAAAGCTCTACCTTGTAAAGTGGGTTTACAGGTATAAGCTTACTCCTCATGATGGACAGCCAAAATACAAAGCACGGTTGGTTGCTAAGGGTTTTAAGCAAGAACACGAAATAGATTTTGATGAAGTCTTTTCACCAGTTGTCAAGATGACAACATTGAGAAGTGTACTTGCTTTGGTTGCCAAACATGATCTGCATTTACATCAGATGGATGTGAAAACAACATTTCTTCATGGAGATTTGCATGAGGAGGTTTATATGCAACAGCCAGAAGGGTATGATGAGAAAGGCAAAGAGAAATTGGTATGTTGTTTGAGAAAGAGTCTCTATGAAAAAGAGAAGTTTCACCAATTTATGCTTTCTCAAGGATACAAGAAGTGAGATAGATCATTGCCTGTATACTCGACAAGCTAAGGATGGTAGCTTGATAATCCTCATCTTGTATGTGGATGACATGTTACTTGCTGGTAGACAAATGGCAAAAATTTTAGCTCTTAAGTCAAAAATGGCAAAGGTTTTTAACATGAAATACATGGGTGAGGCAAGTCATATACTGGGTATGCGTATCCAGCGAGATAGGTCAAAGAAGATGCTTTACTTATCTCAGGAAGAGTATAATGACAAGGTGTTGCAACGTTTCCATATGGATAGGGGAAAGGCATTGATGACACCATTGCCATCATATGTGAAACTAAGCAACCAAGATTGCCCACAGTCTGAGGTGGAAAAGGTTGAAATGGATTCGGTGCCGTATGCGTCTGCATGTGGGAGTTTGATGTATGCAATGATTGCTACACGTCCGGATATTGCATTTGCAGTGGGAGTGGTTAGCAGATATATGTCAAATCCCGGCAAGAAACATTGGGAGGCAGTGAAAGGTATCATGAGATACTTAAAACATACAAAGAGTATGCACATATGCTATGGTAGTCAGGATTTGAGTGTCAGAGGATACACTGACTCAGATTATGCAGGAGACTTGGATAAGAGGAGATCTACATCAGGCTATGTCTTTACATTGGCTAGAGGTGCCATATCATGGCGATCTCGATTACAAGATTGTATTACGCAGTCTACTACAGAAGCTGAGTATGTTGCAGCAAATGAGGCATGCAAAGAAGCTATTTGGCTTGGTAGATTGGTAGCAGACTTGGGAATCAAAGTAGATATGCCAGAGTTATATTGTGATAGTCAAAGTGCTATACAATTGGCAAAGAATCCAGTGTTCCATTTGAAGACTAAGCATATTGATGTGAAATATCACTTCATTAGGGAAGTACTTGAAGACAAGCAGATACAACTGTTGAAGATCCACACCAAGGACAATCCTGCTGATCTACTCACAAAGGGACTTCCAGGAGAGGGCTTTGTGCATTGTCGTGAGTTATTGGGCATTGGATAGATGGCAGCCATGTAAATCTTTGTACATTTATGCTCATAGATTTACAGTTACTTAAAGTGCCACATTGGACTTTAAGTGGGAGGTTGTTGGGATTAAAGCCCAAGTGGCCTCTTATACAGATATGGATGCCCGCCCGCCTAGCTTGCTTATCACTAACTCTTTGTATATACTCACTTATACTTGTGTGAATAATAAGATTTGGGAGATAACCCTTCAACAAATTCTCTACGTACTGTGTAAGCTCTCTGTCTGTGTATCTCTATGTGTGTGTGTGTGTGTGAGTCGATCTAAGCTCCGCTCCACGACTTCAAAGAGAGACTTGGTACTATACAAGCTTTGTGTTCCTTGAAACCTTGATGGTGCAATGAAGATAGAGAGCTTCATGCACCACAATTATACCCATAACTTAGCTAAATGAAAGCTTTAACTTGTCCCCGGCCTCAGTCCCAAGACCTCAAACACCTTCAAAGGTGAAGAGAGCTAGCAAGGAATGAGGGTAGGGAAGAGGAAGAAGAAACATTCTTACGAGAAAGAAATAGTTCCTCACTTGTCATCACTCTTGTTGCCTAGCATAACATAATAGCATAGTAATGATGATGAAGAAGATGGCAAGCTCAAGCATTGAAGCATGTCTCTTGGTTGGATTTGCATTCCATAGCCAAGAGTGTTGGTGTAGGCTCTCAACTTCTCAACAAGCTTGGAGGATGAAGTTCTTGCACTTAGCACTTCACACAATGAGTGTGTGTGTGTGGGAGAGAGTATATGCTTCAAGCTACCCCTCTACTTGCATGGTCAACCCCCTCTTCTAGCTCATGCTTGTGGCTCATTTGCTCTCTCAAGCCTAGCCAATCACAAGCCTTGGTCACAACTAGCAGTAGATGTAGCCTTTCGACAAGTGTCCTCCTTTCCCTTTGAGAGAGTGGGCTTGATAAATGCTTAAACAATTAATTTAATTAGCTAAATTCTCATTGGACCTCTCTAAGGGTCAACCAACAGGCTTTAGGCACACCATGAGGGAAACCTAGCTAGGGGCTTGACATGTGTCTCTTTTTCCTTTTTGAGCAAGGTGTGCCCTTTGGGTGAGGGAGTAGTCACTCAACCCCACCCCCTACTCTCATGGCTCACCCCTCCTTTGTAGGCATTGGTTTGAATTTCAAGCCCTCAAGCACCATAATACATTTAGAGACATTTTCAACCATAGACAGAAATTGCTTGAAGCACATAAACACCTCAGACTTTGCCTTAAGCGGATACACCCATGCATGCTTGGAGTAATCATCAATGAAAGTCACAAAGTAAAGGTATTTGCCCAAGGACGGAGTTTGCATGTGCCCACAAACATCACTATGCACAAGCTGTAATCTGCATGTATCGCTAACTAAACCATCCTTTGGAAACTTCAAATGCTGCATCTTACCCAAAATATAGCCTTCACAAACATGCTTAACATGTGCTTCAAGAGGCGACAAAGAAGCAACTACATTAAATTTTTGCAAGGGCAACATACTAGCAAAATTCAGATGTCCAAAACGTGCATGACAAAGTTTTGCATCTGAAATAGCCTTAGAATCCACAACTGCATTTACAAAAATCTGCCCACACTTGTCATACAAAGTGACCTTATATAGCTCATGACGTAAAATGCTTGATGCAACAATCTCATCACCAATCTGAGATCATGGAATGTACATCTGTCATCCACAAATTTCACAACTAGACCAAGTCTAGGAAGTGCAGAAACATACAAAAGGTTCTTCTTGACCCCACCTACACAAAGTGCATCAACAAGTTTGAAAGAACTGCCATTCACAGTAGTCAACACAATCTTTCCAACTCCCTTGATCGGATAAGAGGTATTGTTGGCACAAGTGACTAAATTCTTTTATGAGGAACATCCTCGAGAGAGGTAAACAAGTCACGAGATGAGAGGTAATGTGCTTTGTAACACCACTATCAAAGTACCACACATGAGAATCTGCAGCAACTGACATACATGCATCATGGACATAAGGATCATCAGTGCATTCTGCACTAAAATCCCATTCTATAGATTTTGTATCAACATCAACATCACAATATCCTTTCACAGAAGACTCAACAATAGCTGCATTTGTAGTGGAACTAGCCTCTTTCTTCTTAACCTCTTTTTCCTTCAACTTAGGACACTGCTTGATCAAGAGATCATTAGCTTTACAATAATGGAAACCCATCTTCTTTTTGCCCTTTTCACTAGAATTCCCAGACAAATTGCTGCCAACAGAAGCATTAAGAACATGTGATTTACCACTCACAGAAGAACCATGAGAAGTGTCTACATTACTGTTATCACCTTTTCTTTGAGCAACAATAAAGGCCTCTTCAAGTGCATGCTATTTAGCCCTCTCTTTTTTGGAAAGTGAGTCTTGCAGCAACAATGTGTATAATGCATCAAACTTGACAACTTCTGTATAGCTATTATAGTTTCAAATCATGCCAAAAATTAGATAAAATGCTACTAAAAGTTCCCAAGATTCTTGCCATAGTCTATCATACCGCCCTTTTTGTTTGTCTATAGAGTTTTTTCTTTCAATATCTCTATACTACTTTTGAAACTCTACCATTGTTTTCTCTTGACCTTGCCATAGTTTTATGCTTTAATATTGCATCATCTACGTCACAAGGAGCTTTTCAACACCATAAAGACTACTAATAGAAATTTCTCTTAGTGAAAAGAGAAGATTCAAGATGTTCTTGTCTAAAAGAAGTAGTTAAAACCATTGTTTGGTTTGACATTAGCTTGCTACCATGTGTGATAAGAATTGTCTTGAGCTAGATGCATTGGCAAAGTCTCCTCTTAGTCTAGACTCTACGCTTAGAAGAGCAGGTTTGTCTCGTAGTGAATAATGCGAAGACCATTGAGTCCTTATGGACAAAGCTTGGTCAAACACTTATAAGAATGAAGCTTTTGCAAATACGATCTACCTTTGAAAAAGCTCTTTGATTTGAGGATGAAAGAAGGCAAGGCTATTGTTTTTCAGTTGAATGAGCTCAATATCATTTTAAGCTAGTCGCAGGCTCAAAAGCAAAACTTGGATGAGGTAGCAAAAGCTATGTGTCTAATATGCTCATTCTGTTCATCAAGGAATACATATGTGACCATTGTTAGTAACTCTACACTATTAATGGTACCCTAAAGTTTTATGATGTGGTTGGCAGCTTACTTTTTGAAGAGATCAGATCAAAGTTTGTGGATCGAGGCAAGTTCAGTGCTCTCCTCAATGTTGAACAAGGTAGAAATAAATTTAGGGGGAAGCCTTGTGAGCATAGTACATCTCATTGAAATCACAATAAGTGTAGAATAAGAAGGACATTGAATGCTTTCACTATAAGAAGAACGGTTTTATCCAGAAAAATTGTTAAAAGCGCGAGTGTAAGGTCAGATGTACCCACTTTGCACAAATGGGTAAAGAGTGTGATATTTAATGTACCCCAAACATTTGCTAAGGTGAAGTCTCTACTATATTTGCCCAACTAGCCAACTAAGATCGAGAGGCTAGGAAGAACACTTGTAGTTTTCTATAGATAGCTTACACCAAGTACTATAAGATATATGAAAACCATAAGCAATTATTTATTTAAAAACTATCCCACTATTTTAATAGGTTAACATGTTTTTCTATGCAAGTTCTAACATAATTTACCCATTGAAGTTTGGATTTCTTGATATGACCACATTACTTGCTTGTATATCTATCAAATTGCCATAGGATCTTGCAAAATAAGCTTTGAATCTATAGATATCATGTGTAGAAAATTGAAAGTATAAAAAATAGATTACTGTCATTAGGATAGTTCATAAAAACTATACACATGGCAACAAAAAAGCAATAAATCAAATCAAGCTCCTCACCATGTGCTTTGATGGATGTGCAAGAGATATTTTGCAGCATATGAGCAATACTAAACTTACGTTCAAGTCTTTATTAGATCCTAATGTTGGGAAAATATGTGACAAGTTATGATAGTTTATACATAAAAAGTACTATTTTTGTGAGATTGGTTAACAATCAAGAACTTTGAAGTGTGACAAGTCATAATAAGATTGTCTTTACACATAAAGACTTACTCCTTTTGCAAAACTGATTGAATCTAAGGACTTTCCAAACGTTTTTTTACGTAGGCACTAAATCTTGGCTCTCAAGAGTAAATACATCAACAACAATGTGCTATACTATTCATATAAAATGCTTGTTTATAGGCAATCTAAGTATGCACATTGTGCGCCAAAAGAAAATACACCTAAAATTGCATACACCTAGAAGTGAAAAAGAAGAGCAGAAGAAGGGAGAGCGTGATGATAGCAACAAAGAGAAAAAGGGCAAGGCTAAAGTAGAGGAAACCAATATTGTCACTAGTTATGATAGAGGTCCAGTTCAATAGTTAGCCTCTGTATTTGCTCACATACCTTGACATAGATATCATCCTATTCATTTCCATAGCTACTATCTGAACTCGATGATCTCCCTTTTGGATAATTGTCTTTGTAGTGCCATGCCTCTGCTAGCCTCTTGCGTTTTGATGGCTGCTTTTGTGGTGAGGGATCAGATTGTTGCTTCTAAATTTTTTCCATCCCCCTCTTGTTTGTGTAGCATGTGCATGTTCAAAGATGGGAAAATATGCTGGTCCTTTCCTCTCGTGTAGAGTTGACTTCAATTAATGAAAAGTCGCACCCTTTGATTCAATAGCCTTATATTGAGCTCTCTCATGCCTTTAGGAAGGTCTTACCGATTAATATTAGACTATGTATTCGCTCCAACAGGTGCTACTGTGACCATAAATAGTGATGCACACTTAACTGATGGATTGGCTTTGTATAGGAGGTATCCATTGCTTCTTTGAAAAACGGATACCTCCTAGTTGTATAAGATCTAATTTCAAAAAG
Source organism: Adiantum capillus-veneris (assembly GCF_014529385.1). Taxonomy (NCBI): domain Eukaryota; kingdom Viridiplantae; phylum Streptophyta; class Polypodiopsida; order Polypodiales; family Pteridaceae; genus Adiantum; species Adiantum capillus-veneris. The sequence continues at coordinate 105,507,713 of NC_140958.1, forward strand.
AAATGTGCTTCAAAAGGGTCAGTTCATAGTCGTACTATTTCATATGTTCCGAGCTTGTACAACCTTCCTTACACAAATTGATACGATGTTGTCAATTCCATTATCCTCTTAACTCTGCTTAAAGAGTAAGTAGAAGTTAGACTTCCAAACTTTATCATTTTGTAAGCTCCGGGCTTGCTTTATGAGGTTATTTTTGTTTTTGTATGAGACATAAGAAAAAAATGGTATGACTCATACATGGTGTTATCTTATCATAAAACTCGTGTCATCTTGTATCATATTTCTTTTCCTCTTTATTCACGTAAGAGTGGTAGATTGGTTATCTCGATTTACTCTTGAATAATAAGTCTTAATAAATCTATGAAGTCTCTTAAATTTGTTCGTGAGATGTTAAAATTTGGAATTTTTCCTTCTTCTTCTCTCTCATTGTGGTACTCAAGGATAGCACAAGGCATTGTGTATATTTGAGTTAGCTCGCTTAGGTGAGTTTTTTAGCCCGCTTTGACACTAGATTAGAATTAATTCTTTGCATTGAATTGGAAGTTTACCCAACTTCTTTGGTTTGTGATTATGGCAAATAAGTAGTTCAAAAACTTTATGTAAAACACTCCATTTCTCATCCTAGTGAACCCACCCCTTGTATTTGGTCAATTGCTAGCTTCTGGGAAGAATAATAGTGTTATTGGCACACTTTTTTGTAACACTTACATTAGCGGTGGGAAACTAAGGATGAGGAAGAACCCATAGAAAAGATTATGTGAGAGTAAAATCCTGCACTTAGATCGTGACGTGCACCATATACATACACTTGCGCACGGCACACAATGAAGAGAGGGAAATAAATGAGCTTACGCTCACAACAACACCAAACAGAGTTCAACACCCAAGAGAACACAACCTCTGAGTCTCGAACTCCTGACCTTGGGATTGCATCACAAAAGTCTCACTGTTGCCCCTCGAAGATGTAATATACAGCAATGTGCCGTTGTAAATACATGAATGTGTATAAAGTTTCTCTTGCTACCTTCCCCGCGCTCAATTGTTTTTTTTTAATTTTTTTAGAAGAGTTCAACGAGAGAGAGTCATGAAGCCCTCCCTACATGGTCACTTATCTTACTATGGTCATTGAAATTGACCACACCTTTTAGTGTAAATCATAGGGTAAAGGGGCCAATAGCGGGCCACCTAAGGAAGGCGAAGAATTGCACTCAGTGTACAGAACAGTTTTCAGCTTGGGAGGGCACGATCAAAAGCTCAACACAAGGGCTATCTAGGATAGTAAGGCCAACTTGAATGGTACGACACAGAAGCGGTACAACACAGTTCGAAATTCCATGTGTAACAAAAACGACCATGGAAAGGGAGACGCCACGGGGTGTATATAGTGCATTGTGGCCAACTAAGCTCGATCTTGATATTGGATGATCAAGATTGTACCCAACACTCGGCTAACCAATACACCATCGGTTAGCTTGTGTTCTCCTTTTGGAGGAAACTTGTACAAGGGGCCTACCGCGTTTTTGGACTGGAACCCGGCACGCTATTGGCCCCTTTACCCTATACCAAGTTCTATAGCAGCGCAGCCTGCCAGCTTCGATTGCAGCAACAATGGTACTCTCTCTCTGGGTCTGTGTGCGCGCGCGCGTGCATGCAAGCCATCTTCTGTATGCGGCTGTGTGTGGAGCCATAGTTGTGGTGAAAAGAAGAATCGTGTCGTAGAAACAATTTAAAAGAAGCTTCTATGTACAATGAGTGTCTCAAAACCCTCTGTGACATTGATTATTGTTAAGAGCATCCTTGGAATGAGCTTCTAATGTGTTCACCACCAAGTATGAGTAATTGCATCACTCTTGTCACATGGTCGTCGACAATTACACCTACAGGGGACTTCTTGGGCCATAGCCCTTCCATAGTGCTGGTTCTGGGTAGGACTATGCATTGCAAACAGTGAACATAAAGTGCAACATAGATATAGATATATCACTTAAAGTAGTTCAATAGTGTGTTTACTAGGAGGGGATGATTGGTTCTCCTTCAAACTTTTGACTTTATTTGAATTTTGTACATAAGAACTATTGTTTTAGTTCTTGTAGAGCACCATCGGAAACGTAAAATTGTCATGTGCACATGGTTGTATGTGCCACGTGGACATGCTACTACTATGTCATTGGAGCCAAGGTTTGTCTATACGGTTTAAGGAATTTAGTACTGGAAATTTTGTGAGCGTGTTTGTAGGACTGCATGTCTAGACAAGTTTTTAAATAGGTTTTTCCATTTCGGAACCCTCTTGCATAAATGGTTTGTACGCGTGTTTGACGGGTGTTGGTGGGCATGTGGCAACACCACCAGCTAGCTTAGGGTTAAGGGAACAAGAGGGTCAAGGCCCCATGTCAAATGCATCATTAGTCAGTGAGATACGGTGATAATTGTGCCGGAAACTCACGGTGTGCACATTGCACTTATTGGGTGGTAACTGACTTGCGGATCTCTAGGTCCCAAAAACGTCTATATATAATATAAGCAACCTCCCCCCATTTCCACTAGATTTTGCTAGCACCCCAATTCTCACTTGTCTTTGGCATTTCTGTGTCCCATATCGCCCTCCTAATTCAGCAACCATTTTTGCAGTTTTGAGGCATCTCTTGGCACACATATCGTAGTCATAGTTATGAGGAAACTCCGTGTCAAGGCCTATTGGATTGGAAACTCCATTTCCAAAGTCCCCTGTTTCTCATTCACGTTCTTTTTTTTGTGAGGGAGTTCTAAACGTTTTATAACAATATACCTAACAAAAGCCATTTCTAAACCATTCCAATAAAATGAGCAAGCCATTTCCGTCTTTGATGGCCTTTCTGGTCTCATTCCTGTTTCCCATTCCAGATAACTATGATCGTAGCCCTCCTCTCAGCCCCTTATTGGCCCATTAGAAGCGCCCCTTAAACCTTTAATGCCCGTTGTAACAAACTTGGACACCCCAAGTCTAGATTCCATCGCGACGCGAGAGAGAATCACTTAAAATACTTCACAACTTCACAATCACAGTTCAATTTGGTTGACACGGCCCGACGTAGTTCCGTGCCCAGAGAGATTGGCCCAAAAGACCGGTGTCCCTTTCGATATTTCTTTCATATTAATCTTTGAGCAAAGTACAACTCGCGAGGGACCTTTGCTCTCAGACTCTGAGAAGTGAGGCCCTTAGGGCTCTTTTATTCTTACAAGGGATGCCCAAAAGCAGTTAAACTCAAAAGCAAACTGTTCCAAAAGCAACTGGTCTTGAAAAACTGCCAAAAAGCATCCGTGCAAATTGCGAAAATCCGTACAGCCCTGTCACGTCAGCAGCCAGCGTGAAACGCGAAAATCCGTACAATGTGCCACGTCAGCATGTCAGGCAAAACTCGAAAATCTGTATTGCTGCCGGCCTGTCCGTACAGCTCTTTTCCACGTCATCAAGTCTGTCCATAGGTGGTCATGCCACGTCATCAATTTGTGACATACCCCCCTCTTGAAAGAATTGTAATTGCCCTCGATTACGCTTGCAAAATCAAGCATAAACCATAAACTAGTTTAGTAGACACCGACTCTAAGTACTAACACACTAGACACGACACATCTAGCACTTGTACAATGATGACAGTCACATCACATCACAAGACGTCACAGGACATCTCATGACAATCAATCACAAAAACATTCATTCCAAATCTCAGACCATGATTGCCAGCAACATATTTAGTAACCACATCTAAATCCATTTTGGACCTCATTGATGTTGGGTTAACTAATCCCTTATTGCGATCATGTCTATAAAGATTTTTGGACTCAAGCACTATCGTGTGCAAGTAGTCATTCGCCTCAAGCACTGTCGTGTGCGAGAATCTGTCACAAAGTGATGACGTGTCTGCCCAAGAGGAAACCTTGATTGCTGCTGAAAACCCTAAATCTGCAAACCCTAAACCTAAAACCTGCAAATCCTACAATCTGCTAGAAACCCTAAAAACTGTAGAAACCCTATTCCTAATCCTAACCCTGACCCTAACCCTAAAAGGGCAGTAGTGAAAAAGCGCTGAGATGCTGATGTGACACCGTACGGCAGGGCCTGGAAAAAGCGGCGCAATTCGCGGCAGCCAGCAGCCAGCTTTTCTCTACGCAATTGGAGAAAGAGAGAGAGAGAATACTTTTTGCTTTATTTTCCTAAAGCTTAAGAGAGCCTGAGAGAGGAAAGAGATTTTGCTTTTATTTTTAGGCTTTTGATCTGAAGCTTTTGGGGCTCTGCTTTTGGCATCCCTTGAAAACAAATAAATAAATGGTGAGGGCTCACACTCTGCAGAGCATCTGGACGCAGAGTCTGAGAGTGAAACCCTAACCGCTCTCTTGTACTTTGAACATTGATTAATACATAAAGAAATACCGAAAGGGGCGCCAGTCTCTGGGGCCAATATCTCTAGGCACGGAACTCCGCCGGGCCAGTGCAAATCTATTGTGATCTGTGAATTGTTTTGAAGTGGTTATTTGGTGCTGTTGTGATTGATTCTTGACTTGGAGTGTCCAAGTCTGTTACAGTGGTATCAGAGCCCGGCCGATTTCTCTTCTACGGGAAATCCGGTCCCCAATTTTTCTTTTCCGCGGCACCTATGGCTTCACGCAAGGATCAGTCGACTCCCTCTGCATCTGGGGAAGCGGGCAGGGATCAGAACGAAGATTCCGGCAGAGAGTATGGCCCGCCTCGGCCTACTCAGGCGGAGCAACGAGAGATGAAGCGTCGTCAATTGATCGGCGATGCAACAAAGATGTTGCTCAGTTTTGCGAAGGACCCGAAATTGGCAAAATATATGAGCGAGACTTCTTTTCAAGAAGTGCACGAGCAGTGGCAGAAAATCACAACACCATCCCCGAAACCTGCTCTCAAGAAACCTTCTGCTTACAAGCAATATTCAGAGAAGGAATTAGAAGAGGTGGTTGATGCACGGATTGCTTAGCTTTTTGATGCGCAGAACAAAGCTAAAAAGCACGGCAGAAAGCAGAAGAAAGGAACTGACTTCCTGGGTTATTTGGGTTGTCAGTCGACATTTGATAAGGCAAAGAAACAAAAGAAGCGAAGGAGTACCCAGTTCTTCTTCTTCTTCTTCTTCTTCCAGTTCTTCTAGCTCTTCAGATCCGAGCGAAGAAGACAGAAAAGGCAAAAAACGAAGCAAGAAACAACGCTTCGGAAAGGTTAAGAAAAAGGCAAAGAAGTCTAAATCTCGCCCAGTGAGTGATAGTTCTACAGAGGACTCGTCTACAGATAGTTCAGACTTTGCTGACGACAACTTTTATGCGAACAAGAAGAATTTTTATAAAGCCAACCAGTATGACTTTGTGGAAGATAAAAGCAAGAAAGTCCGAGAGTTTAAGGAAGGTGGACAGTCGATCAAATTTGACACTTTTTCAGGATACAAAGATGCTTCGAAGGCTTTGTCTTTTATACAGCAATTTGACATCGCTTTCGTGGGAAGACGCTACTCAGAGCACTCCAAGATCCTCTTATTTTCATGGAAATGCTCGAACTTGGTGGTCCACGCTTCTTTTAAACAAGACTGCGCCAGTTAAATGACTGAAATTTAAGAAGCTTTTTGTTTCTTCTTGGTTGACTCAAGAGTATGAACGCGATATACGAGCTGCTTGGAACCATCTTCGGATGACCAAGAGAGATACAGTGGATGCTTATTGCGAGAGATTCTGGAGATCTTTTCTACCCGCCTCTTCATTCAAGAAGATCTCGTTCTTGAGCGGTTTACCTTGTGTCTACCTACATAGATCCGAGATCACTGCTTGGAACAGAAGTCAGCTTCTATTCAGGAGTTGATGAGTCATGCGAAGTGGGGCTTTGCCATTCACTCTGGCAGTCTGACCTCCCACCGATGCGGTCATGACACAACGAGCCGAACAGACTTCAGCAAATGAAAGTACAAAGAAAAAGAGCAATCCAGAAAAGAAGGATGCACGACCTAAGCTTACTCCTGAGGAGAGAGCTCCCTTCATCAAAGAGGGGAAGTGCTTTGGATGCGGAGAACATGGACATATCTCCGCGAAGTGCCCTAACAAGGCACCGAATGAACAAGATGAAGAAAGTTCTAAAGCAGCTGAGAGACGTGGCAGAAAGGCAGATAAAAAGCAGAACTGGTACCAAGGCCAACTTCTTTTCACTTGGAATTGGAGGCTCGATTTGGAATTACGCCCGACAGGCTGAGGCCACAGGCGGAGGTAGTTCGACTGGCACCTGGACGGGATGTTGCCATTACACCGAGCATTGGCAAACTTCGTTTGCAATGACAGGGGTGTTCAGGGCACGCGAGTGACGTTCTACTCGGAATCCCTTGGTACCACAAGAACTACGCCGTGGTTGACTACCGGGCCGAGAAAGCGACTTTGACAAATGAAGGGCTCAGAGATTGTACTTGATGTTCTTTACTCATTCTTTTGGGAGAGAACTGAACGATGGATAAAGGTCGGATATGTTTTGACCTGAACAAAAGAACGCCAAGATTTTTCTCCACACTCATGCCGATTGCCTTATAGAGGGCCTGAAGATCATACCATTGATCTGATACCTAGAAGCACACCACCAAACCGGCCACCTTATCGTGTGAGCCGAGCACAGAATGAAGAGATTATGAACCAAGTGAAAGACCTCTTCGAAAAGAGTCTTGTCTAGCGTAGTACTTCACCGTATTGCTCTCCAGTGTTGTTGGTTTTGAAGAAAGACGGATCTTGGAGAACGTGCATTGATTATAGAGCTCTCAACAAAATCACCATCAAGAACAGATTTCCGATTCCTAGGATCGATGATATACTCGACAGATTACAAGGGTCCTCGTGCTTTGGCAGGATTGATCTGAAGAGTGGATATCATCAAATCAGAATCGCGCCGGGAGATGTCTACAAGACAGCTTTTCGGACGAATTTTGGGTTTATTTGAGTTTTTGGTGATGCCTTTTGGCTTAACCAATTCTCTTGCGACATTTAACCGGATGATGGACAGGATTTTTCGATAGTACTCGCTCTTTTTTGACACTTTCTTTGATGATATCATTGTTTTCTCCAATAATGAGGCAGAACACAGAGATCATCTGCTTCAGGTCTTTCAAGCATTACGAGATCACAAGTTAGTGATTAATGCAAAGAAAAGTGAATTTTTCCTACCAGAGATATACTTTTTGGGACACATTGTCTTAGCAGCAGGAGTGCAAATGGATCCGGCCAAGATAGAGACTATCCGTGATTGGCCGGATTTGAAGAATGTCCATGAAGTTAGAAGCTTCTTGGGACTGTGTTCGTACTACAGGCGGTTCATTCGAAAGTTTGCATAGGTTGCTTCCCCTTTGCATATATTGACACAGAAAGGAGTCCCTTTCTCGTGGGGACCCACAGAGGCGACTGCGTTTCAGACATTGAAAGAGAAATTGACTACAGGACCAGTTTTGACTTTGCCGGACTTGCAGAAGTCATTTGAAGTATATTGTGATGCTTGTGGTCGTAGTCTGGGTGCGGTCTTAATGCAAGAAGGCCATGTCATTGCTTACGAGAGCCGATTGTTCTCAAGGCCGGAAATGACAGCAGAGATTTATGAGAAAGAGCGTTTGGCAGTTATCCATGCTCTTACTCAGTGGCGGCATTACCTACTCGGAGCGGATTTTACTGTCTTTACAGACCATCAGAGCTTGCGCTACTTCTTGTCACAGAAGCAGCTTTCGGAAAAGCAGATGCGGTGGGCGAACATCTTGTCACAGTTTCACTTCCAGATTGTCCATGTGCAGGGACAGAAGAATGTGGTGGCAGATGCTTTGTCTCGGAAGTCGTTGGTTCTGGCTATTTCCGCGATACATCATAGGAGCTTCGAGGATATGGTCGACCAGTATGCCACATATACAAATTTTGTAGACGTTTTCACACGGATACGGGATGGGGAGACAGTAGCGGGATATTCCATTCGGGATGGCTACTTGATGAGAAAAACCATGTTGTGCGTTACACAACCGTTGAGGGAAAAGGTTATGATTGAATGCCACTGTCCACCTTTAACGGGTCACCGCGGCATTGCTACCACTATGAAAGGGGTAGAGAGATACTTCTTTTGGCCGAGACTCAAAAAGGATGTGGAAGAGTTTGTGCGCAGTTGCTTAGTATGCTAGAAGGTCAAGTTTGACAGGCATAAAGCACAGAGATTGTTACAGCCTTTACACATATCCACTTGCCCCTGGGAAAGTATTGCAATGGATTTCATTTTTGATCTCCCGAGAACACAGAGTGGTCACGATGGTACGTGGACTGTTATTGACAGATTTAGCAAACAGGCTCATTTCATTCCAGTGAAGAAGATAGTCAAGGCGGATCACTTAGCAAGACTGTTTGTGACCCAGATCTTCAGATTACATGGCATGCCTAAGACAATTGTCTCCGACAGGGACCCCAGATTTACGAGTTGTTTTGGAAGGCAATCTGGGAGAACATTGGCACGCGGTTGCAGTTCTCGTCATCGTTCCACCCGCAGACTGACGGGCAATCTGAGATTGCCAATTCAGTGGTTCTAGATTGATTGAAGTCTTATATCTCATATCAGAAGACTCAATGGGAAAAGTACTTACCTTTGGTGGAATTTGCCTACAATAACACGATACACTCTTCGTCGGGGAAGGCGCCATTTGAGATTGTTGAAGGTGCTGTGTCACGTGACACATCCCAACCCTATGTGTCCGTGGACAAGCTACACCACAGCAGGGTTTAGTCGGTTCAGTCAAGTTTAGATTAGCAGTGATCTGGCACCTTTGTGAGTCTATTTGTAGACCGTGCATGCCCAGTCACTTAGCTTAGATGCATATCCTCTGGTTGCACACAGCATGATCATCGGAATTTCCATCAAAATCCATTAGCATCAGTTAGGGGAATTTTCCAGTGCATTTAGCCTATTTTCCTATTTATTGGTATTTTCACTTATTATTTTTAAGTGACTTTCCAACAAAAGTAGGTAGGGCAATTTTGCTAAGTTAATATATAAGCAAACCCAAGTTAGCACTTTCTGGCAGAAGAGGCAGCAGGAGCTTCCCGCTCAACAGGCAACTTCTCAGCAGTACCCCCCCCTCAGCATCCCCTAGCGTTTCCAAGCAGTAGATCGACCTCCCTTCAGCCATTGGCGCTTCCTCATTGCAGATATCGCCTTCATCACTTGGATCCCCCAGCATTGCAGTTTCCTCCCCGTGCTAGTAGTAGAGAGCCCAGCGTTTTTGCTTGCAAAAACGCTACACAACCAGCCCAGCGTTTTCTTCACAAAAACGCCAGCCCAACTTGCAGATTCAGCATTTTGGTTTCAGCCTAAGGTGGTGTTTTTCACAGCAGTATTCCAGCCCATAAAAACGCAGCCATACCTGCTGCCATACCAGCGTTTTTCAGCATAGAATAGGCAGATAAGACCAGCGTTTTTCAGCCTTCAAGCAACAACAGAAACTCAGCTCAAAAAGGTACCGATCCTTAGTGTTTTACCCTCAGCATGACCCCTGAATGAACCAGTCATTTTCAGCCATGAAAATAGCAAGAAAACAGTCATTTTCAGCCACGAAGACAACCCCGAATTCAGCCCTAGAAGATCACAGATTTCAGCCTTAGCCATCGTCATCACTGTCGTCGTCATCGGCATAGTCCCATTGCATCAGTCCATTGCATACGCATTGTACACTTTTGTGCAATCAAGTAGACCACTCTCGCCGACGAGAGTGGGGCCTTCGCAGGAGGGTTCGACAACCTCTTGGGTGTCCTATCTCTTCTCTCTCCTTCTCTCAGTCTCATTCACTTGCACGCACAATATCCACTCACTTTGTCCGTGACCACAACACTCTACAAGACGGAAGGCTCTCTCCTTCCCTAAGAACTAAAAGGAACCTTGAGCAAATAAAGATCACTAATCTTGAGAAAATACAACATTCATTCCGCTGCACCTAACATTGGTATCAGAGCTTTGGAAGTGTTCTGCATTACTCAAGGAAAGAACCACAAGAACCACAAGAATTTTTTGCTTGTTGCGATCGCACGAACCCAAGTTTACTTGGGCGTGGCGATTCCTAATCGTGTTTTGTTGAAGAGTGACAGGAATCCCAAGAAAGAAGGGCTTGTCCAGCCTCCCCTTGTGTCTCTTTTCACTCATTGAGAGCGGACCGTGCACTTAGTGGCCGGCCAATCGACGTGAGGTGGGAAAAAGCAACCTTGGTGTGAGCGCAAGGCCGCCAAGGGGTGCGTCCGCAGAAAGGAGTAGAACTCGGGTGAAGAGAAGATCCTTCTCCAACGTGATTTGCAAGCGAAAGAGAACCTCAAGACCCTCAAGAACTCAAGAACCTCAAGAACCCAAGATTCTCACGAATCAAGGACCTCAAGAACCCCAAGACCCTCAAGAACCCAAGTTCCTCGCGAGCTTAAGACCCCAAGATTATAGTGCATGGTCGTCACCCGAAGCGGAATGGATACTTCGCATCTAGATGATGAGCATGAGAGAGGCGACGAAGACCTATCCCCACCCGGAGATGATTTCTTCAACCCTCCCCCTTCGCCATCTACGCCAAACCCTCTGGAGGCAGTGGTCAAGCAGATGATGGCCATGATGAATAGACAAGAAGAAAATCGACTTGCTCAGGAACGTGAGCGCATTGCTCTTGCCGCAAGACAAGAAGAAAATCGATTTGCTTTCGAACGCGAGCGCAATGAACGAGAGGCTCAAAGGGAGATTCGTCATCAAGAATTTATTTCCCACATTCTAGCCTCGAAGACCGAACCACCCAAAGATCGTGGGAGTTCATCAAGTGGCGCAAGCCACGACGCGGATTCCAACCATCCAGTTACAGAAAAGTTGACTTTCAGTAAGTATGACGGTAAGATGGATGCTACAATTATTCATTCTTGGTTGCATCAATTTAATGCTTATTTTGCGACAACTAAGAAGACAGGAAATAACAAAGTTCTGATGGCAGTTATGTACCTTGCCGATGATGCCATCAATTGGTACCACGCATGGCAAGAGGCACAGCTAGCCGCGCATCTAGAGGCAGCCGACGATTTCACGCCTCTTTTAGTTGGGCTGATTTCCAAGACAAGCTCAAGGCGCGGTTTATGCCACCTCAGTACCTCGCACGATTGAAGAACGATTGACGCGCTCTCAAGCAAAATGGTATGCCGGTTATGTCTTTTTCTAATCGTGTTTTGTAGCTAGGTACCCAATTATGCATGTTGGATGATGAGCGCAAAGAGGCTTTTCTCTTTGGATTGGACGAGCATATCAAGTACGATGTCGAGGTATTCGATCCAATTGATCTCAACAAGGCGGTAGCGATTGCTCTCGCACAGGAGATGAAGCACAATAAGGGAAAGCCTAAGGAGAACAAGACTTCCACAAGTACCTCACAGACTTCTCAGAACCCGCCGAACGGTAAGAATGGTAAGAATGATAACTCTTCTAACCAATCTTCCAACAGTCTCTCATCAAAGAATTCTTCCAATGAATCTAAGGGTAAGGCTTACACAACTGCTAAACCTAAGCTTACTCCAGATGAAAAGGTAGCACAAGGAATTGTAGGAGGATACATCACTTCGGAAGAACAAAGCACTTATTCTAAAGAAGGTCGTTGTTTTCATTGTCACATTAAGGGTCACATAAAATGAACATGTCCTAAGCTTGAATCGAATGAATCTAAAGAACCCACAGCACCCACTACATCTGTCAATGCAATGAATGATAGCACGATTGTGCCCAAAGTTTCTCAGGACCCTCCCATTGATGATTCTCTCATTAAATGTTATGGTCGTACCTCGGGGCACCGTTTTGTCATATTGTTTGACCCAGGTAGTATGCATGATGCGATCAGTTCCTCTCTTGTTGAGAGAGCCCGCCTCGAAGTTAGTCTGAGATCTCCTATCGAGGTCTCTGGCTTTCGTCCTGGTATGGACGCTCTCATCACCGAGGAATGCTTGATGTGTTGTTTGCAATTCAACAGACTGCCTTCACTATAAGATTTGTTGTTTCTCCTCTTTCAGGATGTGATATGATTTTAGGTATTAAGTGGTTTCGTGAAACTGATGCTTTCATAAATTTTTCGGCTAATACTATAACTCTCAATGCCGAAAGTGATTCTCCTACTGCCTTTCATGGAGTGGATACTTCTCCTTCTCCATCTTTCATTGCTAATATGCAGAACAAGGTTGAAAGGATTTGAGATAAGTAGACTCTCTCAGTCTCTTTTTCTCCATAGCATGACACAGAACTTGCATGATTATGCGAAGCATGATGATTTGAATGATAATGATTTGCATGATGATTTGGATGAAAAAGACAAGCATGATGAATTGCATGAAAATGATGTGATTGTTCACAAGGATGATGTGTTAGTGGATGCTTTTCCTAGCGAAGCTAACCTCGTTGTAGATTCGATCAATCACGAAGAACCGATCTTGGCTCTCAAGCCTTGGTCCAAAGAACCATCACAGGAAGTATTATGTGTTCGCATGATTGATACGCACACATTGTTCGAGTGTTTCATTCGTGAAGGTTTCCTGTATTTTAGTCAGCATCGTTATGTGATCCCTTTTCCTAGGCATGACATACTGTATGTTGAGCACGTTTCTCTCATGGATGAGCACGAATGTATGCGGATTGTTCATGAAATGCTGAAAAGTTTGTATGTCAGGAAGTCACATTCCATGTCTCTTCTGTGGCAGGACACAGTTTCCGAACGAGCACATGATAGTATGCGCACCACGCATGGGCATTTCCATTGTGATTTGCCACAGTTGATTGATTTCGATCAAACAGAAAAGATTCGATCGCTCTTCGGAAATTCCTAGTTCAAAGTTCTTCATTTACATACTTAGTTCATATTGAACACAGTGTTTCAATCATCTAGTCATCTCATCCGTCTAGAAGTCTTGATGCACCTAGATCTCTGTGTGGCCATCTCATCCCGCAGGAACTCTTGATGCGCTTACCACAATATCCAGTCATCTCATTCATATGGGAGTCTTGATACTCTAGAATCATTTAACATGCGTCATTATTCATTCATTCAAATTCATCATTCTTATCTTGAATCGAAAGGATATCCGATTCGTTCCTGGGCTTCCGTCGCTCTCGATGCCACCATCTCATCCTCGATTTCATCTGCAAAATAGGCAAGGAGGTGACTCACCTCGTTGCAAAGAGTGGATGTCTAGCTCCATGCTTCCCAATCCATACAGAAGCGAGTTCCTTGCTTCTATTGCCGGTTATTTGTCACAAATAACCAGATTGTCAGTACATCAGTATCCCTTTCAGTGTCCTTTCCGATATCTGGTTCATCTTCTGGTCAACTGTTCTGTTCCAGCTCTTCCTGCGAGTAAAGCTTCCGCTTTTCTGCACTCGTTTGTCCTTTCAGCTTTCCTCTCGTCTTGAGAGGAGAATCAATGGCCTCACCCCATCTCGAGTGAATCTCATCAATCGGGTAATCTTCAAGTGTTTCACAAATCTCGGGTCTCTGGAGTACTTTATTAATCTTTTCACACCCATGTCAACCTGCAGTGGACGCTTGTATTCTGCTCTGACAAACTTTTTGTATTTTGCTCTGGCAAACTTTACCAAAAAAAATTGCCCAAATCTTCATTCTTTTTTCAGCTCCTGCGCCGAATTTCAACTTGTCTTTTTCTTCCCGTTGAGAGGTGTTATCTCTATCAGATTCTTCACAAGAACCCATGTGTAATCTGGGATTCTTAATGGCTTTATGCACTGTAAGATAGAGCGATGAATGGGGAGCGCGCCCGATGTGCGATGACGTAAGGGTGGGAGTGCCTAATTAGTTCGGGGTCGGGACACGAAGATACTTCAAATAACAGTTTCTACAAGTGTGCCCAAGTGCTCTGTCTGCTCTTTGATAGGACCGGTATGCTTTGAGAAAAGCACACGCCTGATGCTCTGATACTACTGCAACAAACTGGGACACCTCAAGTCTAGATTCTGTCGCGACACGAGAGAGAATCACTTAAATACTTCACAACTTTACAATCAGAGTTCAATTTGGTCGACACGGCCCGGTGTAGTTCCGTGCCCAGAGACAAAGACTGGCCCCTTTTGGTATTTCTTTTATATTAATCTTGGAGCAGAGTACGACTCCCGAGGGACCTTTGCTCTCAGACTCTGCGTCCAGATGCTTTGAGAAGTGAGGCCCTTAGGGCTCTTTTATTCTTACAAGGGATGCCCAAAAGCTGAGCCCCAAAGCAGTTAAACTCAAAAGCAAACTGTTCCAAAAGCAATTGGTCTTGAAAAACTACCAAAAAGCATCAGCGCAAATTGCGGAAATCCATACAGCCCTGCCACGTCAGCAGCCGCCAACGTGAAACGCGGAAATTCGTACAATCTGTCACGTCAGCATGCCAGCACAAAACTCATAAATTCGTACTGCTGCCAGCCTGTCCGTATAGCTCTCTGCCAAGTCATCAAGTTTGGGCGCGGGTGGTCATGCCACGTCATCAGTTTGTGACACCCATTACTGCCAGCATTCAACCTCATCTACACTACAGATATGCTGCGTTTTCAGCCTTGGAGGTGTCTCAGATCTGCAGTTTTGCAACCAACATTCAACCCTTGAATCATCTCACATCGATTGTGCAAATCAGCCTAGATCTTCCCTTTGGTTACCATCTGTAGCTCACATTGAGCTGGATCTCAAATCAGCCTGTCTTCAGAGTTGCCGTGGCAGTAATCCGTCTAGAGTAGGATCGAGTCTTGCATTGACGTCTATCATTTGTGTACAAGTTGCAATGAAAAGCTAATAATACCACTCTGGCAACGGGGGCGGGGGTTTCTTGAGATGGTTAGTTGGGACCCATTTGTGTGTCTTCTCTTCTCTCTCTCTCTCTCTCTCTCTCTCTCTCTCTCTCTCTCTCTCTCCACCAATGCTGGTCTTGGTAGAGCTGCTAGTGCTCCTGTATCTCCCAGAGGCTGATCATAGAGAGTGATGGCTGTTTTAGTGGCTGTGCTGGGACTATGTGAGTCAGTTTTCTCATTTTCAACCTGTTTTTGCCATTGTTTTGCCCACCCCATACTACTGTCGGTAACATATAGTGTGCCTCTTGGTGGCCCAGGTGTAGGGTATTTTTCCTAGATTACCTGTGTCATTGGGTTCCACCTACGGGTCAGGTTTTTATTTTTTCTTAGTCTAGTCATGGTCGTGGGGTTTTTGGAGAGGCTTGGTTTCTCGATTGTGTGTACCCATGTAGTTATCTCATCGAGCAGGCTAGTGCTTTCATCCTTGTGGCAATTCCTTGGGAATTCCGTCTGTCGTTGCTTTTGCAGCCTTTGCCATGTGCATACTATGTTATGTGTTTAAAATAGTTTTTCTCTAAGGTGTAGCATCATCGTGTAAAATTCTATCGGCATGGCAAATCATGGGCTATTTCCCAAGTGTAGCTCGTGCTTGTGCTAATAAGGCATGGAAATGTTTGGAAAACAAATAGATGCAGCTTTGATGAATATTGTGTAAGCAGGTGCATGGTGTGAAGAGGGTGGGTTGCTGGTGTAGGAGTACTGGCAGTAGTCCTACAACACTCACCCTAGCCCCATGCCCTGTTGCCCCACCACCCTCCCCCTTGCCACTCACCATCGGTGCCTCAACACCCCCCCGATTGCCCTCTCGCTCATGTACTCCTAAGTGGGAAAGTGCATCCACAATGGGAGGAATGGTTAACGCAGTGCGAACATTGTGTGTGCTCGCGTGTGCGGTTTTGGCAATCAAGAAAATTCACATCTCTTCTCAAAATCTCTCATTACACTTTTGTTCCAAAAATAATCTCCACAAAATTACAAATCCTCTAATTTATATTTTTTGCTTCTTAATTAGTCATGCAATAGAAGCAATCATCCACTTCATGTCCTTCTATACCCTATTAGCATAATCAATCAATATGTAGAGGAGGAGAAGTGTTGGTTTGGAGCAAATAGCTCTCACTTCCTAGTCAAATGGCATGCCTTGCCAACAACAATGGAAATAGAAATTGGGAAGTTGTCGCTAAAGTGGCATCCCATGCACATATAAATCCAAGTGCTTCAATGAAGTGTTAGTCTGGGGCTAGAGACCCTTGGACTAGCTATGGAAACAAGCCTTCCTACATGAAGGGCGAGAACAAAAAACCAAGCTCACCATATAACTCTTAAGAATTTTTCATCTACTCCTACACGCACATAGCTGTCACCCATCCCAAATCTCCTCCCTCTCAACCTACCAATCCCACACAAGCTTAGCTTGCAAGTAGTAGGGATTGTCTCAATTCTAGCAAGACCAATGGTGATGGGGCTATAACGGGGATGGGCACCACGTGCCAACGGAAAAGAATAGACTGAATAACTTCAAGCACTTGAAATAACACTGAACTGAAAGAGAGAGAGAGAGCGAGTGCACGACACACGAGACGGGGGAGTAGCGGAGTTCCACCCCGAGAGAGCATTGGCCCCAAACCTTGGCACCCCTTTCGGTAGCTCTTTATATTGCTTGAACTCAGTACAATGCCGGTACTCCCGCTCTGCCTTCACCCGGAAGAGTGCCAGAGACTGAGCCCTTTGCACATATTTGAAGGCCCTTGGCCTATGAAAAGCAGTTACATGAAAAGCTTCAAACTCAAAAGCATCTGGTCCCAAAAACACTAGCACCAAAAGCTGCCAGCGCGTTGTGCGAAAATCCGTACAGCGGCCACGTTAGCATGTCAACGCAAAATCCGGTAGTTCCGTACAAGTTGCCACGTCAGCATTCCAGCGTCCTCCTGCTACATCATCAGCTGTTGCACATTCTTTCGAGCCTGCCCCATCGGACGGGGTCCCGTACGTTGGTAAGACTTCTTTTGCTGCTTCTGCTTCTTCTATTGCTTCTTCTTAGGGTTTAGACCCCTTGGCCGGGATCTGCAGGTTGGCTTCGTTCTTCAATGGCTTGACACGTCAGCAGTTGTGACAGGGGCACCATGAACTCACAAGGAGAAGCACCTCCCTCAATCACATGCTGAAACCATTTGACGAACTCTACTTACAACTAAATCGTAATCAAAAGCAAAATCACAAGGAGTTTGCAATGGCAAGTGGTTGGATTACGAACTTAAATGCACATGAAGCCATCGATCCCTCATATCAGGCATGCATTCAAGAGTAATGGATAGAGATTGACAAGGAAAAAAGAGAAGTAGAAGCTTCCATTAACAAAAACACCATCTCTCAAGCATGAAAGGCTTGACTAGCCTAACCTTTTGCTCAATAATTACAAAGTGAAACCATCAATGTTTAGGGCTATTCCTCCAAACAATCCATAGTCTCTTTGACCAAAAAAAATTATAGAATTGAAGGGGACAAATTTCAAATGAATAAATTGCTGCTTTAGATAATTTCCGATTTCCTTTGTTAGTCCCTTGCCAAAAAATTAACAGCACCCGCCTGGCTCTGACCTATTTAGTCTCACGGCGATTCAAAATGTGTTAAAACCTTTTTGACCTTTTTTTTTTTGTTTTATTGAAACAGGATTATTACAAATTGATGGTCCCGTCCCAGCTAATGTCTGAAAGAGGGTCAGATGTGGTAGTCATCAATCCTGGTAGTATATCCCCCCCCCCCCCCCCCCCCCCCCCCCGCACCCTTCCCCATTCTTCGATCCAAAACCTTCTTTCCTGGGTGCATCCTTTCCTCTTAACTTATGTTGTGTGTGTGCTTGTGTATTTTGAAGTCATATTGGCTTTCTTTCAGGCAAACACTGAATGTCTGGCTGTCATTTTGGCTGGCTGGTTTTATCCTTGAAACAGGTTCAAGAAATCTTCGTGTGGGATTAGCATCAAATCAATCTCCACTTGTAGTGCCACATTTCATTGCATGGAGAATCAACACAGAACATGAGGAGACAACTGGACCAAATTTGAAGGGTGCTGTTGGGGAGGACAAGGTTATTTATATGTGAGGCGTAAAGTGATCGTGCTATAGACAACCCATGACATCATAACCTGGAAGTGAGTTATCTGTTTTTGTTTCAATGGCAAGTTTGGCAAGGGATCTACTGGTGCAGGGAGACTAGCTGAAAGAGAAGAATGTCTACAGCAGGTCATTTCCTTTACCTGTGTTGATATTTGTATATGTTGGTTATGAACTATGGGCTTGACTTTTTTTGGAAGCTGCATTTTTATGCCAATGCATTGGAATATTTTTAAGTAGAAACAGGAAAATATAGAAATGTCCACCAAATTTGATTAAGGAAGGACTGCACCAAATTTGAACACGAAAAACGGAGCAGGAGAGAGGTTGGTTACTGAATGCACACACAGACGAGGAAGGCTATTGTATGGTGCAGATCAAAGATGTACTAAACTTGAAACATGGAAGAACTTACCAGCACTTCTGGTAAAAATTAACAAGGAGTCACAGTGGAGGATGAAAAGCAATGATGCATCAAGTTTGAAAAAGCTACAGGTTAGAGTTATTAGACAATCGAGCCAGTTCTAGATATAGAGGGCCTTAAATATCTGTGAATGAGCTTTCTATGGACTTCTCCTGTCACATCCCTCTCTTGCTGCTGACAAGCACTAACTTGCTTTAGAGTTCTAGCCTTGTGATTGGGTAGTACCCAAGCTCTTCAAGTCTTGTTTTCAGCAAACCAGGGCAAGTACTAGCAATATAGGGCATCAAAAGTCCATACATGTACGAAAACATGTTTTATGACCATTTCAAAACCTTGAATGGATCAATAGTACAACTTACAATCAATTAAAAGAGAAGATGAGGTGAATATTAGCAAATCTAGCTAGTGGGGACACAAAGTGTTGGTTATGGACGAGCTTGTTCGTGCTGCATATTACATGTAGATTAGACTCACAGCTATGGGGTTTGTCCGCATGCTCATATAGTACGTGCAATATGTGCCCTGCTCTGTTGGTGGGTGTTTGCACAAGTTTTGTTTCTTGGGGTTTGGTTTGCTCCGCGGAGAACCTGAGTTGAATTTGAAGGGGGCAATAGTCTAAAGAACAAAAGCTAGCTGGAATGGAGTGTGTTGGGTAGTTGCTTTGAAAGCTGTGCAATGAGCCCATGTAGTTCCAAGTATAGCCTGTGTTGGGTGCAGATGACAGGCCTTCCTAAGTAATACAATCAAAACCTTGTTGGTGCTTTAATCTTGCCCAGTTTCCCTCGGGTAGTAAGCAAGACTTGAAGTGAAAAATCTTGTAGTTGAATAGCAGGGTAGACATAAACTCATTGATGAAAAGGTTGCCTCCATCACTAGTGATCTCTAGAGGAAACCTGCATAAAATATTTTCATGAAGGAACTTCGCCACCACTGGTGCGGCAGTGTAGTCAGTGGTGGCAACTAACTCTGCCCATTCGGTAGCATAGTCAGTGGCAACCAAGAGGTATATTTAATTTGTAGGTTGTGTGTTGGCGTTATAGGTCCTACAAAATCCAAACCCCACCTCTCAAAGGGTAGCTAAGCCATTGTCACCACTAGGCTTAGGAGCACATTGTTGGCAAACATCACATGTCTTGACACATGCAATTGCATCTCTAAAAAGACATGGCCACCATAAACAACTCTGCAAGATTCTCTGTGTCGTAATGCGACTTGGGGTCAGTGACCACAAGTTGGACCACTGCGGGTTTCTTCGAGAATAATTTGTACTTCATGAGGAGAGACACGTGTGCGTAATACACCATCTTGACCAAGTTTGTACTACTGGCCACCAATATGAGTAAAGGGATTTGCATTCAATAGCAACCTGCAATTTTGCAAGGGAGAGGCATTGTTAGGGTACATGCCGGTTGACACAAGTGTAAGACCTTGCCATATCATTCGGGAGTAGTGTCCACCTTGAGCAAACATCTATCAACGAAATCATCCTCAATTGCTAAAGCTTCTTCACCTGTTTCCATTGTGGAGAGGTGATCCACCAGCCAAGATGCTTCCCCGGCTGAAGAACCATCTCAAAGTCAAACTCCTGGAACAATAGTAACCACTAGCCACTTGAGGTTTAATAGTAAGTAATGAAGAGCATGATGATTTGTGATCATTGTGAAGTGCACTCCCCAACAAGTAATGGCGAAAATCTTGAAGAGCATACACAATAGTTGAACCTTCCCTTTCAGTGGTACTACAATTGGGCTCCCCTTTGGTGAGCAAATGGCTAGCATAGTAGACTACAGTTGGGCTCCCCTTTGGTGAGTAGATGGCTAGGATAGTAGACTGGGCGATCCAAACTGAAATGTCTTGCAACAATCAAACTGAAATCTCCCGCTTCCAATATTTCTTTATGATTATGCTCGCATAGTACAACTCCCGGAGGGTCCAACTCTCTCCGAGACTCCGCGTCCTGGAAGAGTGGCCCCAAGGGAACTTATAAAAGGGATGTCCACAAGCAGAGCCCCAAAAGCATTAGGTCCCCAAAAGCACTTTACCTAAAAGCATTTGCTACCAAAAGCCACGTTGAAAATTGCCATAAAGCTGCCAGCACAAGATGGAAATCTGTACAGCCTGCCACATCAGCAGTGGAACACAAATCACGAAAATCCGTACAATTATGCCACATCAGCAGTCAGCGCGCTTTACGCAAATCAGTCCCAGATGTCAAGCTTCCAATATTTTTGGGTTAGGCCCCTCGGTAGTGCTCTTTAAGTTCTTTAAATTGCAGGGGGTTAGGTTTTTAAACCCTAATCCCTTAGGCCCCATGGGCCATCGGCCATCTTCTGGGTTCAATTTCTCTTGTCCTCTTAGCCATTCCTTTCCAGCTCGGCACACCACGTCATCACTCTGTTACATTACCCCCCCCCCCCCCCCCCCGAAAGAATTGTAAATCCCCTCGATTACGCCTGCAAAAATAGCCAAAGGAGAGAGACTTTTTTTAGTAGACACTGATTCTATGTACTCATGCACCAGACTCCACCAATCCAACACTTCTACTAAGACAATAGTCACTGATCAATCACATTTCTGTCGAGGGTCTCAGATACAAATCATGATTATTGTAACCTATTTAACAATCACATCTAGACCATGCCGATCTTTTCACGGATGTCTTGATCTACTAAATCTTGTTACTATCAGATCTTGGAGCTTCCAACTGCTACTCAGCTAGCCTAGTGGCCCTTTGGCTCCACTGCCATTTACTGGTCTGAGGACCTCTTAGCTCTCTCCAAGTTTCCAGCAGATCTCAATGATTATCTGTTGGGGCTCTCCCCATTCTCCTTTATTCATAGCGACTGGTGGTGAAAAATCACATGATTTCACACTTTTAAAATCCTGATGCACGCCGTGTCTCATCTCTTTGATCGTTTACCTGCTGAGCACACTATAAGATGACAGTTTTGAGTTTTGCATGTGTGCATGTATCTTACATAAGATCAATGACATGTTCTGAAGTACTGCATGTGTTCTGAGTTTGGTTCTAGTTTTTGAACTTGAGCAGTATTGCTTGTATAATCAGATTGAGACAGAGCTAGGTTTGCAGCCTGCATCCAAGGAAGACGGTAGGGGCTGGGCAAAAAAGGTAACAGTGCATCCATCTGTTTTTCTCAGCTTCAAAATGGCTTGTTACAGAATGCAACAAAGTGGAAGGGTGGGCCCCATAGTTTTGCATCTTTTTTGCATTTATAGGAAATAATAAGCACCTGTATTGTTTTGGTTTTATGGGGAAGGTGCTTTGTATGTTATGTGTAACCAGTGGGTAAGATGACTGAAGGCTCCCATCCCGATTTCTGCCATTGATATTTTTGGGAAGGTGCTTTGTATGTTATGTGTGACCAGCGGGTAAGATGACTGAAGGACTTGGATTGGATACTGGACAATGGAAGATGTTAACTTCTCTTTGCAGTTTCAAGGATACAAGTTATAGTCTCAGTTGCTTTGTACACACAAAGAAATGCAAGGTTTCTCTAAGATCTTTTGGGGAAGATGCGGGTTCCTAGGCACTATGCTTACATTGTATATGCAGCTTATTGTACATAGAGCTACACTGTGCATATTTTTTTGTTCAGGCCTTCCTATAACTTTTAGACCTTTCAGATGCTTTACATTTCGAGCTTTTGCACACTTGTAGCAAGGGTGAGTGGGCTTGTGGTGGGCAACCTATAGCTGGCTACAGGATGTACAGTAGAGGATGGTACATTATGATGCTACAGAGTACTATGGTGAGAGCTGCGAGTGTTAAGACCAGTTTAGACCACGTGGGCACTCTTAGGTGCTTGGACACTTGAGGGTCACTTGAATATGACAGGTTGGAAAGCTGGACTTGGATTCACTTCTCTGATTTTCAAGGCTGGCTAATATAAACGGGACCCTACAGCTTTGATAGCGGCAGCAATGCCCCCTAATTAATCAACAGTCAACTTGTAGCAGGAAAATGATGTCGTGGTCTCAGACGTGGGTGCTCAGTGCAATATACACAGAAATCTCACTCATGTTACACAGCAAGACAACTGGAAGATTGATGAGATAACAGAAATGAAATACTGTAATAGTAAATACAATAAAAATGTGAATAGATATATCAAGATGGAACCCAACTCGGTATGAGCTCAACTGCTGTCTACAGACTAGCTAGCAGCACACACAGCTCCATACTAGGTGATTGCAAGGTACAATGGGGGTGTTGAGGCTCAAACATTGGAGAGAGAGCGCTCTGACAATGACTTCACTTTCCAAGACCCATACCAAGAATTTGTGCTAACAAACCACACAAGACTGATTATATATACAAAGTATATATTCCATCCGTAACTACTGAAAAATGTCTTTGAGAGACAGCTACACACAGAGGGACTGTGTGGGAAATGATAGGCTGGCCACGGTGTCCACTCAGCTACCACTCCTCCGTGTCCCACCAAGCCTGCCAACGACCAGGTCCACCATCCAAGTGACCCCCCAAGTGTGGAGGTAAAAAGTTTATGTGTTGTAGAGTGTAGAGTCGCACTTGTTTTCCACAATATCAATGGATTATCTCGAAGTGATTTCCTCTTTAGTAACGTGTTATGGCATATGTATTTTTTGTGACACTCATTGAAATGCTGATAATAGTAAGCAAATGTATAAGTAGCTATCATAAGCTCGACCCCTAGCTTTATGATGCCCAAATTGAAGTCTTCTACATTGATCCTCATTTGAGACCTAGCATAGGACATGATAGGATATACGTAGATCGACATCAAGAAACTAATCAATACTAAAGTAAATAGGTAAGGTAAATATGTGGCTAATGCAATATATCACATGCATTGCTTAACTATACATAAAAAAGTGAATGCTTATTTATTAAACATATACGATGATTGATAATGATTTGCTAGTGAGGAAAATATGTGGATAAATTAAACTGAAGGAAGCCTTAGCGAATTGACAACCTACTGATCTAGTAACCGAGTACAAGTGTCAACAAGACTACTAACTGCTTGTCCAGTGAATGTGACATTGTAGCCCAGCTATAGGTTGCCGGCCACTAGACAACTCACCATCCCTGTGAGTGAACCGAACCACTTTACGAAACAAAAGCATGGTATATACAATGAAATAAGCATGACATCAGAGCTACTGGTGCTGACTATTGGAAGGAGGAGGCTGGTGTGGATAAAAGAGCTAGTATGAATGCTGAGGCCATGGGTATGGGCCCGGATAAGCACCAAATCCCATAGGCGTAGGATACATAAAAAATGGAACCCCAATGCCCTACGCTGAATCGGAAGCTGTCTACGAAGTCTGTGAAGCTGTGAATGAATAACGAGAGAAAACTGAATTGAGAGGCATATACTGCAAGCTACTGAAAGTAAGGAGCTAACGGTGGTTGAGTTGACTGTGATGAAGCCAATGTAGGTGTTGTGGAGTTCGTATGGTAGGAGAGAGAGAATATTGTTAGCCTGTCAGCATCCCTGAAATCTCAAGAAAAATCATTGACTTTATTCTCATCGAGGTAACGTGTGACAAAGGAGTGGAGTGACTCCCGTCTTGTGCAGGCCACACCGCACCAGATTCAACTTTCTGATTCATCGGTAACTTTTGGAATAGTTAGTGTTAAACCAAAAGCCTCAAGGTAAAGCTCTAGTGTCTGAGGAGTATCTGCTAAGTCCTCCTCCTCCATCCACTTGGCATCAAGTGCGGGATAATTCTTGAACTTGACTAAATATCATCGTGTAAGCTTACGTTTCACTTTCCTTTCCTTGTGAGCTAGCACCTATTCTGGAATGAGTATCTCTTCTGTCTCTTACGCCTCTGGTTGCTCCTGTGCCTCCGTGTCCACTGGCATTTCACTTTGGAAGGTCTCAATAGACTCACATGAAATGCATTGGGAATCTTATAAGTATCCCATAATTTCAGTCTGAAGGTACATCATTTATCTTTTCGTGTACCTGGAAGGGCTCGTAGTATCTCATACTTAGCTTTGGAAAAAGTCTCTGACGGTCGCCAAGCAAAGGGAACCCCTTTCTGAGTCAAGATATGCAAGGGAAAAGCAATCTCCGCAAACTTTCGAATGAACCGCGTGTAATTAGAACATCAGCCCAAAAAGCTTCGAACTTCATGTACATTCTTTAAATAAGGCCAATCCCCGATGGTTTCTATCTTAGCTGGGTCCATCTTTACACCCTCCGTCGAGACAATGTGTCCCAGAAAGTTTATTTTTGGCAAGAAATACTCACTCTTTTTCCTATTGACCACCAATCTATATTGCCGTAGTGCCTAAAAAACTTGGAAAAGATGGTGTCTATGCTCTTCTTCACTCTTGGAAAACATGATGAGGTTATCGAAAAAGTGCCCACGAACGACATGTACTCTCTAAAAATATTGTCCATCATCCTATTGAACGTTGCGGGAGCATTTGTGAGACCAAAAGGCATCACCAAATACTCGTACAATCCAAAGGATGTCCTGAGCGTAGTCTTGTATACATCTCCAAGAGCGATCCTGATGTCACATGTGATGATAGCCACTTTTCAAGTCGATTCTACTAAAACAAGTAGAACCCTGTAGCCTGTCAAGTATATCATCGATCCTGGGTATTGGAAACCTGTTCTTGATGGTGATTTTATTGAGAGCTCTGTAGTCATTGCATATTTTGCAAGATCCATCTTTCTTTAACACTAGAAGCACTGGTGAACAATAAGGTGACATACTGGGCTGAAATAGACCTTTTCAAGAAGCTCTTTCACTTGGTTCATAATCTCCTCATTCTAGGCTTTGCTTACTTTGTGAAGTGGCAGGTTTGGTATGATCTTCAGGTTGCTTAGGAGGTAGCTCTCCGGGAAAACCCTCAGAGAAACAGTCGGCTTGAGCTTGCAAAAATTCTTGTCATTTTTTCTCTAAGTCTGACATGTTTGACGTCTTATTTTCATTGAGTTCATTCAAGTAGATCGAGTTAAAGATTGGATTTCATTAATTTTGCACCTTCGTATGAAGGAAGAAGATACCATATGTACCTACAACTAGAGATTTTCGGACACTTCTTACCGGTAGCTTCTTTTTGGAATGTGTTTCCAAAGGAATAGATGGAGAGATACTGTTGCGGTATTCCCAGGAAAATTCAGCATTATTGTTTAAAGTAGAAGGCGGCTAGCATCCAATTACTTATGGAAAATGTTATTCTATGTTTTCTAGTTCTTTGACTTAGGGTATGGACAAACTAGTGTCCAAAGATGTAGATAAGGATTCTTCCAATGGAAGGAAGAAGTGTAAAAATATTGTTCACAAGGAATCACAACCCCTTAGTTGTCTACTGTACAGAGGGTAGAATACAACAAATAGGGAAAGTGTTGCAGAATACTACAAAACAAGGAAAGGTTTTGGGTGTGGTGAAGAGGGACACATTCTGGCTAAGTGTCCAAAGAAAGAGGAGAAAATTGAGGACAAACCAAAAACTTGGAAGGTGGTTGAGGATAGAGCAAAGAAGGGAAAGATGAAAGGACTTATACCAGATTTCATGGGGACGGAGGATGAGAGTACGAATCTCTGCAGAGCCTGGGTAAAGTACGAGATCAGGGAGCCCTA
Source organism: Adiantum capillus-veneris (assembly GCF_014529385.1). Classification (NCBI taxonomy): domain Eukaryota; kingdom Viridiplantae; phylum Streptophyta; class Polypodiopsida; order Polypodiales; family Pteridaceae; genus Adiantum; species Adiantum capillus-veneris. The sequence goes on from NC_140958.1 coordinate 105,533,725, forward strand.
TTCTTCTTTGACAGTGGAGTCAAGGCCAACTTTATCGTGACAGGCTCCCTGGGTGGTGCTCTTGCATTTGATGTAAAGAAGCAATGCCCCGCTATAGCCGCTTCTCATCCTCTCAGGTTGCAGCCAAGCAGGTTGCCGACCTCTAGTGGAAGAAACGACTAAGCTCCACAAGGCAAGTGGTCGCTCTAGCAGCAGGATCGCCCAGTGTGTCTATACTCGCTGTGCAAAGTGCCACAACCTTCTCTCTGAGCTCTATATCTAGCAAAATCCTCTCTGAATTTGTAGCATGAGACTGCCACTCTGCTATCTATCCGACAAAGTAAGAATTATTGGCGCATGATCTGAAAAAGTAGTCCGTGCGAAAATGCATACTGAACCACCCATGTCACAGATGTGGTCACTAGCGTAAAAATGATCTATCGTGGATGGATTCATTCCTCATACTCTGCGGTTGGCGGACCAAGAGAAAGAGGAAGGCTGTGTGAAGACCGCACAAAGCCTTCATGTTGCCATACATGCGAGATCCTCAAAGTCATACATAGGTGCTCCTTAAGAGCCAACTCAGCTGTGTGTACAGTAGCTTGGCTGCCCCCAATCCTATTCGAAGGGTCCTCAAGCATGTTGGATTCCCCCCCCCCCCCCCCCCCCTTGCGCAATGCACCACTGCTCTACATGAGGTAAAGACTCCACAATATGCGGCCAAAACTCAACCCTTGCACTCGCATGAGTGGGCACGCAAATGAAGCCTACAAGGCTACCTTGAACTTGCATAGTGACCCACTGAACCCTGTTTGGCACAATAATACCTTCGCCCACAATGGCCTTCTGCCATGAGTCTGCAGTAGTCATACATACACCTCCCTGAATGCCTCCAGGTTCAAAAGCCGCTGACCAAAATGTCTAATAGAGGCCTTGCAAGATCTGTCCACAATGCCGAATACGACTCTCACAAAGGTGATGCTCATGAAGCATAAGTATGTCTATCGTGCCACCCACAAGGCATCTTTGAAGCTCCTGTCATGGTCGACCTCTCTGGCGTATAAATTGGAGTCCACGAAGCCCCTGCACATACCATGAGATGCTCTTCATGGGGTCAGTGAGAGAAATCCGATTTACTGAAGCTGCCGCAACATCCAACCTTCCAATCTTCGAGACCGGCTTGGATGGGGAGTAGTCTGCATCGAGCAACCCCTAGAAAGGCGGACCTGAAGTGTTTGTTTGACCCATGCCTAAGATGAGTGTGCAGTCTGTAGAGCTACTGTCACAAAATGATGACGTGTCATGAACACTCGGACAGATTCCAAGTAAAATTTCATAAAGGTTCTCGTTCGATGGGGCCTAGGGGACACAAAGAATTAAAGAACTGAAGCTCAGAAGCCTTTAAGACTAGAAGCTTGCACTAAGAAAGAGAGTTCTGTGAATCGCGCTGACATGCTGACGTGGCAGATCGTACAGATGCTGACGTGGCAGGCTGTACGGAAATTTTGCGTTTTGCGCTGGCTGTACCACATTGTAGGCCGTACGGATTTTTGCGATTCACACTGACAGCGTTTGGGAGCAAACGCTTTTGGGGATTGATTGCTTTTGGGGTTCTGGTTTTGAGGCATCTCTTGTAAGAATAAAAGAGCCCTTGGGGCCTCACTCTGCAGAGCATCTGGACGTAGAGTCAGAGAGCAGAGGTCCCTCGGGAGTTGTACTTTGCAATGATTAATGATAAAGAAATACCAAAAGGGATGCCAGACTTTGGGGCCATTATCTCTCGGCACGGAACTACGCCGGGTTGTGTCTCTCTCTCTCTCTCTCCTCTTCAAAGTTCAATGATTTTGAAGTTTCTCGCTTGGAGTGTCCTAGCCTATTACAGTGGTATCAGAGCTCATAAAGATTCTTCTTCTATGGAGGATCCAATCCCTTCTGCAGCACTTAAATTCTCGAGGAGAATATTATAGAACAATCAAGATTTTATTGTGAAAGAATCTCGTGTCCGGACCCCGAACTTATTAGCTTCTCCCACCCTTACTTCATCGCGCATCATGCGCGCTCCCATCTTCATCGTGCCATAAAGAACCCCAGAATACACATGGGTTCTTGTAGAGAATTTGATAGAGATAACATCTCTCGGTGGGTAGGCAAAGAAAAGTTGAAATCCGGTGCGGGAACTGAAGAAAAGCACGAAGATTTGGACAAATTCTTGGCAGAAAAGTTTGCTCGAGCGGAGTACAAACGTCAACTGGATGTTGACACGTGTGAACAAATTGATCAAGTACTCCAGAGACCCAATATTTGCGAAACACCTGAAGGATTACCGGATTGATGAGAGTTACTCGAGATGGAGAGAGGCCATTGATTCTCCTCTCAAGTCAGGAGGAGAGCTGAAAGAACAGACGAGTGCAAAAAAGCGGAATGTGTACTCACATAAAGAACTGGACAAAATTCTTGAAAAGAAGAACTAGAGGACCACCAGAAGACAAGCCAGGGAAGCAGTCGAAGAGCGCGGAAGAAAAGGAAAGACGAAAGCACGAATGGTACCAGGCTTTGTGAGGATCGACCCTAATCAGATGGACGAAAGTACCGAACTTTGCAAAGCATGAGGCAAAGTGCGAGACCAGGAAGCCCTTATTTTTCTTTGATGGAGGAGCCAAGGCCAACTTTATTTCAGCCAAATTGGTGGCTCGACTTGGAATTACACTCGAGGAAATGGGGCCACAAGTCGAGGCTGTTCTAGCGGCACCCAGATGGGATGTTCACATGTCATTGGCAAACTACGTTTGCACTGCCAGGGATATTTAGGCACGTTGACTTTTACATCATGCCTTTGGAAGGGTGTGACGTCCTCCGAGGAATCCCTTAATTCCCCAAGAACAGTGCCATGGTCGATTATAGCGCAAGGAAAGCCATCTTGAAGAATGAGAAGGGCAAAGAGATTGTACTGAAGGGCGAGTCTGTCCCACTGGTGTCAGCTTCGACCATTTCCAGCTTAATGAAATCCATTCTTTTTGTTTACTTGATTTACTTAAAAGAACTCAATGATTATCAAAGGTCAAATATGTTTGACCTCGAAAAGGAACGACAAGAACTTCTCCAAGCTTAGGATAACTGTTTTCCCTGAAGGCTTACCAAGAGAGTTACCTCCTGCTCATCCGAAAGATCATATGATTGATAGTACACCACCGAACCGGCCATCTTACTAACCTAGCCAAGCCCAAAATGAAGAAATAATGAAGCAGAACAAATTTCCCATTCCGAGGATGGATGATATACTCGACAGACTTGAGGGTTCCACTTGCCTAATTGATATGAAGAGTGGTTATGATCAGATCCGAATTGCTCCTGGAGACGTCTACAAGACAACTTTCAGGACAACTTTTGAGTTTGTATAAATATTTGGTGATGCCATTTGGGCATGCGAATGCTCCAGCTACATTCAACCGCATGATGGATAGGATTTTCAGACAATACCAATCATTTCTGGGCACTTTCTTTGACGACATCCTCGTCTTCTCCAAGAGTGAGGCAGAGCACAGATACCATTTGTTACAAGTTTTCTAGACACTGCCACAACATAAACTGGTTGTAAATGCGAAAAAGAGCGAGTTTTTCTTGCGAGAGATACACTTTCTGGGACACATCGTCTCAACAGAAGGTGTAAAGATGGACCCGGCCAAAGTTGAGACCATTTGTGATCGACCCAATTTAAAGAATGTTCATGAAGCTCGAAGCTTTTTGGGTTTTTGCTCCTATTATTGCTGTAGTTCGTGCGCTTGCTGGAGAGAGAGAGAGAGAGAGAGAGAGAGAGAGAGAGAGAGAGAGAGAGAGAGAGAGAGAGAGAGAGAGAGAGAGAGAGAGAGAGAGAGAGAGAGAGAGAGAGAGAGAGAGAGAGAGAGAGAGAGAGAGAGAGAGAGAGAGAGAGAGAGAGAGAGAGAGAGAGAGAGAGAGATGAAATGAAATGAAATGTTATATTAACGTCTTCAAAAGGCCAAAATGACCTATGAGACCAAAGTGTTACAAAATTGTGAATCTGATACCAAAGTGTTACAAAATTGTGAATATGAGACCAAAGTGTTACAAAATTGTGAATCTGATACCATTTCTGGGTACATGTCACAAGACGGGCACCACGTGCCAAATAGAAAAGAACAGATTGAACAGACTTTTAGCACTTCAATAACAATTGAACTGAAAGAGAGAGAGGCGACACGCGACACGGAGTGGCGGAATTCCAACCTAGAGAGTATTGGCCCCAAACCTTGGCGCCCCTTTCGGTATTTCTTTATATTGCATCAACACAGTACAAGCCGGAACTCAACCCTTTGCACCTTCTCCAGGAAGCATGCCAGAGAATGAGCCCTAACCTCATATCTAAAGGCCCTAGGCCCCAAAAGCAGTTTAAAGTAAAAAGCCTTCAAACTCAAAAGCATCTGGTCCAAAAGCAAAGCCAAAAAGCTGCCAACGCAATTTACGGAAATGCGTACGGCCTGCCACGTCATCAGCCAACGCAAAACGCGGAATTCGGTACAGCCTTCCACATCATCATGTTAGTGCAATTTTTGAAAATCTTCCACGTCATCAGTTTGCGCAAGTCTTGAGAGTCCAGCTTTGTTTAAATCCTGTATGTCACTCGGGGCCCCATCGGATGGGGTCCTTATAAGTTGGTAGGACTTCTTTCTTCTGTTACTTGTTCTTCTTAGGGTTTAGGCCCCTCGACTGCCATTTGCAAGTTGGCTCCCTTCTTCAGGGCTTTGACACGTCAGCAGTTTGTTACAGTACAGAAAGACTAGAACAAAAATACTAGTACTACTAGAATTCATCCTCATCTGCGCTATGGATGTCGAGAGAGTATGGCTCGAATCCTCTGTTGTAGTCTCCATCGATGCTGTGTAGCCCCTCTCCTCAATCGTGGCCGTCTGGATCTCTGTAGCTCCAATGTTCGGTCGATAAGAGTGCTGGTAGTGGTCGAATGAGTGTGGGCCGAGCTCTACAGTGATGGCTGCTCCTCTGGCTGTCCCATATCTAGTGAAAAGAAATCTGTAATCTGTCTTTGGGATTGTCTCTCTCTAGCTCTCCCCAGTAAAGTGTCTATTTATGTGTAACTCAAGTAGATATAGCCCAAGACATCTCTGATCCGCATAACTCATGACCCTAGAGAAAGGACCGAAACCTCTCTGAATAAGCAGTGGAAACGGCCCCGAATCTCATAGTACACTTTGCAATGACATATGTAATGTAGCTCTGTCTCTGGCTCTAGCTGGCATAAGCGGCATATCCTGTTGTTTGCTGGTATCCCTCTGAATCTACCAGTCTCAATCTCCAACTGATGTGAGGATGTGCGTATCTGACCAATGGCACACCGCAAACCATGAGACATATGTGTATCCATGTAGCTGGGTCGAATCACAAACCCATCTCTTGTGAGGTTGAGAAGATGCTCTTTATAGAAAGCCATCTTCGTGCCCAACTCATGTGGCAGCTCTATCCATGTCCTCCTGGTATCCAGCTGGATCAGGTCTTGACGGATGAGTCTAGTAATCTCCACCCGTGTAAGAGACATCGAGGGTGTCTGAAGAGAGTACTGAAAAGGGAGCAGCCTTTGTGAGAGCCTTTGTGTGTGTGAGAGAGAGAGAGAGAGAGAGAGAGAGAGAGAGAGAGAGAGAGAGAGAGAGATCAATACTAGCCCTGCCCACGATAGAAAGAGCGAGAGAGAGAGACAATCGCCTCCAATCGACAAACAAAGAGAAAATCTCCTTGCGCATCTTTGATTTTTTTTCTTTTACTGTGGCGACTACATAATCGGCGGTTCATTAAAAAATTTGCAGAGATAGCTTCTCATTTGCATGTGTTGATTAAGAAAGGGGTTCCTTTTACTTGGGGACAGTCAGAGATTGCAACCTTTCAGACTCTCAAGGAAAAGTTGACGACCGGACCAGTATTGGCTTTACCAGACTTGCTTTTACTGTGATGCATGTGGTCGTAGTTTGGGAGGAGTCTTGATGCAAAAAGGCTATGTCATAGCTTACGAGAGCAAGATGTTTTCACGTCTTGAACGGGTTGCACAGATTTATGAGAAAGAGCTTTTGGCAGTTATCCATGCTCTTACTCAATGGCGACATTTTTCCTATTCAGAGCCGACTTTACCGTGTGCACAAACAATCAGAGTTAACGCTACTTCTTGTCGCATAAGCAGCTTTCGGAAAAGCAGATGAGGTGGGTTAACATCCAGTCACAATTTCATTTCGAGATAGTCCATGTTCAGGGACAGAAGAATTTAGTGGCAGATGCGTTGTCTAGAAAGCCCTTGGTTCTGGCTATTTCCACGATACATCATCGAAGCTTGGAGGATATGGTAGATCAGTATGCCACAGATCCTGATTTTGTAGATATCTTCAACAGATGCAGAGTGGAGAGACAGTTGCATGCCATTCCATACGAGATGGCTAGTTGATGCGGAAAACGATGTTGTGTGTTACACAGCCTTACAGGGAAAAGGTAATGACAGAGTGCCATTGTCCACCTTTTTCTGGTCACCGCGGCATAGATACTACCTTGAAGGGTGTTGATCGTTACTTTTATTAGCCGCGGCTCAAAAAGGATGTGGATTAGTTTGTTCGTAGTTGTTTAGTATGCCAAAAGGTCAAGTTTGACAGGCATAAGGCACCAGGTCTTCTACAGCCTTTACCCATACCCTCCTGTTCCTGGGAAAGCATTGCCATGGATTTTATTTTTGATCTTTCCAAGACTCAAAGTGGGCACGATGGCATTTGGGACAGTCATCGACAGATTCAGTAAACACACCCACTTTATCCGGATAAAGAAAACGATTAAACTTCGCTACCATCTGATTCTCCAGAATCCTGTGATGAGCTATCATCCAGTTCCCTTGATTCATTCTCTTCAATCTGGCGGGTTCTTGCCTTGTTGAGGTGGATACTATCCTGTCCGTAAGATAAGTCTGAGAGTCGACATGCATTCCAAATTGTTGCTTAGCATGTCCCATAAGCAGGGTTGTCCACGTTCGTCGAACGGAACGTCCCGTCCGTTCCGTCCCATCCCGTCCGTCCCGTCCGATAAAAAAAAAGTGACCGTTGGCGGACTTTTTTGACTGTTTTTACAGCCGTTTTGTAGCGCCACGTGCTGGCAGTTTTTGAACGTTAAAAATTGAACGTTGGGGGCCTTGGAGCCTTGGCCCTTGGGGCATCATAAGCCAATGTGCCATCCCCCCCCCCCCCCCCCCCCAACATCCACACACACACACACACACACACACACACAAAGCCACATGGGCTATGGCCATGGCACATGGAATTTGAATTTTGAAGCATGCTCTCTCTTTAACCCTCTTCTCCCTCTCTCCTCAAAACCTATATAAGGTTGCCCACCCTCTCTTCTTCTCCATATATCCCTCAAGCTCTCTCATTCATCTCCTTCCCTACTCAAGCTCCCTCAAGCTCTCTCCATTCATCAATGGCCAAGGCTTCAAGCTTTGGCACTCCATCAAGGCTTCAAGCTTTGGCACGCCGCACTCCATCAAGTCTTCAAGCTCTCCATTACTCCTTCAAGCTCCCTTCATCTCCTTCAAGCTCTCCATTGTTCCTTCAAGGCTCAAGCTTTCTTCATCTCCTTCAAGCTCTCCATTATTCCTTAAGCTCCCTTCATCTCCATCCATCTCCTTCAAGCTCTCCATTACTCTAAAGTTCTCTCATCACTCCCCATCCCTCAAGCTCTCCATAATGCCGCCCGCTCTTCATGAAGCCTTCAACAAGCATTGCCGCTACCTTGAAAGGGTGAAGAACAAGCAAAATGTTTGCAAATGGTATTGCAAATATTGCCCGAAGACCATGACCTCAAGCTCCACCCGCCTTATCATCCACTTGACCAAGGTGGGAGGGGAAGCGGGTCCTTGTCCGAATATCCCCGACAACATTCTCCAAGAGTGCAAAGCAAAGTATCTCCCCTTGAAGACGCGCAAGGCGGTTGCAAAGGCATCGGAGGAGGTGGTTCCGCCCGACCATGATCTCTCCGATTCGGGAGAGGATGCTTCTCCATCAATGTCCGTTGCATCCGGCGGCGCTACCATGGCCTCCACAGAGGGTGGTAGCGTCTCAAAGAAGAGCAAAAGAAGTCATGGTGGGCGGCCTCCAAAGCAAGCTACTCTTGCACAAACGGTGGGTGGAACTTCCGGTCCATTGTCTTTCCTCAAAGAGAGGCAACGACAAGCGGAGATAGAGATTGCACGCACCATCATTGAGTGCAATCTCTCTTTTCATATTCTTCGCACGGATCGTTGGAAACGCATGGTGAAGGCTATTGCCGCGGTTGGTCCATGTGAAGGGTGGACGGGAGTGTCATACCATGACATGCGCACCAAAAAGCTTGATGAAGAGAGGGCACGAATCGACAAGTCTCTTGACCCCGTGCGTGCCGGATGGGTAAAGTATGGTTGCTCTATTCTCACCGATGGATGGAGTGACCGTAAGAAGAGGGGAATCATTAATATCCTTGTCTCATGCCCTCTTGGCACCTACTTCTTGCGAGCGGTTGATGCGGAAGCAAGGGGGAAAAAGGTCACGGGTGCCTTCATTTACCGCCACATTCGTCAAGCCATAAAAGAGGTAAAATTTTTGATTCCACTCTCAAGTATCTACTATTTTCAATTTTGTCTTTTGCCTTGGCTCTTCTCACTTTCCCTTCTTTCTCCATATGTAGATCGGTCCAAGCAACGTCATTCAAGTAATCACTGACAATGCCTCCAATTGTGCTTCCATGGCCAAAAAGCTAGAGGCGGAGTATCCACACATAGTATGGACTCCATGTGCATCACATTGCATTGACCTCCTCTTGGAGGACATTGGTGACCTACCTTGGGTAAAGGACATTCTATCCCAAGCCCTCTCCATCGTCAACTTCATCAACAAAAAGGTGAGAGTACTTGCGATATATCGCACTTACTCCGGCTTGGAGTTGAAGAAGCCTTCTGCAACACGCTTTGCCGCTATGTGGCTCCTCCTTGAGCGCCTCTATGATGTGCAAACCAACTTGCAAAAGACAATGGTCTCGGATGAGTTCAAAGCATGGATTGAAGAAGAGACCCAATCATCCCAACAAGATGCAAAGGCCATCCAACGGCTTTGCTTGAAGGAGGAGTTTTGGCAAGAGGTCAAGGGTCTTGTCATGGTGGTATTGCCATTGTATAAGGTGCTTCGGATGACCGACATGGAAGGGTCTACCATAGGTCTCCTTTACCACTTCATGGAGGAGGCTTACAAGGAGATTGAGAGATCCACCATTCTTGATGGAGCACCCGATGGTTCACGGTAAACATATCACCTTATGATTTATGTACATTGTAAGTTGTCTTTGTCTATCTACGGTTCTACCCTTCCATGCTTGACTATCTTTCTCTCTCTCTTTGTAGTGATGTGTTGGAGGACTCTCCAAAGAGAGATGACATTCTCTTCCTTGTTAAAAAGCGGTGGGATTGGATGAGGCGACCAATCCATGGCTTTGCCGCCCTCTTGCATCCGGCTTTCAAAAAGCCATCAATCTTTGCGGATCAAGCACTTCAAGAGGAGCGCGACAAGTACCTTCCAAAGATACTCAATGAAGAACACCATGGAGAGTTTCTCCAAGAGCTCATCAACTATGGAGACCAAAGAGGCACGGCATTCGCTTCCTCGGTGTGTTGGAAGAGGGATTCGTTAGTGAAGCCTCTTTTTTGGTGGGAATGTGTTGGCTATCAATTGCCTCACCTTCAAAGGGTGGCATTGAGAGTTCTTGGACAGGTATATCATATATATTAATAATTATACATAATACCATACCATAAATTATAAATTTATAATCTCAATCATGTCATCATTTGACATTCATCATTCATGTGACATGTCACATAAGTCACCTCTCAATTGAAAATTCCCACAATTCAAATCTCATGCCTCTCTTCTATCATCTATGTGCTCTAGGATTGCTCATCGGGTGCATGTGAGCGGAATTGGTCGGCGTATTCTCTTATACACACCAAGATCCGCAACAAGCTTTCTACGAAGCAATTGGAGCGGCTTATCTATTGTCGCTCCAATTTACGCATGTTGAGGTCCATGCACGAGATGCCAATGGCTAGGCAGGTAATTGAGTTGGCTACATCATACTCTTTATTTATGCTTTCACATGTATGATGTAATATGTATGATGTATCATGTGCTCATATTTTTGGCATACCAAATTGCTAACTCCATTAATCTTCTTGCATGTTGTAAATGACAAATAGGTGAATGTAGATGAATGCAAGCTCTCCAAGACTCTTAAGAGTCTCAACAAAGATCGCGATCCAGAGGAGGAGCAAATATTTCGAGACCTCTACTTGGAGTTGGAGGAGATTGATCGCCGTATCTCTCGCACACGGTCCCGCAAGAAGGTGGTTGTGCGAGCTTTGGCAACTACAGGTAGAGGAGCTTCCACTTCGGTTGCTCGTGGGAGTGGAAGAGCGTCGGCACGGACACCCAGGACCTATGTGCGGCGAGGCTCGGGTAGCGGATCTACTATGGCGGACACCACTTTGGAGAATGTGTCCATTTCTAGACCTGCGGATCCTAGAGAGCCAGAGTTTGATGATGAGGGCAACATCCTTAGTGAGGGAGATTATGGTCTTGCATCTAGTGCATCTGATGCAAGTAGTGATGAGGATGATGCAGCTACCTCTAGCTCAAGCTCTAGCTCAAGCTCGGACCACAACTCCGGTGATGAGAGCGATATGAGCACTTAGAACTCTCTCTTTATGCTTTAAAGTTTGTACCATGGGCCATGAGACTATGAGTTGTGTCACTACTTTTTTGTACTACTTTTTGTCACTTGTATCTCTCGAGCCTCGACTCTCTACTTATGTAATGAATTATGAAATCAAATGCAATCATGATCATCTTTTTTCGAACATTGCCGTTTCCAATGTCCATGGCCAAATCTTTAATGTTCTTACTTGTAAGACATCTCCTTTGAGTTGTATGTACTTAATACTAAGTAGTTACTCATAATAGAGTAAAAGCTCTGAAAAATATATGATTTATTTTTTTGCATCGTACGTTACGTCAATGTACGTCTAATTTTTTTTAGTTCGATTAGTACCGCACGTCTTCGTACGTGTAACCATCGTACGTGACCGTACGTGTCAACTATGCCCATAAGTCTATAAATGGAGTCACACTTCTAATTCAGACAATAGTCTCGAATCTCCGGATAGTAATGGAGGAGGAGGACCTAGCAGATACTCCTGAGATATCCTTGAGGCTTTCGGTCTAGCTTCGACTATTCCGAGAGATCTCGTGGATTAGCAAAGTTGAATATGGTGCAGACGTGTTGCACAAGAGGGGAGTCACTCTGCTCTTATGTCACAGGTCACTCAGATGGAATAAAGTCACTGATCTTCCTTTGGATTTCAGGGATACTGATGGGTTGACAGTATTCTGTTGGATGACTTTATGAAAGAAGTATTTCGACATGGGAATTCCGGAAATGATTATGCTTTACGTGTGCTCTCTCATATGAGTCGTGTCTGAGTGCATGTTTGAAAGACGAAACGATTGCAACATTTCGGTCTTGAGATTCTATATGGGATGGACATGATAGCAATTATTTAACAGCAGTGAGATCGGGTGTGGAACTAGATGTGATTGCTAAACACATTGCCTAGAGATCATGGTTCGAGATCTCGATGGACTTTATGTGATTTGATTTGAATGTGATTTGAATGTTCTGTGACTGTCGTCTTTGTGCAAGTGCTGGATTTGTGTCGTCTAGTGCGTTAGTGCTTAGAGTCAATGTCTACTGAACTGGTTTGCGGCTTATGTCTGATTTTGCAAGCGTAATCTAGGGCGATTACAATTCTTTCAAGAGGGGGGAATGTCACAAAATGATGACGTTGCATGACCACCCGGACAGATTCCAAATAAAATGTCATAAGGGTTCGCGTCCGATGGGGCCGAAGGGACACAAAGAATTAAAGAACTGAAGCTCAAAGTTGTACCGAGGGGCCTAAAACCCTAAAGACTAGAAGCTTGCACTCAGAAAGAGAGTTCCTTAAATCGCGTTGACATGTTGACGTGGCAGATTGTACAGATGTTGACGTGGCAGGCTGTACGGATTTCCGCAATTCACGCTAGAAGCTTTTGGGAGCAGACGCTTTTGGGGATTGATTGCTTTTGGGGCTCTTCTTTTGAGGCATTCCTTGTAAGAATAAAAGAGCCCTTGGGGCCTCACTCTGCAAAGCATTTGGAAGCAGAGTCAGAGAGCAATGGTCCCTCAGGAGTTGTACTTTGCAATGATTAATGATAAAGAAATACCAAAAGGGGTGCCAGACTTTGGGGCCAATACCTCTAGGCGCTGAACCACGTCGGGCCGACTCTCTCTCTCTCTCTCTCTATTAAAGTGCAGTGATTTTGAAGTTTTTGTTCGTGTGTTGCTACTGGTTTCTCGCTTGGAGTGTCCAAGCCTGTACATCTACATTCTCTGTCCAGGTATCCTAATGTATGTATGCATAGCAAGGTGCGCTCTGGGTGTTTGCAAAGTATACCACAATGTGTCTACAACCTTTTGCATCAGGCGGCGTCACAGAGAACTTGGCTAGTGGCCATAGGGTCTCTATCAAGTCTATCACTCCCAAGTCTTGTGTGTGGTGAGAGAGCTCAAGAGCTTGGACATGGAGCCAATTCAACACTGTATGCATATTCCACTCTTTGTGATCCCCGCTACACGGTGGAAAAGAGAAACCAGCCACTGTGTCCAAAGCATCTGCACCTCTCGTTGCTAGAAAAAGAACATGTACTTTGAAGCAAGCTGCCTTGAGGTCAAGAGAAAGCATGTAAAGTTGTAGTCAAAACAATCGAATATCAAAACTGGTCAGCCCTCGAGGGATTGACTCAAAAGAAGCTTGCACCAAAAAGTGGCGTCCTCAGGTAGGTCTATCCCTCCCGAGCCAGTCGGCTCATGGCAAAAGCATCGCCAAGAGATTTTTGAGCTGTCAAGGAGTGTCCTGCTCCTTGAGCTGTGGTGGGGTATGAGATGGGGGATAGGGTCTAGTGGGTGAGATGGGAGGGGCGAGGTTGGGGGGGTTGGGGGAGAGCTGGCGGGTGGCGGAGGAGCGGGAGCTGGCTGTGGCGAGGCTGAGGTGGAAGGAGTCTATCACAACTCGACCATCAGGGTGGCCTATATGGTGAGTTTGCCCCTGACGGCGACTGCCATGCACTTGCTGCTAGCCATGAGCTGATTGGGCACCCGTCTCTGAAGAGGTGCCAACACACCCTAAGTCTCTGTCTGTTGTGTCGGGCCAGCCTTGGTAGACTAAATCTGTGGCACAGATCGAGTTCTCTGCGAGGAAATTCCTTCTCGAGATAGCCCATTTGTCTGCATATGAAGCACTCGTTCAGGACTCCCGAATACTCCATGTTCTGGTGGAACCATCTACAACTTACATGGGACTACCTTGGGGAGAGAGTGGGTGCCGCAAATCAAAACACGTACTATAGGTGTACTTGATGCCTTGGTAGCTGTCGTGCACCCAAGACGGTCCCAATCTCAGAACAACCAATCCTAAACAACAGCAGGAGGTACTCTGTCCTCAGACCGGGGAAGCAGATCGAGATGGGCAAATCTGCTTCCTCGACAAGAACATCAGAAGCTGGGTCAAAACCATGGCGCCACTATGGAAAATGGGTCCTGACTGCTAGGATGGCCAGAGGGCTCATTGCAATGACCTTGGACCCATCTCGGGAGTCTTAAACTCGATCTGGTAGTAGCCACGCCCAAGGAACTGCACGTCAACAATCTTTCCCACCTCTGAGAGAAGGCAGGCTTGGAGGACATCGTGCACCTCACCTCTGCTAGGTCGGGTGTTGTTAAATTGTCTTTATCTGACAAAAAAATAATCTTAAATGGATTATTGGATTTATAAGTGAGAGGGTTTTCTCGCTTGGGACACTAGGAAAAATAATTCTAAATGAATTATTGGAATTTTCAGTGAGAGGGTTTTTCTCAGTGGAGACATCCGAGTACAGATACTTCTAGTGCGTCATTTAGAGTAATGACGGGAGCATTGTGAACGAGAATATTTGTAAGGCCACCAGGAACGGGGACTTCTGATGCGTCACATCGGATGGGTGACAGGGAGCATCGGGAAGAAGTATTCGACCACTTGGGAACGGACATCTCTGATGCGTTATAAAATGGGTGACATAGAGCATCGCGAAGGAGGTTGTACCGTAGGTTTGGCAGGAAAGGACTAGGTGAGGGTATTCCTGATGCGTCACAAGGTGGGTGACGGGGGCATCGAAAAGGGAATATTCCATAGTCGGGAGGAAATTCCGAACTGTGTTAGATTTGTGCACAAGGATAAGCAAGCACCTAAATGAAGATGGGCTTGAGAAAATACAGTTGCTTTCTGAGAAAGCAGGTTGCTTTTCGGGAAAGCAGATGCTTTCCCGCGAGGTGGTCTATGTATGCATTGCATCTGTGCATGTGGTTGCATCCAGGGACGCCTGGGAAGTGCCGTGTAAGGATTGTTTTCACCTTATAAGGTCTTATCGAGTTTTTTTTTAATAGGTTCAAACCATTTTTAAATAGGCCAGCCACCCACTTAATAAGTGGGCAGCCAACCTTTAAAAAAAGAAGAAGAACTCAAACATTAAAAAAAGCCAGCGCTGGCAGCCCACAGCCTCAACGATCTCTCTCTCTCTCTCTCTCTCTCTCTCTCTCTCTCTCTCTGGCGCCCCTCTCCCTCCCCTATTTGTGCTGGCAAGGTGGCCCCTATTCTTGTTGGTGGATGGGAGCAATAAAAGGCGAAGCCTCTCTCACTCTCAGGGGGAGAAAACAGCCAACACTGGAAGAAAGCGGATGCTGCTGCAGATTTCAGTAGTGAAGATGACGCCGCCGGCGAGTCCCATGGCTGCCCCGGGTGTACTAGATGTCACCAAGACCATGTAGGTGGGTACCATTGTGAAGAACTGCCTACGGAGAAAGTTTCTATCACGACAAGTTGCTGTTTTTAGCCCATAAACGATGAGGACGGGGCTGATTTACGAGAAGGAACCCAAGAGCACACCTCTTCTGTGTGTAGGATTGGAAGAGACGTATAGAGATCTCCTCCGGGGAATTGCTTTTTTTTGCGAGAACCGAGTTGTGTTCCAAGCGTCGAGACCTCAAAGGTAACGTTTTTTCATGTTATGATCTCTGAGTGTTTGTTTGTAGGTGTACTTCCTCTTCACGAGGGAGTAGGAGCAGAGGAAGGCATGAGCCTCTGCGGGAGAAAAGTGTTTTGAGGAACTAGAGCCGGATCAGTCCAAGGGTTTCGCACCTTGAGATTGGGAAGTAGATTCACGGATCTGAGAGTGATAGACTCTCGAGTTGGGATTAGGAACTTGAGATTCCCAAGGAAGGACTTGGTGTCCGAGAAAGCAGAGTTGTTCTGCAGGAAGAGGACTCTGGGAACAGAGTCAGAAAAGAGTTGCAGGGATGCTATGCCCTGAGTTTGGAAGGTGAGATCCAGAGGCAAGAACCTTGGTTCTCGAGGATTCGGAATAAGGAACAAAAGTTCCTTGGAATAGGGTTTTGCCCTAGGAAGAGGAAACTGAGGCTTTTGGGAACCATCGAGTCTGATTCTAGAACTAACGTGGTAATACGTTCGGTTCAAGTGCTTGTATAGACTTCTCCTTAGTAATAAAGATACTATTACGGAGGGGGGGGGGGACCAACCCATCTTTTGGTCCCCAATACTATGTTGATCTTCTCACTCTCTCTCTCTCTCTCTCTCTCTCTATTTATTTCTCTCTATATCCTCTGGCTTTAGTATTAAGTGATAAATTCTATATTTCCGAGTATATTCTATATTGCGATGCGCTCCCTTTGTGACATCGGGTGCTAATAACTTGCAGATAACAGAGGTGGCCTGGAGGCGCTCTACCTCTAGTGCAAGGCTCGCTTGCTCCGTTGGCGAGAGCAAGTCGGATGGTAGGCTCGGTGGTGTTGGGCAAGGAGGCTTCTGAGTTCCTTTGAGGTGAAGTAGAGGCCTCCATCTATGTCTGCTATTGCGAAGAAAAAGAAAACGACAAAGCTCTACTTCTTGCAATCCCACCTGAGGTGGCCCGAGAGAGTAGTCGAAAGAGAATGCGAGGAGCAAGGGAGGCGGAAGGGGGGGTTGTGCGCAGGAGGGGGAAGCTAGGCAAGAGGGGAGATGGTGTCTCACAAATTGTTGACGTGTCAAGCCACTAGAGAATGGAGCCAACTTGTAGATCTCAAACGAGGGACCTAAACCCTAAGAAGAAGCACCAGAAGAAGTTATACCAACTTATAGAACCTCGCTGAGTGGGGCAATGTTTAAAAGAGTTCCTACCAACTTATGGGACCCGTCCGATGACCTGGTTTTGCTTGCTGAGTCTCTTGAAAGCCTACAAACGAGCCTTGACAAGGTAAGTGAATGGGCCAAGACCTGGGGCATGACCTTCGGAATTGAAAAATGCATGGTCACGGTGTTCCACGAGGACCTGCAGGATCTCTTTCTTCTGGCTGGTGAGATGGTTGTAGTAGGTGAAACGTACAAGTACCTTGGCATCGATGTAGACTCAATCTTCTCCATTGAACGCATCGTCAAGGAACAAGCGGACAAGGGTAGGAAAAGCCTATTCGCATGCTAGCATCTGCTGGCAAACCGAGCCTTCCCAATCTGGTCTTGACTAATTGTTTTTAAGGCGCGCGTGTATCCAATGATTTGTTACGCCTCGTCGCCACCGGGATGCGAATGTTACTCGCGAAGGGAGCAAGGTCAACCTCTGTAGGGACGGTAATTCTCCACCACGAGTTTAACATCCCACCCGTACCTGCTTTTTGTGGGGGACAACGAGCAAGGGCTTTGGACAAGTATCGCTCGGTTTCATCCACTTGGATAGGCTCCTTGGTAAACAAGAAGCCTAAGAACCAACCGTTCAAGAAGTGGACTTGGACAACAAGAACCCAGAATTGAATGAATAAGTATATCCCTGCGGCGGCTGACTTTAGCTTAGTCCACTACCACGCATGGGACAAGTGGGACGAGAGGCATTCGTGCCTGGCATGGGAGCCCTATAAGACGGCCGGCTTTGAACAAACACCTGGATACCTGTTGCAGCTCAATAGGAGCACTATCGTGAATAGGAAAGAAGAGAGAGTGCTGGCTCTTGTGAGAGTAGGCGGACTCAAACTGGCTGATAGTTGGAGGCGTGGACACAGTATTTGCTCGTTGTGCTCCCAGTTAGAGGGTCGTTCGCTTTCGCATTTGCTGGTGTCTTGTTTGGCGATTGATGATTCTAGGGGCGTTGGCTAAACCGATTCAACTCCACCTTCAGCGATATCGACCCGTCGTTGGACCCTGAAAAAAGGACAGTTATCCTCCTTGGTGGGGAGGCTCGCGGGAAGCGGCTGCCCTTCTGGGTACGCCGTGATCTGCACTCGAGGAATGGAACCGCAAGGCACGTGCCTGTGGCGAAGTTCCTCGGTGAGGTTGTACCCCGGTACCTGGGTGCTCTGCATAGGCGGATGGAGGGATAATGCCCTTCTTCGTATGCTTTATTCTTGAATCCACTCCCTTCTGAGGGAAATGACGCCTTTCTCCCCAAGCGAAGCCAAATGAGCTACAAGAGCGCCCAAGTGCCTTGCCCCCGGGGGGGGGGTCAACCTCACCAAAAAGGGGGTTGGAAGGTACAAACGGAGACACCACCAACCTCAGCGGACGCCACCCGTGAGCCGACGCCCTTCCAAGTGGGTATAGCATTTCCTAGGGGAAAATTGTTGAATTACAAGGGCAGTTTAGTGTGGTGAGCGATAAGTTACCTGGAGGAGGCAACTCCGAAGGGAAGCCGAAGCAAGTCCTGCAGTACATGGGCCTCTGAGCAGAGGTACTTGGTCGTTGTCACGCCCATAACTAGTCAACGAGATGGGTCTCTCAAGGGCACTGCTCTAAGAGTGTAGATAATTCTAGCCTCTTGGGGAAGCAAAGCCTCACGTAGTCCAGAGGGAAGGAAACTAGTGACAAAAGCGTCTGCCCTAGGAGCTTGGGTGCATAGTCCTGTTCGTTCTTCTTGTGCACTTTTTTGGTGTATGAGGGGAACGGCTGGGAGTGCCCAACCCGACTCCTAAAACAAAACAAAACAAAAAAACCCCATCCGATGGGGCCCAAGTCACACAAAAGATATTAAAATAAAGCAGGAGTGCACACACACACATGACTAGCGTAAAAGATGATGACGTGGCAGCTGTATGGACGCTCGGCAATTTGCGCTCACATGTTGATGTGGCAAGCGTACGGATTTCTGTGAAACGCATGGGCAGCATTGGGCGTCACCACTTGGGACCAAATGCTTATAGAACTTGAAGTTTTTCATGTAAACTGCTTTTAGCGGCCAAGAGCCTTTAAATATGGCCCATGGGCTCTCACCCTGGCAATCTACTGTTAGAGTTTTGGCATCTCAAGTGAATTGCCCAATGTGATCCCATTATTTAGTTTGGCTTTTAGGTATTTATTTTACTTATTTGTCAAAGTCTTGGGTAGGGCAATTGTTATGTCCCGCTCACGGGAGAGGGGATCTAGCCTAGACGCCGTCGGGATGGGCGTCCAGTGTCCGGGCGGACGTAGTGTGAACCCGGCCAGTGTGGCCGGCCATTATCATAAAAGGGAGGCCAAGGCCACATTTGCAGTTATTGACCCCCATTGGCAGAGTGCCAGTGGTTAGCCCGAGAGGCTAGGAGTGCGCGAGGTCACCTCGAGGAGGTGAGGTCGGGTGGTATGGGACGCTCGGTCTTACAGGTGCACGTCTACGTCCTCGGATGCTGGCCCCAACACGGGGGAGTTGCGTGATGGTGGCTATGGTCGGGTGGTCGTCTGACGCGTGTCTATAGGCAGTCCGTGTAGCCGGGAGATCCCCTCCCTGTGTTCGTTTCATAGTATCAGAGCCGGCTTGGCTGCATGAAGGACTGTGTGCACACCTACGGGCTGGTTAGAGTCGGATAATCACTATTTCACGTAATTTTTTATGAAATAACTGTTTAATCGATTATTTTCTTCTCATGAGCATGTTTGCAAGTGAAATTTAATGTGCTTCTCGCTGATTTTTGATAAAATTCGGCAATTTAGCAAGTGGAGGTGCTGAAATTCTGTGGATTTTTATTGCTTTTGCTGGTTTTCGATGAAAATGAGTTTCTCTCTCATTAGTTTGCTGAATTTCGACTAAATTCGGCGTACAGTAACTTGAAAAAATAAATCTCTCTATAATCTCCTTCTCTGTGCGAAGTGGAGAGAGAATTACCTCTCTCTGTGCTTCGGTTATTCTCTGTGTGCTTCGTATGGATCTGTGGAGAACGGGAGAGAGCTTGTGTTGGCTTTCCAGCGTGGAGTTTATTTTCCAGCATGGCTCTCAGCTGGACGCTCATCGCGTGTATGGCACGGGCATGCGCAAGCCCAAACACACGCATGTTGTATCCTTCTCTACTTCCACGCGGCACTCGTAGCGCTGGAGGTTTTGTACGCTATGCCCTCTTGAGGTAAGTTCATTTAAATGGAGTGACCTTGTTTTAAAAAGGGGCTAGGCTCTTTTAAATGTGGACACCTTGGGTTTTTTTTTATAAATGAGTGTAAAACTTGTTGGTTTATAAAAACCACTTACAGAGAGTAAGTTTTACAGAGAATTCACTTTTAAAGTTCTCTGCTTCTCTCCTGAGCCCTCCCTCTCTCACTTGCTTGCACTCCCGTGCTCCCATCATCACTTGCTTGCCTCCGGACGTATACGCCGCCGCGTAGCGCTCTTCGGAGATTGACTTTTCGCGACTGAAAAGTATAGAAAAGGTCCAGTTTTGTGTGAAACCTTCAGTTTTTCACGCACTTTGCCATGGATTCCTCCAGCTCAGATGTGCAGCGTGACGACGCGCCAGGTAATGTTCAAATACCATTCACGTATGCTCTCTACACATGGATTGCAAGTACTTTCCGGAGTTTCAACCAGCGTTTTACCGCTTTGGAAAACGTGAAACCCATCTCCAGCAATTGCGGACGCAGATTGCTGCTTTTGGGCGTTCACAAGGTGGTCTGACTGCCACGATTCCGTACAAAACTACAAATTTCTGAGGGGAAGAGAAGGAGTGTACGGAATTGGCTGTAAATAATTGGCTGCACCAGTGGACCACGTATTTTGACCTCCATGGGGAGCATGATGAAAGGAGGATTCAGACGATTCCTCTCTATCTGCGCAGTAAGGCGCTTACCTGGTGGCGCGACATGACAGAGAAGCCTACGACGTGGGCTGATTTCTGTGTGAAATTCAAGAGGGATTTCGCCAAAATGGATCCTTTGAAAGCTTATTGTAAATTACAGAGTCTTTTGATGAAAGCTCTATCTTTTGATAAGTATATGACAGCTTTCAGAGAGGCGCTCACCTTCTGCAAGGTGGATCCTACGCACGCTGTGCACATGTATCTGCTGGGATTGCATGAGGATTACCGTTGGGCCAAGGACAAAGCCCCGACTGATGTCGAGGATGCAGTGGCAAAGGCCAGGACGTTCCATTTGATAAATGGAGCGAATTATAAGAAGAAAAGAACTGCAGACCATCAATCCGGTGAGGGTGCTTCGAGGAAGTGACCCCGATTCCAACATAAGTCCAAATCACCGCCGAGATCTTCTCAGGAGAAGAAGAAAGCCAAAAATGCTTTAATTGCTGATGCAGTGAAGAAGGGGGCTTGCTTCGGATGTGGCCAGACAGGTCACCAAATCAAGGATTGCCCCAAGAAGAAGAATACACAGACACCGCAAGGTCGTCCTTCGGTTCAGATTCACGAGATCTCAGGTAACTCTGATGTCATTCAAGTTGAAATCCATCATTTAGCGCACAATTCATGCACTAATTGTACTTTTAGCACCAAAGTGTTTGGTAAGTACGATCTTCTCCGTTTCCCCGGGAAGATCAATGGTCACGACGTGACCGTACTCCTTGATAATGTAATCTCACACAATTTTGTGGATGCAAAATTGGTGCACAAACTGAGCTTGTGGATGCGGGAGAGTGACCATGAGTATCGTATGAAGATGGCTCGTGGCGAGGACACGGATGTATGGAATCGGATGGTTCCAGATGTGTCGCTCGAGCTGATTACAAAGAGAACCTGGATTTACTCATCATGTGCTTGGATAGAGTAGATGCTATTTTAGGAATTCCATGGTTTTATGATAAACAAGACTCATTGTATATAGACTATGTACATCACTCTCTTGTTTTTGTTAAGCAGGACATGCCTCATGTATCCGTGTCGCTTTGTAATCAGAAGTCTGTAAATAATGGTTTTGCAATACTAGTTGTTACTGCTTTGGAAATGTATAAAGAAACAAAATCTTCTGATGTTGACTTTATCAATGTGTACCATCTGCTTGGTTTGATTCGTTAGTGCTTGGTACTTCTGTCACTGAATTTCGTAAAAATGTTTCATGTTCTTCTGTTCAACTTGGGGATTCCGACGAATCCAACCTTATCCGAGAAATCATGACTGATTTCGAGGATGTTTTTCCTGATGATCTGCCTCTTGGCTTGCCGCCTTCGAGAGGAGTAGATCATGGCATTGAGTTGGTGACTGGTAGTCAGCCCTTCTCAAAGCAACCCTATCGGTTTAGTAAAACCAAGGAGGACGAGATTCAACGGCAGCTGAAAGATTATCTCGACAGGGGTTTTGGGCCAAGCAAATCCCCGTGTGGAGCGCCGTGTTACTTTCTCCAAAGAAGGATAACACTATGCGCTTTTGCGTAATTTACAAGGGATTGAATAAGC
This sequence comes from Adiantum capillus-veneris, assembly GCF_014529385.1. NCBI lineage: Eukaryota > Viridiplantae > Streptophyta > Polypodiopsida > Polypodiales > Pteridaceae > Adiantum > Adiantum capillus-veneris. The sequence goes on from NC_140958.1 coordinate 105,555,537, forward strand.
TCACTGTTAAGAATAAGTATCCGCTCCCGCGTATGGACGATATGATAGATCGGCTCCATGGAGCGTTGCATTTTATAAAGATAGACCTGCGATCAGGCTATCACCAGATACAGATCGAACTGGAAGATATTCCTAAGACAGGTTTCCATACGCGTTATGGTCACTATGAGTTTTTGGTCTTGCCTTGTGGTCTGACCAATGCTCCAATTACGTTTCAGCAGATGATGAATGATCTGCTGAGACCGTTTCTAGGCAACTTCATTGTTGTATTTCTCGATGACATCTTGATATACAACCGAAGTTTGTTTGAGCACTTAGCGCATATATGCGCCGTTCTCGAAGTACTGAGAACTGAGAAGCTTTATGCTAAGGCTTCTAAGTGTGAATTCTTCAAGAAAGAGCTTCTGTACTTGGGTCACATCATTACTCGCGATGGTATTCGCGTTGAACGTGAAAAGTTGGATAAAGTGCGGAATTGGCCCAGTCTGAAGATTGTGCGCCAAGTAAAGTCCTTTTTAGGCTTTACAGGATTCTTTCGCAAATTCATCAAGGACTACTCTAAAGTTGCTGCTCCGCTTACGCAACTTTCAAAAGGAGGGGTGAAAGGGCCGAAGACTTCGGGTCCTCACCGTAAAGGTAATCCCCCTGTTGTCTGGAATGAGCGTCTCGACGAGAGCTTTCGGACACTAAAGCACTTTGTGACTACTGCGCCAATATTGCACATTGTGGATCCTAGCAAACTGTTTGTGGTCGAAACGGATGCTAGCGATTATGCTATTGGTGCGGCACTATACCACGATGGATGTCCTGTTGCGTTTGAAAGTAAGAAACTTTATGATGGTGAGATGCGTTATCCAGCGTATGAGAAGGAGCTTTACGCTGTAGTCCAATGGCAGCACTACTTGTATGGCTCTACGTTTGTTGCATGGATAGATCATCACTCCTTGCGCTATATCTGTGATCAGGGTGATCTCAGAGGCCAAAAGGCTAGATGGGTTGAGCTTATGCAAGAGTTTGACTTTGAGATCCGTTATAGAAAAGGATCCAGCAATCGAGTTGCCGATACACTCAGCCGGATTCCTGAGGTTAATGCCTTGTCTATGGCTGAAATCTCGACGGATCTCTCTCTCTCTCTCTCTCTCTCTCTCTCTCCGAGGGCTATGTCGTTCCGTTGGCCATTTTGGCAAGATATGGAACGAGGTCGAAGTGGGGCATGACTCGCGTACACGCTTGGGTGATCCGGAGACCCAAGTGAGTCGTGCCAGAGAGACGAGACAACGACAATATTCCTTTAAAGTGGACTATTGTTCAAAAATGGAAAGTCTGTGTGCCGGAAATCGATGAGGTTCGACAAAGGATTTTGTGCGAATGCCACGGTGTTCCTAGCGCTGGGCACCCAGGCATCCAAAGAACTTTGGCTTTGGTCAAGCGATATTTCTATTGGCCAAGAATGCGCTCTTACATAGAGAGCTATGTGAAGAGATGCGCTCAGTGTCAGGTCAATAAGGCAGAGCGCCTTAGGAAAGATGACCTGCTACATCCATTGGAAATCCCAGATGCCAAATGGAAGAGTATTTCCATCGTTCGTTTGCCAAATACTAGTCGGGGCAATGACGCTATTTGGATTGTGGTCGATAGACTCACAAAAATGGCGAAGTTTATACCAATGAAGTCGACAGTAAATAGCTACGAGCTGGCGGTTTTATTTGTCGATCAGCTTTATAAGCTGTATGGTCTGCCAGAGGATATCGTCAGTCATCGAGATACTAAGTTCACTGGCCGATTTTGGCGAGATGTGTTTGCTCATCTTCAAACGAAGCTGAGTATGTTGTCTTCTGACCATCCTGAGTCCGACGGACAAATTGTGTCACGTGACACATCCAACCCTATGTGTCCGTGGACAAGCTACAGCATGATCAGGGTTCAGTCAGTCCAGTCAAGTCTAGATTAGAAGTGATCTGGCACTTTTGTGAGTCTATTCGTAGACCGTGCATGCCCAATCACTTGGTGTAGATGCATATCCTTTGGTTGCACACAGCATGATCATAAGCATTCCCATCAGAATCCATCAGAATCAGTCAGGGGAATTTTCCAGTGATTTTAGACTATTTTCCGTATTTTTGACATTTTTCACTTATTAATTTAAGTGACTTCCCAACAAAAGTAGGTAGGGCAATTTTGCTAAGTTTGTATATAAGCAAACCCAAGTTAGCACTCAATGGCAGAAGAGGCAGCAGGAGCTCCCCGCTCAACAGGCACCTTCTCAGCAAGAACCATCAAGAACTCCTTGCCTTGGCGTTTTCCCTCTCCCTTGCCTTGGCGTTTTCTCCAAGCCCTAGCGTTTTCTGTTTCCAGCAGATTGCCACCGCAAGCCTGCCTCAAGCCCCTAGCCCTGGCGTTTTCAGTTTCCCTCATTGCCAACACTCTCAGGTACCCAGCGTTTTCACTACGCTACAAGGAACACCAGCGTTTGTCAGATTCAGCAGATGAACCAGCGTTTCCAGCCATTAGGAAACCTGCAAATTCAGCCCTAGATACTTGCAGATACTCAGCGTTTTTCAGCCCGAAACCAGCAGACCAAATCAGTGTTTTCAGCCCTCAAAACCACAGCCAAAACAGCGTTTTCAGCAGCCCAGAATCAATCGCAGATTTTCAGCCATAGCGTTTTTATGGACAGCAGATAGAAGACCGCAGATTTCAGCCCTTGAGTCGTTGTCGTCATCCCCGTCGTCATCACCGGCATAGTCCCAAGTTGCATCAGTTTTCATGCATCGTCATTGTACCACTTTGTGCAATCATAAGTAGATCACTCTCGCCGACGAGAGTGGGGCCTTCGGAGGAGGGTTTACAACGTCTCTGGTGTCGTATCTCTCTTCTCTCTCTATCTCTCAGTCTCATACACTTGCACGCACAGTGTCCATTCACTTTGTTTGTGATCATAGCATTCTCTCATTAAGAACGGAAGGCTCTACCTTCCATAAGGACAAAAGGAACCTTGAGCACAGTCCGGAGCACTCATCTTGAGCAAAGCGCAAACATTCATTCCGCTGCACCTAACAAATTGAGAGGATGAATCAGACATTAGAGGACATGTTGAGAGCCTATGTCTCTCACAGGCAGTCTGATTGGGAAAGGTACCTTTCACAGTTAGAGTTTGCCTATAATAGTAGCAAGCATTCTGCTATTGGATTTTAGCCCGTTCATGCTGATGTATGGGTTTGAGCCTAAATCCCCAATTGCTATTGGCTTAGAGAAAGTCAAGGAACGCCAAGCTCGTGATTTCTTGTATGACATGCAAGAAATGCTCGAATTGGCTAAGGATAGTATAAGAACGGCTCGTGATCGAGTCACTACTTATGCTAATCAAAAGAGGTCTCCAAAGACTCTTGACGTGGGACAATGGGTCTATCTGAAGATCGCAAGGATTCCAAGACTATGCGAACAGGAAAGCATTATAAGCTTTCAACTAGATATTGTGGTCCGTTCTTGATCACAAACAAAATTGGCCAAGTTGCCTATAAACCGGCTCTTCCTTCAAATGTTAGTATACATCCAGTGTTCCATGTCAGCCGCCTTAGAGTAAAATTGGGCGAAGCCGACGTTGTTGTGCCTATCGAGGAAAATGTATGGCAAGATATGCAAACTGAGTATATTTCTCGAGAACTAGAGGTAGTTTTAGATCATCGTACCCGTCATTCACGCCAAAAGGCTTATGACGAGTACTTAATTAAATGGAAGGGTCAATCTGAAAGGTTTGCTACTTGGGAACCAGTTAGAGCTCTGAAAGCTCAGTACCCCCACTTCATTGATGAGGACATCACTGGTTCTTAAGGGGGGAAGTATGTTGTGTCCCGCTCACGGGAGAGGGGATCTAGCCCAGACGCCGTCGGGATGAACGTCCAGTGTCCGAGCGGACGTAGTGTGAACCCGGCCAGTGTGGCCGGCCATTATTATAAAAGGGAGGCCAAGGCCTCATTTGCAGTTATTGACCCCCATTGGCAAAGTGCCAGTGGTTAGCCCGTGAGGCTAGGAGTGCGCGAGGTCACCTCTAGGAGGTGAGGCCGGGTGGTATGGGATGCTCGGTCTCACAAGTGCACGTCTACGTCCTCGGACGCTTGCCCCAGCACGGGGGAGTTGCCGGATGGTGGCTATGGTCGGGTGGTTCGTCTGACGCGTGTCTGTAGGCGGTCCGTGTAGCCGGAAGATCCCCTCCCTGTGTTCGTTTCAGCAATTTACTTAGCTTGCTATATAAGCAACCCCTTGCCTCCATTGTATACACATTCAATTACTCATTACCAAAGTTGATTGGTTCAGGAGACTCTCTCTCTCTCTCTCTCACGTAGTTTTAGATTGTAGTAGTAGTAGTAGTATTTTGTTCCACTTCTAGTTCTTTTGTACCCAGACATGGTATTAGATTCACTATTTTGTAACTGATTGGTCTCATAGGTCATTTTGGCCTTTTGAAGACGTTAATATAACATTTCATTTCATTTCATTTCATTTCACTCTCTCTCTCGTGCTTACTCCCCTTGGTCTCTACGTTCCGTATCGTCGACTTTGACATGGTAACAGAGCTTGGTGTAGCTAAATGATTGAAGAGCCTTGGCGCGGAGGAGCGTCATTGAGAAGAAGAACCAAGAAGAGACCCATCTTACTATTGACCCATCTTACTGCTGACGTTTATTCTCTTCCCCAATCGGCATCCTAAAACGCTGTTGTTCGCTTGCATTTTGCGTCCCCCCTCTCTTGCCGGTGGTGCCCTCTCACCTATGCCGTGCAACGTTTTGAAACACTGATTGCCGACAGCCCCAACCCTGTCCCCTGCGTGCGTTTTGAAATGCTCCTGCTGACGCCACTGCTGCCCCCCCCAAGCTTGACAACGTTTTGAAACGCCGACAGGCAGACCCCTCAAGGCGGCCCCAGTGAGAGCCTAACCTCCTTGCGAGTGTATTGCAGCAAGCAGGTAACGGGTAGTTCCCCTTGGCGGTGCCATCAGAATTGACCCAACGTTTTAAAACGCTGTGGGCCAGCTAGTAAGGGGCGGCATTTGTCTGCTGAGGGTTGCAAGTCCTTGGAGTTGACGGCCTCGAGGGGGAGACACTTTGTGTGTCTTGGGGAACTTTTTGCGGCTAGAAGAGGTGGAGTCTTGAGAAGGCAACAAAGGTAGAGGGTGCGACGACTTTGTTGTGGTGCGGTTTGGGAGACGAAGAAGGCGAGCAACCCTGGAGGTCAAGAGAGGGTTTCAAAGCCCAGGTTTGGAGCGGCTTGGGAGGTGCGAAGAAATTGGAGCTTAAGAGAGGGATAATTTGGAGATTTGTGCGGCTTGGTTCGTACGGCCCTTGGAGTGCGAGGAGTACAAGTTTCTAGTTCTTGCAACTTCAAAATGGCCTCCCCTTGCTCGAGTACCCCTGACGACATCGACCAAAACCAACCAAAAGCTATGGATAACGGATCGTCAACCATCCATTTAGCAGCCTATGCACTGGCACAGTTCTCAAGGAACCCGACAAATTGTTGGCTCGAGTTTGTGAAGTCAAAAGCAATGGAGGTGTTCGCTAGAGGACAACGGCAAAGGTCAGTTGGACAAGGATGGCAGTACCAGTACTCAGTTAGCTGCCTCGGTACCCACGAGGTACGATCAGAGTTGTCATGAATGTGACTTGACGCTTGTTTGGCGCGAGAGTTTGAAGCCAAAGGCAAAAGCAGGAACTCACAGGAAGACAAGGATAAAGGCAAGCTGGACAGAGATTACGGTAATAAAGATTTGGCAGAGGAGATCTACATGGCACACGTGGCGGTGGCCACAGTGGCCTCGACGTCAGATTTCTAGTCAAATGACAGGTGTCACCACTAGCTTCAGCCAGAGAGAGGCTTTGAGTGGCAGAGAGGGGCAATGACTGCTCCCTATAATTAATTTGGATCCTTGTGTTGTAGTTCAAATTATTGGTGTCCTGACCCGTAGGTCGGAGTTCAATGCACATGCATCTGACAAGGAACCAATTAGACGTCTAAAACACTATGCAAGGGCGCGCCAATTCATTGTTGTTGGGCGGATCATGGACAGGATGTGTTCCACAGTTCATTATCTTGAAGTTTTATATTTTGGACGTGATGTGTTCACAGTTCACGAATGGGGATTATTGGACATAGTGTGGTCTACAGCTCAAAGTTTCTACAAAGGAAACCGATGCTCAAGATGGCATTACTTTCAGGTACAAAGTTGAGGAGATCAACACCGAGGTGTATCCAGTATCGCGACCGGTGCTGGGGTGTCATGGTAGCTTCTTCATCGACTTGGTCTCACTATTGATGTCCACTATGAGCTGCAGAGAGGGTGTTAAGAGTTTTGGCATCTCAAGAGAACTGCCCAATGTGATCCCATTATTTAGTTTGGCTTTTAGGTATTTATTTTACTTATTTGTCAAAGTCTTGGGTAGGGCAATTTACTGAGCTTGCTATGTAAGCAACCCCTTGCCTCCATTGTATACACATTCAGTTATTCATTGCGAAGGTTGATTGGTTCAGGAGACTCTCTCTCTCTCTCTCTCTCTCTCTCTCTCTCTTGCTCACTCCCCTTGGTCTCTACGCTTCCGCATCGTCGACTTTGACATCTACCAACGGGAGATGCGGAGCAGAGCCATGGGAATTGTACCTTGTTGAAGCAATATAAAGAAATACCGAAAGGGGCGCCAAGGTTTGGGCCAAGTGCTCTCTTGGGGTGGAACTCCGCCACTCCACGTCTTGTGTGTCGTGCATCTCTTTCAATTCAATGTTATTTGAAGTGCTTAGAGTTGTTCAGTCTGTTCTTTCCGTTGACACATGGTGCCCACCCCGTTACACGGTGCTCAAGGGGAGACGAGAAGTAGGAGCAGCAGCAGTGAGTCTGGTCGGTTATCACCCTCCTCAAATTTTAGAGCTTTACCTTGAGGTTTTTGTGTTAGCTTTGTCTATTCCAAAAGTGCATATCGAATTAGTGGGTTGAGTTTAGTGCGGTGTGTGCTGCATAAGAGGGGAGCCACTTCATTCCATCACAGATTGTGTAGAACTGATTTCTCTCTGAGATTTTGGGGGTGCTGACAAGCTGCCAGTCTTCTGCTGAGTGACTTTATGATATGTGCATAACAAGTTAACCTTTAATTTGCATTATTATGGTGTGGAATTACTGAATGATTCACGTATTCTTACATTTGATTAGTAAAACACTTCAAGATAAAATGTTGACATATATAGATGGATACTAAATGTTTATGCAGATTCCACCACATGCCAAAGCAAAACAAGTATTGTAACCCGCTTGGCACTGACAAGCCGATAATTCGACAACAAACATACAAACAGAACTGAAAAACTGTAACACTTCAACTTTGAAACAATCCGTAGTTGCAGCGAAGTTCCACTTCCAGATGCTCTAGCCCCAAAGTCTGGCGCCCCTTTCGATACTTCTTTTTGTACTAAAAGTCACAAAGTACAACTGTCAAGAAGTCTACTCGGAAATTGTGCAGTAACCATGCATTGACCTGCCAGAGTAGACCCCAAAGGCTCATATTTATAGGCACTGATACAAAAACAATTGGGCCCAAAAGCTAGACGCCCTGCAAAGCTTTGCAGCTAAAAATTGACGCCCCCAAAAGCACAACGGTAATTTTGTCAAGAATTGGAGGAAAAGGTGCCACATCATTATGTACAGATGACGCATCAGCAAGCCCCATGTTTTGAACCTTATTTCTCGCCAAGATTTGTGCCACATTTTCTGGTTGCCCATGAACGTCAGCACGCTCACTTCCCTCAGTTCGGGTGGTCTGAAATGTCATCACTTTGTGGCATATCCTCCCCTTAAAAGAAAAGTAATCGTCCTTAATTACACCCGCAAGGGTGGACAATAAAATAGATTAGTAGACACTGACTCTATGCACACGTGCATTTGACTATACGATGCACTAGCACAAAGACACAAATCACTGACCAATCACAACCACATTCATATCATTATCCCCGTTGAGATCATACACACAAATCGTGATCATTATGACTTATTTAGAAATCACATCCAGATCAAGTTGATCTCTCATGGATGTCTTGATCTACTAAAGGTCGTCACTTTTAAAATTTGCACCACCTCTCAGGTGCACAGAGATAAAACGTTGCAGACATTTCATTTAAACACATACTTAAACAACCAAACCTCTCAAATGGCATTTGAGACCTGGATCAAATGAGTTGTTAGGAGTTAAGGCACACATTAGCATTTTCTTTGAGTCCATTGCTTTGCCTACATTGTTTTAGTTTATTGTCGTGGGAATCCTATTTTATTTTTCTTGTTTCATCTGATCGACAGCTAGATACCTTGGAAACCTTCGACGGAGACTCCCAGGACAAACAATTTGTCTGGACTGATGTGAACGTAGAAGAAGGTGAGACTTATGGTGCTGATAAATGCAGTCATTGCATGCCAACTGTCAAGTTTGCAAATATTAACTTTGGACATGTTTTGAAAAGGTGATGGATCCAATTCAACTCATAAATTCAAATGTGGAGCAGAGGCTTTGAAGATTCCATCAAAAAAACCCTACAGATTACGGAGACCAATATGCCGTGGTCGTTTCAATGTGTCAGAACATTATTCCTTCCAGCAGGTAAAGCGCTCATTTAGTTTATTCTGTCCATTATTGCGCATTCATGTGCACACTTAGGTGCATATTATGTGTTGTATGGCATCATGTTCCTTCTACAAGGAGCTTTCTCTATTAATTTGATCATTCCATGCTTGCAACAGAACCCAAACGTGTACGAAGTGTGTGCCTTGATTTGTTCAATTCTGCAAGTGGAGCTAGAGAAGTAAATAGTTTGCTGCATCTTTGTAACTTCAGGTTTGTGATGATATATGCACAATCTGGGATTGGGCATTAACTGAGAAGTTGGGATTGCATGTGAAACAACGTCAACAGCTCTCTGCTGTCTTGGTGGTTCCTGATACACTTGATAGCAGAGGTAAATTTAAATGACTACGTTTTAACTAGTTTCATGTTGTTTGTGAAAATGAAGATATGAGAAGTAAAGGCATAGGAAAAAATAGGGTCTAGTACAATTCTAAGTGGTGACTGTGAGGTTTAGCGATCTATTTGTGACTTTTGTCAGCCTGTTGTTTTATTGATGTTTGCATTTCTTCTGCTTCATCCAGAAATTAAGGAACTACTAACAATTGTCCTACGTGACCTTCAATTTAGCAGTGCTGTGATTCATCAGGTATGTCTCAGGTGTAAAAATGGGCTATCTTAATCTTGTACCTAACCTGGCTTACTAGCAGATGAAAGTTGAAGCAATGGTTGTTGTTTGTCTGTACATCCATGTTTTTTGTTCGTATTACAATGACATGCAAATGCCACCAATCAGTGATTGACCCTGAGGAGAAGACAAAACCGGCTAACCATGTTGATCGTGATGGTGATGTACTGGAAACGACACTTCAAAAATGTTATATTACCCTCTTGTCTTTGGAGCCATTGCTAGGATAAGTCTTGTATTTTGAGGTGGTCTATTGTCCTCATTGCCTAGGATTATTCCCTTGTGGGTCATATAAGGAAGGAGTTATAAGTGTCTGCATCAGCCATAGTTGAAGGGAAGGGCTGTTGGGATTGCCGGCGTATGGCCCATGTCCCTTGTAGGAACCCCTACTTGTAGTTATCGTATCCATCATGTGCAAATGTATGCCCTATGTCACCTGTCACATTTGAAAGGTCAAGCTATCATCCTTTGTGCATTCAAACATTCAAAATGCATCCTTATGTAGATGGATCAAAATTCCTTGTGTAGGCATTATGCAGGTGTCTGTAAAGTCATCAAGAGTGCGCCGCTCTATAGTCTCTACCTTCTTCTACATAAGGAACGTGTTGTATGCAGTATGAATCTATGAAGAAGATGCACACCACAATCTTACAATAAGAAGCACAAGAGAGAACGATCCATGGTTGCAAGGCAGTAACAAAATGGAACCACCATCCATCCAAGTCACAAAGAAATTTGATTATGCCACTTTTCTGGACAGCCTATTGAGTAGACAATGCATATCCCATAACATTTCAGAAAATTGGGCTACCTTTCGTCAAGCAATAGAAGAGGCAGCAGAGGTCACTATGGGGCGATCTAAAAGAGACCGCCAACAAGTGAAGGGTCTCCCTCATAACCCATGGTTTGATGAAAAGTGTAAAGCAGCCAAACGCAAGTTAAAGTGCTTTGATAAGTCCACAAAGGAGTGGGAAAATGCAGCCAAGGAATAAAGAACGCTGAAAAGGAAAAAGAGAAGGATGCATGAACTTTTGAAGGAGGAGCAAGAGGTGATTCGATTTAAGAAAGAACCCAAGAAAGCATGGCGCAACATGAAAGGAAAAAAGGAGGATATACTGGGAAATTTCAGCATGGACGAAATGTATGTATATGCACAAACACTCTATGCTCCCACCGATGCTCAAATAATGATGAATGTTAAAATTCGGGTTGACACAAAGGAACCTATAACTTTTGCAGCGGCTTTGAGAGGTTTGTAAAAACTAGCCACTGGGAAAGCCTCTGACATTTTGCACTTCAACTCCGAAATGTTGAAATGGTCGGGTAATGAAGCTAAGAAATGGATACATTGCATGATGAATCAAGCTATCCACCAGGGTATGCCTGAAGATTGGCAAGAGAATTGGGTCAAAGCTTTGTTTAAAGGAGGAGACCGTAACCTACTCACGAATTACCGCACCATCATGGTGGGCTCTTGCATGGCAAAACTTTTTGGGAGTCTGATAGAAAAAGATATTAGCACATGGGCTGAAAATAGTGGAAAGAGGGCTATCGGTCAAGCAGGTTTTAGAGAAAAACATATTACCATAGACCACTTGATTACAATCCGGATTATGATGGAAGAGGCGCGACTCAAAGGGGAAACTATGTACTGCTGTTTTGTGGACTTTAAGAAAGCAATTGATATGGTATCTCGTCATGGGTTATGGTCCCGCATGGAGACCATTGGGGTTCCCATACATTCGAGGGTTGCGGTGGCACGCCTATACCATGCGGTTCGATGTAAACTGAAAATGCAAACAGGCTTCTCCAAAGAGTTCTTTAGCACAATAGGCGTCAAACAAGGGTGTCTGTAGCAGGGCTACAGTGTCCTTCACGGTACAGTGTCTTTCACAGGACAGGTCTAGGCTGGTTCACACTGGACGGACACTGGACGGACCCTCTGGGCTTGGGAGTGACACGTGGCAGGGTACCGACGGTGGTCTAGTGGACCTCGCGGCCAGGTCACCACATGGCTGACATTTATGAGCCGTTGGTGGCTCTTTATGGTGGTACATATGAGTAGTAGCGGTTGGTTATTCGATTATCTTCTTCACCTCTGAGCTTGTACGTAGTCGTTTAGAGTGTGTAGAGACACAGAGCACATCTTCACCATCCTTGCACATCTGAGCCTCGACACCCCCATTGTACCTGTGAGTCCTGGGCTGGAGCTGAGTGTGCTGCCACGCCAGAGTCTGTATCAGTCTTTGAGATAGTCAAGTCGTATGTTCTGGTTTGCTGTTGTGTCTTTGTGAGCTCTGTTGATGTCTATTGTTTCCTTTCTGTTCAGTCTATTTGAGTGAGATTGTCACGCACATTGCACTGAGGACCACCCACTGTAGAGAGCACGACACATTATCCGCGCTACAGGTGCTCTCATTTTGGCGATCACGGTGGGACCTCAAAGGAAGTCTCACTCTTGTGGAGATACGAATCGTGAAGCTAATCGGTTGTTACCTGGCTCCGCACACTTGCTTACACTGTGTAGATAGTCTGCTGGTCTGGTCCTCTCTCGCCCTGGTCCAACCAGTCCTAGTCCTCGTCCCTGGTCTTGGTCTACTCCTCGCCCTGGTCCAGTCCTCCTCGTCTTGCCAGCTAGGTGGTCTAGTCACTGGTCCTAGACCAGGTGGTCTAGTCTCTATCCTCACTTATCTTGTTTTAGACCTGTGTTGTTCACTGCATGACACATACAAGGCGGTCAGTTGAGCGTCAAAGCGCACTACTGAGCCCTCTGAAGCACTATAATCGAAGACGCCCTGTGGCATCTAGTAGAAGTCCATTAACCTCATCACCCATACCTCCACATATGACATCTCCCATTCCTTCGTCGGGTTCCACATCTTCCAGATCACCTTCTCCAGCAAAGCTCTCCCCTATTCTGCTACAGCAGGCTATTGAGCAACAGGCTCAACAAGGGGCCATGGGGGCGTTGGCTAGTGTGTTGGCCAAGGTAAACATCAAGTTCCCCACCTTCAAAGGACTCTCTTCAGAAGATGCTGACGACCATGCAAGAAGGTTTGTCTCTCTTTGTAGGGGTCGTGGTCTGAACAGAGAAGATGCTTATTTGGTACTATTTCCATCCACCTTGGATGGCTTAGCAGATAAATGGTACAGCCAGTTTGCAGAGAACCATTTTGCAACTTGGGTAGCCTTAAGACAACAGTTCTGTGCAGCTTTCAGGCCAGGTGACTACCAGGAGAAGGTGTTGGATGAGTTGGCCAACATGGTGCTCAAGCCAGAGGAGACTTTTGCAGAGCTTATGACTAAAACTAAGTCGCTGGTGGCCAAGCTCCCCCAACAACCAGGTGAATTCATGGTTAAAAAGTGGGTGGAGAAGGCGCTTCCCAAAACTTCTCAGCAAAAACTCCGAGAGAGTCTCCGACCCGACACCACTCTCGAGGAGTTCATTGCAGCTGCTACTAGGATAGAGGGGGCTAGGAAGCTGTTCAGCAACTCCTTTTCCATAGAGACTCCCTCTGTGTTTTCGGAAAGTAGTCCTGCTGATCCATTGACTTCTTTGCGCAGAGAACTTGAAGCCCTAAAGTTACAGAGAGCTCTTCAAGAGGAGAAATCAATATCCCTCAGACAGGAGAAGCCCCCACATCACGACGCTTTGGATCAAATGAAGAGAGAGCTAGAAGAGCTTAGGTCTCAGCAGGAGACTAAGGCTATGCATAGTATGGTGCAGCTCATGTCACTCTCCAGGACACCCTCCACAGGACTGTCCCCTTTGGGTTTACTGCCACTTCTGCGAAAAGTCGGGGCATGAAGACAAGGATTGCTACTACCTCAAGGGGTTGCGACAAATACAGCAAAGTCTTGGTCCTAGTTTTCAACAAGGGCAAGCACCTGCATCCAACATGGTCTCTCCATGTGGCCATCCACACCACATGCCACCTTTATTATCAGCCCCCCTCCAATGCAAGGTATGCAAAGCACTTTTCCCTCTCAGAGCTTTTATCACACCCATGTTCCCTCCTCACCTTACAGCTTCTATGCCTCCACCTCCAACTCCATGGAGCAAGGACCACCTCGTCCTTCGACTCGTCCATTGAATCGGCCCATTTTGTGCTACAGATGCGGGGAATATGGTCATTACCAAAGCCAATGCCCTTTGCCCGAAGGGTCCCCTCCCTGCCGTCATTGCCCTGATATGAAGGATCACTACAATTAGGATTGCCCTAAAATTCGTGCATCCACGGCTTCGAACCCAAGTCAAAGCCAGACTGAGTTTGCCTTTCCCAAGCTCAATTTGATAGCAGTTAGCACTGTTTCTCAGCCGCCCCCTTCTACCCACGTGGTTACCCCTAAAAATAAGCCGCCGCAGTTGGCAGAGGAGCTATCGGGCGTCCTCACCCGGGCCGAGAGAGCCGCTCTCGGTCTTAGCATTCCAACAAGTTCAACTCCCCCACACAGTCTCACACCGGTGGATATCCTGCCTGCAGCTGTTAACAAGCCATCCCCCAGTGCCATGAAAGAATCCACATCTTTGCTCTCCGATATTGATGAAGCTTTCTTGGAAGCAGTTTCCGATCTACAAAAGATCAAGGTACCCGAGAAACAACTGGTAGAATAGGACAAGCTTACAGCAGAGTCAGTCTTGAAGAACACCTTCCAACAAGTGTCCCTCTATGACATGCTGCGACTAGATGCAAAATTTAGAAGTGACACCCTTGCTGTTATTCAATCACTTTATCCTGGAGCAGGTCCTAGTGGTGGGCACCTCCTAGTGCGACCATCAGAGTCCTATATGATATCCAATCCCGCTGCTCCACTCACTGATTATAGAAGCCCTCGCCTGACAGTGTCTGTGTTGGGTCGGCAATTCTCAGGAGTGATAGTGGATGGTGGATCTGGCATCAACCTGATGCCTGAGTTCACTATGTTAGCTCTAGGTCTACAGCCTACTCGCCCTGCTCCATTCACAATTACATTGGCCGACCAACGGACGGTCTACCCAGTGGGCATAGTGGACAATGTGCCTCTGCAGGTACAAGACTTTACTTTTAACTTGGATTTTGTTGTGGTTCGTCTTCCCCAGATTGAGGGCGGATTTCCTTTGCTCATTGGAAGACCATGGCTGCGACACACCAAAGCACTTCATGATTGGGGAAACGACGCAATGTGGATACAAACTTCTGGCTCCCCGATGCAACCCATCCTCTTAGAAGGAGGTATGGATCCAGTGGTGCAGCAAGTTTCTTTGTCAATGGGAACCAACCCTGAACAAGAACAGCCTACTACACCTGATGCGTCTGACGAAGATCTACTGGAGTGGTTGGAGGCTACCAAATCTATGCCTTGTTATGGAGTCTCTATTCACTCTTTGCATAGAGGTACACCTTCTTCCAATGTTTCCACAGTAACTAAACCCAATGAGCCACCTGAGCCAGCTCAAAGGTTGACTATCATAGAAGTTACCCCGGATGCGCCCTTGGCCTTCGTGGAAGTCTTTGAATTTGGTGAGCCTATGGAGGATCATAGAAGCGGGCAGAAATCTCCTCCCAGAACAAAGCTCCCTTCACAGAGCTCGTCCTGCCTAATGAATTCCATGCTCATGATAGTTGTCTTGCTCATGGTGGCTGCGCTCTGTAGCATCTCCTCTTTCAACCAGTGGTACATGGACTTCATCTACAGCCCTAGTCCCCCTCACACCTCCTCGCCCTTGCCCTCCCCCTACTCGCCCTCGCCCCCTCCCCATACCTACCCCCTCGCCCTCGCCCTCACCTACCCCTAGCCCTCTCCCTACCTTCCTCGCCCTCGCCCTCGCCGCCTCGCCCTCCCACCCACCTACCTACTCCCTCGCCCTCCCCCTCCCACCTACCTACCCCCTCGCCCTAGCCCCCCTACCAACCTCCCCCTCCCACCTACATCCTCGCCCTAGCCCCCCTACCTACCCCCTCGCCCTCACCCCCCCCCCCCCCCCCCCCCCCCCCCCCCCCCCCCCCCCCCCCCCCTACCCCCCCCCCCCCTCCCACCCTACCCCCCCCCCCCCCTCCTACCCCCCCCTCCCCCTCCCCCCCCCCCCCCCCCCCCCCCCTACCTACCCCCTCGCCCTAGCCCTCCCACCTACCCCTCGCCCTCGCCCTCCCCTCCCACCTACCTACCCCCTCGCCCTCGCCCTCGCCCTCGCCCTCCTACCTACCCCTCGCCCTCTCCCTATCTCCCTTGCCCTCGCCCTCCCCCTACCTACCCCTCGCCCTCCCTCCTACCTACCTACCTACCTCAGATTTCAAGCATTCACCTGGGTACTACCTACCCACCCCTCGGCTTTCAAGCATTCACCTGCATTCCTTGTGGCTTTCAAGCATCCCGTTGTTGTTAATGCTTTTTGTTCTGCCATTAAGATAGAGCTTAACCTCACCCGCATTATTACTCGAGCTTCTGATCATCAGTCTTTTCAACAATTTCATCTGCAAGTGAGGACCATGTCATTTTCTTCTCACTATGGTTATGGAGGATAAAGATGCTCTGGATCCAAACCGAGCATATCTCTTTGCTGAGGAGCCAAGCTGTCTGTTTTGCCGATTGGGATTCTGGGACTATGCAATCATATTGGGTTCTTGCGTATTAAAAGGCTTAAGGCGTTGCAAGGAGGGCAATGTTTTACTCCACTTTTGAGGCATGTAAGGTCATGGTTGGGCCTAGCACCTGCTTCAAGAAATGTACGAATGCAGTATCTAGTGGTTTTCTTTCACAGTTTTTTTCAGTATTCCTCTCACTGAGACGGTGAGCGGTCTTGTGGGGGGCAACTTGTAGCAGGGCTACAGTGTCTCGACACCCCCATTGTACCTGTGAGTCCTGGGCTGGAGCTGAGTGTGCTGCCACGCCAGAGTCTGTATCAGTCTTTGAGATAGTCGAGTCATATGTTTTGGTCTGTTGTTGTGTCTTTGTGAGCTCTGTTGATGTCTATTGTTTCCTTTCTGTTCAGTCTATTTGAGTGAGATTGTCACGCACATTGCACTGAGGACCACCCACTGTAGAGAGCACGACACATTATCCGCGCTACAGTGTCCTTTGTCCCCAACATTATTTGGGCTATGCATGGATGAGCTTGAGGACTTTATATGCCAAACGACGCAAGATAATGAAGATGCACCAAACATAGGCCTCATTACTTTGCTACTCCTCATTTATGCTGATGATGTGGTTCTTTTAGCACATAGCATGTCTCTTTTGCAAAAACTTTTGGATGCGGTACATGCTTTCTGCGAAGCTACAGGATTCTCAGTGAATGTCACAAAAACAAAATGTATGGCGACTTGTACACACAAATCAAAGGATCAGTCCGCCCTTATGTATGATGGGCAAGAGATTCAAGCAGTTGACAGCTTTAAATACTTGGGCATCATTATACCTTCGAATCGTAGATGGGGGCAATGTGCAAAAACAAGACTTGAGGCAGGACAAGCAAGGTATTACGAGTTTGAAAACATGTGCAAACAAAGCGTCACTAGAAGGTGGGAATTAAAGTCCATGGCTTTCAATGCGTCTGTGGTCCAAACACTATTGTATGGGGACCAAGTATTCCGGCCAGCACATGGAATGACATTGAGAAAATTCAGAAAAAGTTCTTATGTAGACATATGGGGATAAAATCCACAACACCATACTCACTCATGCTATTGGAGACTAGACAAAGACCATTGGAAATGCTTGCTTTGCAAAGAATGCATAGATATCTCTTGAAGGTGAAGTTGATGCCTAATAACCGTTTGCCTCACATAGCATGGGAGGTAGGATGTAAGCCGCAAAAGAACCACAAAAGCAAGTTTCTCACCTCTAGCCTTGTTGAGGACATTAGGAAATGGTTCTCTAAATGGAATGTGGGAGCATATGTGGACACGCATGTAGAGGAAGGTACCGAGCATGAGCACGAGCTGAATTTTGAACTACAATTACTTGAGGCCCTTCACAGCAAATGGAAGAATGCAATGCACAGGTCCAAGTTTGAATACTATTGTAAGCACATAAACACGCGATACTAGGAAGAATACAAAAGCGGGGAAACCCAAATACATATCAGGCCACCCATGTCCTACCGTGCGAGACGGGCCATCACCTTGATGCAGACAAGATCACACATGCTCAAAAGTGAAACGGGAGGATGGCTGAATATTGATGCAAACATGAGGAGATGCACTCAATGCAACTTGAATTCATTGGAAAATGAGGCACATGTAACCCTTGAATGTCGAGCATATGCGGACATTCGGGTCAACTTATTCAAGGATGTACTACATTTGAGGAGCTTCTCTCAAGAACACATCCCTCTCCAGCAGCACTAGGTATCTATCTTGCCAAAGTGCTAGAACATCACACCACACTCACAAACAAAATCACCACAGAATCATGACACGCCCCCTCCTTCACATGGGAAGGGGGGAGTCTCATATATGAGATTTTGGGTCCCATGGGTCATTTTGGCCCCCCGAGGACTTAAATACATCATCATCTCTCTCTCTCTCTCTCTCTCTCTCTCTCTCTCTCTCTCTCTCTCTCTCTCTCTCTCTCTCTCTCTCTCTCTCTCTCGCATCTTTCTCATTTTGCGTTGTGCCATTGGCCAGATACGCACGTCCTCACATCACCTCGAGATTGAGAGTGGCAGATCCAGAGGGACACCAGCAGATAGCAGGATATGCCGCTTATGCCATCTAGAGCCAGAGACAGAGGTACATTACATATATCATTGCACAGTGTACTATGAGATACGAGGCCGTTTTCATTGTCTATTCAGAGAAGGTTTTGGGCCTCTATCTAGGGTCATGAGTTATGAGGATCAGAGATGCCTGGGGCTATATCTACTTGAGCTACACAGACATAGATAAACTTTACTGAGGAGAGCTGAAGAGAGACAACCCCAGAGACAGATCACAGATTTCTTTACACTAGATATTGTACACCCAAAAGAACAGACAGACGAGCAGCCAACAGTGGAGAGGTCTGCCCGCACTACTGGCATTCTCATAGATCGAGCATTGGAGCTAGGGAGATCTAGACGACCCCGATGGAGAAGAGGAGCTACACAGTTTTGAAGGAGGCTACAGCAAAGGATTCGAGCCATACTTTTTCGTCGTCCAGAGTGTAGATGAAGATGGATCTCTATGAAGATGGATCTCTACTTCCCTCCCATATTGTCTACACATTGTACTGCTTAGTTCACACATTTCACGCCTTTTACCTTTCACACCTATCAGCTTAGTTTAGGATTCCACAGTATTTTTATTGTGTTATCCTAGTTTTATTGAATTTGTTAATCTGACTTTGTATCAGATACACCGCATTGTAACTTTCTGGTCTCATAGGTCACTTTGGCCTTTTGAAGACGTTAATATAACATTTCATTTCATTTCATTTCATTTCTCTCTCTCTCACCACAGAGCTCGATTCCCAACTATACACACACCAGTAGTACTCTCATTGACCGAGCTTTAGAGTTGGGGAGAGCGAGACGACCACGACTGAGGAGGGGAGCCACGCAGCACCGACGGAGATTGCGGCAGAGGATCCACAGGATTCTAGCGCGACACTCAGAGTGTCGATCATGATAGGATTCATGTTACTGCTATATTGTATCATGGTGACACTTTTGTTGCATTATGCCATTGCTCAACTTACAAGCCACCCATAGGAGTCGGTAGCACTCCTATCTCAGTTTCTAGTTTGTAGTTTTCTTTGTTTGTACCCAGACTTGGTAATAGACTCACCAGTGTAATCAGTTTGGTCTCATAGGTCATTTTGGCCTTTTGTAGACGTTAATATATCATTTCATTTCATTTCTCTCTCTCTCTCTCTCTCTCTCTCTCTCTCTCTCCATATTGTACGGAGAGATGAGCATGCAAGATACATGTGGGTGAGATTGAGAGCTGACACAGGTTGATTTCTATACATTGCCATATGTTACTTTCCTCCCAGTACATCAGTATATGCTGCATCCAAAGGGCGGTCGCCTTTCTCTATACTAGACGATGACATGTGGGAGTTTTCTAGGGATGGTGATATCATTCTCCTAGGGGACTTCAATGCCCGAGCGGGCAACTCTCAGACAGTCTTCAACGACACTTCAGATGAGATGCTTAGAGAGCTGGATGAAGGTGAATTGGGGCTTGACAGACACATGACAGCGAGCAGACGGACTATGGGATATACCTCATGGAGATGACGACTACACATGGGTTAGCCATACTTAATGGCTTACAGCGATTCCCTAGAGTAGCCGGTTTCACATGCTTTCCGCACAAACATGTGGCCAGTACAGTGGACTATGTTATGACACAGTCGAGCTTTGTCCCTTGGATTCAGGATTTCACAGTGGGAGCCAGGCCAGTGAGCGTAGCAGTGGATCATGCTCTCTTGACACTGTCCGTTTCATTTTAGTATAGTACAGCCCAGACATCAGGAGGCAGGTCACACACCCGTTATACATTTACACTAGAGACTGATTCCGTTTATAGAGAGGAGATCTGGAACCGTCTATGGGAAGGCACAACTGGCACAGCTGGTACAGGCCTCTCAGTGGAGGGAACCACTCTATTGACTGACACACTGCATGGTGCTGCATCAGTGGCATACCCACACACTCAGCCAGACAGGAGACGACATTTTGGGAACATACCCCAGAATAGTTGGTATGATGAAGAGTGCAGAGAGATGAGAGCCTAGCTTCAGAGGGATTTTCTTTTAGGAGTCATCACTTACAGACAGTCTCGGATTGCTTCTCGGCGCCTTGTGTGACGGAAGAAGCGAGCTTACGTGGCTCAGATGGAGCGAGACTTATATCAGATGTTCTTGAGTAGGGACTCAGGAGAGGCATGGTGAGTCTTTCATGAGCACTCCCCTCCACCAGTGATTACTTCACCTGATGTGTGGGGCCAATATGCGACATCGTTATATACGGTTCCCGGACGGGAACCTCTTCCAGACCCTACAGTGCCATGCCCATCTACGAGCACCTTCTTTACCACTCGATGGTATAGAGGGCCATTGACAGGATGAGGACCGGGAGGGCATATGATCATGGCGGTCTAGTAGCGGAGCACTTCATACATGCTAGGGATATGTTGATGGAGGTTTTTGCAGTGTTATTCAATCGTGCCATCTGTGAGGGGTTACCTGAGACTTGGAGGTTGTCTACAATTGTGCCTATCTTCAAGGCAGGTGATCCTAGAGAGCCTGTGAACTACCGCACTATTATGGTTGGACACACATTGGCACTGTTGTATGCATCCATTCTTGAGCAGCACTTGAGTGATTGGGAAGAGGGTGAGGGTGTATGAAGGGTCAAGCCGGTTTCAGGAGGGGTTTCTCCACTCTTGATCATATTCTGACACTCAGAGCCATCATTGAGGAGGGCAGGTCACATGGGAGGCGGATTTATTGTAGCTTTGTGGATTTTCGCAAAGCATTTGACATGGTATAGAGAGCTCGATTGATGTGTAGACAGCAAGAGATGGGGGTGCCCATAGAGTTGATTTGGGGGATTATGGCTTTGTACAGATCAGTGATGGGACATGTACGCACTCTGGAAGGGGTATCTGATTTAGTTCACTCTACAATTGGGGTGAAACAGGGCTGCCCTGTGTCTCTATACTCTATTTGGTATGTATGTTGATGAGGTGTCTGATTACATTGACAGAGAGGGTGATAGAGGTGCCCAGCTGGCAGGGACGTGGATCCCATTGTTATATGCTGATGATATTGTGTTGATATCTGACTCACTAGAGGGTATGCAGCGACCTTTGGATGCACTACTTAGTTTTGCAGAGGATAGTGGATTGTGTGAAAACCTTGGTAAAACCAATGTTATGGTGTTTAACACCACACCTCAGTGGATCAGGAGATCAGTACCTACTTTCACGTATGGTTAGGAGATTGTGGAGTATACAGATGCATACACTTGGGGTTAGTCTTTACTGGGCCGAGATTTTCTTTGAGAACAGCAACAGAGACTAGATTGGCTAGAGCTTATGCGGCTTTGGGAGGATGTGTTCGCAGGTTCAGTTTCAGGAACCTAGGACAAAGTTATGGCTCTTTGATACTTTGGTTTCCTCTACTGTACTATATGGGTGCAGGTTTGGGGACCTTCTGTAGGCCAGGAACGTTGGAGACGTATGGAGAGGCCCTTGGTATCTATGATCTCTCGGCCGATTAGAGCCAAGGCCTCCATACCGCATGATATCATTTGAGCGGAGTTAGCTGGCCCTTGCTGCAGCCCCGCGAGCCAGAGACTCCAGAAGAAAAAAGTGGTTAAGCTGAGCTAGGCCTGAGGCCACTCTGTCTGCAGGTGAGACCTGGCTGTCCATGCCCTCTATTCAGAGAGCCTCTACCCTCTCTCTGAGTGCTGCGTCCAACAAGACCCTCTCTGGGATGCGAAGCATTGTGCTCCCAATCCTCTGTTTGTCTGCCACCGTAAGGATCACTGGTGCATGGTCCAAGAAGGAAGTCCCTGCCAGGATGCCCACTGAACCCCCCAAGTCACTGAAGTGGTCACTAGTGTAGAAGCGATCTATCCGCGATAGATTCACTCCTCCCACTCTGCGGTCCGATCTAGAGAAGGCAAGACTGTCTGGGGGCCTCACAAAACCAGAGTGCTGCCATGTATCCGAGACCCTCAAAGTCATACAAAACCTCTCCCAAGCTGCCAACTCGACTCCATGCACAGTAGCATGGCTGCCACCAATCCTGTCAGAAGGGTCCTCCAACATGTTGAAGTCCCCTCCTATACACCAATGATCGGCCTG
This sequence comes from Adiantum capillus-veneris, assembly GCF_014529385.1. Lineage (NCBI taxonomy): Eukaryota > Viridiplantae > Streptophyta > Polypodiopsida > Polypodiales > Pteridaceae > Adiantum > Adiantum capillus-veneris. The sequence goes on from NC_140958.1 coordinate 105,577,598, forward strand.
CGGCAAAGACTCAACAATCTGTGACCAAAACTCTGCACGAGCACTCGCCACATTGGGCGCATAGATGTCAGGAAGCCCACAAGGCCACCCTGAACCTGCATAGTAATCCACTGAGCCCTGCCTGGCACAATAATCCCTCTGCCCACAATGGCCTGCTGCAATGAGTCCGCAATAGTCATACATACCCCACCCTGGATGCCTCCAGGTCCAAAAGCAGCTGACCAAAAGGTATCATAACGTCCACGCAAAATCTGACCACAATGCCGAATGCGGCTCTCACACAGATGGTGCTCCTGAAGCATAAGGAGATCAATCTCTCCTCCCAGAAGGCAACGTTGAAGCTCCTGACGCAATCGGCCCCGCTGTCGTTGAAACTGGGGCCCACCTAGTCCTTGCACGTTCCATGAGACGATCCTCATGGGGAGCGAGAGAGAACAGATGCTGCCGCAGCAGCAAGACGGGCTATCTTCGAGGCAGGCTTGGATGGGGAGTAATCCGCATCCGAGGGTCCTCTAGATAGGTGTGACTGCAGTGAGTGCCTAGCCCAAGCCCAAGCAGAGCGAGCCGTGCGTAACGCAACCTCCTCTGTCCAGGAGTCCTCATGAATGTATACATAGCAAGGCAAACACTGCGTATCAGCAAAGAAGTACACCACAATGTGCCTACATCCTGCTGAGTCTCGGGGTGTCACCGCAAACTTGGCCAATGGCCACAAAGTCTGCAGCATTTTTGTAACTCCAAGTTCTCCCATGTGGTGAGAGAACTCTAAGACCTGTGTATGCAACCATCCCACCACTGAGTCAAGGGACCACTCTGTCTCGACCCTACCGCAGAAAGGGAAGGAGAAACCAACTGCTGAGTCTAGGGCCTCTGTCCCCCTAGCGGCGAGGAACAAAACATGGACCCTGAAACAGGCTGCCTCATGGTCTGCTGCGGAATCGCCGAGAAAACGAGTGAACCCGTATTTGAAGAAGTCCTAGCGGTGTCGGATGTGAATGCTTGTCAGCCCACGAGGGATGGCTGCAAGGGAGGATGTCTGAAGCTGCAGAGGGGGCCGCAAGAAGGGTTGACCCTCTCTCGCTAGGCGACTCGCGGCAAAGGCGTTGCCAAGAGATCTCCTAGCCGCCGGAGAGGGACCAGTCTCCTGAGCCGACTGAGGAAATGGAGCAGGAGGGGGGGGGGGGGGGGGGGAGAGGGAGCTGGGGAGAGGAGGAGAAGAGGGGCGGGATGGGGTGATAGAGGTAGAGGGCGAGGTGGTGAGGCGACGGGAGCAGAAGGCGGGGAGGATGAGGCAAAGGGGGGGAACTCTGAGGGGGGAGCGGCTGTCGAGGGATCTCCTCCTGCTCAAGAGGACCAAAACGGTTCCCCGTGGGAACCCACTCCTGCTGAGTAGGCACCCGAGGGCCACTCTGAGTGCCAGGCTGACGATGTGGCCCCTGGCGTCGGCGGCCACGGGCCTGCTACCACCCCTCCTCCGCTGGAGCCCCAGGCTCGGAGGGTGGCTCTGCATCTGTACGTTGTGCCGCTGGCTGTGGTTGCGGGCCAGCCCTGGCAGGCTGGGGCTGAGGCTGTGGTGCAGGTCGCGGCCTCCTCTGTGGACTGGCCTTCGCTAGATGGCCCATCTGTCGGCAAATGAAGCATTGGTTCAGGAGGCCCGAGTACTCCACACTCTGTCGAAACCAACCCCCACTCACCAGAGGTAAAAGGATAACCTTCGGGAGCGTGTGGGTATCTCTGACCAAAACTCGAACTGAGGGAATGCCAGCCGCCTTGGCAGCTACTGATGCTGCCGTGCGAGGTGTCTCCAAGACAGTCCCAATGGCGGAACCGATCCTGGAAAGAAGTGGTGGGTACTCCCTCCGTAAACCCGGAAAGCAGACTGAGATGGGGATGTCTGCCTCCTCTACTAGAACATCCGAAGCTGGGCCAAAACCATGTCGCCACTGTCGAAAGTGGGCACGTGATGCTCGGATGGCCAGTGGACTCATAGCTATGACCTTGGACACCATCTCGGAGGACTCAAACTCGATCTGATAGTAACCCCGTCCGAGAATCTGGACATCCAAAATCTTTCCCGCCTCTGCGAGAAGGCGGGCCTGGAGAAGGTCCCGCAGCTCTCCTCTGCTAGGTCGGGTGCCGAGAATCTTGCAGATGACCGAAGTCGCCTGCAATCGCTCTACCTCTGCGGCAAGGCTCTCTTGCTCGGTAGGTGAGAGAGCAAGTCGAATGGTGGGCTCAGCGGGGTCGGGCGAGGGGGCTTCTGGCGAGTCCCTCTGTGGCGAAGCTGGAGCCTCCATTTGTGTCTACTGCTGTGGCGTAAGAAGGGGACGACGGGAGGGTGCTGCAATTGGGCGCGCCAACACTGCTCCAAGGAGTTGAAACAAATGCCGAAAGTGCGGAACTGCAGGGAGTAACCGAGGCGGAGGACCCAAACTGACGGGCGAATGGGCCGAGTCGGGGCGGGGGGGGGGGGGGGGATATAGCGGGCTGGGGCAAGCGGGCAGGCGGCGAAAGAGCTGGGGCTGAGGGCGGGCAGGCGGCGAAAGAGCTGGGGCTGAGGGCGGGCAGACGGGCTGGGACAGGGGCAGCGCGAGGGGGGGCAGCAGGGGCAGAGGGCAGGCGGAAGGGGGCAGGCGAGCGGGGGGCAGCGGGGGCTGAGGGCAGCGCGAGGGAGGGCAGCGGGCAGCATGGGGGGGGGGGGCTGGGTGGCCATGGCGCAGCGTGGAGTTCACAGCAGCAGCGAGCGCCGACCTTCCCATGATGAATTTGATACAAGGTCTGGATAAAAGTAAAGAAATAAACTAACTAAACAAAAACACTACTAGAGCAGTAAAAGGGGGGTATCAAGAGCTTGAGAGGTACATATACAAATAGTGGGTGCGTATCTCAGAGAATAGATACAAAATGGTGGATATGTGTATTAGAATCCAGAGATGGCTCGCATCAATCGTTGCATGATCGTGTTGATGTCCTCCATGGTCCGCAAGTGTGGGTGGCAATTTGTTGTTTATTGATTAGAGTGGGCATCCATGATGGGTTTGTGACATGGGGGGCAGTTGCATGGCTTTTGCAATTTCGAGGATTACACCTTTTTTCAGGGCTTGCCCACAGATCTGGTCTCCCTGCTTACTCCCTTGGGTTATAGACCAGGCACTCTATAGATGATCCTAGATGCAGGTCACCTGCTGGATTTCTGCCAGTGAGACACAGTTTTCACCACGATATGCAGCATCACGCTTTGGACCATGTGGAAGGCTTGATGTGCCCACATTCTGGGCTCTCAGTCCTCCCCCATGTCCACGATTTTGACAGCCATCTGGATAGAGCTGCTGCATACTCTTCGTACTCACTCACAATCATAATCTTGGTCACAATCAGTGACTCAATTTCTAGCTATGCGGAGAATGTCCATGCTAGAGTTTGCTAAGAAAGTGGTCTTCAAAAGCAGTATGTCCTGTGAAAATGGTCAGACCTGAAAGTCTCAAATGGTAGACTTCAGTCTGTGACCACAAACTAAGCTTCAAGCAAGTGTCATGAAAGGGAACACAAGATTGGAAACAAAACTTTCTCAATTTAGAACACAAGGTAATTGCGTCTTTTCAGGAGCATGTAGCTTCAAAATTAGCAGGAGTTGTGTTGGTCTTGTTGGTAGTTGAAGAGTAAGCTCAAAACACTCTACCATACTTGTGTGAAGTTCAATGGCAAGATTTTATGGCTTGCTGAAAATTTGACCTTCAAGCTAGTAATCTTCACATAGAGAAAGTTATGTATATTTAAGCAAGTACCTAGTGTAAATACATGAAAGGGAATCCAAATTTGCAAACGTTCAGAACCATCAGAAAGAAGAAGTTTTCCTACTTTCTGCAGCTGTATTTCATGCAAAAAGCACTTTCCACAAGCTCGTTAACAAGTTTAAAATTATCTCAGTGAAAGCACATTTCAATCATTACGAAACTTTTTCACGGATCTGAAATGGCTACTGGGTACATCCATGAGAGTTAGGAAAACTCACCGATAGCCTATTATACACTTTACGGTTGCCGTGTTGTTTGCACCATGACATTGTAATATGTTATGATAAACTTATAAAATATGATCTTATGTGCCACCAGTAAAGCAGTTGTTTGAACACAGTCGAAAGCAAGTAACTATAAGACGATGGTAAGTGTCACTAACAAGATATTAGTATAGATTTACTATTCAGTGTTGGATAATGGTGTGAATACGGGAAATTGGAACGCGGAACGGGGAACGGTAACTGATATGAAATGCCATTCCTTGTTACGGATACTCACGTCTGAAGCACGGAACGGGAAGCTAGAATAGGAACATGGAACGGAGACCTGAAAATGGCCATTCCCTGAACCTATGGTGTGGATATAAAAACTTATCAGTATACTCATAAAACTACTTTGTCCGATGTAGTTATGCTATAAAAGTTTCATTCGGAATCTGCTTTCCTCATTCACAGGCCATTCGTACTGCATCTTATAACTGGTTTATTTTTTACGTCTTCTAGAAAAAGAAGATTGCTGTGTATGTATATGAAAAGGATGACCATCTTCAAAGTAAAGCACTACGGAAATTTGACTGCAATGGACTGTATTTGTTTTTTCAATGGTGCTCACAGGAAAGTGTTGCTGTAACCTTTGGTACTGGAGCATCTTCAGGATGTGTGGTGAACATTGGAGCTCAAGTGACCTCTGTCATTTGTGTCGAGGTAAGAGAGCAAGATGGCTTCAAACATCTTTTTTGAATCAGGGAAGTGGGTTGGGTTTAGAGGATAACATAATATGAATTGGAGTATTCAGATGCCCTTCACACCTTTTGAAATGCTAAACTGGGTTTATCAGCTTGCATCTTTTCAACTCAAATATTGGCAATTCCAAGGGTTGATAACAGATCGAACCTCAAATTATGACCTGTGAATGCAGTTGCTCAGTGTTGTTTTTTTGGTGAATATTTGGAATGCACTTTTTTTGCAGGAAGGAGTCGCACTTCCATCTACAAGAGTAATTCTTCCTTTTGGTGGCGAGGTAGGCAGTTTTTAAAAGCATAAGGCTGTGAGGTGCCTTTTCTTTGCATTTAGTGCTGTGCGTGCTAGCCAACTAGTTGTTGTTGCATCCCTACTATTGTCCCGTATGGTAAGAGAGTTATTTTGATAACTTGGTAAAATGAGAGATTGTACGGGCCCTTGGTGAATGATTATCAATAACAGAAACAGAAATTGAAGGAACTTGGAAATTTGGGGAGTTTTTGGTAAGAATAAGATATGATAGGTGAAACTGAGATGGACACTGAAAACGGGGAAGGAAATTGGAAGCATAAAAAAACAGCTAAACAGTGTAGTTTTCAGCACTTCATTCATTAGACATCAGGGATTATGGCTGAAAGAAGTCCAAGAAGCCCTGTAGAGGATGATTTGAGTATGCATGAGCTTCAGCTCCAAGTGGGCAGATACACCTTGGAGAGGTATCTTACCATCCATGCATCTTGTGGTTGTATGGGTGTTTTCCCATTATGGGTTTTTCCCATATTTCTTGTATATTTGTGTGTGTGCGTGCCCATGCACGCGCCAGAGAGAGAAAATGAAATGAAATGAAATGTTACATTAACGTCTTCAAAAGGCCAAAATGACCTATGAGACCAATCTGTTACAAAATAGTGAATCTAATACCATGTCTGGGTACAAAAGAACTAGAACAAAAATACTATTGCTACAAGCTGGAACTATGTGGATGTGACAGCTGATACAATAGGTACCCAGTAAATTGGATGTAACAATGTGTGAAACAATGACATAATGGGGGAGAAATGGTGAGGATCCATCCTCATCTGCACTCTGGGTGTTGAGAGAGTATAGCTCGAATCTTCTGCTGTAGTCTCCGTCGATGCTGTAGCTCCTCTCCTCAATCGTGGTCATCTGGATCTTCGTAGCTCTAGTGCTCGGTCGATAAGAGTGCTAGTATTGGTCAAGTGAGTGTGGACTGAGCTCTGCGGCCGTGGCTGCTCCTCTGGCTGTCCCATATCTAGTGAAAAGAAATCTGTAATTTGTCTCTGGGACTGTCTCTCTCTAGCTCTCCCTAGTAAAGTGTCTCTATGTCTGTGTAACTCAAGTAGATATAGTCCAAGACATCATTGGTCCTCATAACTCATGACCCTAGATAAAGGACCGAAACCCTTTCTGAATAGGCAGTGGAAACGGCCCCGTATCTCATAGTACAATGTGCAGTGACATATGTAATGTAACTCTGTCTCTGGCTCTATTTGGCGTAAGCGGCGTATCCTGTTGTCTGTTGGTATCCCTCTGAATCTACTAGTCTCAAAAGAGAGAGAGAGAGAGAGAGAGAGAGAGAGAGAGAGAGAGAGAGAGAAATGAAATGAAATGAAATGTTATATTAACGTCTTCAAAAGGCCAAAATGACCTATGAGACCAATCAGTTACAAAATAGTGAATCTAATACCATGTCTGGGTACAAAAGAACTAGAAAAGAACTAGAAGTGGAACAAAATACTACTACTACTACTACAATCTAAAACTACGTGGGTGTAGCAGCTGATACAATAGGTACCCGGTAAACTGGATGTAACAGTGTGTGAAACAAAGATGGAAGAAATGGTGAGGATCCATCCTCATCTGCACTTTGGATGTCGAGAGAGTATGGCTCGAATCTTCTGTTGTAGTCTCCGTCGATGCTGTGTAGCTCCTCTCCTCAGTCGCGGTCGTCTGTATCTCTGTAGCTCCAATGCTCGGTCGATGAGAGTGCCAGTAGTGGTCGAATGAGTGTGGGACGAGCTCTGCAGTGGTGGCTGCTCCTCTGGCTGTCCCATATCTAGTGAAAAGAAATCTGTAATGTGTCTCTGGGACTGCCTCTCTCTAGCTCTCCCCAGTAAAGTGTCTCTACACCTGTGTAACTCAAGTAGATATAGTCCAAGACATCTCTGATCCTCATAACTCATGACCCTAGATAGAGGACCAAAACCCTCTCTGAATAAGCAGTGGAAACGCCCGCGTATCTCATAGAACACTGTGCAATGACATATGTAGTGCAACTCTGTCTCTGGCTCTCTCTGGCATAATCGGCATATCCTGCTGTCTGTTGGTATCCCTCTGAATCTACCAGTCTCAATCTCGAGCTGATGTGAGGATGTGCGTATCTGACCAATGGCACAACGCAAACCATGAGACATATGTGTGTCCATGTAGCTGGGTCGAATCACAAACCCATCTCCTGTGAGGTGGAGAAGATGCTCTCTATAGAAAGCCATCTTCGTGCTCAACTCCTGAGGCGGCTCTATCCATGTCCTCCTGGTGTCGAGCTGGATCAGGTCCTGACGAATGAGTCTAGTGATCTCCACCCGTGTAAGAGACAGCGAGGGTGCCTGAAGAGAATACTGGAAAGGGGGCAACCTGTCCATGGTGAAGCCATGCGTCTGAAACCATGAAGTCATCTGTGCATACCAGCATGAAGTGTCCCCCTGTAGAGCTAACTGTCTGAAAGACTCAAGGGCCAGTCTAGCATATCTGTCTCTAGTAGTATCCCATAGGCTGTGCACAAAGGACACTGATCTGGTAAGTGCCTCAATCTCCATGGGGGGGGTAGCTAGCTCTGCTCGAATGATCGCGTGAGGTACGGAGGCCTTGGCTCTAATCAATCGGGAGATCATAGATACCAAGGGCCTCTCCATACGTCTCCAACCATCCTGGCCTACAGAAGGTCCCCATACCTGTACCCCATACATCATAGCTGAGGCTACTAAAGTATCAAAGAGCCATAACTTTGTCCGAGGTTCCTGGAACTGAACCTGCGAACACATCCTCTCCAAGCCTCCCAAGGCCGCATAAGCTCTGGTCAGTCTAGTCTCTGCTGCTCTCCCCAAAGAAAACCTCGGCCCAGTGAAGACTATCCCAAGGTAAGTGTATGCATCTGTATACTCCACAATCTCTTGACCATACGTGAAGGTCGGTGCCGATCTCCTGATCCACTGCGGTGTGGTGTTAAACACCATGACCTTGGTTTTACCAAGGTTTACAGACAATCCACTATCCTCTGCAAAACTGTGTAATGCATCCAACTGTCGCTGCATACCCTCTGGTGAGTCAGAGATCAAGACAATATCATCAACATATAACAACTATGGGATCCACGTCCCTGCCAGCTGGGCACCTCTATCACCCTCTCTGTCAATGTAATCAGACACCTCATCAACATACATACCAAATAGAGTAGGAGACAATGGGCAACCCTGTTTCACCCCGATAGTGGAGTGAACTAAGTCAGATATCCCCTCTGGGGTGCGTACATGTCCCATCACTGATCTGTATAAAGCCATAATCCCCCAAATCAACACTGTGGGCACCCCCATCTCCTGCAGTCTGCGCATCAGTCGAGCTCTCGGTACCATGTCAAATGCTTTGCGGAAATCCACAAAGCTACAATAAATCCGTCTCCCATGTGACCTGCCCTCCTCAATGATAGCTCTGAGTGTCAGAATATGGTCAAGAGTGGAGAAACGCCTCCTGAAACCTGCCTGTCCCTTTGCCCGTACACCCTCACCCTCTGCCCAGTTACTCAACTGCTGCTCAATAATGGATGCATACAATCGTGCCAGTGTGTGTCCAACCATAATAGTGCGGTAATTTCCAGGCTCTGTAGGATCACCTGCCTTGAATATAGGCACAATAGTAGACAACCTCCAAGTCTCAGGTAATCCCTCACACATGGCACGATTGAACAACACTGCAAGAACCTCCATCAGCATATCCCTAGCATGTATAAAGTGCTCCGCTACTAGACCGTCATGATCGTAAGCCCTCCTGGTCCTCATCCTGTCAATGGCTCTCTTTACCATCTCAGTGGTAAAGAAGGTGCTCGTAGGTGGACATGGCTCTGTAGGATCTGGAAGGGGATCCTGCCCAGGAACCGTATATAACGATGTCGCATACTGGCCCCACACATCAGGAGAAGTAATCACTGGGGGAGGGGAGTGCTCATGGAAGAGTCGCCATGCCTCGCCTGAGTCTCTACTCAAGAACAACTGATACAAGTCTCGCTCCATCTGGGCCAGGTAAGCTCGTTTCTTCTTTCGCACAAGGCGCCGGAAAGCAATCCGCGACTGTCTGTAGGTGATGACTCCTAAATGAAGATCCCTCTGAAGCTGGGCTCTCATCTCTCTGCACTCCTCATCATACCAACTATTCTGGGGCATGCTCCCAGAATGTCGCCTCCGATCCGGTTGAGTGTGTGGGTATGCCTCTGATGCTGCATCATGTAGTGTCTCAGTCAGTAAAGTAGTGCACTCCTCTACTGAGAGGCCTGGAGCAACTGTGCATAGACGATCCCAGATCGCCTCTGTATAAACCGAGTCAGTCTCTGGTGTAAATGTATAACGGGTGTGTGACCTGCCTCCTGATTTCTGGGCTGTACTAAACTGAAAAGATACGGACAGTGTCAAGAGAGCATGATCCACTGCTACGCCCACTGGTCTGGCTCCCACTGTGAAATCCTGAATACAAGGAATAAAGCTCGGCTGTGTCATAACATAGTCCACTGTACTGGCCCCATGTCTGTGTGGATTTAGGTCCTCGGGGGGCCAAAATGACCCATGGGACCACAAAAGATCTACAAGATGCTCCCCTCATGTGAGAGGGGGTAGTGGGCTAGTAGCTTTCTTGTGTGTGAGTGTTGTGTGATGATCCAATATTTTGGCAAAGTAGATGCCTAAAGCTACTAGGGAGGGGTGTATCCGAGAGAGAAGCTCCTTAAAGGTGACATTCCCTTGAAAGAGCTGTGGAAATTCAACACGGATGTGTGCGTATGCTGGGCACTCAACGGTGACACGAGCCTCGCTTTCCACTTTGTTCAACTTGCATTGTGGGCATGTCCTCCTATTTTCCTTAATATTCAGCCACCCTCCCGTTTTAATCTTGAGCATGTGTGATCGCGTCCGCATCAAAGTAATGGCTCGTCTTGCCCGGTGGGACATGGGTGTCTTTATATGCATCTGAGTGTCCCAGTCTTGTAGGTCTCCCAATATTGTGTATTAATGTGCTTGCCGTAGTACTCAAATTTGGACCTGTGTACTGCTGTCTTCCATTTGGTGTGTAGGGCTTCAAGTATGCTTATGTCAGAATTCAGCCCATGTTCATGTTCGGTGTGTTCCTCTATATGCATGTCCACTTGGTCTCCCACATCCCATCTAGAGAACCATTTCGGTATGTCTTCTACAAGACTAGATGTGAGAAACTTACTCTTGTAATTCTCTTGCGGCTTGCATCTGGTTTGCCATGCCTTGTGGGGTAGACGGCTCTCTGGCATCATCTTAACTTTCATGAGGTATCTCTGTACTCTCTGTAAGGCTTGCATTTCCAAAGGTCTCTTGCCTGTCTCCAAAAGCATCACTGAGTATGGGGTGGTAGTTTTGATCCCCAGGTGTCTACATAGGAATTTCTTCTGTATCTTTTCAATGTCGTTCCAAGTGCTAGCGGGGATACTCCCCCCCCATACCTCTACACCGTAAAGTATTGTTTGGACCACACATGCATCAAATGCCATAGACTTAATTTCCCATCGCTTTGTGACACTCTGCTTGCACATGTTCTCAAATTCATAGTATTTTGCATGTCCTGCATCAATTGTGTTTTGCACGCAACTCCCCCATGCATGGTTTGAGGGAACATAGATGCCCAAGTACTTGAAACTCTCAACCGCTTGGAGTGTTTGCCCGTCATACGTGATGATGGGCTGATTCTCATTTCTACATGTGTGGACTGGCATAATCTTTGTTCTGGCTACATTGACCGACAGGCCCGTTGCATTGCAAAATGCATGTACTGCATCCAGAAGTTTCTGTAGAATGAGGGCATTGTAGGCAAGGAGAACTACATCATCGGCATATATGAGGAGAAGAAGCGTGAAAGTGCCAATACTAGGGTGATCTCCCCCCTCTCTCATAGCCTCGTTGATGAAGTCATCAAGCTCGTCTATGCATAGTCCGAAAAGCGTAGGTGACAAAGGGCATCCTTGTTTAACTCCCATGGTGCTCTTGAATTCTTGTGAGAAACTTGTTTTTGTCTTGAGTTTGCATCTGACCTCTTGGTATAGGCGCCCTACGGCTGCCCTGATATGCATAGGAACCCCTAGAGTTTCCATACGTGACCATAGACCTTGACGGGGTACTGTGTCAAACGCTTTCTTGAAGTCCACAAAACAGCAATACAGAGTTTTGCCTTTTAGCTTGGCTTCTTCCATCAAGACCCGGAGTGTCATCAGGTGGTCTACCGTGCTATGACGGGCTCTAAATCCTGCTTGTCCAATGGCGCGTTTCCCGTTATTTTCAGCCCATGTGCTAAGATCTTTCTCGATAATGCTTCCAAAAAGTTTTGCCATACATGAGCTCACCATGATGGTGCGATAATTAGTAAGCAAATTGCGGTCACCTCCTTTAAAGAGCACTTTCACCCAGTTCTCTTGCCAGTCTTGAGGTAGGTATTGGCTGATTGCTTGATTCATCATATGGTGTATCCATTTCTTAGCCTCACTACCTGACCATTGCAGCATTTCAGAGCTAAGATGTAATGTGGTCAACTGCTTTCCCATTCGCCAGGCTTTTGAGGCCTTTAATGACTGCCTGGAAGGTGATGGGCTTTGGATATTCAGCCTGAGGCATAATCATTTGTACTCCTCCCATGACTTGCTGTGTAACAAGTATATGATCCAGAGTGTATGAACTTATCCGCACCATTCATGGCTACAAGCTGCATTGAGTTCATCATACTTATCATAGCTGACCCCTGTCCATTCATGATGTTATCACTTGAACATCTGTCCCACATAGGACCAAACATAAGTTCTCCATTCTTATCCGCAGGGTGCAGTGAATGGTCCGTCAATTGTACCTGTGTGTTTGCAATCCGGGCATTTAGATCCCCAAGAATGACAACTGCTCCCTCACGTGCATACATTGCAATGTCTGTACATAGGTCAGCAAAGGGATCCTTTTTATGTAGCTGGTTTGTCATAAAAAGGTGACTCTCGATGCGGGATATAGCATCTTGCGATAAAGATCAATCCTTTTGATGAGCAAACCTTAACCCATATATATCGTTTGTGTAACAAACTTGGACACTCCAAGTCAAGAATCAACCGCGACAGCACCAAATAACCACTTCAAAACAATTCACAGATCACAATAGATTTGCACTGGCCCGGTGGAGTTCCGTGCCTAGAGATATTGGCCCCAAAGACTGGCGCTCCTTTCGGTATTTCTTTTTGTATTAATCAATCATCAAAGTACAAGAGAGCGGTTAGGGTTTCACTCTCAGACTCTGCGTCCAGATGCTCTGAGAAGTGAGGCCCTCACCACTAATTTAAAGGTCACAAGGGATGCCCAAAAGCAGAGCCCCAAAAGCTTTTAAAATCAAAAGCATCAGTTCTCTCTCTCTCTTAGAGAGTCTTTTCTCTTTTTTTTATAAAAAAAAAAAGCAAAAGCAAAATTCGCGTCGCTCATCATTTTCCAAATTTAAAAAAAAAAAAATAAAAAATAATCCGCCTCCGCGATTTCCGGGATTTTTGGGTTTTTGGCAAAAATTAGGGTTTGCAGGAATTTTAGGGTTTCTGGCAGAAATTAGGGTTTCTGCTGTCCGCCACGTCATCACTTTGTGACAGTTTGTGCTCGTCAACCTTGCATACATCAACCATCTTTTGAAGCTCTTCCTTATATATTATAGCTACACCTCCTTGTCCTCGCATTTTGGTACCAGTCCACCATACTGAGTGCTTGATGTACCCACTAATGTCCGGCAACCTGCATGTGTTTTGTTCCCATGTTTCCAATAGAAAGAGTATGTCAGCTTGTGGTAGAATATCTACCAACCCTTCTCCCTTATGCCATGGGAAACCTCTACAATTCCAACTCGTAACCTGTATGGTCGTGATCCCATGGGTTGCGTGCCCCTATGCATCCTTAGATGGTGATGTCGGTTTTTTCTCCTTAAGGCGTTCCTCATATGCTTTCCTTCTTGCTGCCTGTTGTGCCGGTGTTTTATCTTCACTTACATAGTACTGAGTGCCTTTCAAGTAGAAGCGTGCAGTTTCCAAGATTATGTTCCTTTTACGAGCATCCGTAAAAGCATCAATCTTCTTCTGGCCCACTCTATGTGCCCCATATACTCCTGCATCTTGCATGTCAAGCTTTTCTGCTAACAAGGTGGTAATATCTACGTTCAACGACATGACTGTTTCCCCCTCAGGTTCTGGCATGCCTTGTATCACAATGTTTCGGGATCTTTTCTCCCGTTCCTTGTACTCAATAGGATCCTCATGCGTATACATGCTCTCATGAGTATACATTTCTCCTGTCATGTGCCCCATAGTCTTCTCTTGTTTTACTATTTGTGCCCAAGATGGAGGAGACCCCTCGGGTGCATCGATTACATTATTGGTGACCTGTGATATGTGATTTCCTTGTTCTAGCACTTGGGATTGCAGCGTTTTCATGGTTTCTTCTTGTTGCTGAAGCTTTAGAGCTTGTAATTTAATGGTATGATCCAGCTCTTGGTTGCGCAGTTTCAGGGCTTTGATGTCGTCATTTTGACGTGAAATCACCTCATTCTGTTGTCGTACCTGTTCCTGGATAGACAATAGCAGTCCCCATATGTCCTGGGTAGTACATGTAATTGTCATGTCCCTTGATTCCTTGGGGGGCGTGGCAGTCATGTCCTTCGGCATTGTTTTGATAGGTGATGAGCTCACTGTTCGACCGCTTCTTGATATCCTTTGGTTAATGTGCGATGATTGCATAGAGTCATGCAATAGCCACACAGAAGTACATGGGTGTGAGAGAGAGAGAGAGAGAGAGAGAGAGAGAGAGAGAGAGAGAGAGAGAGAGAGAGAGAGAGAGAGAGAGAGAGAGAGAGTAGTTGTCAGGTGGTCATGGTGGGGAGGCATCGCCCATGGCGGGCTGGTACGCAGGTGGACTGAAGCGCGCTGGTGGGCTGAGAGAGAGAGAGAGAGAGAGAGAGAGAGAGAGAGAGAGAGAGAGAGAGAGAGAGAGAGAGAGAGAGAGAGAGAGAGAGAGAGAGAGAGAGAGAGAGAGAGAGAGAGAGAATGAATGAAATGAAATGATATATTAACGTCTACAAAAGGCCAAAATGACCTATGAGACCAAGCTGATGACAATGGTGAGTCTAGTACCAAGTCTGGGTACAAACAAAGAAAACTACAAACTAGAAACTGAGATAGGAGTGCTACCGACTCTTATGGGTGGTTGGTAAGCTGAGCAATGGTATAATGCCACATAGGTACAAAGTGGGGATAAGTGTCACCATGATACAATATAGCAATAGCATGAAGCCTATCCTGATCGACACTCTGGGTGTCGTGCTAGAATCCTGTGGATCCTCTGCCGCAATCTGCGGCGGTGCTGCGTGGCTCCCCTCCTCAGTCGTGGTCATGTCAATCTCCCCAACTCTATAGCTCGGTCAATGAGAGTACCACTGGTGTGTGTATGGGTGGGAACCGAGCTCTGTGGTGGTGGTGGCCCCTCTGCCTCTGTGGTACTCGGAGAGAAAAAATCTGTGATGTGTCTCTGGGACTGTCTCTGTCTATGCCCTCTCAATAGAGAGTCTCTATATCTCTATATCTCAAGTAGAAATAATCCGAGACATCTTTGATCCTGATATCTCATGACTCTATCTAATGAGTCAAAACCATCTCTGAATAAACAGCGAAAGCGTCCCTGTATCTCATAGTAGACTGTGCAGTGACATATGTAGTGAAACTCTGTCTCTGGCTCTGCATGGCATAACTGACATATCCTACTGTCTGCTGGTATGCCTCTGAATCTACCTGTCTCAATCCCAAGCTGGTGTGAAGATGTGCGTATCTAGCCTATGGCACATCGTAACCCATGAGATAGATGTGTGTCCATGTAGCTGGGCCATGTGACAAATCTGTCTGTCGTAAGTTGGAGAAGATGCTCTCTATAGAAAGCCGTCTTTGTACCCAACTCCCCTGATGGCTCTATCCATGTCCTCCTGGTATCAAGCTGGATAAGATCCTGGAAATGAGTCTAGTTATCTCCATCCGTGTAAGAGCCAAAGATGGTGCATCAAGAGATTACTTGAAAGGGGGCAGCCTGTCTATGCTGAAACCATGCCTCTGAAACCATGAGCTCATCTGTGCATACCAACATGATGTATCTCCTTGTAATGCCAGCTGTTTGGATGACTCAAGAGCAAGCCTAGCATATCTCTCCCTGGTGGTGTCCCATAAGCTGTGTACAAATGATATCTGGTAAGTGCTTTAATCTCCATAGGTGGGGCAGCCAGCTCCGCTCGTATGATGTCATGTGGAACTGAGGCCTTGGCTCTAATCAGCCTAGAAATCATAGATACCAAGGGCCTCTCCATATTACTCCATCCAACACTGTCAACAGATGGTCCCCAAACCTGAACCCCGTAGTGCATAACTGAAGCGACCAAAGTGTCGAAGAGCCAGAGCTTTGTTCGAGGTTCTTGGAACTGAACCTGCAAACAAATCCTCTCTAAACCGCCTAGGGCTGCATAGGCACGAGTCAATCTAGTGTCTGTTGCCACTTTCAGTCTGAACCTCGCTCCACTAAAGACCACCCCAAGATATGTGTATGCATCAGTGTACTCCATACTGTCCTGACCATATGTGAATGTAGGTGCTGATCTCCTGACCCACTGTGGCGTGGTATTAAATACCATGACCTTGGTTTTACCAAGGTTGACAGACAATCCACTATCCCCGGAAAAATATGCAATGTGTCCTAATGTCTTTGCATACCTTCGGGTGAGTCTGATATCAACATGATATCGTCAGCATACAATAAAAGAGCGATCCATGTCCCTGCAAGCTGAGCACCTCTATCTCCTCCTCTGTCAATATAATCAGAGATCTCATCAACATACATACCAAATAAAGTAGAGGACAATGGGCATCCCTGTTTCACTCCGAAAGTGGAGTGAACTATGTCAGATATCCCCTCTGGTGTGCGTACATGACCCATCACTGAACTGTACAATGCCATAATCCCCCATATAAGCTCTGTGGGTACCCCAATTCCATAAGTCGGCGCATCAATCTGGCCCTCGGTACTGTGTCAAAAGCTTTGCGGAAGTCCACAAAGCTGCAATATATCCATCTACCATGTGCTCGACCCTCCCCAATGATAGCTATGAGTGTAAAGACATGATCCAGTGTGGAGAAACCCCTCTTGAAACCAGCCTGTCCAGGTGCCCGTATGCCCATAGTCTCTGCCCAACTGCTCAGCCTATGCTCAAGGATGGATGCATACAACCGTGCCAATGTGTGTCCTACCATGATAGTAGGGTAATTCCCCGGCACTGTGGGGTCTCCTGTCTTGAAGATAGGTACAATAGTAGACAATCCTAAGACTCAGGAAAGCCCTCACACATGACACGGTTGAACAACCGTGCAAGCATCTCTGCCAACAAGTCCCCAGCATGTATAATGTGCTCTGCTACCAAACCCTCATGATCCTGTACCCGTCTGGTCTTCATCCTGTCAATGGCCTCCTTTACCATCTCAGTGGTAAAGAAGATGCTCGTAGCCGGACATGTCTGTGGTGGATCTAGTAGTGGTGGCTGTAACCGGCCCGTAGGGCGGTAGGCGTTGGCTTTCACCCGAAATTCTTTACTTTATACACACACACAGAGCACTTTGCAAAGAGAACCTGTAATGGGAATTAACACTTCAACTCACACACGGCTTGGAAGCTAGAATGCTCCGAGCAGAGGCCGACAACCTGTAGGCCCCAAAATTGGCGCCCCTTTCGGTATTTCTTTATTCTTTAGGAGGGTAAATTACAAGGTAAGGTCCTGGGAATCCTTCACGTGTATCCACCTAGATACCATTTGATTTGGCCAAATTTCGGCAGCATAACAGCCCCAAAACTTGCGCGAAACCAATTCCCCTGCTGGAACTCGCTTGCACTGGCGTATACCCTCTGATTCCTGTCCAAAAACAGTAAATTCAGCACGCTGTATTTACTGGTTTTTGCCCTGTTTTCAGCCCCAAACAGTCCCCTAGCTGTCCTTTGCCAGTGGGGCACGATTCCCAATGATCTTGGCGTCCGTATGGCTGAAAAACAGTGAATTTACAGCGCATACACAGCGCTGATTTTGCACCTGTACGGTGAGGTTATGACCCTCACCAGTGCCTGCTTTGGGGCAGCAGTTAGCTACCCCTGTTCCTGCTCAAGGAGGCTCTTGCCTCAGCACAAAAGCATGAACCCACACAACTGTACATCAGTCAAATGAGTAGCCCTCTTGTGGGGCATCACATAACTGCACGTAGGGGAGAAAGAGAGCAGTATGTAGCGTGCGGGGCATCACTCCCGTCACCATACTGTGCATAGAGGGCAAGGTAAGCATTCCATAGCTTCTGTACCTGTTGCAATCCGCCTGTGGCTGAAAATGGCGCCCCCTTTGATGATATGCAGCTCGTTTTTGCCTCCCAGAGTGGCAGAATCGCTCACAAGCTGACACGTCGCCCAGTTTCCGAGTTTGGGCTTTCCCTGCTAAAAATATCTCAACTGGTGCGTCAGTTGACTTCGCGGCAGAGTTGTAAAGTGTTCCCCTAGTCATACCGAAGGTAATGACGCGAACACATTTCGTGGCCCAAAATAGCAGTTCCCTAAATTTTAGGAGATGCTTCCGTTGGGCTCCCACTGGTCTTCTGACCATCTATCCTCATTGGGACCGCATCCAAAAATGCAATGTGGCCCAACTGTCGGATACTTTTGGTTGGAAGTCCCACCTCGACTTTACGCCTTAATTGAGTTCACTTCCTAGTATCCACCAACTTGCTAAGTGCGACGGGGGGACCTATATGATCTTGCTCTGAGCCTAGACATCCTCTTACCATACGAATTCCAGTGCCGACCACTTCCCGTCTGCGGGTGAATCTACCGTTCACATTGGCCATACAATGTCCGACCGTTTGCTACTTCAAGAAGAGGGTCTTAAACAAATAAAATAAACCCCATTGGAAAGAAACCAACAACCAAGGTTAGCAGTTGCCACATCTCTGTGACATGGTTAATAACTGCCACGTCCTCGTGACATACCCCCCTCTTGAAATCGCAAACGTCCTCGATTGCATACCATAAATACACGCCACTGATGATCTTGTGCTATTAACACTCTTTTATCATCGCATGTATCCGCAAGAAAGGTCGTAACATACATAGATACAAATGACTTAATGAGGCCTTCATACTTTTGCCATTTCCATCTATGGCACTGAATTCATATGTACATTTGATGTACTAGCTCTATCATTACCTCTCCTTTGCACACGTTGGGTTGGGGCATAAGTAGGCTGTAACCCAAAGGCTTCAAGGTAAAGCTGCAATACATTTGGTGACTCTGACAGTTCATGCTCTTCCATCCACTTTGCATCCATAGGCGGATAGTTCTTGAACTTCACCAAATAGCGTCTTGCAACTTGTCCTTTAACTTTTCTGTCCTTATGTGCCAAAACTTGCTCAGGTACCAGGATCTCATCAAGTTCCTCAACTTCTGGCTGATCCTCAACTGGCATATCGTCTGGCACATCACCCACGAAGGGTCTTAGAAGACTCACGTGAAACGCATTATGAATCTTCCATGCATCAGGCAATTTCAGCCTGTAATCCACATCGCTGATCTTGTCAAGCACTTGAAAAGGTCCATAGTAACGCATGCTGAGCTTAGGAAACAGCCGTTCCTTGCCCTTTATCTTCTTTAACCTTGCCTTTTCGAACTTTAAGAGAACCCAATCACCAGGTGATAGTAACAATTCACGACGGTGACGATCAGCAGCCTTTTTCTGTTTTGCCTGAGTTTTCTCCAAGGCAACTTTAATCTTCTTATACATCTCATCCATGTTCTCAACATATCGATCTGCCTCAAAGATCTTGTCCTTTGTGTGCAAAATGGGAGGAACCTTTTTGCCGCCTTCAACAATTTCAAAAGGTGCTTTGCCAGTAGACGAATGCACCGTATTATTGTACGCATACTCAAGCATAGGCAAATACTGTTCCCACTTGCCCTTATTATCTGACACATAGCATTTCAGCAGATCTAAGACAGTAGAATTGGCCTCTTCTGACTGTCCATCAGTTTGTGGATGAAACGAAGACGAGAACTTGAGCGTAGTACCCATGTTCTCAAACAATCCTCTCCAGAACAAACTGGTCATGCGAGGATCACGATCACTGATAATCGATTGTGGCATACCATGGTACTTAAACACATTGTACATGAACAAGCGTGCCATCTGATCAGATTTTATCTTCTTCCTGACAGGGATAAAATGGGCCTGCTTGCTGAACCTGCAGATAATGGTCCATATACCATCATTCCCTGTTGGCGTCCTTGGAAGATCAAAGATAAAGTCCATAGCAATGCTTTCCCATGGCTTATCCGGAATCGGCAGTGGTTGTAACAACCCTGGTGCCTTTTGCCTGTCAAACTTGACCTTTTGGCAAACTATGCATGCTCGCACAAAGGCATCCACATCTCTCCTCAAGGTAGGCCAATAGAAGAACGTCTCTACCGCTTTAACTGTTGCATCAATGCCACGATGCCCTGCATACGGTGGGACATGACTCTCTTCCATGACCTTATGTCGCAGTGGCCTAGTGACACAAAGTCTGCCATGCATCATCATAAAACCATCTCTGAGGAGGTAGTGCTCGTGATGTTGCCCCTCTTGTAACTGTTCAAAGATCCTTGCAAAATCTTCATCAGCAGTATACTGTTCCTTCATGTCATCTAACTCATGATGATAAGGAATTGACACAGCTGAAATTTGTGGCTTTCTTGATAACGCATCAGCCACAACATTCTTCTTGCCTTCCACATGCATAATCTGGAAGTGGAACATGGAAAGAATGTTTGCCCATCGCATATGCTTTTCGGATAACTTTGACTGTGTCAAGAAGTATCGCAAGGTCTGATGATCTGTTTGGACAACAAAATCAGCACCTAAGAGGTAGTGCTTCCAGCTAGAAAGCGCATGAATAACGGCCAAGAGTTCTTTCTCATAGACTTGCATAGTCCTCTCTGGCCCTTGCAAAATTCGGCTTTCATATGCTACTACCCGTCCATCTTGCATTAGCACTGCTCTGATGCTACTGCCACACGCGTCACATTGGACCACAAATGACTTCCTGAGATCTGGCAGAACAATAACTGGATCTGAAGTCAACTTTTCCTTTAAGAGACTAAAAGCTGAAATCTCTTTTTGGGTCCATCTGAAAGTGACCTCTTTCTTTTGCAATGCGTGAAGAGGCGATGCTATCTCTGCAAAATTTCTGATAAACCTTCTATAGTAGGAACACAATCCCAAGAAGCTTCTGACATCGTGCACAGTCTTCAAGTCTGGCCATGTCTTGATAGCTTCGACCTTTGCGGGATCCATTCTTACACCATCCTTTGAGACTATGTGGCCCAGAAAGTGGATCTCTTCAAGGAAGAATTCACTTTTCTTAGGATTGACAAGTAACCTGTGACTGCGCAGCTCTTCGAACACAATGGTCAAGTGACGCCTATGCTCCTCTTCATTCTTCGAATACACAATCATGTCATCGAAGAATGTTCCAACAAACTGTTGATGCGAGCGGAAAATCCGGTCCATCATTCTGTTGAACGTGGCAGGAGCATTTGTTAGCCCAAACGGCATCACTAGAAACTCATAAAGACCAAATGTCGTTCTAAACGCAGTCTTGTGCACATCCTCTGGGCTTATACGAATCTGATGGTACCCACTCTTCAGGTCTATCCTGCTGAAAATTGCAGTACCCTCTAAACGATCGAGAATATCATCAATGCGAGGAATAGGAAACCTATTCTTGATGGTATTCTTATTCAACGCACGGTAATCAATACACATGCGCCATGAGCCATCCTTCTTGTGCACTAGGAGCACTGGGGAGCAAAAAGGTGAAGAACTAGGCTGAATCAGCCCCTTCTCTAATAACTCCTCAACCTGGCCCATAATCTCTTTCTGCTGCGCCGCACTAACCCTGTAGGGAGGTCTATTTGGTGGGCTACACCCTGGCACCAAATCTATCCGATGGTCCTCAGGTCTCTCTGGCGGTAATTGCGACGGTAATGAATCAGAAAAACAGTCACTAAACTTTTGCAAAAATGCTGACCTTTCTTTATCTAACACAGATAAATTTGACTGATCACTATCTGAGACATCACGTGCAAAAATCAAGTACACAGAAAGATGATTCTTTATTACAGAAGTGATAGCAGAAGCAGATACAATAGGGACTGACTCTCCTTTAAGCTTTACATCCAAGATGTGAGTTTTGCCCCTATGCTGTACAGTGATCTTTTTGTTGTAGGCATCCAAGACTCCATGCACTCGGAACATCCACGGGATCCCCAACAAGGCGTCACAACCTTCCAGCGGCATGATGTAAAACTCTTCAGTGTCCACATACGACTGAATATGCAGACGCAGTTTTCCAATGATGGGAGTAACACACTCTGAGTGGCCAGGACATGCCAACCCTGCCTCTGCTGTGTACCCCATCTCTTCAGCTTTGATGCCGAGCTTCATAGCTAACTCTGGTGAGATAAAGTTGGCTTTGGCACCTGGATCAAAGAAGATGAGTGCCGTCTGATCCCTAACTTTACCCCATGCCCTGCATAACTCATTGGCATCTGTGCTGGGTCTGTCATCCACCATGTCTGGCACTAAACCTGCCGTGGGTTTTGGCTTCTTGCCTTTCTGGTCTTCTTTATCCTCTGAGTCAGCTGGCCTTTTCCTTTGTGGACAATTGATAGAAAAGTGACCAGGCTGCTCGCATATAAAGCATTTGTTCTCAGCCATTAGGACCTTCTTTTCCTCGAGCGACTTGTGCACAAAAGGCTTCCTTTTCTGTTTCTTTGCCTGCGCTCCAGAAGTCCCAGCTGAATCCTTGTCTTTGGTGGCCTGTTCTGACCCTTGTGACGCATCAGGAGCCGTTTTCACAAAGGGCTTCTTCGCTGAATTTCTTTTGCTGCCCTCCTTTATCACTGCTCGGAAATCCACTGTCCTCTCCTTTCAACAAGGCAAGACCAGTGTTCGCAACTTCCATAAGCTGAGTAAGGGTAGCCACTCTATTCTTTGTACAGTAATCGCGAAGCCCTTTAGGCAGCCCACAACAATACTTCTCTATCTGCTCTGTCAATGGCACAAATCTGTAGGAGGTCACTGAGAGTAATGCTTTACAAAACCTCCTATTGTACTCCAGCAAGCTCTTGCACGAAGCTGCCGTAAGCTGGTGCCAATCTGTCAAGACATCGGCTTCAAATTCATTTGATAGCCAAGCAGATGCAAACATTTGCTTGAAGTAAACCCAAGTGGCGGGTGCCTGTCCTTGCATTAACTATGTCGTCCACCATGTAAGCGCATTGTCCTTTAAGAAAGTGGCAGCTTTCCTGACCTTCGAGGCCTCTGTAAAATTCCCTCCCGCATAAGCTGTATCAAACTGCTGGAGGAAAGTGAGTGCCTTTGTCTTGTCCTCGAAACCACTGAAGGTACTGAACTTTACCTCTGCACCACCTTCTTTGTAAGCCTTCGGCTTCTCTAGTGCCCCCAAATTGTCATACGGAATGGTCTGCAACATGGGCACTGTACTAGGCATGATCGGCACGTGTTGGCCATTCACATTTTGCGTCAGAGGTGCGATATCTGGCTGCTGTCCAGAAAAACCAGCCATGCCAAAATGACCCTGTGGCACCCCAAACTGGCCCTGGTTGCCGTGGAAACCTTGCTGCATGCCGATAGTACCATACATGGGGTTTGGCATGATGCCTTGCATACCCCCGAACACTTCCTGGCATGTACGGCTGACTTCCAGACGCATAACCAGCCATACTTTGGAACACTGATCCACCCCCGAAATACCCAGGATGTACCGTGGGTGGTGGAAAAACTGAGTGCATAGCCTGGTATCCAGCTCCCTGTCCATTGAAGACAGCATGCTGGCTTTGAAAGGTGGCGGGCTGAACTGGCATAACCTGTGGAATAGGCGTTCTAGCCACCTGTTCAAGCACGGGAGGAACCTGCTTTGGAGCCCCCGACTCCGCAACATGCGAGTGTTCCCTTTCCTCCTGCGCCTCATGAAGTACCTGGGCTTGAGCTTCAACAAGCTCCGTACGCGGCGTAGGTTGCCTATTTTGATGTTGCACTGGTGGCGCTTGCAAGAATTCCATAAACCTCGGATTCTACACCAGCTGCGAAAAGACATTCACCGCGGCAACTAACTGAGTCTTAAACGCATCATCCTCAAGTTGCCCTGTCATAAAGCCCTGTACTACTGGAGGGACATTCACGTTGACAGGAGGTACAGACTGACGTGGCCGTGAGCTCTCGCCAATCTCAAAAACCATAGGAATCTCCTGCCTGTCCTTTGGAGAGGAACCCTCTTCCATAATTCCCTTCCCCTTGTCGGCCATAGTGTAATCCCCGCGTTCTTGCACTGTGTCTTTACCCTGAACAATCCTGGCTCACTCTTTGAGGAAAAAGTGATTGAAGTCCCGGCAACGGAACCATGTAACCGGCCCGTAGGGCGGTAGGCGTTGGCTTTCACCCGAAATTCTTTACTTTATACACACACACAGAGCACTTTGCAAAGAGAACCTGTAATGGGAATTAACACTTCAACTCACACACGGCTCGGAAGCTAGAATGCTCAGAGCAGACGCCGACAACCTGTAGGCCCCAAAATTGGCGCCCCTTTCGGTATTTCTTTATTCTTTAGGAGGGTAAATTACAAGGTAAGGTCCTGGGAATCCTTCACGTGTATCCACCTAGATACCATTTGATTTGGCCAAATTTCGGCAGCATAACAGCCCCAAAACTTGCGCGAAACCAATTCCCCTGCTGGAACTCGCTTGCACTGGCGTATACCCTCTGATTCCTGTCCAAAAACAGTAAATTCAGCACGCTGTATTTACTGGTTTTTGCCCTGTTTTCAGCCCCAAACAGTCCCCTAGCTGTCCTTTGCCAGTGGGGCACGATTCCCAATGATCCTGGCGTCCGTATGGCTGAAAAACAGTGAATTTACAGCGCATACACAGCGCTGATTTTGCACCTGTACGGTGAGGTTATGACCCTCACCAGTGCCTGCTTTGGGGCAGCAGTTAGCTACCCCTGTTCCTGCTCAAGGAGGCTCTTGCCTCAGCACAAAAGCATGAACCCACACAACTGTACATCAGTCAAATGAGTAGCCCTCTTGTGGGGCATCACATAACTGCACGTAGGGGAGAAAGAGAGCAGTATGTAGCGTGCGGGGCATCACTCCCGTCACCATACTGTGCATAGAGGGCAAGGTAAGCATTCCATAGCTTCTGTACCTGTTGCAATCCGCCTGTGGCTGAAAATGGCGCCCCCTTTGATGATATGCAGCTCGTTTTTGCCTCCCAGAGTGGCAGAATCGCTCACAAGCTGACACGTCGCCCAGTTTCCGAGTTTGGGCTTTCCCTGCTAAAAATATCTCAACTGGTGCGTCAGTTGACTTCGCGGCAGAGTTGTAAAGTGTTCCCCTAGTCATACCGAAGGTAATGACGCGAACACATTTCGTGGCCCAAAATAGCAGTTCCCTAAATTTTAGGAGATGCTTCCGTTGGGCTCCCACTGGTCTTCTGACCATCTATCCTCATTGGGACCGCATCCAAAAATGCAATGTGGCCCAACTGTCGGATACTTTTGGTTGGAAGTCCCACCTCGACTTTACGCCTTAATTGAATTCACTTCCTAGTATCCACCAACTTGCTAAGTGCAACGGGGGGACCTATATGATCTTGCTCTGAGCCTAGACATCCTCTTACCATACGAATTCCAGTGCCGACCACTTCCCGTCTGCGGGTGAATCTACCGTTCACATTGGCCATACAATGTCCGACCGTTTGCTACTTCAAGAAGAGGGTCTTAAACAAATAAAATAAACCCCATTGGAAAGAAACCAACAACCAAGGTTAGCAGTTGCCACATCTCTGTGACATGGTTAATAACTGCCACGTCCTCGTGATAGTGGCTGTCCAGGTACACTGTATAAAGATGCTGCATACTGCCCCCATATCTTTGTAGAAGTAATCACTGGTAGGGGAGACTGCTCATGGAATAGACGCCAAGCCTCTCTTGAATCTCTACTAAGGAAGAGCTGATATAAATCCTGCTCCATCTGGACAAAGAAAGCTCGCTTCTTCCGTCGTACTAGTTGTCGTGTAGCAATACGAGACTGTCTATAGGTGATCACTCCCAATGCAAGCTCCCGTTGGATCTGAGCTCTCCTCTGTCGACACTCCTTATCATACCAGCTGTTCTGAGGCATGTGCCCAGAACGACGTTTTGGACCAGGCTGAGTGTGTCGGTATGCCTCTGTCGTTGCCCCATGTAATGTCACTGTCATCTAATGTCACTGTCAACATAGATGTGATCTCCTCCACACACACACAGAGAGAGAGAGAGAGAGAGAGAGAGAGAGAGAGAGAGAGAGAGAGAGAGAGAGAGAGAGAGAGAGAGAGAGAGAGAGAGAGAGAGAGAGAGAGAGAGAGAGAGATGAAATGAAATGAAATGTTATATTAACGTCTTCAAAAGGCCAAAGTGACCTATGAGACCAGAAAGTTACAATATGGTGGATCTGATACAAAGTCAGAGTAACAAGATGACAAAATGACAAAATAAAATACTATGGAATCGTAAACTGCTAGGTGTGAACTAAGCAGCTAAACAACTAGCTGGGATAGCTAGATCACAGGAGATCCAGCATCGGTCGCTGTTGAACCCATGTGCCTGAAACCATGATTTCATCTCCCCATACCAGCATGCTGTGTCTCCCTGCATGGCTAACTGTCGAGAGGACTCAAGTGCAAGCGTGCATATCTGTCTTTGGGAAGTTCCCACATGCGGTGTATGAAGGAGACAGATCTGGTGAGCGCCTCAACCACAAGTGGGGGGGCAGCTAGCTCTGCTCGTACAATAATACGTGGTACTGAAGCCTTGGCTCTAATGAGCCGCGAGATCATAGAGACCAGAGGCTTCTCCATGTCCCCCCATCCATCACTGCGGCCTGTCCTCCCGTGATGATCTAGTGAAGGTCCCCAAATCTCAGCTCCATAAAGCAATGCAGAAGCCACCAAAGTGTCAAAGAGCTAGAGCTTCGTCCGAGGCTCTTGAAACTGAACCTGTGAACACATCCTTTCCAATCTACCCAATGTTGCATGGGCTCTGGTCAATCTAGTCTCTGCTGCCCTCCTCAATGAAAATGCTGGCCCACTAAAAACCACTCCAAGGTAAGTGTAAGCATCTGTATACTCCAGCTTCTCCTGGCCGTATATGAATGTTGGCGCTGACCTCCTGATCCACTGTGGGGTGGTATTAAATACCATGACCTTGGTTTTACCAAGGTTGATGGACAAACCACTGGGCAAACCTATGCAAAGCATCCAAGTGACGTTCGGGCATGCTCCCCGAACGGCGTCTCTGCTCAGGCTGGGTATGTGGGTATGCCTCTGCTGCATCATGTAGTGTCTGTGTCAGTATAGTAGTAAGCTCCTCCAGAGGTCTCCCTGGCTCCTCTTTGCACAGGCGTCTGTAGTTCCCATCTATGTATACAGAGTCCGTCTCCCGCGTGAAGGTGTAGCGAGTAGGGGTTGCTGCCCGTAGCCTGTGTGCTACACTAAACCGAAAAGAGATGGTCAACGACAAAAGAGCATGGTCCACTGCCGGTCCAACCGTGAGATCCTGGATACTAGAGATGAGGCTCGGCTGTGCCATGACATAATCCACTGTGAGATCCTGGATACTAGAGAGAGAGAGAGAGAGAGATGAAATGATATATGAACGTCTACAAAAGGCCAAAATGACCTATGAGACCAAACTCATTACAATGGTGAGTCTAGTACTAAGTCTGGGTACAACCAAAGAAAACTACAAACTAGAAACTGAGATAGGAGTGCTACCGACTTCTATGGGTGGCTGGTAAGCTGAGCAATGGTATAATGTCACAAAGGTACATAATGGGGATAAGTGTCACCATGCTACAATATAGCAGTAGCATGAAGTCTATCCTGATCGACACTCTGGGTGTCGTGCTAGAATCTTGTGGATCCTCTGCCGCAATCTGCGGCGGTGCTACGTGGCTCTCCTCCTCGGTCGTGGTCGTAGAGAGAGAGAGAGAGAGAGAGAGAGAGAGAGAGAGAGAGAGAGAGAGAGAGAGAGAGAGAGAGAGAGAGAGAGAGAGAGAGATTTTTTGATGATGTATTTACGTCCTCGGGAGGCCAAAATGACCCATGGGACCCAAAATCTCATATATGAGACTCCCCCGTTCCCATGTGAAGGAGGGGGCGTGTCATGATTCTGTGGTGATCTTGTTTGTGAGTGTGGTGTGATGTTCTAGCACTTTGGCAAGATAGATGCCTAGTGCTACTGGAGAGGGATGTGTTTTTGAGAGAAGCTCCTCAAATGTAGTACATCCTTGAATAACTTGAGGAAAGTCGACCCGAATGTGCGCATATGCTGGACATTCAAGGGTTACGTGTGCCTCATTTTCCAATGAATTTAAGTTGCATTGAGTGTATCTCCTCATGTTTGCATCAATATTTAACCATCCTCCCATTTTCACTTTTGAGCATGTGTGATCTTGTCCGCATCAAGGTGATGGCTCGTCTCGCACGGTAGGACATGGGTGTCCTGATATGTATTTGGATATCCCTGGTTTTGTATTCTTCCTAGTATCGTGTGTTTATGTGCTTGCAATAGTATTCAAACTTGGACCTGTGCATTGCATTCTTCCATTTGCTATGAAGGGCCTCAAGTAATTGTAGTTCAAAATTCAGCTCGTGTTCATGCTCGGTACCTTCCTCTACATGCATGTCCACATATGCTCCCACATTCCATTTAGAGAACCATTTCCTGATGTCCTCAACAAGGCTAGAGGTGAGAAACTTGCTTTTGTGGTTCTTTTGCGGCTTACATCCTACCTCCCATGCTATATAAGGCAAACGGTTATTAGGCATCAACTTGACCTTCAAGAGATATCTATGCATTCTTTGCAAAGCAAGCATTTCCAATGGTCTTTGTCTAGTCTCCAATAGCATCACTGAGTATGGTGTTGAAATGAATGTTATATTAACGTCTTCAAAAGGCCAAAATGACCTAATAGACCAAATTGTTACAAAATTGTGAATCTGATACCATGTTTGGGTACAAAAAGACTAGAACAAAGATACTACTACTCCTAGAATCCATCCTCATCTGCACTCTAGATGTCGAGAGAGTATGGCTCGAGTCCTCTACTGTAGTCTTCGTCGATGCTGTGTAGCTTCTCTCCTAATACCTGTCTTCTTGCGAGTATGCTTCTTTTTCAGGAATTTATTTTTCTCTTTCAAGGAGGGGAAGCGTAGTATGAGAGCTCTCTCTTTTGAAGATTCTCCCGGGCCACCACTCTTCTTGCCCACTTTCCATGCCATTGTGTGTGAAGGCTTGTCCAACCCCCATCGTGGATGTGAGGATTGTGACCTCTTTTTCCACATTGTTTATGTCCTTGAGGCGGGTTACCCTCACATGTAGAGCCCGCATCCTCCTCCTTTGTTCCTCTTCGAGGGTCATGTTAATAAGAGTGGGTGTACAAGGAGCTTCCTTACCTTTCCCTTTCTTGGTGACCTCAATCCATTTTTCGGTCTCTTCTACTTTCTTTTGTGTTGCGGAGATGACCGCGGTCCATGACTTCTTCTACTCATCTTCCTTGATAACCCGTATTTCTTCTCTCATTCTTTTCAATTCTTCCATCATGGATGGCTGAATTTCACCTTCTTTGAGCCGCCCACTTTTTGTTGCAAGAAGTTCACCTTGGAGAGTTTGGATTGTGGCTTCTTGGGAAGCTGCTTGCTCTTCGACGTGAGAAATCCTTTTGCATAGGTTCTTCTTCTCCTCTTTCCATTCCTCCATCTTTTGAAGAAAGGTTGCCTCCATCTCTTTCTTCGACTCCTTCACTTCAACTTCAAGTGTTGATATCGGCTTGTTGGTAATCGAGAACTTCATGTTGAGAGGGAGGCGGGTTATAGCCACTAGAGAGGACATGTGAAAGGGGGTCAATGGGTAGCCCAATGGAGGGAGACCATGAGAGAGAGAAAGACTAAAACAACCAAAAAAATACAAGAAACTCTAAATAAATAGCAAGAAACGCTTGTGAAACCCTTAAAAACGGTGAAAATCAGCTTCACAGCTTTAAAAAACAGCAAAACACATATTTGAAACCCTAAAAAGCAGTGGCAAAATCCTAAAAACAGTTTTGAAACCCTAGAAAACAGCAAGAAGCAGTGACGAAACCCTAAAAAAAAGCCAAAAAAGGAGATGAAACCCTAAAAAAACCAAAAAGAAAAGTTTCTAAACCCTAAAAATAGTTAAAAAAACAATGACAAAACCGTAAAAACAGCAAAAAAGAGGTGACGAAACCCTACAAACAGTGAGAGTCCAAACCCATGAGAGAGAGAGAGAGAGAGAGAGAGAGAGAGAGAGAGAGAGAGAGAGAGAGACTTTGAAAGGCTCTTATACAGAGAGAAAGGTGAGAGGAGGAGAGAGTAAAGCATTAGAGAGAGAGAGAGAGAGAGAGAGAGAGAGAGAGAGAGAGAGAGAGAGAGAGAGAGAGAGAGAGAGGAAATGAAATGAAATGATATATTAACGTCTTCAAAAGGCCAAAATGACCTATCCGTTACAAACTTGTGAATCTGGTACCGTGTCTGAGTACAAAAAAAGAGATACTATAATGAATCTAGAAGTGCTACTAGCTCAAACTATGTGGGGTATGTTGATCAGTGATACAATGGGTGTCCAATACAAGATAAAGATACCATGGGTGATGGATCCATCCTCATCTGTACTCTGGATGTCGAGATAGTATGGCTGGAATCCTCTGTTGTAGTCTCGGTCGAGGCTGTGAAACTCCTCTCCTCACTCGTGGGCGTCTCGATCTCCCTAGTTACCCTGCACTACCATGTACCAAAGTACCTGTAGTACCCAACACTTAGGCTCTCGAGTACCAAGCATCCACAGCAGTATCCCTCGGCCTCTACTGTAGTACCCGTTAGTATCTTAGCAACACTAAGCATTTGTATCAAATACCCATTAGCATTTCAGCATCTCAGCATCTAGGATCATTGTAACAACATTTGTGCAAGAAATAAAGAAAGTACTTGCTCTGGCAACAGAGCAAGGGGGTCCTTGAGGGTGGT
Organism: Adiantum capillus-veneris; assembly: GCF_014529385.1. Lineage (NCBI taxonomy): Eukaryota > Viridiplantae > Streptophyta > Polypodiopsida > Polypodiales > Pteridaceae > Adiantum > Adiantum capillus-veneris. The sequence continues at coordinate 105,607,866 of NC_140958.1, forward strand.
TGGGACCCGACATACCGTGTCGTCTCTTCTCTCTCTCTCTCTCTCTCTCTCTCTCTCTCCACGTCTCTCTCTTTCATTTATTCAGATCAATTCTTTCAAGTGAAGTAAAGTAACCTTGTGTTTGTGCGGAGTACTAGATCCAAGCTAAACCCTTAAACCCTTCCGCTGCACCTGACATATACCCAGTATGATCATGTGTGCGAGCAATGTGTGTCATCGGCTGTGAGTCCTCCGTGTAAAGTACACCCACTCCGCCAGACCCTTGTCCCTTGAGCTCCATTCTGGTCTCATGTCTACTGGCCGACTCCCATCTATATCCACTAACATGTGGCAAACTCTGTCTAGGTGCATGATGTATCTCCGAGTAAAATACAATGTCCGTGTGAGTGAAACTGACCTCAAAGGCTCGTGCATCGAGTCTTAGATGTGAAGAACACGCTTACTATGTGTGTTTATTCATACTTAGATGAAAGCTGAACTCTGAACTGAACTTGATAACAAGAGACTCAGAGACTGAATGTGTTTGATTGATTGAAATGTGTTACAAGGGCGTTTTTATATAGAATTTGAAGAGACAGGATGAAGAGGCATGACCATAGGTCAAAAGACATGACTCTAGACCAATAGTCGTGTCCCTCTGCTGTAGAATCGTGACCATTCGGCGTAGAGGTGCAGCCATTCGATGAAGAGGCATGGCTATTCGCCGAATAGGTGCGACTCTTGGGCGAAGAGATACATGCTTTTGAGAACAGGGGTCTCACTGAAGAGGCATGGCTATTCGCTGAATAGGTGCGACTCTTGGGCGAAGAGGCACATGCTTTTGAGAATAGGGGTCTCTGATCTGGTACTACTTCGTATTTGCAAGAGAATCAAGCGAGGAAGGTAATACAAAGATAAAAAATACGTCACAATCGTGACATTCCCTCCCATTTAAAATAAAACCCTGTGTATTAAATTATAGACATTCGTTTATCACTCTTGTAGAAGCTGAGGGTATTGTTGCATCTCTTCATCTGTTTGCCATGGAGAATCTGATTCATCAAGATCCATCCTCTTGACTAAGAATTCTGTAGTAATCTTCCGTCTTGTCTCCATCTGACGAATATCAAGAATAAGTTTTGGAACTAAAATCAAGTGTTCTTCTTCTATTTCTGGAACATAGGAAGAGACATCTGGAATAATTGAATCTCCTGGAATATATTTCATAAGCCAAGAAATATGAAATGTTGGATGAATCTTTCCCCATGCTGGTGGAAGTTCAAGCTATAAGTGACTGTAGAATACTTCTTCAAAATCTTGAAAGGACCATAATATTTGGGCCATAACTTAGGAAAGACAGACTTCACTATCTTATACCAATGTGAAGCAACATATAGTAACACCAAGCCACCTTCTTGAAACTCTATATGGCGCCGATGTTTATTTTCTTGCTTTTGATAAGTCTGTCGAGCATGTGCCAACTTGCCTTGATTTGAATAAGAATATCTTGCATTTCATTTACCAACTGATCTGCCAAAGCAACCTTATGTTGTATCACAAAGTTTGTAGGGATTAATGGTGTATGTCTGAAAGCTGCTTGGAAGGGAGTCATGCTAATTGCAGAGTGAAAGGAGTTATTGTAAGCAAGATCCACCAATGGCAAATATTCTTCCCAAGAATTAAGGCGAGTCTGAATATAATGTCGTAACATTTCCTCCAATATTTGATTCACTCGTTCAGTTTGCCCATCAGTTTGTGGATGATAAGCTGAATTGAATAAAAGATTCGTTCCCAATGATTTGAATAAGGAGGTCCAAAAATGTCCTGTAAACTTTGGATCTCGATCTGAAATGATTGATTTTGACAATCCATAGATTCAAAATATATGTTGCACAAATAGTGAAGCAATATTAGGTGGTGAAGCAGTAATTTTGCAAGGTATAAAATGTGCCATTTTGGAAAATCAATCCACTATCACCAAATTTTGATTATTGCCTTTTGAAGATTTGGGCAATGTTGTAATGAAGTCCATGCTGATGCTTTCCCAGCGTTCATTTGGAATTGGTAAAGGCTGTAACAATCCTTGTGGTAGTTGTCGTGACGCCTTCATAGTTTGGCAAGAGTGACAAGCTTTGACAAAGTTCACCACGTCTTGCTTTATTTGAGGTCAATAATAAACAACTGTCAATTTATGGTACGTTTTGTTGATGCCGGGATGAGCAGCATAAGGTACTTCATGATGTTCTTGAATACTCATCTTTTCCAAACGCGAATTATGTGGTACGCAAATTTTGTCCTCATAATACAACAGATAATCTTCTATTGTATACGCTGCAACCAAGTTCATTTCTGCCTGTGTAGGAGTGTTTGTTCAAAGCACTCGAAAAACTTCAGCAAAATCTTGATCAGTCAAGTATTCATCCTTAAAACAATCAGCAAAATCTTGATCAGTCAAGTATTCATCCTTCTACTAAGTGCATCTGCTACGGAATTTTGAAGTCGTGGCACATCCAATGACCATTGGAAATTTGCCAAAAATAACTAGAATGTCATTCAAATAGATGATGACAAATTTATCCAGATATGGACCAAAAATTTCATTCATTAAGGTCATAAACCATGCAGCAGCATTGGTTAATCCGAAAGGTATTACTAGAAATTCATAATGTCTATATTTTGTTCTGAATGTCGTTTTATACTCATCACTTGCTTTGATTCTGGTTTGATGATAACAAGACTTCAAGTCGATCTTCAAAAATACTTTAGCATCCAAAAGTTGGTCAAACAGTTTATCAATCCATGGAAGAGGAAATTTGTTTTTAATTGTTATTTTGTTTAATGCGCGGTAGTCAATACACAAGCACATCGAACCATCTTTTTTCTTTACCAACAAGACTTTTTTCTTTACCAACAAGACTAGAGCACCAAAGGACTTTTACTTGGACGAATGTGACCTTTATCTAGCAACTCTGCCAGTTGTCTTTGAATTTCCTGAGATTCAGAATATGAGACTTGATACAGAGTTTCTGTAGGTGGAGCACTACCAGGAATTAGATGAATCAGATGATCTACTGGTCTACGAGGAGGTAAAGTGCTCGGCAAATCATCACAAAAAAGATCCAAGTATGGTTTATAGAAAGGTTGCTCAATGTAAGCTGCTGGCTTTGGTGCTGGTTTGGATTGGACTGTATCAGTTGCGACATCTTCGGTGCTACGTATCATTAAAAGTGTTTTGGAGTTATTGGGTTTTGGTACCATCCGTTTAACTTGCAATGCAGAAACGTCAGTCACTGGTTGTACGCGAAATAAGCCATTCAAAGTTATAAGCTGACTATCCTTGCAAACGGTTATAGTATGTCCTCGGAAGTTGATGATTGGTATAACCAGCATTGGCCAAGAATCATATCCTAAGTGGATAATGGCATTACTTCGAAAGTAAGGCTGTCCTGATAATCTTGGACGTCAAAGGGTAACTGCTGAACAATTGTGTTGCACGTTAAAAATGAACCATCTCTCAACATCGTACGGTTGAGTACTTTGGACAGTAGGTAATTGTAGTCGATGCACAATGTTGGTGCTCACAAAATTATTGGAACATCCTCTATCAACCAAACTGGTAATTGATTTGCCATGAATGAAGCCAAGGAGACTTAAGACTTGATTAGACAAGCTGCTGGGTATGGGCATAGTATTATTGGCATTTTTCATTAGAAATGTAGCCACCTTTGAAACGCCTATTGTGTTAACAACACGTTTGCCTTTGTCTTGCTGTGAAGTAGAAGTTGCAGATTGGTCAAAATTAAAAGGTAACATTGAAGGTGTCTCTGCATTAGCGTTTCGTCGCAGATTAGACGGTCGAGGCCGCTTATCACATCGAAACCATCGATGAGGTCCACCACGAAGTGTGCATAATTCTGGACTCTTGTGGAGGAGCGGAAAAAGTTGACGCTTCATTGCCATACGAACATCTGTCTTGATAAGAGTTTTGCCCAAAAGATTCTCGGCCCCGACGACGTTGATTGAAAGTAGACCGATCATTTTGAAAATCTTGGTCTACTATTCTGTGCTCTCGGACTTCAAACACTAGATCGGGACAAAGAACTAGCAGGTGATTGGGACTGTGAAACATTAGAACCACTGTGTGATCTTCTGCTTGAATAAGAGACGTCACGTTGGTTTCGAAAAGGGGCACGGGATCCGCGACCATATTGGTGATCACCGGCTCGACTAAGCGTAAAGTGGTCTTTGCGAAGGTCTCCTAACCGTTCCACGTACGAAATGGCATCCTCAACTATAGGGGCATTTTCCTTGTGTAAATCATCGCGCAGAATGGGCTCAAGTGTCACAACTCTGTGACGTGGCTGCCCAGTATACAGTGTACACACACCCTCTGGGAAAGGATGCAGAAAATGATGACGTGGCTGCCTGCTGCTGAAAACAGCCCCGCGGTGTCACAAACGGGAGCGCATAATAATATAAAATATACTCGGATAAATAAAATTTATCACTTAATATGAAGCCAGAGGATATAGAGAGATAGATAGAGAGAGAGAGATAGAGTGAGAAGATCGACACAGTACTGGGGACCAAAAGATGGGCTGGTCCCCCCCCCCGTAATAGTATCTTTATTACTCAGGAGAAGTCTATACAAGCACTTGAACCGAACAAATTACCACGTTTGTTCTAGAATAAGACTTGATGGTTCTCGAAAGCCTTGGCTTCCGATTCCTAGGGCAAAACCCTATTCCAAGGAACTTCCGTTCCTTATTCCAAATCCTTGAGAACCAAGGTTCTCGCCTCTGGATCTCACCTTCTAGACTCAGGGCATGACATCCCTGTAACTCTCTTTTCCAACTCTGTTTCCAGAGTCCTCTTCCTGCAGAACAACTTTGCTTTTCCGGACACGAAGTCCTTACTTGGGAATCCCAACTTCCGGATCACAACCTGAGAGACTACCTCTCTCCGATCCGTGGATCTACTTCGCAAACTCGGGTACGAAACCCTTGGGCTGATCTGGCTCTAGTTCCTCAGAGCGCTTTTCTCCTGTAGAGGCTCATGCCTTCCTCTGCTCCTACTTCCTCGCGAAGAGGAAGTACACCTGCAAACAAATACTCAGAGTTCATAACATGAAAATCATTACCTTCAAAGTCTCGACGCTCGAAATGCAACTCGGTTCTCGAAAAGCAATTCCGTGGAAGAGATTTCTACATAGAAAATCCTCTCTTCCAATCCTACACACAAAAGAGGTGTGTTCTCGGGTTCCTTCTCATAAATCAGCCCCGTCTACGACGTTTATGGGCTGAAAACAGAGAAAAACAGCAACTTGTCGCGATGGAAACATGCTTCGTAGGCACTGTTTCGCGAGGGAACTCGCACACTGGGTCTTGGCGACATCTGGTACACTTGGGGCAGCCATGGGCATCACCGGCAACGTCTTCTTTATGGCTGAAATCTGCAGCAGCATCTCCTCCTTGCAAAGATTGGTCCTCCTCTCTGAGTGAGGGCATTTGATGCTTTTATAGCTCCTAGCCACGGGCACGAATAGCTGCTCGCGTAGAGATTGCGGCCCTTTTTTTTTTTTCAAAATTTTGTTTTCATTTTTTTTTTCGCTGGTCTGCCAGAAAAATAGAAAGAGAAAACGCTGGCTGATCTGTTGCCTTATTTATCAGATGGCTGCCCACTTATTAAGTGGGCGATCGGCGTATTTTAAAAATAGTATGAACCTGCCCAAAAACTCAATAAAACCTTTTAAGTTAAAAACAATGCTTTCATAGCACTTCCCAGGCGTCCCTGGATGCAATCACATGCACAGTTGCAATACAGACATAGACTTCCTCGCTGGAAAGCATCTGCTTTCCCGAAAAGCAATCCCGCTTTCTCAGAAAGCATCTGTTGTTCCTCAAAGTTTCCTCTGAACCCATCTTCATTCAAGTGCTTGCTTTCCCTTGTGCACAATTCTAACACAGTTCGGAATTTCCTCCCGACTATGGATATTCCCTTTTCGATGCACCCGTCATCCACCTTGTGACGCATCAGGAATACCCATCACCTAGTCGTTTCCTACCGAACTTACGGTACAATCTCCTTCGCGATGCTCTATGTCACCCATCCTATGACGCATCAGAGATGTCCGTTCCCGGATGGTCGGATACTTCTTTCCGATGCTCCCTGTCACCCATCTGATGTGACGCATCAGAAGTACCCGTTCCTGGTGGCCTTACAGATATTCCCGTTCTCAGTGCTCCCGTCATTACTTTGAATGACGCACTAGGAATACTCTGTATTCGGATGTCTCCAGTGAGAAAAGCCCTCTCACTTAAAATTCCAATAATTCATTTAGAATTATTTTTCCTTGGTGTTCCAAGCGAGAAAACCCACTTATAAATCCAATAATTCATTTAGAATTATTTTTCTGTAAGATAAAGCCAATTTAGCAACATCCCTCTCACTTATAAACAGTTGTCCTCAACTGTAGAGGTCCAACTGAACTGCCAGGGAGAAACCGGAAAGATTCCAAATCTTGCTCAATGCTGAGTTGAGCTAGTCCTTTCTCAAAAGGGAACTTAAAAATTAAATTAAACAACAATTCAAAAATTCAAAAATTCAATACTTAGCTTACCGGTTCAATTCCTTCCTCTAGTACCTCGAGGATATCCTTCACCAATCATCAAACTTACGAGCCGTGGAAGAACTCGTCATTCGCTTCTTTCCAACAGATCAAACGTTTCCTCATTCGAGAGTCTGTTAACTCAATTCCACCTTCTCAATCCGAGAAGAATAATTCTCCTAGAAATCAATCTAGGTATCTGTCCTTGCGCATAATCCTGCGCTGTTAGTCTAGAGGGTATTAAACCTCTTGTGTCCTCCCACATAGGGAATGCTCAAGTCATAGAGCATTAAGCTCGATGTCTTTCTTTCACAAACAAAGTTTGCGATCACCTTAAAGAAGGTTCTTGTTTCGGGCCGTCGCTCAACGTAGGCGGACGGTTCCAATCCGAAGATTCTTTGTGCATGGCGGCACTTCCTTCCAATCTTTTCCTCCTACGAGTTATTACCACCTGCAGTGATTTCCCGACGCCCATTAGCATCTCTTCCTTACAAAATCATAAAAAATGATTCACCTTGCGAGCATCAATGACGATTTGCAAAATCTCAGGCAGATAGGATTCTAGCCATAGCATTTTCTGAACGTACGTTCAAACCCGGTTCACAATAGAGCAAACCTTCTTTGATTCTCAGGGATGTTCTCCCATATGTAATTCTTACCATTTTGAAACGATTGGCGAGCTATATTCGTACGAACATAATAGTTCGAATTTATTCCAGCAGCGTGTAAATGCTACTTGACCTGCTCATGGAGAAACATATACCGCAACCAAAAGTTGCTTCTGTAATGGTAAAAGCACATAGCGTACTCAATGATCAACGATCATTAGAAAACCTCTTCTCCGTAGAGAAACTCAAATTCCTTCTACCAAACACATCTCAAATAGAGATTCTCGTGTCGGAATATCCTTGCGCGCAAAAAGGCGCTCGAGAGAGTATAACAAACTCTCGTCCAGTTCCTGGCATAGGTCTGCATCTTTGTGTGTTATCCATGTACTCAAAAGTGTACATAATTCTTAAGTTGTGTTAGAGTTTCAGTGAACATTTAAATTGTGTTAGAGTCTCTTGCTTTATTTTGTCTGAAGAGAGAGAGAGCTTGAGAGAGAGAAATCTCTTCTGCCTTATCTTCTGAAGAGCTTTTGATTTTCAGCTTTTGGGCTCTGATTTTAGCATCCCTTGTAAACATTTAAATATGTGGGCAGGGCCTCATAACTCAGAAAGTCTGGACGCAGAGTTTGAGAGTGAGTGCCTGCCTACTCTCTTGTACTTTGAACACAGATTAATACAAAAAGAAATACTGAAAGGGGCGCCAGTCTCTGGGGCCAATATCTCTAGGCACGGAACTCCGTCGGGCCAATGTCTAATCAATTTTGAAGTGTGAACTGTTTTGAGTTGATTATTTGTGGTGTCGCGGTAGATTCTGGACTTGGAGTGTCCAAGTCTGTTACAATGGTATCAGAGTATGGTCGATTTCTCTTCTACGGGAAATCCGATCCCTTTTTTTTTCCGCGGTACTTATGGCTTTAGGTAGAGATCAATTGACTTCCTCTGCATCCGGAGATGCGGGAAGAGACCACAATGAAGATTCACGCGAGGAGTATAGCCCGCCTTGGCCTACGGAGGCGGAGCTTGAAGAGATGGAGCGTCGACGATTGATCGGCGATGCAACAAAGATGATGCTTAATTTTGCGAAGGACCCAAAATTTGCAAAAGATATGAGCGAGAGCCCTTTCGATGAGGTGCACTCACAGTGGCGGCAGACCACAGAATCACCCCTCAACCCGGCTCTTAAGAAACCTCCTACTCCCAGGATGTACACAGAGCAATTATTAGAAGAGGTGGTTGATGCACGAATTGCTCAGCTTTTTGACGCGCAGAACAAAGCTAAAACGTACGACAAAAAGCAGAAGAAAGGCGCTAACTTCCCGGGTTATTTGGGTTGTCAGTCTACTTTTGAATCGGCAAGACTCGAGCGAAGAAGACAGAAAAGGCAAAAAGCAAAGCAAAAAGCAAAGCTTCGGAAAGGGCAAGAGAAGCCTAAATCTCGCCCCGTGGTTGACAGTTCTACAGAGGACTCATCTTTAGATAGTTCGGACTCTGACGACAATAACTTTTACGCAAAGAAGAAGAATTTTTACAAAGATTACCAGTATGACTTTCTGGAAGATAAAAGCAAGAAACTCCGAGAGTTTAAGGAAGGTGGACAGTCAATTAAATTTGACACATTTTCTGGTTATAGAGATGCTTCGAAGGCTTTGTCTCTTATACAGCAGTTTGACATAGCTTTCTCAGGAGGGTGTTACTCAGAGCACTCTAAGATTCGCAGAGCTGCCTCTTATTTTAAGAGGAATGCTCGAAATTGGTGGTCCACGCTTCTATTAAACAAGACATCGCCGGTTAAATGGCTGAAATTCAAGATCGAGAGTATGAACAGGACATACAAACTGCTTGGAACCATCTTCGGATGACCAAGAAGGATATAGTGGACGCTTATTGCGAGAGATTCTGGAGCTCTTTTCTACCCGCCTCTTCATTTAAGAAGATCTCATTCAAGGAACAGATTGAGCGGTTTACCTTGGGTCTTGTTACAGAGATCCGAGATCACTGCTTGGAACAAAAGTCAGCTTCCATTCAAGAGTTGATGAGTCATGCGAAACGAGGTTTTGCCATTTACTTGGGCAGTTTGACTTACCCTACAGATGAAATCATGACGCAAACGGCTGAACAGACTTCGACAAATGAAAGTAGAAAGAGGAAGAGCAATCCAGAAAATAAAGAAAAGAATGCACGACCTAAACTCACTCCTCAAGAGAGGGCTCTCTACAGGCCATCAAAGTTTACGCTTCTTCTTGTCATAGAAGCAATTATCGAAAAAGCAGATGCGGTGGGCGAACATCTTGTCACAGGGAATGGACACTCTTGTAGACGAAGTAGCACGCGTGCTACAATAGGATATGCGCTCTCTAGCTCGCTACTGCTGCCCACCTGCGCACGCCTAGTTTCACCCCCCCCCCCCCTCCTCAGCTCGCTGCCCCTCCCCCACTCCCCCGCTGCCTGTCATCCTGCGCCGCCCCCTGCCTGCCCGTGCTGCCTCCAACCCGCCCACTGCCTGCCCTCCGCCGGCCCCCCCCCCCCCCAACCGTCACCCCCTCCTTCTGCTGCCGCCAGCCTTCCCCTACTCCCCCCCCCCCCCCCCCCCCCCCCCCCCCCCCCCCCCCCCCCCGCCTCGGTTTCTCCTTGTCATCCGCTGCAGTTCGGCCTCCTCGGCATTGCTTCGTTTTTGGGGCAGTGTCTCCTACGCCTCATTGCAGCGTCTGTCCGTCGACCTCTCCTTACGACACAGCAGTAGACACAGATGGAGGCTCGAGCTTCGCCACAGAGGGACTCGCCAGAAGCCCCCTCGCGCGACCCCGTTGAGCCCACCATTCGACTTGCTCTATCGCCGATAGAGCAAGGGAGCCTAGCCGCTGAGGTAGAGTGTTTGCAGGCGACTTCGGTCATCTGCAAAATTCTCGGCACCCGTCCTAGCAGAGGAGAGCTGCGAGACCCTCTCCAGGCCCGCCTTCTCGCAGAGGTGGGCAAGATCATGGATGTCCAGATTCTCGGACGGGGGTACTACCAGATCGAGATCGAGACCTCTGAGATGGCTTCCAAGGTGATTGCTATGAGTCCACTGGCCATCCGAGCATCACGCGCCCACTTTCGACAGTGGCGACATGGTTTTGACCCGACTTCGGATGTGCTAGTAGAGGATACAGACATCCCCATCTCAGTCTGCTTTCCGGGTTTACGGAGGGAGTACCTACCACTTCTTTCCAGGATTGGCTCCGCCATCGGGACTGTCCTGGAGACACCTCGTACGGCAGCATCAGTAGCTGCCAAGGCGGCTGGCATCCCCTCAGTTCGAGTTTTGGTCAGAGATACCCACACGCTCCCGAAGGTCATCCTTCTGTCTCGGGTGAGTGGGGGTTGGTTTATACAGAGAGTGGAGTACTCGCGCCTCCCGAAAGAGTGCTTCATATGCAGACAGATGGGCCACCTAGCGAAGGCCTGTCCATGGAGGAGGCCACGACCTGCACCTCAGCCTCAGCCCCAGCCTGCCAAGGCTGGGCCGTAGCCACCGCTAGCGACAGCGCACAGATTCAGAGCCACCCTTCGAGCCTGGGGCTCCAGCAGAGGAGGGGTGGCAGCAGGCCCGTGGCCGTCGACGCCAGGGGCCACAGCGACAGCCTGGCACTCAGAGTGGCCCTTAGGTGCCTACTTAGCAGCAGTGGGTTCCCACGGGGAACCGCTTTGGTCCTCTTGAGCAGGAGGAGCCTCCTACGCCAGCCTCCACCTCCGCTTCACCCTCGCCAGCCACCCCCCCTTCAGAGTTCCCCTCCTCCTCCTCATCCTCCCCCCCGCCCTGTGCTCCCGTCCACTCCCCACCTCGCCCCTCTACCTCTGTCGCCCCACCCCGCTCCTCTTCCCCTCCGCCCCCCCCCCCCCCCCCCCCCCCCCCCAAGCTCCTCTCCCCCTCCTGCTCCAGTTCCACAGTCGACTCACGAGACTGGTCCCTCACCGGCGGCTAGGAGATCTCTTGGTAGCGCCTTTGCCACGAGTCGCCTAGCCAGAGACGGTCAGCCCTTCTTGCGGCCCCCTCTGCAGATTCAGACAACTTCCCTTGCAGCTATCCCTCGTGGTCTGACGAGCATCGACCTCCGACGCCGCTAGGATTTCTTCGACTACGGGTTCACTCGCTTTCTAGGCGATTCCGCAGCAGACCACGAGGCAGCCTGCTTCAGGGTCCATGCTTTGTTCCTCGCCGCTAGGGGGACAGAGGCCTTGGACTGAGCTGTTGGTTTCTCCTTTCCCCTCTATGGTAGGGCCGAGACAGAGTGGTCCCTCGACTCAGTGGTGGGATGGTTGCATACACAGGTTCTCGAGTTCTCTCACCACATGGGAGAACTTGGAGTTACAGATTTGTTGTAGACTTTGTGGCCACCGGCCAAGTTTGCGGTGACACTCTCGGACTCAGCAGGATGTAGGCACATTGTGGTGTACCTTTTTGCTGATACGCAGTGTTTGCCTTGCTATGTATACATTTATGAGGACTCCTGGACAGAGGAGGTTGCTTTACGCACGGCTCGCTCTGCTTGGGCTTGGGCTAGGCACTCACTGCAGTCTCGCCTATCTAGAGGACGCTCGGATGCGGATTACTCCCCATCCAAGCCAGCCTCGAAGATAGCCCGTCTTGCTGTTGCGGCAGCATCTGTTCTCTCTCGCTCCCCATGAGGATCGTCTCGTGGAACGTGCAGGGACTAGGTGGGCCCCAGTTTCAGCGACAGCGGGGCCGATTGCGTCAGGAGCTTCAGCGTTGCCTTGTGGGAGGAGAGATTGATCTCCTTATGCTTCAGGAGCATCATCTGTGTGAGAGCCGCATTCGGCGATGTGGTCAGATTTTGCGTGGACGATATGATACCTTTTGGTCATCTGCTTTTGGACCTGGAGGCATCCAGGGTGGGGTATGTATGACTATTGCGGACTCATTGCAGCAGGCAATTGTGGGCAGAGGGATTATTCTGCCAGGCAGGGCTCAGTGGATTACTATGCAGGTTCAGGGTGGCCTTGTGGGCTTCCTGACATCTATGCGCCCAATGTGGCGAGTGCTCGTGCAGAGTTTTGGTCACAGATTGTTGAGTCTTTGCCGCAGGCCGATCATTGGTGTGTAGGAGGGGACTTTCAACATGTTGGAGGACCCTTCTAACAGGATTGGTGGTAGCCCTTGGCAACCTTCGACCAGATGGATCTTTACAGAGTTGCGCCGAGTTGGTTTGAGTAGGAGACTGGAGGACCGCTTCGCTGTGAGTTTGCTTCGATCTTGGGAGCTCTTACGGCGTGGCCTAGAGCAGAGACAGCCGACGTGCACGGAGGAGCGCCTACGGCAGCCCCTCGTCTGGAACCCCATGATTAGCACTCAGAGAGGCCACTTGGTTGGGAGTCGGCCTCATGTTTCTTGGGGTCCCATGGCAGCAGGTCCAGCGCTCTCTCTAAGGGATTGGCTAGAGTTCACAGGTTTGTCAGAGGAGGTGCAGGGTTTCCAGCTACAGGGCATGAGAGGGGTGCAGAGCATGTGTCAGGACATCTTAGAGTCAGTTCCAGCTGAGTGGCTCACGCCTCTCGAGCCAGTAGCACCCCGGTGGATGGGAGCCTTCACACGACTGGAGGTTCTCATTTCAGTCAGGGCCAGCTCAGAGACTGTCCCAGCCCTGTTCTTCGAGCTTCAGGGTGGGGGACGATTACAGCGAATTGCAGTAGAGGCCCCGCAGGTAGCAGAGTGCTGTTTCCAGAGGATCCGAGTGGTGGGCATCTGTGGGAGGACTTGCGTCATAGACCCTGACCAAGCAGCTCTTGAGACTGGACACTGGAGGCTATGGGCTTAGGAGTGTTGTCCACTGGCACGAGTACAGTGGGATCCTGGTGAGTGGCTATGGAGGGACCCCTTCTCTTCTGCAGACCGCCCAGGAGTCCCCTTCTTTCAGTACGCTGTTTAGCTTGGACGTTATATACTTGCAGCATAGAGAGGCCCGCCCCGCTGCAGTACGTCATTGGCAGGAGGAGGGCATCACAGTCGAGTTCTTGACAGCCTTTTGGCAGAGGTTGTGGGACTCCACACAGCCGAGGCGTGTCACTTTGTTTCAGTGGCTGGTTGCACACAGAGCCACAACAGTAGGGAGTTGGCTTGTGCATAGTGGTCTCTTGGCCGCATGTGCAGCCTGTGACGAGTTGGTGGAGAGTCAACGTCATTTTCTTTAAAACTGTCCCTCGGCCCAGCAGGTGTGGTTACGAGTTCTTCGGCTGATGCCTGCTCTCTCCACGGCTCGATAGTACACTTGGGGACAGCGGCCTGGTCCACACTCACGGGCCCTGCACTTCAGTTTGAGCTATCTTCCACCAGCAGGATGAAAGTGATGCAGGGGAGGCGACCTACACTCCAGCCTGCTACAGAGCTTACTCCACAGGAGTGGTGCAGTGAGAGAGAGGAGTGTTGGGAGCTCATCAGTGGCTTGACACTTTGGTTCATCTGGCGGGCCCGTTGTTTCCGCATCTTTGAGGCTCGCCTTGTGTCACCAGCAGAGATTGTTCGTGACTTTTGGCTAGAGCTGATCCATACTCTCAGAGGACAGCTTGAGGGACTACAGGGTAGCTCCGACCGCATGCGGGAGCGCCGCGAGGCTTTCCTTCGACTCTGGCGCCCTGGGCCTTTCTTCACCATAGTCCAGGGGGTGCTCAGATGGCACTACTGTCCACCTGTGTGGCTCTTGCCTCCTCCCATCTCTTGATTTAGCCTCATTGTATATATGCTGTTTTTTTCATTGGGAGAGTCTCCCCATCATGCTTGTTGTAGCCCACTCTTGCAGAGGTGGATGTAGCCCGAGGGGCACTTTTCATTAACTAATAGAAGGATCTTTTTCTCGGAAAAAAAAAAAAAAAAACATCTTGTCACAGTTTCACTTCCAAATTGTCCATGTGCAAGGACAGAAGAATTTGGTGGCATATGCTTTGTCTTAGGAGCCGTTAGTTTTGGCTATTTCCACAATACATCATAGGAGCTTGGAGGATATGGTCGATCAGTATGCCATAAATACAGATTTTGTAGACATTTTCACACGGATACGAGATGGGTAAACAGTAGCGGGATATTCCATTCGGGATGGCTACTTGATGAGGAAAACCATGTTGTGCATTACATAGCCGTTGTGGGAAAAGGTTATGACTGAATGCCATTGTCCGCCTTTTACCGGTCACTGCGGCATTGCTACCACCTTGAAAGGGGTAGAGAGATACTTCTTTTGGCTGAGACTCAAGAAGGATGTGGACGAGTTTGTGCACAATTGCTTGGTATGCCAGAAGGTCAAGTTTGACAGGCATAAAGCACAGGGATTTTACAGCCTTTGCCCATACCCACCCGCCCCTGGGAAAGTATTGCAATGGATTTCATTTTTGATCTCCCGAGAACACAGAGTGGTCACGATGGTATCTGTACTGTTATTGATAGATTTAGCAAGCAGACTCATTTCTTTCCAGTGAAGAAAATAGTCAAGCCGGATCACTTAGCGAGACTGTTTGTGGCCCAGATTTTTAGATTACATGGCATACTCGAGACGATTGTCTCCGACAGGGACCCCAGATTTACGAGTTTGTTTTGGAAGGCAATTTGGGAGAATGTTGGCACGCGGTTGCAGTTCTCGTCATCTTTCCACCGGCAGACTGACGGGCAATCCGAGATTGCTAATTTAATAGTATTAGATTTATTGAAGTCTTGCATCTCAGATTAGAAGACTCAATGGGAAAAGTATCTACCTTTGGTGGAATTTGCCTACAACAACATGATACACTCTTTGACGGGGAAGGCACCATTTGAGATTATTGAAGGTGCTGTGAAGGTTCCACCTTTCTTAAGCACAAATAAGATTTTTGAGGCCGCCGAGTACACGCGCGACTTGGACACGGCTTTTGCCAAGATCCGCGAGGCTTTGCAGAAATCTCAGGAAAGACGAAAAAAGGCAGCAGATCGCCATCGTCGCGATTTGAAATTGAAGGAGAATGATTGGTTGCTCTTACGTTTTGAGAAGGCACGCCTGAGAAAGAAGAAGGGAAAGGAGAGGCTTTTTCCAAAGCTTAGTATGCGATACTACGGACCTTTTCAGATCTTTGAAAAGATCAATGATGTCTCCTTCTGACTGAAACTGCCTGCCACTAGGAGGATTCACAATGCATTTCATGTGAGTCTCTTGAAACCTTTTAAAGGTGATGTGCCTGAAGATGGGCAGCCGGATGAGCAACCTGAAGGTGGAAGAAAACGAGGAGATCATTGTTCCTGAAAATTTTTTGGCACATAAGGACAGAAAGAATAAGGGTAAAGTGAGAAGGCGATTCTTGGTTAAATTCAAGAACTATCCTCCATTGGATGCGAAGTGGATGGAGGAGGAGGACCTAGCAGATACTCCTCAGATTGTGAAACTTTACCTTGAAGGTTTTGACTTAGCATAGTCTACTCCAAATGGAACCCCGAATTCAGCTTGGCCGAGATCTGGTGCAGTGGGTTGCACAAGAGGAGAGTTACTCCGCTCCTTTGTCAACAGATGCCTCGATTTTTGAATACTACAGTCACTGATGTCTCTTTGAGCTTCAGGGATACTGAGAGCTGACAGTATTCTGCTGTATGACTTTATGAAATGGAATTGCCGAATATGAAACTGATTTGTTCTTGACTTGTTTTTAAGTGCAGGAACTGATAGACAAAATGACTGCAGCATTTTGGTCTGAATGATCTCGATAGACATGGTTGCATCATGGAATAGTCAATCGGGCATCTATGAGGTCTTGAGTGGATCTAGATGCGATTGCTAATTGCATTGCCGATAAATCATGGTTTGAGATCCGAATGAATGTTGAATGTAATTTGTCATGCGATGTCTTGAGATAAGTGATGTGCTGTGATGTCGTTTGATGTGACTGTCGATTGGTACATGTGCTAGATGTGTGTTCCTAGTACATCACAGGACATCACTTGACATCACAGGACATCACATGACAAATCACATTCAACATTCATTCGGATCTCAGTCCATGATTTGTTAGCAATGCAATCAGCAACCGCATCTAGATCCGCTCAGACCTCATAGATGCCCGATTAACTAATCCCTATTGCAACCATGTCTATCGAGATCATTTAAACCAAAATGCTGCAGTCATTTCGTCTATCAGTTCCTGCACTTAAACAAGTCAAGAACAGATTAGTTTCATATTATCCGGAATTCCATTTCATAAAGTCATACATCAGAATACTGTCAGCTCTCAGTATCCATGAAGCTCAAAGAGACATCAGTGACTGTAGTATTCAAAAATCGAGGCATCTGTTGACAAAGGAGCGGAGTAACTCCCCTCTTGTGCAATCCACCGCACCAGATCTTCGGCCAAGCTAAATTCGGGGTTCCATTTGGAGTAGACTATGCTAAACCAAAAGCTTCAAGGTAAAGTTTCACAATCTGAGGAGTATCTGCTAGGTCCTCCTCCTCAATCCACTTCGCATCCAATGTAGGATAGTTCTTGAATTTAACCAAGAACCGCCTTCTCAGTTTACCCTTATTCTTTCTGTCCTTATGTGCCAATATCTGTTCAGGAACAAGGATCTCCTCCTTTTCCTCCACTTCTGGTTGCTCATCAGGCCCCCATCTTCAGGCACATCACCTCTAAAAGGTTTCAAGAGACTCACATGAAATGTATTGTGAATCCTCCAAGAGGCAGGCAGTCTCAATCGGAAGGAGACATCATTGATCTTTTCGGAGATCTGGAAAGGTCCGTAGTATCGCATACTAAGCTTTGGAAAAAGCCTCTCCTTTCCCTTCTTCTTTCTCAGACGTGCCTTTTCAAAACGTAAGAGCACCCAATCATCCTCCTTCAATTTCAAATCGCGACGATGGCGATCTGCTGCCTTTTTCTGTCTTTCCTGAGATTTCTGCAAAGCCTTGCGGACCTTAGCAAAAGCCGTGTTTAAGTCGCACGTGTACTCATCAACTTTAAAAATCTTATCTTTCGTGCTTAAGAAGGGTGGAACCTTCGCAGCACCTTCAATAATCTCAAATGGTGCCTTCCCCGTCGAAGAGTGTATCGTGTTATTGTAGGCAAATTCCACCAAAGGTAGATACTTTTCCCATTGAGTCTTTCAATTCGAGATGTAAGACTTCAATAAATCTAAAACCACTGAACTGGCAATCTCAGATTGCCCGTCAGTATGGGGGTGGAAAGATGACGAGAACTACAACCGCGTGCCAATGTTCTCCAAAATTGCCTTCCAAAACAAACTCGTGAATCTGGGGTCCCTGTCGAAGACAATTGTCTCGGGTATGCCATGTAATTTGAAAATTTGGGCCACAAACAGTCTCGCTAAGTAATCCAGCTTGACTGTTTTCTTCACTGGGATGAAATGAGCCTGCTTGCTAAATCTGTCAATAACAGTCCTGATACCATCGTGACCACTCTGTGTTTTCGGGAGATGAGAAATGAAATCCATTGCAATACTTTCCCATGGGCGGGTGGGTATGGGCAATGGCTGTAACAATCCCTGTGCTTTATGCCTGTCAAACTTGACCTTCTGGCATACCAAGCAACTGCACACAAACTCGTCCACATCCTTCTTGAGTCTCGGCCAAAAGAAGTTTTTTTCTACCGCTTTCAAGGTGGTAGCAATGCCGCGGTGACTCGTAAATGGTGGACAATGGCATTCAATCATAACCTTTTCCCTCAATGGCTATGTAACACACAGAATGGTTTTCCTCATCAAGTAGCCATCCCGAATGGAATATCCCGCTATTGTCTACCCATCTCGTATCTGTGTGAAAATGTCTGCAAAATATGTATCCGTGGCATACTGATCGACCATATCCTTGAAGATCCTATGGTGTATCGCGGAAATAGCCAGAACCAACGGCTTCCGAGACAAAGCATCTGCCACCAAATTCTTCTGTCCATGAACATGGACAATCTGGAAGTGAAACTGTGACAAGATGTTCGCCCACCGCATCTGCTTTTCCGATAGCTGCTTTTGTGACAAGAAGTAGCGTAAACTTTGTTGGTCTGTAAAGACTGTAAAATCTACTCCGAGTAGGTAATGCCGCCATTGAGTAAGAGCATGGATAGCCACCAAAAGCTCTTTCTCATAAATCTGTGCTGTCAATTCCGGCCTTGAGGACAATCAGCTCTCGTAAGCAATGACATGGCCTTCTTGCATTAAGACCGCACCCAGACTACGACCACAAGTATCACAATATACCTCAAATCACTGCTGCAAGTCTGGCAAAGTCAAAACTGGTCCCATAGTCAATTTCTCTTTCGAAGTCTGAAAGGCAGTCACTGAGCTGTGAGAGCCCAAAGCCCCTTTTAAAGAGTTTACAAGGGATGCTAAAAGCAGAGCCCAAAAGAGCTGGCTTGTGCATAGTGGTCTCTCGGCGGCATGTGCAGCTTGTGACCAGTTGGTGGAGAGTCAGCGTCATTGTCTTTGGGACTGTCCCTCGGCCCAGCAGGAGCGGCTACGAGTTCTTCGGCTGATGCCTACTCTCTCCACGGCTAGACAGTACACTTGAGGGGCAGCGGCTTGGTCCACTCTCACGGGCCCAGCACTTCAGTTTGAGCTATCTTCCACCAGCAAGATGATAGTGATATAGGGGGGGCGACCTACACTCCAACCTGCTACAGAGCTTACTCCACAGGAGTGGTGCAGTGAGAGAGAGGAGTGTTGGGAGCTCATCTGGTTCATCTGGCGGGCCCGCTGTTTCCGCATTTTTGAGGCCCGCTCTGTGCCACCAGCAGAGACTGTTCGTGACTTTTGGCTAGAGCTGATCCATACTCTCAGAGGACAGCTTGAGGGACTATAGTAGCTCCGATCGCATGCGGGAGCGCCGCGAGGCTTTCCTTCGACTCTGGCGCCCTCGGCCTTTCTACACCATTGTCCAAGGTGTGCTCAGATGGCACTACCGACCACCTGTGTGGCTCTTCCCTCCTCCCATCCCTTGATTTAGCCTCATTGTATATATGTTGTTCTTTCATTGGGAGAGTCTCCCCATCATGTTTGTTGTAGCCCTCTCTTGCAGAGGTGGTTGTAGGCCTACGGGCAGCTTTCATTAACTAATAGAAGGATCTTTTTCTCGGGAAAAAAAAAAGCAGAGCCCAAAAGCTTCAAAGCTGTCCATAAAAACAGCCCCTAAAAATAGGCTTATGAAAACAAAGCAAAAGCTCTCTCTCTCTTGCCACTTCCGTAGGCCAAAAAACTGCGTAGAATCAGCCCTTCGTGTAGAAAAGCAGGCTGCCGTCTGTACATGCTACCACATGGCTGCCCGTACAGCCTTCCACGTTTTTTGGCGGGATCTGCGAGGGTTTGACTGTACGGCAATGCCTGCAACAGACTTGGACACTCCAAGTCAAGAATCAATCGCGACAGCACCAAATAACCACTTCAAACAATTCACAGATCACAATAGATTTGCACTGGCCCGGCGGAGTTCCGTGCCTAGAGATATTGGCCCCAAAGACTGGCGCCCCTTTCGGTATTTCTTTTTGTATTAATCAGTTCAAACTACAAGAGAGTGGGTCAGGATTCACTCTCAGACTCTGCGTCCAGATGCTCTGAGAAGTGAATGCCCAAACCACTTATTTAAAGTTACAAGGGATGCCAAAAGGAGAGCCCCAAAAGCTTCTAAATCAAAAGCTAAAAACTTCTCTCTCTCAAACCCTGTATAGGGATTTTTAAAATAAAGCAATGGAACTCTCTCTATCTCTCTAGCTCAAATTGCGTAGGAGAAAAAGCATTCATGGCTGCCGTATTTCACGCCGCAAAAAGCGGAAATGACCATAGAGTGCCACGTCATCATGTGCCCACAATCTCCGGCAATGTAGGAGAGTTTTTGAACTTAACCAAGAACTGCCTTCGGACTTTACCTTTAGTGTTCCTATCCTTATGTGCCAAAATCTGTTCAGGAACAAGGATCTCCTCGTTTTCTTCCACTCCGGGTTGCTCATCAGGCTCCTCATCATCAGGCACATCACCTTTTAAAGGTTTCAAGAGACTCACATGGAATGCATTGTGAATCCTCCAAGTATCTGGCAGTTTCAATCGGAAGGAGTCATCATTTATCTTTTCAGTGATCTGGAAAGGTCCGTAGTACCGCATACTAAGCTTTGGAAAAAGCCTCTCCTTTCCCTTTTCTTTTGTAGGCGTGCCTTCTCAAAATGTAAGAGCACCCAATCATCCTCCTTCAATTTCATGTCGCGACGATGGCAATCCGCTGCCTTTTTCTGTCGTTTTTGAGACTTCTACAAAGTCTCGTGAACCTTGGCAAAAGCCGTATCCAAATCTTGCGTATATTCATCCGCTTCAAAGATCTTATCTTTCATGCTTAGGAAGGGTGGGACCTTCGCAGCACCTTCAACAATCTCAAATGGCACCTTCCCCGTCGAAGAGTGTATCGTGTTATTGTAGGCAAATTCCACCAAAGGTAAGTACTTTTCCCATTGAGTCTTCTGATCAGAGATATAAGACTTCAATAAATCTAGAACCACTGAATTTGCAATCTCAGATTGCCCATCAGTCTACGGGTGGAACGATGACGAGAACTACAACCGCGCGTCAATGTTCTCCCAAATTGCCTTCCAAAACAAACTCGTAAATCTGGGGTCTCTGTCGGAGACAATCGTCTCAGGCATGCCATGTAATCTGAAGATCTGGTCCACAAACAGTCTTGCTAAGTTATCCGGCATGACTGTTTTCTTCACTGGAATGAAATGAGCCTGTTTGCTAAACCTGTCAATAACAGTCCAGATACCATCGCGACCACTGCGTGTTCTCAAGAGATCAAAAATGAAATCCATCGCAATACTTTCCCGGGGGCGGGTGGGTATGGGTACAGGTTGTAACAATCCCTGTGCCTTATGCCTGTCAAACTTGACCTTCTGGCATACTAAGCGACTGCGCACAAACTCTTCGACATCCTTTTTGAGTCTCGGCCAAGAGTAGTATCTCTCTATCCCCTTCATGGTGGTAGCAATGCCGCGGTGACCGGTAAAAAGTGGATAGTGGCATTCAATCATAACCTTTTCCCTCAACGGCTGTGTAACGCACAACATAGTCTTTTTCATCAAGTAGCCTTCCCGAAGGGAGTATCTAGCTATTGTCTCCCCATCCCGTATCCGTGTGAAAATATCTGCAAAATCTGTATCTGTGGCATATTGATCGACTATATCCTCGAAGCTCGTATGATCTATCGCGGAAATAGGCAGAACCAACGGCTTCCGAGACAAAGCATCTGCCACCACATTCTACTGTCCTGAACATGGACAAGTTGGAAGTGAAACTGTGACAAGATGTAACCGAAGTTTGCTAATGACAGGTGTAATGGCTACGTCCTTGCCGGGTGCCGCTAGAAATGCCTCTACAAGTGGTCCCATCCGATCGGGAGTAATCTCGAGCCGCGCCGCCAATTCCGGTGAAATGAAGTTGGCTTTGGCTCCTCCATCAAAGAAAATCAGGGCCTCTTGATCTTTCACTTTGCCCCAAGCTCGGCAAAGTTCTGTATTCTCATCCATGGTGTCGGGATCCGTACCCACACAATCTGGAACCAATCCTGTTTTCATCTTGCCTTTTCGTCCACGTTCCGCAGCTGCTCTCGAACTCTCAGGCCTTTCGTCGTCCTAATCATTCTGTGCCTTTTTAGGGTACTTCGCGGAGATGTGTGCCTGTTCCCCACATCCAAAGCACTTCCCCTCTTTGATGAATCGAGCTCTCGCTTGAGGGTAAGCTTGGGTCGTGCATCCTTTTTCTCTGGGTTGCTCTTTTTCTTTCTACTTTCATTCCCAGAAGTCTGTTCGGCTCGTTGTGTCATGTTCTCATCTGTGGGGTAAGTCAGACTGCCAGAGTGAATGGCAAAGCCCACTTCGCATGACTCATCAACTCCTGAATATAAGCTGACTTCTGCTCCAAGCAGTGATCTGGGATCTCTGTAGGTAGACCCAAGGTGAACCGCTCAATCTGTTCTCTGAACGTGATCTTCTTGAATGAAGAGGCGGGTAGAAAAGAGCTCCAGAATCTTTCACAATAAGCATTGATTGTATCTTTCTTGGTCATCCGAAGATGGTTCCAAGGAGCTCGTATATCTCGTTCATATTCTTGCGTCAATGAAGAAGAATTTCAGCCATTTAATTGGCGCAGTCTTGTTTAAAAGAAGCGTGGACCACCAAGTAGGAGCATTCCCCTTAAGGTAAGAGGTAGCTCTCCGAATGTTGGAGTGCTGTGAATAGCGTTCTCCCGCGAAAGCAATGTCAAACTGCTGTATAAAAGACAAAGCATTCGAAGCATCTGAGTATCCTGAAAAAGTATCAAACTTGATCGAGTGGCCACCTTCCTTAAACTCTCGGACTTTCTTGCTTTTATCTTCGAGAAAGTCATACTGGTTGGCTTTGTAAAAATTCTTCTTGTTCGCATAGAAGTTTCCATCATCAGAATCTGAGTTGTGTGTAGACGAGTCCTCAGTAGAACTGTCAGGCTCTGGGCGAGATTTAGCCTTCTTTGCCTTTTTCTTGCCCTTTCTGAAGCTTTGTTTCTTGGTTCGCTTTTTACCTTTTCTGTCTTCTTCGCTCGAATATGAAGAGCTAGAGGAACTGTCAGAAAAAGAAGAAGAAGAAGAAGAACTGGGTACTCCTTCAAATCGAACACGCTTCTTTTGTTTCTTTGCACTGTCAAAAGTCGACGACGACCCAAATATCCCGGGAAGTCAGTGCTTTTCTTCTGCTTTTTGCCGTGCTTTTTGGCTTTCTTTTTCGCGTCAAAAAGCTGAGCACTCCGTGCATCAACCACCTCTTGTAATTCCTTCTCTGAATACTGTTTGTTATCAGAAGGTTTCTTGAGAGCGGGTTTCAGTGGTGGGTAGTGGTTTTCTGCCACTGTGCATGCACTTCCTGAAAACAAGTCTCGCTCATATATTTTGCCAATTTTGGATCCTTCGCAAAACTGAGCATCATCTTTGTTGCATCGCTGATCAATTGACGACGCTTCATCTCTCTTTGCGCCACTTGAGTAGGCCGAGGCGGGCCATACTCTCTGTCAGAATCTTTGTTGTGATCCCTGTCCTCATCTATAGATGCAAAGGGAGTCGACTGATCCTTGCGTGAAGCCATAGGTGCCACGGGAAAAAAGATTTGGGGATTGGATTTCCAGTAGAAGAGAAATCAGGCATGCTCTGATACCACTGTAACAGACTTGGACACTCCAAGTCAAGAATCAATCGCGACAGCACCAAATAACCACTTCAAACAATTCATAGATCACAATAGATTTGCACTGGCCCGGCGGAGTTCCGTGCCTACAGATGTTGGCCCTAAAGACTGGCGCCCCTTTCGGTATTTCTTTTTGTATTAATCAGTTCAAAGTACAAGAGAGTGGGTCGGGATTCACTCTCAGACTCTGTGTCCAGATGCTCTGAGAAGTGAATGCCCAAATCACTTATTTAAAGTTACAAGGGATGCCCAAAAGCAGAGCCCCAAAAGCTTCTAAATCAAAAGCTAAAAACTTCTCTCTCTCAAACCCTCTATAGGCCTTTTTAAAATAAAGCAATGGAACTCTCTCTATCTCTCTAGCTCAAATTGCGTAGGAGAAAAAGCATTCATGGCTGCCGTATTTTACGCCGCAAAAAGCGGAAATGACTGTACATTGCCACGTCATCATGTACCCGCAATCTCCAGAAATTTGTACCTGTTGCCCTAGGGTTCGGGTTTCCAAGGATTAGGGTTTTTGGCAGATTTTAGGGTTTGCAAGAAATTAGGGTTTTTGCTGCCGGTAGCCATGTCATCACTTTGTGACAATGCTTCGTCAGCATCCCACGGAAAATATGTCTGCTGTCAACCGGGGGTGGGTCCGTTGTGTGTGCACTAGGCAGCCACGTCACCCTAAACCCTAAACCGGCTGAAGAGAGAGAGAGAGAGAGCTTGAGAGAGAGAAACCTCTTCTGCTTTATCTTCTGAAGAGCTTTTGATTTTCAGCTTTTGGGCTTTGATTTTAGCATCCCTTGTAAACACTTAAATATGTGGGCAGGGCCTCACAACTCAGAGCATCTGGACGTAGAGTTTGAGAGTGAGCGCAGGCGCCTACTCTCTTGTACTTTGAATACAGATTAATACAAAAAGAAATACCAAAAGGCGCACCAGTCTTTGGGGCCAATATCTCTAGGCATGGAACTCCGCCGGGCCAGTGTCAAATCAATTTTGAACTGTGAACTGTTTTGAAGTGATCATTTGTGGTGTCGCGGTAGATTCTCGACTTGGAGTGTCCAAGTCTGTTACATCAAGTCCATCAACCAAAAAATACAATTTATTATCTCCGAGTTTAGTCGTTGGAATTGAGATATATAAGCAGCCACGAGTCTGTTTGCTTTAAGTGGCCCAGCGTAAAGCGTGCATGAAAATCAGCACTTCTTGGCACAAAGGCTTTGCACTTTGCGTGCTTAAATTTTACCCACATTGGCATTTGTTTCCCTAAGGCAACCCGATTTTGCCACCAAAGAAAGGCAGTGTCTTTCAGGAGGCTAGCAGCTAAAGCTACTTTTTTTTGTTCCGATATGTCCAAGTTATTTAAATAAGTATCCATTTTGAATATCAATTGATCAATCATCTGCTTATTGCGACGACCATCATAAGACTCCGGGGGTTTTATGTCCTTTTTTTTATATTAGATTTTGTGATTAATCAAAATAAATATTTAAGTTTAGGATTATTAACCTCATCAAGTGGATCTGGCATTGGTTGATCTTTGCTGCGCACTGATGAAGTAGAACTAGCATCCTGCTGAGGTGTGAGCTGTGTCAGGGCTTTG
Organism: Adiantum capillus-veneris; assembly: GCF_014529385.1. Classification (NCBI taxonomy): domain Eukaryota; kingdom Viridiplantae; phylum Streptophyta; class Polypodiopsida; order Polypodiales; family Pteridaceae; genus Adiantum; species Adiantum capillus-veneris. The sequence continues at coordinate 105,632,848 of NC_140958.1, forward strand.
ACTTCATTTGATAAGGACTGGAGCATGGATTCGAACTGGGCCTGTCGTGAAGCTTGGGCTGCAAATTGTTGCTGAATGGCGGCCAATAGTGCGGCACCGTCCACCTGGCTCTGTGTCTGACATGACGAGTTCACAACTCGTAGCGAGGCGAGGCTAGAAAAGGTCAACTTGTAGCCAAAGTTGTCGGCGTGTGTAGCGGCTCAATGAACTCGGCAAATGCCGGGTCGTCCTCCGTGAAATCCTCAATCTGGTCGAGCTTTGGAGTCAGTGGAGTGTAGTCCGGCACTATCTCCTCAAAATGAAACGGAACTAGTGTATGTCCCGTCTGGATCTCCAAGACGCTTTCAAGGAAGCAAGCCGGGATGTGGTATGCAAGGAATGGAAAACGAGTTAAAATAAACTCGTAATGGGTTAATTCCTTTTGGTTACACCTGATAGTAATCTGCCAAACTGACCACCATTGGAATCCGAAATGGCGTTGCAAGATGTGCACCAAGTACTCTCTTTCTAGAGGGTTAGGGGGTTCAGGAGAGTACGTGGGAGACGGAATCTCCATGGGTACGTCTGGAACTGCCTGCTAAGGAACGGGTGCAGGAATAGGTATGGGTGCAGGGAGTTTTGCAGGTTCTGGCGAATCAGATATAATGATAATCTTGCGGGCGGCAAGATGTTTCGGTTCAGGAGCCTGCAAAGGCAAAGGAGGATTCTCTAGAAAAATGTCTACCGGCAGATCATCTATGTACGACAAGTAAGGCCGGTATGCGTAACACGCCGCGAGAGGAATTGTACGGAACAATGCCAGCGCACGAAGAATGCCTGTAAGGTTCGTACGTAGGAAGATTTCGCTGGCTACCGTACGTGATGTCTGGCTTTGTTTAGTGTTAATTAATGCAAGGTCACCCCTTTGGCTGGCCACCCAATTTTGGGGCGCGCAGGTCACTTAACTTAAAATATTTTAAGGCTCAAATTTGAAAGTCCAGCCAGGGTAAAAAGAAGACACAAGCAGCGTACGAATCGAGCCAACAAAAAAAATAGAGCAGATAAGAGTTACCTCACACACGTAGGCAAATGGACACCATCTTTCCTCTGCTGCCATACAACTCATGAGGTGAGGATTGCAGGAAGGGTAGGCAACGGCGATGTTAGGTAGACGCCAAGTCCAGAGGCCCGGGAATTTTTTTTTTCTCTGATACCACTGTGAAGAACACGCTTACTATGGATGTTTATTCATATTTAAACTTAGATGAAAACTAAACTCTGAACAGAACTTGATAACAAGAGACTCAGAGATTGAATGTGTTTGATTGATTGAAATGTGTTACAAGGACGTTCTTATATAGAATCTGAAGAGACACGATGAAGAGGCATGACCATAGGTCAAAAGACATGACCCTAGGCCAATAGTCGTATCCCTTTGCTGTAGAGTCGTGACCATTCAACGTAGAGGTGCAGCCGTCGCTGAAGAGGCATGGCTATTCGCCGAATAGGAGACTTTTGGGCGAAGAGGCACATCCTTTTGAGAACAGGGGTCTCTGATCTGGTACGTCTTTGTATGTGCAAGAGAACCAAGCGAGGAAGGTAATACAAACATAAAGAATACATCACAATCGTGACATTAGAGACCCATTACAGTTCCAAGAAGCAATGCTAAGTTTGGTCCCATAGGCAGATGAACAAAGGGATAGAGCAGGAGGATTAATTGTTAGTGGCAGCTCAAGACCAGCTTGAGTTGCCTCTGGATAGGCCAGTTCAAGAGACACTATTGAGGGGGAGCATGAGAGTAGTTTGTAGAGGAATTTGACTACTGAGCAGGTTTGGTTTGGATAAAAAGAAAGAAACTGACTAAACAGAAACAATATTAGAGCTGTAAAGGGTGGGTATCAAGAGCCTGAGGGGTACATATACAAAAGGTGCGTGTGTATCTCAGAGAACAGATACAAAATGGGGAATATGTATATGTGAGAATCCGGAGATGGCTTGCATTGGTTGGTGCACAATCATGCCAATGTCCTCCATGGTGAGAATCTGCATAGGACATCTCCCATGTTTCGCCAATATAGACCCGATCCTCTGTGGCAACCTCCTCCGAGGATGCAAGTATCCCCTCATCTTGGGCCTCCTAGATCTCCTCAGCTCTGCTGCTCGATGACTTAGTATATCGCTGCTAGTGATATGCCTCAAGTGAAACTTTGTATTGTTTTTTTCAAAGAAAAGAAATGTTTACCTTGCAGGAGCAGGCTCAAAAATTTCCGATAAATTATTACAAGCTGTGATTTGCACATTGCAGAAGCAAATGAATTTTGCATGTGCACACTTTGATGATATTCTGATGTAGAAAATTAGAATTGAGGCAGTTAAAGTCAGCTGTTTTTGCACCTCCCAATAATGAATGGGGCTTTTTTCTCTTTAAATCCAGAGTTTTTCTGAACCTTGGGCCAAGGGTGCCCACTCGATATACAGGACTGGAGGTATGATTGGTACTGTCCTGTACGATTATTACGATCTGGTCCAATGGCGTTTCCTGGTGTAAGTTGGTGGACCTATGGATGCTCTTTTCGTAGGGTGCAAATCGTCTAGCCAATTCTTGAATTTTATATAGTTTCATTTGAGTCAAAGTGTCAGCGTTTTTGAGATGCTAAGTTAATGTTTAATTTGATTTTTGTGACTCTAAAGTTTAGACGCTCAAAAGTATTGGATGTTTCTATTTTCATTTTACGTGTCATATTAGCTTTGTTTGGCTTATTCCATTGCATACCATACTAACAATGGATGGTACTAGCATTGAAACCCCGCTTTGGGCAATGCACACAATATTCTCAACTCGCCTGATCTAGTGTACTCGTTTGGTATGTCCTACGTATATGTCAGTACGATGTGGCTTATTTGTTGAACTTTTAACACATGGACAACGATCATTTTCCCACCTTGGCATGCTTTCCTCTTAGTAGGTTCCTTCTATGTGCTGTTTTAAATGCCATTCAGTTCCCATTTACCTCAAAAAAATATAGCTAGCTCTACCAGAACTAGGCCCAATAGCTTACCCTTTTGTCATGTTTGGAGGGAGATCTCTGTAAGATGTACACTAAGAAGAAGTCTACCAGTATGTAATATTTCATGGAACAGAGTGATTTCATCGGTATGAACTTCTCGTGAAACTCTTTTTGAACGTACTTTATTGGAATTATTTATGCTGTCTTTTGCAAACTGAAAGCATTGTGACACAAAACACGTATCTTGTCATTTCTCAGGACATTTCAAGATGTTTGCTCTGGCTTGAACAGAAGCTCAAATATTGGCCCCCTGTGGATTGTAAGCCCTTGTCAAATCCAGTGGATCTTTTGTTACTGGAGCAACTGAAGGAGAGGCATTGTTGTATTGAAGTAAGTAATATATGCATTCTTCTCTTTTATTAACTTGTGTTGACATCTCTCTCCTCGTCGGATAGATCTTTAAGGTGGGATAGTTTCCTACGACGTTAAAACAATCTTCTTCTTCTTCTTCTCTCTCTCTCTCTCTCTCTCTCTCTCTCTCTCTCTCTCTCTCTCTCGGTGGCTATCAAGCATGAAGAAGCAGAATGACAAAGTTGACCCTTTAGAGGATGCCATTCAAAAGTGCAAATTGCCGAGATCATTAACAAGATCAACCGCAACCTCTTGGGCACAATAAATATGCTCAAAGAACGCTTGTTGGTCCAAGAAGGTAAGATAACCACATTGGAAGATCGTGTTATGGCCCAAGATGAAGAGATTGTGCTACTGAAGGAGGAGCTTGCCGAAGTGCGATCCCGAAACACACTTGAAGAGGGAGAATTGCAACCCTCATAAATAGAAGAACTCAACACAATTAAAGAGCAATTGCGGGCCGTTAAAGAGGGGGAAGAGAAGCACAAAGAAATGACGACTTCTTGGGTGGATGTTTCAATAGATAGTGGATGAGGCAGAGAAATGGATCGAGGTGGCCAAGAAAGGAAAAGGCAAGGCAACAATGTCCACACCCACCATTATTAACTTAACACTAGAAGAGGAGCAAAGAAGATGTGTGCACGCTTTACATGTGAGAATTTGTGGCCTTAAAGACAAAGATAATGTGCACGAAGAGGTAAAAGAACTCATGACTATGATGGGGGTAAATGAGCCGATGCACAAGAGAGCTTGGAGAGTGGACAATGTTGGGTTTTGCAAGCCCTGGTTCAGAAAGTGGCCACCAGTGGGAACATCTTTTATGGCATGAAACACCTCCAGTTTGCATGGAGTATGCATGGGTAAAGTTTAACTCTTTTATATGTATAAGGTTTTTCAAGTTAATACAGAGCGTTGCTTTTTTTGTTGGTGTCGAACTCCTCCCTCTCTCTCGTTCACTCTGCACCTGCACGCTCCTAAGCTTGCCATGGATCTTCAGCTCCACCCACTGTAGCTGCAACGTCACAACAATTGGTATCAGAGCTTGGCTTTGCTTGGCATCGACCTCGGCACGACTCAGCATTATGGGAGCAACCGCTTGTAGAAGAGAGAAGAAGGTCGTGGACCTGCGCAAATCCGACCAAACTCTACATCAACACGGTTGCCCTAGGCTAAGCTACAAATTTCGACACTGAAGTGCCTCCTAGTTCTGCCTCTATTGGTTGGTCTGAAGCGAAACCTTCACCGTCGCTGTCGTCTGCTACAGAGGTCGCGATTTTCTTTAATTTCACACTATTTACAGTGGCCAACTTATTTAACCTTGGCCTTCAAGCAAGTGGGTAGTCACACAAAGCGAGAGTGCTTTTCCGGCCCTAAGTAAATTCGAATCTTTCTAACCAATTGTGAATTCCAATTTTGCAAACATCTTGAAAAGCGTCAATCTCTCAAAAGCTGTTAAGTCTGTTGGCGGCATAGCAAAGCAAGGCTTATCAAGGCGAAGGTGCCATCTTGCATAGCTTCTCAAAAGGCAATTTGCAACAAGTAGTTGGCAAGATTGCAACAAATAATCAACCGAACTTGCAAGTATCTTGAAACGCCGCAATAGACTACAATATGGCATCGAAAGTGGACAAATTTAATGGATCCATCTTTCATACATGGAAAACCAAAGTGAAGGGCTATTTGATGTGAAAGAATCTCTGGAGCGTGGTCAAGCCCCTTTCGACAAACGCAGCAGGCCACATCGGGTGCAGTTACGAGAGCGTTACCTGCCGAGCAATAACGCAAAGATGAGCAAGCATTAGGTATTATTCTGACATCTCTCGAAGATGACTTTGTTCATTATTTGGATGACGTTCAATCTTCAAATGCTGCTTGGATAGAATTAGAGAAATTTTTCAGTCCCAAAGCCAACTACTCCAAAATGAACCTTAAATGGAGCTATATTTTTTTTTTCCGAGAAAAAGATCCTTCTATTAGTTAATGAAACTGCCCATAGGGCTACAACCACCTCTACTAGAGAGGGCTACAACAATCATAAGGGGGAGACTCCAAATGAAAAAACAACATATGTATAATGAGGCTAAATCAAGAGATGGGAGGAGGGAAAAGCAACACAGGTGGACGATAGTGCCATCTCAGCACACCCTGGACCATGGTGAAGAAAGGCCCAAGGCGCTAGAGTTGCAGGAAAGCCTCTCTACGCTCCTGCATGCGGTCGAAGCTGCCTAGGAGTCTCTCGAACTGTCCTTTGAGAGTATGGACCAGCTCTAGCCAAAGATCTCGAACATTCTTTGCTGGTGGTACAGGGCGAGCATCAAAGATGCGGAAGCAGCGGGCCCGCCAGATAAACCAGAGTGTCAGGCCGCTGATGAGCTCCCAACACTCCTCTCTCTCACTGCACCACTCTTGTGGAGTAAGCTCTGTAGCAGGCTGGAGTGTAGGTAGACCCCCTTGCATCACTATCATCTTGTTGGTGGAGGATAGCTCAAACTAAAGTGCCGGGCCCGTGAGAGTGGACCAAGCAGCTGCCCCCCAAGTGTATTGCCGTGCCGTGGAAAAAGCTGGCATCAGCCGAAGGACACGAAGCCAAACTTGCTGTGCCAAAGGACAATCCCAAAGACAATGACGCCGACTCTCCACAGGACGGTCACAAGCTGCGCATGTTGCCGAGAGACCACTTTGTACAAGCCAACTCCCAACTGCTGTAGCTCGATGTGCAACGAGCCACTGGAACAAAGTGATCGTGGCGGCTGTCTGGAGTCCCACAACCTCGCCCAAAAAGCTGACAAGAACTCAGCTGTGAGACCCTCGTTCTGCCAACGAGGTGCTGCAGCAGGAGGAGCCTCTCTCCGTGCTGCTAGTATATGACGTCCGAGTCGAACAGTGTACTGAAAGAGAGGGACGCCTGGCTGGTCGGCTAAGGACAAAGGGTCCCTCCAAAACCACTCGTCAGGATCCCACTGCACTCGTGCCAGTGGACAGCTCTCCCAAGCCGATAGCCTCCAGTGGCCAGTCTCAAGAGCTGCCGGGTCAAGATCTACGACATGAGTCCTCCCACAGATGCGCATAACTCGGATCCTCTGAAAACATCACTCTGCCACTTGTGGGGCCTCTACTGAAACTCGATGTAAACGACCCTCACTCTGTACCTCGAAATACAAGGAGAGTACAATCTTTGAGCAAGCCCGAACTGCGATGAGCACCTCCAGTTGCGTGAAGGCCCCCATTCATCTCAGCTCGTACTGCCTCTGTGATAACCTGACACATGCTCTGCACCCCTCTCATGCCTTGTAGAGCTGGATGCTCTGAAGCTCCTCTGACAAGCCTGAAAACTATAGCCAGTCACCTAAAGTGCGTGTTGGACCCTCTGCCATGGGACCCCAAGAAACATGAGGCCTACTACCAACCAAGTGGCCTCTTTGAGTGCTAACCATGGGGTTCCAAACAAGGGGTTGTCTCAGGCGCTCCTCCATGGAAGTAGGCTGATGCTGCTCCAGGCCTCTCCACAGCTGCTCCCAGGAGCGGAGCAGACTCACAACAAAACGGTCTTCGAGTCTCCTGCTCAGGCCAACTCTGCGCATCTCTGTGAAAATCCATCTGGTCGAAGGTCGCCAGGGGCCTCCAGCCTGAGGCACTCTAGCACTAAGCCGCTGAATTAAAAACTCTTACCATGGCTCCTTGTCACAAAAATACGGAAGCGTAAACTGACTTTTAATTGTATTTCAGATACTCAAGAGAATTAGAGAGAGAGAGAGAGAGAGAGAGAGAGAGAGAGAGAGAGAGAGAGAGAGAGAGAGAGAGAGAGAGAGAGAGAGAGAGAGAGAGAGAGAGAGAGAGAGAAAGCTTGTCACTTCATTGGGGACCAAAAGATGGGCTTGTCTCCCCCCCCATAAAGAGATTATCTTTATTACTAACGGAGAATCTTTACAAGCACAGGAACGGGGCAATAGCCCGTCCTCTATTCTTTCTTTTTTGCTTCTGACTGAGAGAGTGCGAAAGCTACTCTCTGAATACTGAGAGGATTTTCCATCTGCTATGAGATTTTGGGAAGCTCTCGAAAACGAATCTTATCTTCCACAAAACTCAACGGAAGCTCTTGAAAATGAGAGTCTACCTTCCGCTAACTATCCCTTTATGCATAATCATTCCTGCAACAAAAACAAGGGAGAAACACGCAAAATGCACGCACACATGCTTGCTCTAATTTTCTGCACATAACCTGAAAATGTTACTTGAGCACCTTCCAAAGCTGAAATAGAGACGTTTTTCGTGATGGAATCGCACCAAACTTTGTGTACGCGTAGTGTAGGTAGAGAAGAACTAGATTCTATGTGTATCTTGCTGAAATTCGCCCTAAAAGAGGTGATTAGGGGCTGAAAACAGAGAATTTACAGCCACCACTCCGAGTGCCTGCTGCAACTTCTCGCGATGAAACTTCACCAAAAGCTGGCTATGGCTATGAGAACCCTTGTTCTAGACAATGGGAGCACAAGGCCACCACATATGTCACAAGGGGCTGCTCTCAAGCTTCCATGGAGGGCTCCAATGCGTAGAGCATACTCACAATAGGGGGGGTAGGAGCACTGCCAACACGAGAAATGGGGGAGGGGGGGCGCTCATCAAGCCAGCAAGAAGAGGGGGCGCTAGGAAGAGAGAGAGGGTGAGAGTGTGAGTGAGAGGGTTAGTTTGCATTGGTAAGTGGAAGAGAGAGAGGGTGAGTGAGAGGGTTAGTTTGCATTGGTAAGTGTGCCGCTTGGCACACTTACTTAATAACTAAAAAACCCTTCAACTTTCACTTTTAAAAGTTCACAAACTATTAATGAAATGTGCAAATTGCCACAACTGCACACATAGATGCAATCAATGAAAATGTTAGCTGCTCCCCAACGCAATGTCGTACCAGCGCTGCTTTGGCATTAACTGTTCGCACTTATCCGGCCATTTGGTCCAGCATAATCAATTTAAAAATACTTTAACTGACTTATCCTAAGGCCGTAAAGATAATTCAGACCTTAGGGTTACTGTTGTTTTAAGGACACCATCTCATTCCTGTGCTTACACTAGCGTGCGTATTTTTCTGAGCCTGAAATCTGAGGCTACTATCTACCCCTTCATTGAAGACCGGATTTTCCAATCACTAGGGCTTCAGGGTATTTTCTGCTAGGGTCTCCCTGAGGTGCTCTGGCCCAAACTTGAGCGCACCTGAGGCCCCAAAACTGCTAGATCTATTTTGGTGTGCACACAACTAATTAGATAATTCTTTTCTCGTAAATAAATTAATTATTTACAAAGTCTGACATAGTTACATCCCTCTTGGTTCTAAACAGTTGACCTCAACTGTAGAGCGTCAACATAAGTGTGCAAGATGTCTGGGTAGTCCTTGAGATTGGACTCAGTCATCCACTTTGCATCTAAAGGGGCGTAATTCTTGAACTTGACTAAATACTTTCGATGTAGGCTCCTAGACTTTAGTTGTCTCTCAGACTAGTGTATTATTTGTTCAGGTTGAAGGATTTCCTCAGTCTCCGACTTCTGGAGGATCTTCTTGTATTGGTGCCACTTGGAGGAGGTCCCACATATGGTCGGAGGAGACTTACATGAAAAGCATTATGGATGCGCCAATGAGAAGGCAAATCCAATTTAAAAGTCACGTCATTGACTTTATCTATAATCTTGAAAGGGCCGTCAAATCTATGGGAAAGTTTAACAACTTTCTCTTTTCTGACCCGCTTTTTCAATCTAGCTTTCTCAAAATTTAGTAGGACATACTGTCCTTTTTCAAGATTGAGATTTCTTCTGTGCTTGTCTGCTTTTCTCTTCTGTGGCTCTTGAGTACGAAGAATCGCTTGCTTTACTTGTTGATAGGCAATATCAATAATGCGCACAAATTCATTTGCGGCGAAGATGTTTTCTTTGGTAACCATAATAGAAAACAATTTCGAAGGGAGCTTTACCAGTTGAGGAATGTATGGTATTATTATACGCAAACTCAACTAATGGTAAGTATTGTTCCCATTTAGATTGTCGTTCCGAAACATAGCACTTGAGGAGGTCTAAAACAGTGGCATTAGCGATTTCGCTTTGACCATCTGTTTGAGGATGATAAGCTGATGAAAAATCAAGCTTAGTTCCCAAGTTCTCGAACAATGCCTGCTAAAATATACTAGTCATGCGAGGATCCCTATCGCTGACAATAGTCTTTGGCAATCCATGGTGTTTAAAAATCTGGGCTAGAAATATTCTGGCCATGTGCTTTAATCGTCTTCTTAACTGGAATGAAATGTGCTTGCTTACTGAGTCTGTCTACTATAGTCGAGATTGCATCATTTCCATTCTTGGATCTAGGAAGATCTGTAATAAAATCCATGGCAATACTTTCCCAGGGCGTGTTAGGCACAGGGAGTGGCTGAAGCTTATATTCTAGCCTTGATCGTCTTCTTAACTGGAATGAAATGTGCTTGCTTACTGAATCTGTCTACTATAGTCCAGATTGCATCATTTCCATTCTTGGATCTAGGAAGATCCGTGATAAAATCCATGGCAATACTTTCCGAGGGCCTGTTAGGCAGAGGGAGTGGTTGAAGCTTACCATAAACTTTATGTCTGTCATATTTCATGTTTTGGCAGACTAAACACTCGCGTACGTATTTTTCAATGTCCGCACGGAGTGTTGGCCAAAAGAAATATCTTTCGAGGGCACTAGTGGTAGCGGCAATTCGCCGATGCCCAGCATAAGGAGAATTATGTCCTTCATCCATCACCTTTTGTAGTAAGGGCTGAGCTATGCATATTGCTTGTTGACGATAGAGCGTATTATCCCTAATGGAATAAGGTGGCCTTGAGTGACCAACTTGAAGATCTGCCCAAATTGTAGCGAAGTCTGGATCTTGAGGATACATCTCACTCAAAGATTATAGTTCCTCATGATAAATTGTTGTCAGTGCATTGATCTTTGGATGCCTGGAGAGAGCATCTGCAACTGCATTCTTTATTCCAAAAGTGTGTAAAATCTGAAAATGGAACATTGAAAGAAAGTTGGCCCATCTTATCTGCTTTTTTGATAACTTTCTCTGTGTGAGAAAGTAGCGAAGACTCTGATGATCTGTCTTGATAATAAATCAGCTCCTAATAGATAATGTTTCCAAATGGAAAGAGCATGAATTAGTGCCATTAGCTCTTTCTCATATATGGAAGCATGCAACTCTGCATCTTTAAGGCACCGACTTTCGTAGGCTATGGCGTGACCTCTTGGTTCAAAACTGCTCCTACACAATCACCAGATGCATCGCAGTATACCTCAATGGTGAGAACAGGTCCATGACTAAGTAGATACTTAAGCTTGTCAAAAGCTTGTTTTTGTCCAGGCCCCCAATGGAATGGAATCCGCTTCTTTGTCAGATCATGGAGGGGACCTGCTATGGCGGCAAAGGCTCGAATGAAATGCCAATAATAGGAACAGAGGCCGAGAAAACTTCGTACATCATGTACTGTAGTTGGCGTAGGCCATTCTACAACTGCTTGAATCTTATCAGGGTCCATTCTCACCTGGTTGTGAGATACTATATGGCCCAAATAGTGGTTTTCTTTTAGAAAGAACTCACTCTTCTTAGCATTCACAAATAATTTGTGTTTGCGTAATTCTTCAAACACTAATGCGAGATGCTTATAAAGTTCGTCTTCCGTCTCTGAGAAGATTAAGACGTCATCGAAGAAAACGCCTGTAAATCTTCTATATGAGTGAAAGTGAAACCGGCCCGTGGTGGGGCGGTAGGCGTTGGCTTTCACCCGAAATTTTTTACTTTAGACTTTACGACACAAAGAAACTTCACGAATAAGCCTGTGATTGGAATTCAACACTTAAAGACAAACCACGGCCTGGTAGCTAGAGCGCTACCAAGCAGACAACGACACCTTGTTGGCCCCAAAGACTGGTGCCCCTTTCGGTATTTCTTTATTCTTATTATACCTGAGAAAAACTTGCAAACTTCCACAAGATGTCCTACTTATATCGGGCTGAAATTCCTCTACTCCAACTTGATTTCGGCAACATAACCACAGTAGAAGTCTCCACGGACAAAATCCCAAGCAAGCATTGACTTTCTGTGCATTTTAGAGCACTTTGCAAAACCTGGCGAGAAATTGCAGCTTGCTGAATTCTCTGTTTTGCGCTCTGATCCACGTGCCGATCACTTTTCTGGGTAGCCCTCGAGCTCTCGCACTTGTAGGGTCACTTGCCCCTTGAATTAGACGAGATTCCTCGCGGGAAATCTCTCCAAATTGGCCTGTACAAGCACCGATTGCTTTCCCGAGGCTCCCCTGACAAAATAAACGATCCGAACCCTTGCATCTATCCCTCACCAAGCTGTCCAAACCTGTCCATGGCTGTAATTGCAGGTTTTTGACCCAATTTCACCAGCATAACGGTGCAAATATCCCTGTAGGGCAAAAGTACACGTCAAGGACACTTTCCCTTGCGGTAAGGAAGCTTTCCGGTGAGCTGCAGGTCAATTTCAGCATGCTGTAATTTTCTGTTTTGCCACTTTTAGGTGCCTACTGCCCTGTACATGCATCCCAAGGCCTTTCCGAGGCTCCCTTGGCGATTCCCTGTAGTTTAGGTGCGAAACCCTAAACCTGCAGAAAAACACAGCAGGCTCTTATTCCCTGTTTTGGACTGCTTTGAGCGGAGCGAGTACGCCTACGCGTGTCTCAGGTGTTCCCGCACGCAATGGGATAGTTCCCTTTTAAATCGGACGAGTTTTCACGCGAGAAACCTCTCCGTTTTCGCATTCCTTTGCGATGGAATTGTGCGTACCTGAAGGGGATTAGCAATTAGCTAATCCGGTTCCTGTACAAAAGGCTCTTGCCTTGGCAAACGCACATAAAACCCCCATAGCTGTACATAGTCATCTGAGAAGCCGAACTAGTGGGGCATTACTATATGTGCAAAAGACAGATGCGCGAGAACAAATCATCGCGCTACATAGAGCAAGGGAGAAGGCAAGCTTTCCATTAAAGCTGTGAGCACCTGCACCCACTACTCACACAAACTGTGTTGCACTTAATGGGCTGAAATCAGCCCCCTCTCTTGAAATGGGCGCCCCCTCTTGCTGATGCTTCTGGCAATTGCATCAGGAGCTGCCAAGTGTCCAGTTTGCCTCTTTTGAGCTAATTCCCTAGTACCCACAACTTATAAATGTCGCGAGGGGCCTAGATGACTTTGAACTGAGCCTAGACACCCTTTTACTACCCGGATTCCAGTGCTAATTAGCCCGACCAACTCGTGGTGACTTGCCCTTCTCGACTGCGGGTGAAACTCTCGGCCGTCGGCCGTTTCACACTGGCCACGCAATGTCCGATCATTTGCAACTTCAAAAAGAGGGTCCCAAAAATTAAACAAAAATCATCGGGAAGAAACTAACAACTCAAGTTTGCAATTGCCACGTCCTCGTGACAAAATGATTCTATCCATCATTCTGTTGAATGTGGCTGGTGCATTAGTGAGTCTAGAAGGCATCACTAAGAATTCATACAACCCGAAGGTTGTTCTAAATGAAGTCTTATGCACATCCTGAGGAGCTATGCGGATTTGATGATGCTCTTCAAGTCTATACGATTAAAGATACTTGCTCCTTGTAACTTATCAAGAATGTCATCAATCCGAGGGATTCGGAATCGATTCTTGATTGTGATCTTGTTTAAAGATCTATAGTCTATGCACATGCGGAATGTGCCATCCTTTTTTTGTACTAGCAAGACAGGTGAACAATATGGAGAAGTACTAGGCCTTATTAAGCCCTTCTCCAAAAGTTCGTGAACCTGCTTGAGGATTTCCTCTTGCTGCATTAGACTAACTCGATAAGGGGGACTGATTTGGAGGAGAACTTCTTGGGATTAAATCAATTGTATGATCCTCATCCTCAGGTCGAGAAGGTGGGAGTTCATTTAAAGGTTCGTCTGCAAAACAATCTTTAAAACTTTCTAATAACTTAAGTCTTTTTTGCTCTAAAGAGGAAGAAAGTTGTGAAGCAGACACATCTCTCTCTTGCAAAAATCAAGTACGTTGAAACACACTTTTTCATTACTTTCTCGATTGCAATGTGATTGGCAATGGGGATATGCCAATCACCTGCATCCGCAAGTACAAGATATTTCTTTCCTTTATGATCAAAGGATAAAGTTTTCTGAACATAGTCAAGAATGGGATGCATCTTGTAGTGCCAAGGCATTTCCAAGATGCCATGACACCCTTCAAGTGAAGCTAGTAAGAAAGACTCTTGATCTTTGTATTTGTCGACCTTTAAATTCAGCTTTCCTATGATTGAGAGAACTGGAGTTCTGGCCTTTGAAAGCAGATTGTGCTTGAATAGAAATTTCAAAACGGTTGGGCTCTAAATTCAGGTCATCGGCTAGCTTTGTAGAGATAAAATTGTCTGTACTGCCAGGGTCAAACAAAATAAGAGCCCGTTGGTTGTTGATACTACCCCATGCTTTGAGAAGAGCTCTTTCTTTTCCATCCTTGGTTGTATTCCCCTGTACATCTAGGACTGCATTGGAAGAAGGTGGTTGCGGGGTTTTGGTAGGGCAATCACCCTTCATATGTATCAATTTTTGTAAGCTGCTCGCTACTGCTGCCCGCACGCTCCCCCTCCCCCTTCGTCGCCATCGCTACCTTCCCTCTCTGCCCCTTCGTTGCACCCCCGCCTTCGCCCCCTGCGCAGCCCGCCCTGCCCGCCTCCCTACGCAGCCATCCCCCCCGCCCGTCCCGTGCGTTGTCCACCCACCCCACATGCTGCCGCGCCCGATTCCCAGCCCGCTGCCCCGCCCTGCCACGCCCGCCGCCCATATCCCAGCCAACCCACATTGCCCGCCCCCCCCCCCCCCGCTTCCTTCGTTTTTTGTCTTTCTTCCCGAAGGTCTCCTTCAGCCGGCGTTGGCAGTGCTACTCTTTGGACAGTGCTCGTCAAGGTTGTTTGCAACGAAATCACTCTATCCGCTTCTCCGACACAGCAGTAGACACAGATGGAGACTCTTGCTCCGCCACAGAGGGACTCGCCCGAAGCCTCCTCACCTGACCCCACTGAGCCCACCAACAGCCCTGTAAACACGCATTTGATGCCTTTTAATGCTGAAAATAAGCTCCTTGGTCCTAGGTAAAGTCATGGGAAACTCAAAAATGTAGAGAAATGACTGAAAATCGGAGTTATCAGCCTCCAAAATTGCTCCAAAAAGTCAGTTACGAGTTCTGTTCTCCCAGACTTGGTAAATTGGTCAAAAAGTGCCACTCGGCACTCATACATGCAATTTCCCCGCATTGGGCTTCTCGCTTAAAATCTCTCAATTGGTGCATCAGTTGACTTTGCAGCAGAGTAGTAAAATGTTCCCCTTGTCATTCTGAAGCTAATGACGCGAACAGATTTTGTGGCCCAAAATAGTAGTTGCCTAAATTTTAGGAAATGCTTCCATTGGACTCTCACTAGTCATCTGACCATCTTTCACCACTGGGACCACGTCCAAAAATGCAGTGTAGCCTAGTTCTTGGGTGATTTTCTCTGGGTGATCCCACCTTGTCACTGTGCCTCTATGGAGTTAATTTCGTAGTGTCCACCAACTTATCAAGTGTGGCGAGGGGACCTAGATGACTTTGATTTGAGCCTAGACACCCTTTTACTACTGGAATTCCAGTGCCGACTAACTTCCCATCTGCGGGTGAAACTACTGTTTCACACTGGCTATACAATGTCCGACCATTTGCAATTTCAAAAAGAGGGTCCCAAAAATCAAACAAAAATCATCGGAAAGAAACTAACAACTCAAGTTAGCAATTGCCACGTCCTTGTGATAGTTTCATAGTCCCTTGGCTTTTGTGAGTGGCTACATGAGGTTTTTACAACAGATTCTTTATTTCTATCAGATACCTACCATTGGACTGTGTGGTTTTTTCTACATTGCCTGAGGTGGACAGAGCTTTAGGCAGATTTGTTTTTCACCACTTGATTAGAGTATCTTTATTTCTACATGTTTCCTGTGGTTTGATTTGGGATTTTACCCCATGATCTCATTATATATCTTTCAGATATATCCTTTAAGGTTTCTCCCCTATTTCTTGTATATGGACCTATGTTGATTTTATGTAATGCAAAGGGTCAAAGCGGCACTTTTATCACGAGAGAGAGAGAAATGAAATGAAATGAGAGAGAGAGAGAGAGAGAGAGAGAGAGAGAGAGAGAGAGAGAGAAATGAAATGTTATATTAACGTCTTCAAAAGGCCAAAATGACCTATGAGACCAATCAGTTACAAAATAGTGAATCTAATACCATGTCTGGGTACAAAAGAACTAGAAAAGAACTAGAAGTGGAACAAAATACTACTACTACTACTACAATCTAAAACTACGTGGGTGTAGCAGCTGATACAATAGGTACCCGGTAAACTGGATGTAACAGTGTGTGAAACAAAGATGGAAGAAATGGTGAGGATCCATCCTCATCTACACTCTGGATGTCGAGAGAGTATGGCTCGAATCTTCTGTTGTAGTCTCCGTCGATGCTGTGTAGCTCCTCTCCTCAGTCGCGGTCGTCTGTATCTCTGTAGCTCCAATGCTCGGTTGATGAGAGTGCCAGTAGTGGTCGAATGAGTGTGGGACGAGCTCTGCAATGGTGGCTGCTCCTCTGGCTGTCCCATATCTAGTGAAAAGAAATCTGTAATGTGTCTCTGGGACTGCCTCTCTCTAGCTCTCCCCAGTAAAGTGTCTCTATACCTGTGTAACTCAAGTAGATATAGTCCAAGACATCTTTGATCCTCATAACTCATGACCCTAGATAGAGGACCAAAACCCTCTCTGAATAAGCAGTGGAAACGCCCGCGTATCTCATAGAACACTGTGCAATGACATATGTAGTGCAACTCTGTCTCTGGCTCTCTCTGGCATAATCGGCATATCCTGCTGTCTGTTGGTATCCCTCTGAATCTACCAGTCTCAATCTCGAGCTGATGTGAGGATGTGCGTATCTGACCAATGGCACAACGCAAACCATGAGACATATGTGTGTCCATGTAGCTGGGTCGAATCACAAACCCATCTCCTGTGAGGTGGGGAAGATGCTCTCTATAGAAAGCCATCTTCGTGCTCAACTCCTGAGGCGGCTCTATCCATGTCCTCCTGGTGTCGAGCTGGATCAGGTCCTGACGAATGAGTCTAGTGATCTCCACCCGTGTAAGAGACAGCGAGGGTGCCTGAAGAGAATACTGGAAAGGGGGCAACCTGTCCATGGTGAAGCCATGCGTCTGAAACCATGAAGTCATCTGTGCATACCAGCATGAAGTGTCCCCCTGTAGAGCTAACTGTCTGGAAGACTCAAGGGCCAGTCTAGCATATCTGTCTCTAGTAGTATCCCATAGGTTGTGCACAAAGGACACTGATCTGGTAAGCGCCTCAATCTCCATGGGGGGGGCATCTAGCTCTGTTCGAATGATCGCGTGAGGTACGGAGGCCTTGGCTCTAATCAATCGGGAGATCATAGATACCAAGGGACTCTTCATACGTCTCCAACCATCCTGGCCTACAGAAGGTCCCCATACCTGTACCCCATACATCATAGCTGAGGCTACTAAAGTATCAAAGAGCCATAACTTTGTCCGAGGTTCCTGGAACTGAACCTGCGAACACATCCTCTCCAAGCCTCCCAAGGCCGCATAAGCTCTGGTCAGTCTAGTCTCTGCTGCTCTCCCCAAAGAAAACCTCGGCCCAGTGAAGACTATCCCAAGGTAAGTGTATGCATCTGTATACTCCACAATCTCTTGACCATACGTGAAGGTCGGTGCCGATCTCCTGATCCACTGCGGTGTGGTGTTAAACACCATGACCTTGGTTTTACCAAGGTTTACAGACAATCCACTATCCTCTGCAAAACTGTGTAATGCATCCAACTGTCGCTGCATACCCTCTGGTGAGTCAGAGATCAAGACAATATCATCAGCATATAACAACAATGGGATCCACGTCCCTGCCAGCTGGGCACCTCTATCACCCTCTCTGTCAATGTAATCAGACACCTCATCAACATACATACCAAATAGAGTAGGAGACAATGGGCAACCCTGTTTCACCCCGATAGTGGAGTGAACTAAGTCAGATATCCCCTCTGGGGTGCGTACATGTCCCATCACTGATCTGTATAAAGCCATAATCCCCCAAATCAACACTGTGGGCACCCCCATCTCCTGCAGTCTGCGCATCAGTCGAGCTCTCGGTACCATGTCAAATGCTTTGCGGAAATCCACAAAGCTACAATAAATCCGTCTCCCATGTGACCTGCCCTCCTCAATGATAGCTCTGAGTGTCAGAATATGGTCAAGAGTGGAGAAACCCCTCCTGAAAGAGAGAGAGAGAGAGAGAGAGAGAGAGAGAGAGAGAGAGAGAGAGAGAGAGAGAGAGAGAGAGAGAGAGAGAGTTCCTATTGAGGTTCTCTCTCAAAGAGGGGGTATTAGGCGCTTGGTGGGGTGTTCTTACGCTCGTGTCAACGCCCGGGAGTGGCTCACGTGCACTCTAGTTGGTTCGGAGGAAGTTAAAGTGGAGGACATCATCTTGCTCGGCAAAGGTACTTTTGTTGCTATTTTCTCATCAAAGGAACTTGCCTCTATGTCATTAGCCGCACTCCTCTCGGCTTCGGGGACAGATTGGTTTTTCTACATCTGTGGTAGGAGGATTTTATATTAGTTGTTCTTGAGGACAGATATTAGGTCCCAAAGTATCGAGTAAAACTAGCTTTTCCAGTGTTGCCTACACAGTTTTGGTTGACAGACACGTTGAGGCGAATGGGTTCTATCTTTGGCATACCATTCATGCGTTCAATGAAAATCTACACATCCGTGCCATCTATCCCTTCCACAATGTTTTTAGATACCATCACTTTTGAGTGGAAAGGGGTCTTGCATTCACAAAAGATTGTGGTTACAGGTAGACTGAACAAGTACCTTAGATGTCATGAGATGGGGTGAGGGATTGCTCTAGAGGATGCCAGTAGAGATCGATTGTTCATAGGCATAGATAACCGTCATAACCACAACAGACCCAACAGAGTTTGTCACAGCAGCAGGGCCCTGCATAGAGTCAGCAACAGCTGAGTGCTCAGCAGCAGCAGCAGTGTTGATCAGACACAGAGACGGGCTGGTAGACAGGTACATCCTTGTTTACAGATGAGTAGTGACACAAAGGTTGGCAGAGGTAGAGCAACCCCTAGAAAGATCTCCAGAGGAGTGGTTACCAGATTAAGATCGAGAGGAGGCTCCAGGGCAATTGGACAGAGGGATAGAGAAGGACCAGCAATTGATGGTGCAATTGGAGAGAGGGATAGAGAAGGACCAGCAGTTGATGGCAGTATAGGAGCAGCCTGAGTTGCCTCAGGATAGCAGACTTTGGATCTCTTAAAGATTCAGTTGTAGGTGCCTCTCATAGTAGGAACTCTTCAGGGGGAGCTGGAGAGTGAGTCTTCATAGTTTGCAAAGGACTTTGACTATTCAGCAGGTTTCGCATCTCTTGCAGGTGTCCCGATTTTTGAGATCTTGCATTCTCAGTACTTTGCGGTTGGTCCATGGCGATCTCCATATGTTTCTTTGTGGAGTGGGCCACTATGTGTCGACATGTATTTCGTGCAGTTGTCAGGAGCACATCACAATTTCCTCGGTCTAGAGAGAGCTCCCATCATCAAATTTCAAGTGCAGGTTTTGCATGCTGACTCCTTTTGGACGAGGGAGGATGTCTATGATACCATAGAGGAGCACACAATGGTTGAGGCCAATTACTTCATGGATATCAGACAGCTTGTAGATTTCTTTGAGAGTGAGGTTAGAGGCCTTAGAGAAGTTGGTTTGGTTAGAGAGATGTGCATCTTGGTACCTTCCCTGGGCTTTTTAGGTGGACAGCAAGTTTGCTTGTGCCGTAGATCCGCATCCTTTTTTGGGGTACATCGTTGGGAAATGTTAGAGTGGATATGGATAATTTTGGAGGCACGGCCTAGGGGTTTCACAGTCCCTTGGCTTTTGTGAGCTGCAAGAGGTTTTTACAGCAGATGCTTTATATCAATCAGATACCTACCACTGGAATTTGTGGTTTTCACTACGTCACCTGAGGTGGATAGAGCTTCAGTCAAATTTGTGTAGGCTTGATCACAATCTAGATAGCTATACTTCACCACCTGATTAGAGTATCTGTATCCCTAGATGTATCTTGTGGTTTGATTTGAAATTTTCCTTCTTGATCTCCTTGTATACCTTTCAGGGTCTTTCCCATTTTCTTGTATATGGACCTATGCTCGATTTCATGTACTGTAAAGGGTCAAAGCCCCACTTTTATTGAGAGAGAGAGAGAGAGAGAGAGAGAGAGAGAGAGAGAGAGAGAGAGAGAGAGAGAGAGAGAGAGAGAGAGAGAGAATGAAATGAAATGTTATATTAACGTCTTCAAAAGGCCAAAGTGACCTATGAGACCAGAAAGTTACAATGTGGTGGATCTGATACAAAGTCAGAGTAACAAGATGACAAAATGACAAAATAAAATACTATGGAATCCTAGACTGTTGGGTGTGGACTAGGCAGCTAAAACAGCTAGCTGGGATAGCTAGATCACAGGAGATCCAACATCGGTCGCTGGCGGATCTCATCAATCTCCTCCATGGTCAGTAGTCTGACTGGGCGTCGTGCATGTCGATCAGTATGCCTCTGGTGTAAAGCGACGAGCTCTGCTGTCCTAGTAACTCCTCCGAGTGTCGAGTGGCAACTCTATTTGTGATCTGTCTCTGAGACTGGCTAGTCTTTCCTCTCATCAAGCTCTCTCTGTGTCTGCGCAACTCTAGCAAAAACAAACCTAGATATCTCTGATCCTCGTACTGCATGACGAGAGAGAGAGAGAGAGAGAGAGAGAGAGAGAGAGAGAGAGAGAGAGAGAGAGAGAGAGAGAGAGAGAGAGAGAGAGAGAGAGAGAGAGAGAGAGAGAGAGAGAGAGAGAGAGAGAGAGAGAGAGAGAGAGAGAGAGAGAGAGAGAGAGAGAGAGAGAGAGAGAGAGAGAGAGAGAGAGAGAGAGAGAGAGAGAGAGAGAGAGAGAGAGAGAGAGAGAGAAATGAAATGAAATGAAATGAAATGTTATATTAACGTCTTCAAAAGGCCAAAATGACCTATGAGACCAATCAGTTACAAAATAGTGAATCTAATACCATGTCTGGGTACAAAAGAACTAGAAAAGAACTAGAAGTGGAACAAAATACTACTACTACTACTACGATCTAAAACTATGTGGGTGTAGCAGCTGATACAATAGGTACCCGGTAAACTGGATGTAACAGTGTGTGAAACAAAGATGGAAGAAATGGTGAGGATCCATCCTCATCTGCACTCTGGATGTCGAGAGAGTATGGCTCGAATCTTCTGTTGTAGTCTCCGTCGATGCTGTGTAGCTCCTCTCCTCAGTCGCGGTCGTCTGTATCTCTGTAGCTCCAATGCTCGGTCGATGAGAGTGCCAGTAGTGGTCGAATGAGTGTGGGACGAGCTCTGCAGTGGTGGCTGCTCCTCTGGCTGTCCCATATCTAGTGAAAAGAAATCTGTAATGTGTCTCTGGGACTGCCTCTCTCTAGCTCTCCCCAGTAAAGTGTCTCTCCCCTGGCGCGTGTAAAGAAATCTGTGATTCGTCTCTGAGACTGTCTCTCCCCTGATGTCCTCAACAAGCTCTCCCTGAGTCTGCTTATCTCTGGCAGGAACAATCCGAGACATCTCTGATCCTCGTATCTCATGACTCTAGAAAATGGTCCGAAGCCCTCTCTGAACAGACAGTGGAAGCGGCCACGTATCTCATAGTATGCCGGGCAATGACATGTGTAGTGCAACTCTGTTTTTGATTCAAGTGACATAGGTGACATATCGTGGACCTTGCTGGCACCCCTCGAAATCGGCCAATCTCGATCTGGAGCTGATGTGAGGATGTGCGTATCTGCCCAATAGCGCATCGTATCCCATGAGATTGTACCCCTTTTGTTGCTATCCCTTGCTAAAGCCCGTGGCTGCCACAATAAGGGCAACTAAAGGGCTCAAAAGAAAGTGTGTATCCATGTATGCAGGCCTAGTCACAAAACCGTCCTTCGTGAGTTGGAGAAGATGCTCTCTGTAAAAGGCCATCTTCGTTCCCAACTCCTATCGGCTGTATCCATGTGCTCTTGGTATCTAGCTGAATCAGATCCTGGCGTATGAGTCTGGTGATCTCTGTCCGTGTGAGAGACAGGGAGGGTGCATCTAGGGAGTATTGAAACGGAGGCAATCTATCCATGTTGAAACCATGTGATCGAAACCATACTGTCATTTGTCCATAGCAACATGCTGTATCTCCTTGTAACGCTAGCTGTCGAGATGACTCCAGGGCAAGCCGAGCAAATCTGTCCCTGGGGAGATCCCATAAACTGTTGATAAAGGATACTGATCTAGTCAATGCCTCAACCACGACAGGGGGTGGGGGTGAGGGGGGGCTAGCTCGGCTCGGATAATCTCTTGCGGCACTGAGGCCTTAGCCTGAATCATCCGAGCGATCATAGAGACCAAAGGCCTCTCCATACATCTCCATCCATCTGTGTTGCCAGATCTCCCTTGATGGTCTACTGAGGGTCCCCATACTTGAACTCCGTAGAGCATAGCTGAGGTCACTGGAGTGTCAAAAAGCCATAGCTTTGTTCGCGGTTCCTGAAAATGAACCTGCGAACACATCCTCTCCAATCCTCCCAAGGCTACATATGCTCTCCTCAGTGAAAACACCTGTCCACCGAAAACTACCCCAAGATAGGTATATGCATGTGTGTACTCCACAGTCTCCCGGCCATACGTAAATGTGGGTGCTGACCTTCTGACCCACTGTGGTGTGTTGTTGAACACCATAACCTTGGTTTTCCCAAGGTTGACAGACAATCCACTGTCATGAGCAAATGTATTCAAAGCATCTAAATGACGCTGCATCCCCTATGGAGAGTCAGAAATCAACACAATATCATCAGCATATAGTAGCAACGGAATCCATGTCCCTGCTAGCCGAGCCCCTCTGTCTCCCTGACGCTCTACATAGTCTGAAAACTCGTCCACATACATCCCAAAAAGAGTCGGAGATAGGGGGCATCCTTGCTTCACTTCAATAGTGGAGTGGACCATGTCAGACATTCCCTCAGTAGTGCGTACCCGCCCCATCACTGTCCTGTATAAAGCCAGAATACCCCATATCGGCTCTATGGGCACACCCATGTCCTGTAGTTTGCGTATAAGTCTGGCTCTTGGCACTGTGTCAAAGGCTTTGCGGAAATCCACAAAGCTACAGTAGATCTTCTTGCCATGGTGTCTACCCTCCTCAATAATAGCTGAGTGTCAAAATCTGGTCAAGAGTGGAGAAACCTCTCTTGAATCCTGCTTGCCTTGGTGTTCGTATGCCCTTTCGCTCTGCCTATCTACTTAGCTCTTGCTCAAGAACGGATGCATACAGCCTAGCCAATGTGTGACCAACCATGATGGTGCGATAATTCCCGGGAATCATGTTGAAAATAGGCACAATGGTAGACATACTCCAAGTCTCAGGAAAGCCTTCATACATGGCTCGATTAAACATCATAGCAAGAAGCTCTGCAAGCATGTCTCTGGCATGGATGAAGTGCTCTGCTACCATACCATCATGATCATGTGCTCTCCTTGTCTTCATCCAGTCAATGGCTTTCCTTACCCTCTCGGTGGTAAAGAAAGTACATGTCTCCGAGCATGTCTCTAGTGGGTCTGGCAAAGGTGGTTGCCCTAATACTGTGTAGAGGGATGTGGCATATTGCCCCCACGTCTCTGTGGAGGTGACCGCTGGTGGTGGTGAATGCTCGTGGAATAGCCTCCATGCTGCGCCTTAGTCTTGATTCATAAATAGTTGATACAGATCCCGCTCTAGCAGATAAGCCCTTTTCTTTCGTCGCACTAGGTGGTGAAAGATAATCCGTGACTATCTATGTGTGGTAATACCCATGAGCACTTCCCTCTGTAATTTGATCCTTGTCTCTCTACATTCCTCATCATACCAATTGTTCTGGGGCATGCTCCCAGAGTCCAGACTGTCTCCGTTTAGGGGGGGTCTGACTGTGGGGGTATGCCTCTAATGCTGCATCATGGAGCGTCTCTGTTAATATCTGAGTGAGTTTAGCTAGTGGCCGTCCCGGTTCTTGAGTGCATAGCTGTCTGTATATCTTATCCATATACACAGAATCCATCTCCCTCATGAAGGTATACCGAGTATGCCTGGGGTCCTCTCCTAATGGAGTTGTGCTGAACTGAAACGTCAGGGTGAAAGACTGGATAGCATGATCTACTGCCACTCCAACTTGCCTAGTGCCCACCATGAAGTCCTGAAAGAATGGAATGAGACCTTGTTGGGCCATTACATAATCCACTGTACTAGCACCATGTCAGTGTGGAAAGCAAGTAAAACCTCCAATTGTTGAGAATCTTTGTAGGCCATTTAAAATGGCCAATCTATGTGCAATTCCCATATCTATCAAGTATTTGCCATACTCAGTGTACTCATCTTGTGATAGTCTGGATAGGTCCATCTCTGTAACCTCCAACTCCCTAAGCATCTCCTCGGAAGTATCATAAAATATTGTCTGGTGATGGGTAGTCCTAGCATTGAGGTCCCCTAGTATGATAATGTCACCATCCTTAGAAAACTCCCATATGTCATTATCCAAAATAACAAAGGGGGACTGTCCTCTAGGTGATGCATATATTGACTTACTAGGAGGAAAGTAACAAATAGCAATGTAGAGGTATCTGCCTGTCTCTGCCCTGAGCCTCACCCACATGTACCTAGCCTGTTCATCCTTGCGCGCTATATATATCAATGGCTGCAACTCCTCCCTGAATAAAACTGCCACTCCCCCTGAACCCCGTCCTCGATGCTCCGATGTGGTCTGCTCTCTATAGGCTGTCTCCCATCTATATCCGCTCACCTGTGGCATGGATTGCCCAGGGGCTTGATGCGTCTCAGAGTAGAAAATGATGTCTCTCCCTGTGAAACTATCCTCAAAGGCACCTACATCAAGGCGGTCTGACCCATTACAATTCTAGGTTGCCATCTTTAGTGTGGTCCCATAGGTCTCGCACTGTCATGCGGAGCGTCGCTCCAATATCACCACCCTTCCATCCCTGTAAAAAGCAATCTTCCCTTTCTCCCTTGCTGCTCTAATTTCCGGCATTACTTCTTGCATATGAGCAATTTGCGAGAGGGTGAGGTCATCTCCAAGAAAGATGCCAATCTTCTTTAGAGTCGGTCTCTTCTTCAAGAAGTCCATCGCTTCCATGGAAGGGAAACGGAGGATGTGTGCCCTTTCTTTTGAGGTTTCTCCATTGCTCCCACTTTTCTTATTGCCCACTCTCCAAGCCCTCGTATACGTCTTCTCATTAACCTCCACCGGAGTCATGAGTTCTTTCTCCTCTTCATCCACATTATCTTGGTCTCTAAGGCCACATATCCTTACGTGTAAGGCTCGCACACGTCTCCTTTGCTCCTCTTCTAGTGTCAAGTTAATGATGGTTGGGGTGGGGGTGGGGGTTATTTCCTTGCCCTTTCCTTTGTTGACAATCTCGATCCATTTTTCGGCCTTTTCTGCTTTTTGTTGGGTCTTTGTGATGATGTCTACCCACGAGGTCATCATTTCTTTTTGTTGCTCCCCACCTTCTTTGATGGCTCGCACTTGGTTCTTTAATCGTGCTAAGCTCTTCAATTACTGAGGGTTGAAGCTCTCCCTCTTCGAGGACGTTCTGTGATCGCACCTCTGCAAGCTCTTTCTTGAGTAGTGCGATTTCATCATCTTGGGCCTTCACACGATCCTCAAGTGTATGTATCGTGCTTTCCTGTGCCACCATGCGCTCGTCGAGTGCGTTAATAGTACCTAGGTGGCGATTGCTCTTGCTGTTCGACTCGCTCATTTCTTCTTTGCATTTTTGAATGGCATCCTCCATAGGGTCATTCTTGCCATTTTGTTTTCTTATGATTGAAGGCCGCAAAGGAAAGAGAGAGAGAGAGAGAGAGAGAGAGAGAGAGAGAGAGAGAGAGAGAGAGAGAGAGAGAGAGAGAGAGAGAGAGAGAGAGAGAGAGAGAGAGAGAGAGAGAGAGAGAGAGAGAGGAGAGAGAGAGAGAGAGAGAGGAGAGAGAGAGAGAGAGAGAGAGAGATGAAATGATATGTTATATTAACGTCTTCAAAAGGCCAAAATGACCTATGAGACCAAACTGTTACAGAGGGATACCAGCAGACAATAGGATATGCCGCTTATGCCAGCTAGAGCCAGAGACAGAGCTACATTGCATATGTCATTGCACAGTGTACTATGAGATTCGGGGCCGTTTCCACTGCTTATTCAGAGAGGGTTTCGGTCCTTTCTCTAGGGTCATGAGTTATGAGGATCAGAGATGTCTTGGGCTATATCTACTTGAGTTACACAGATATAGAGACACTTTACTGGGGAGAGCTAGAGAGAGACAGTCCCAGAGACTAATTACAGATTTCTTTCACTAGATATGGGATAGCTAGAGGAGCAGCCATCACTGTAGAGCTCTGCCCACACTCATTCGACCACTACCGGCACTCTTATCGACCGAACATTGGAGCTACGGAGATCCAGACGGCCACGATTGAGGAGAAGGGCTACACAACATCGACGGAGACTACAATAGAGGATTCGAGCCATACTCTCTCGACATCTAGAGTGCAAATGAGGATGGATCTAGTAGTAGTATTATTTTTATTCTAGTCTTTTTGTATTCAGACATGCTATCAGAGAGAGAGAAATGAAATGTAATATTAACGTCTTCAAAAGGCCAAAATGACCTATGAGACCAATCTAAATATCATCCATATGCCTCATATTTCTTCGAATATTTCTCTTTTAGCTAAGTACAATGTCATTTGCTCTCAACTATTTAGATTTTCTCGTCTTTGTTCTAGTAAATCTGCTTTTGTTGTTGAATCTTGCCATCTTATTTCTTTACTAGTTGAAAAAGGATACTCATTCAAAAGAATCGTGAAAAACGTTCGTTTAGTTTTGCATCGTAGTAAGTTTATTTTTAATATTTCTTCCTATGAAGTTTGGAATGTTCAAGATAATTAGTAGTAAATTCAATAGAAGTGGGGAGCTAAAAAGCCCACTTATTGTTTGACTTAATAACACCTTATGTTGTTGTTTTGATCTTTAGTGCTTCTAGTATTTTTACTATAGCTTAACAAATGCTAGCCTATATCATGGCTGTGTATGCCTATCACCTCCGGAGGGTGATAGAAACTCAGCTCGTTGGTTTTGTAGAACACGTTCAAAGCATGAATGACATTTATACAAACCTGCACCTACTCTTGGGCACTGACGACGTGAGTAGGAATGTCATAGCTGTTGTCCAAGCTATGCATGATAAAGGTGATAATCTTATTCTTCCTATTTCGTATTTAGCTTACCTAAGGACTTAAGAATGTGTTCCTTTAGAAGTTGTTTTGTGAAGTTTGATTTCTAGGATTAAGTTTTTAAGATGTCTTATCCTTTTTTGCTTAAAGTTAAGTGCTTGTTTTAAGCCAAGTAAGTTGCATCAACTTATTTTACAAAAGGCTTTTTTAAAAACATTTTTAAGTTAAGTTAATAATGTTTTGTTTTATCTAGTTTTGTTTCGTAGCAAACAAAGTGATTTAGTTTGTTTGTTTTTCTTTTCTTTTCTTTTCTTGTTTCCCTTGCTTTTATAGTTTTAGGAGTGCTTGATTCCCTTTTATAATTCGTGAGTTCAGACTATTCTAAACTTAAGAAAGTATATATATGAGACCAAAAGATTACATGTGGTGAATCTAATACCAGGTCTAGGTACAAAAAGTACAAAGAACTGAAAAGAAAATGGTGGGTAGGGGTGGGGTGAAAGTACAAAGGGTGCGCTGATACAATGGAGCTCCTATGTCGCGCCAGTATGGTATGGATCCGGGACGGCTCCTATGTCGTGCCAGTATGGTATGGATCCTTTGTCGCAATCTGCGTCGAGAGGGCCTCCTCATCCGTGGGCGACGGGACCGCCCCAACTCTATTGCCCAATCAAGCAATATGCCTCTGGTGCCTCTGGTGTTGTTATGCTGTGGGGGCTGCTCGAACTCCTCTGTCTGTGAGTGAAAGAAATCTCTAATCTTCTGCTGTCATTGGATCTCTCTCATTGTGCCCCTCTTCAAGAGGTCTTCTCTGTGTTTACAAATCTCCAGTAAGTATAATTCGAGGCATCTCTGATCCTGGTATCTCATGCTCTAGAAAGTGGCCCAAAATTCTCTTTGAATAGACAGTGAAAGTGGCCCGTATCTCATAGTATACTGGGCAGTGACATATGTAATGTAGCTGTGTCTCTGGCTCTATTTGGCACACGTGACAAATCCTCGACTCAGCGGGTACTCCTCTAAATTTGCTTGTCTCGATCTCTAGCTGATGTGAGGATGTGTGTATGTGACCAATAGCACATCGTATCCCGTGGGATAGATGAGTACCCATGTATCTTGGTTTGATCACAAAACCATCCTTCGTGAGTTGGAGAAGATGCTCTCTATAGAAAGTCATCTAAGAGAGAGAGAGAGAGAGAGAGAGAGAGAGAGAGAGAGAGAGAGAGAGAGAGAGAAATGAAATGTTATTATATATATATATATACATATATATATATATATATATATACATATATATATACATATATATATATATATATATACATATACATATATATATATATATATATATATACATATACATATATATATATATATATATATATATATATATATATAGAGAGAGAGAGAGAGAGAGAGAGTTTGTGTGTGTGTGATTCCTTTTAGTTTCCTTTTTTTTGAGATGAATGGAATGTGTGTGTGGTCATATAGCGCAGCTATTGAGCCTATGTTCTTGGTTAACTCTAGTTATGACCTCCTCTGCAGGACGGGGATCACAGAGCATGTGTAGAGCTAGAATTTCATACATTTGGCAGTCAGAGTCAGATGTACAGAGTGATATTACCAGAGCTAAATGTACGTAAAAAATGCTTTCAGTTTATATAGGGATTTTTTTTTCCAGGATTAAGACAGTATTTTAGTTGATGTATACATATTCTGAAGAAGGGCGTCATATTTGCCATATGTTGGAAGATCTCAAAACTTTCTCGGGGCCTCTTGTCAAACTTTTCTCTACAGTTGTTTGTGAGATTTTTTAGGAGTACAAAATAATTTGCTAGAGGTCATGAGAATATGAGCTAAGGGTGGTTGAACGTATAAGCACGATTTACTGAAAAACCATTCAAACATGCAGGTTCCGCCAGTGGGTCTATTTTTCCCGGTCTTATTGGCTCCAGAAGAATATGCACCTTTACCAAGGCCATGGTAAGTTTGCATCTAACGCTTACAGATGAATGCAATTTTTCTGTGACACTCTCTTTGAGAAGCTTGATTTTTCGAAGCTAGCTGCTACATACTCATGCTTGTCGTGAGAAGGGAATGTTAGAGACTAAATAATTTCTTTCTTTCATCGTCAAACAGCCAGTTTGATTCAAATGATTATAAACAAGCCTCCCGGTTTGTACAATCTCCCTGGTTATAGTCATCAACTCTAGGAATACAAGCTTGGCCTATGATCCATGCAACTATGGCCAGACAATGCTCAATATACAGGAATGGAAAAGTGTGACCTCAGTAGCACATTAAACTTGCTGGAACGTTTCCTGCTCTTAATCTCAAAATAACATTACATCCAGTATTAAGCAACTTGTAATTTGTGCAAAGTATCTCTTTTTAATGCAGTAAACATAGCAAGCATCATAGTTAACTGGGCTCTTTTTCTTTGAGATTCTTAATTCATTAAGTTTTCAACTGTGGAAGTTTATCATGCTTGTGGTGGGGGTCTGTTGGTTAACCTGTTGGATGCTGAAGGGCTCATTGGGTTCGCTTTGATGAAAAGATTATCCAAACCTTGTTAGTTCCTCCCCACCATTCATTCAGAAGATACTAATCAGAGGTTTTTCATCGTTGGGCTTCTAGGCCATAGTTCTCTATAGGTTGGACCAGGTTATATGGTGCATCTGCCAGTCAGTCATAGTGGGAGATATCAAAGGTTAGGTTGCTTTGGGTGAGCTTGTGAAACTCATCATCTTGATGGTCTTGTGGTCAAGAGCAAGGTATTTTTCCTCAATAGCTTCCTTGATGACCTCCCAATTGACAGAAGGCTCGTCTACCCTCTTCTTGCAACATTACTTCTTCCACCACAGCCTTGCATTGTTAATGAGTTTGAACCTTGCCAAGATGGATTGCTTTTTTGGGTTGGAATGGACTTGAGGTAGCAAGATCTTCGCTCATGGTCCCCATCCTATGACAACAAGGTGCACCTTGGGGTGGATTCAATATTTCTCGGCCATTGGGAAGTTTTGCAAGATCAACCATAGAAAAGCTTCTGTTGTTTCAGTGAATCTCAGCTACATAAGGAATTCCAATTGTAACACAAGGAGTTTACTAAGGATGTCTAAGGTAAATATTGAGGATTTATCAGTCCCACAGCACAGTATCCTAGCTTTGCAGATAAACTTTACAATTTAATCCTGGACAAATGGGGCCTTAAAGATGCATGTGAATCCTGGGTGAAAACTACCTCAGCAGAGAATCCTGGCTTTGCATATAAACTCTACAATGACCATACGTGCATATGTGCACGAGCGTGTTTGTGACAAACTTAAAGTGTACTTGATGCTCAGGATTTCTCAAATATGTTTCATGGTTCCTTCTGTTTACTTTAGGTAACTTCTGGATGTTTATCCTCATTTCAAGCAGAGTAAATTGGTTCTTGTCGTTCATCTTTGATGGTGCACTTGAATACACCTATATAGATGTTTCCTATGATCTTGCTCTTCTGTTTCTTCTCAACTCATAGTTGGCTCTGTATCTAGGTACCACACAGATTCTGAAGAGATTATTTTGGATGATGCTATCCATGTTGATACTGTAAGGAGACCTGATATCTATGAAACAGGGTTATCGTTTGGAAGTCATGGACTTCTGTCTGATCACTTGGAGCAGTCCATGTACGGCATTGTCCGGCAGTCAAAATCAAAATCTGAAGAAAATCTAGTTGGACTTGCTGAAGCTATTGTTAATAGTATCCTCTTATCAGGTAGACAACTTTGCCCAAGGTTTCATGTTAATGAGCTGATAGGAAGCACAGTCACAGTAGTACTATCTAATGTACGGTAGTGAATAGAGCATTGTACTTAGCCAAATGCTCAGATTGAAATGAACTTTTGTTTGTCTAAACAGGTCGTATAGATATCCAAAAGAAGCTCTTCTCCAGCATTCAGCTGGTGAGTCCTTTACAAAAAGAGCATGGAATTTTGCTGTTTGTGGTCATTCAATTTAAACTTCTGGTTTCAATTCCTAAGAAATACAGTTTTTTTGCTCCACCTCACAGGCAGGTGGGAGTGCCATGATATCAGGGCTTATAGATGCTGTTGAAGAAAGGTAAATTTTTTATCATGATCCTCATACTTGTTTGTGGCTGACAGCGTGCCAGCTGCACTTCAGTCCTTTGACTGTATATGATCCAAGCATTTATGTTCTCTGTTCTTGGCTTGCATGCAGAGTTTTGCAAGCCATTCCAGTACATGAGTCCATCGATACAGTTGAGGTAAACAGTCTTTAATGCACTTTGCGTATAACCTCTTTCACTAATTAGCATGCTTTTCTATTTTGACGAGACATGTATCTCATTATATTCTAGCATACATGTAAAAACTCAATAATCTGAAAATGCCAGAACATACAAGTAGTCATGGAGCGGTGCGATCCATCTCTCTCTCTCTCTCTCTCTCTCAACCCCCCTCTTTGTCTATCGCGCCCCCCTCCTCAGTCTATCACACCCCCCCCCCCCCCCCCCCCCCCCCCCCCCCCCCCCCCCCCCCCCCCCTCTCCTCAGCACTAAAGGGCACGGGGCATTAAATGAAGACCCAGAGGTGGGATCTACGGCTGAGAAGCCCGGGCACAAAAGCAGAGG
The DNA here is from genome assembly GCF_014529385.1 of Adiantum capillus-veneris. Taxonomy (NCBI): domain Eukaryota; kingdom Viridiplantae; phylum Streptophyta; class Polypodiopsida; order Polypodiales; family Pteridaceae; genus Adiantum; species Adiantum capillus-veneris. Next base: position 105,664,324 of record NC_140958.1, read on the forward strand.
CGCGCAGGGCCGTAGGATGCACCAGAAGTAAACTAGGACGCCGAAAAGTAAACTTGGACATGGGCACACCTGTCCACGTTGACTTATCATGCGTTTGTTGCCCACCATGGTCAACATATGCGCACGGGGGGTTGGATAAGCCATGCACCTTGCCCAGCACCCACCGGGGTTCAAATCGTGCGAGCAGCACCCCACGCCCCAATTTTTTGAGCCCTCGAATCTCAAGGAGATTCGTGCGCGCACCCTCAGCTGTAGATCCCATCTCTTTGCTCCCGTGCCCTTTAGTGCTGCGGCACCCCTCTCTCTCTCTCTCTCTCTCTCTCTCTCTCTCTCTCTCTCTCTCTCTTTGATTCTTTGGGCCTCACCGTAATGGATCAACGTCAAGGCCATGAATGCTTGATGGGTGTTGCACAAACTGTCACACTTGAAGAAGACCCTGCACAGGACACGGAAGCCGCCAATGTCTCACCTGTTTGCAAGCCGTGAGCAAAGGCAGCCTTCATGCTCACGAATAAGCGGATGGCGCAGATGGAGAGGGAAATGAAGGAGTGGAAAACAGAGATGGAAGGATGGTGGAAGGAGAAGGCCAACCTCCTTCAGATGGTCTTCAATGAAGGCGCACAGTGGAAGAAGGAGAAGGAGAGCCTTAACGCAGAAATACTGACACTCAAAGAAGAAGTCTCAGTCCTCAAACAGGAGAATCCAAACGCCGAGATACGGGTACTCAAAAAAGAATTCTTAGCCCTTAAACAGGAGCTTGCTGATAGAGTAAGCAATGGACTAGAGGAAGGCGAATTTCAACCCTCGGTAATAGATGAAATCAAGGAAATTAAGGAACAGGTAAGGATGATCACAGAAGAAGAGAAACTGAGTGTGGCAAAGACATCTTCATGGGCAGAGATGATAACAAGGACACAGAAAAAGGCGGACGAGGCTGAAAAATGGATTGAGGTCGCCAAGAAAGAGAAAGGTCAAGAAACTCCTTGTACACCGACGCTTATCAACATGACTCTCGAAGAGAAACAAAGAAGGCGGATGCGAGCACTGCATGTGAGTGTGCCCGGTCTCAAGGATATAAACAATGTGGAGAAAGAGGTCACAAGCCTTACATCCATGATGGGGATGGAGAAGCCTTTGCACACAAAGGCATGGAGGGTAGGTAAGAAAAGTGATGGCACGGGAGAGTCTTCAAAGGGGAGAGCTCTCATACTGCGCTTCCCCTCGTTGGAAGAGAAGGAAGGAATTCTTGAGGAAGAGGTCTACTCTCAAAAAGACAGGTATTTTCCTCGGTGATGACCCTGACTCTCTCACAGCTCGCACATATGAGAGAGGTAATGCCAGAAATTACAGCGGCAAGGGAGAAGGGAAAGATAGCCTTCTACAGAGATGGACGGGTGGTGATTTTAGAGCGGCGTATTGCATGACGGTGCGAGACCTATGGGACCACACTGAAGATGGCTACCTGGAATTGTAATGGGTCTATGAGGTTGGACGTGGGTGCATTGGAGGAGAGTTTCAAAGACAAGGATATTGTGTTCTTCTCAGAGACTCATCAGGCCCCTGGACAGGTAATGCCACATGTGGTGGGATACAGATGGGAAACAGCTCATAGAACAAATGCGAGATCTGAGCACGGGAGTAGAGGTTCAGGAGGAGTAGCAGTGCTATTCAAAGAGGAACTACAACCATTACTGCATATTGTACGAAGAGATGATCATGCTAGATATGTGGGTGAGACTGAGACCTGACACAGGTCGATTCCTATATATTGCCATATGTTACTTTCCTCCCAGTACATCAATATATGCCGCATCCAGAGGGCAGGCGCCTTTCTCTATCCTAGATGATGACATTTGGGAGTTTTCTAGGGATGGTGATATCATTCTCCTAGGGGACTTCAATGCCCGAACGGGCAACTCGCAGACAGTCTTCTACGATACTTGAGATGAGGTGCTTAGAGAGCTGGATGGGGGTGAGTTGGGACTTGACTGATGCTCAGATGATAGAGAGCAGACGGAGTATGGGAGATACCTCATGGAAATGACGACTACACATCGATTAGGTATACTTAATGGCTTACAGCGATTTCCTGGAGCAGCCGGTTTCACATGCTTTCCACACAGACATGGGGCCAGTACAATGGATTATGTTATGAAACAACCGAGCTTTATCCCCTACATTCAGGATTTCATAGTGGGAGCCAGGCCAGCTGGCATAGCAGTAGATCATGCTCTCTTGACACTGTCCATCAAATTTCAATATAGTACAACCCATACATCAAGAGGCAAGTCACACACCCGCTATACATTCACTCCAGAGACTGATTTCGTTTATACAGAGGAGATCTGGAACCGTCTATTGGAAGGCACAGCTGGTACAAATGGTACAGGCCTCTCAGTCGAGGAGTGCACCACTCTACTGACTGAGACACTGCATGGGGCTGCATCAGTGGCATACCCACACACTCAGCCGGGCAAGAGAAGACTTTTTGGGAGCATGCCCCATAATAGTTGGTATGATGAGGAATGCAGAGAGATGAGAACTCAGCTTCAGAGGGATCTTCTTTTAGGAGTCATCACTTACAGACAGTCTCGGATTGCTTTCCGACGCCTTGTGCGACGGAAGAAGCGAGCTTACCTAGCTCAGATGGAACGAGACCTATATCAGCTGTTCTTGAGTAGGGACTCAGGAGAGGCATGGCGACTCTTCCATGAGCACTCCCCTCCCCCAGTGATTACTTCACCTGATGTGTGGGGCCAATTTGCGACATCATTATATACGGTTCCTGGACACATAGGGGGCATGTCTACTTGAGTTACACAGGCATAGAGAAACTTTACTGAGGAGAGCTGAAGAGCGACAACCCCAGAGACAGATCACAGATTTCTTTACACTAGATATTGTACACCCAGAAGAACAGAGAGGAGCAGCCAACATTGGAGAGGTCTACCCGCACTACTGGCATTCTCATAGACCGAGCATTGGAGCTAGGGAGATCTAGACGACCCCGATGGGGAAGAGGAGCTACACAGTTTCGAAGGAGGCTACAGCAAAGGATTCGAGGCATACTCTTTCGTCGTCCACAGTGCAGATGAAGATGGATCCCTATGAAGATGGATCTCTACTCCCCTCCCATATTGCCTTCACATTGTACTGCTTAGTTTAGGATCCCGCAGTATTTATATTTTGTTATCCTAGTTTAATTTATTTTGTTAATCTGACTTTGTATCAGATACACCGCATTGTAACTTTCTGGTCTCATAGGTCACTTTGGCCTTTTGAAGACGTTAATATAACATTTCATTTCATTTCATGTCTCTCTCTCTCTCTCTCTCTCTCTCTCTCTCTCTCTCTCTCTCTCTCTCTCTCTCTCTCTCCTGTGACTTTTTCACATCCACCACATTGTAACTTTCTGGTCTCATAGGTCACTTTGGCCTTGTGAAGACGTTAATATAACATTTCATTTCATTTCATTTCTCTCTCTCTCTCTCTCTCTCTCTCTCTCTCTCTCTCTCTCTCTCTCTCTCTCTCTCTCTCTCTCTCTCTCTCTCTCTGTGCACTTGAGTCCTCTCGACAATTAGCCATGCAGGGAGACATGGCATGTTGGTATGGGGAGATGACATCCTGGTTCCAGGCGCATGAGTTTAGTATAGACAGATTGCCCCCCATTCCAGTAGTCACTGGACGCACCCTCCATGACTCTTACACAGCCCGAAATCGCTAGGCTCATCCGCCAGGACCTGATTCAGCTTGACACGAGCTGGGCACGAAGATGGCTTTCTACAGAGAATATCTTCTCCAACTTACAGCAGACGTTTTTGTGACGAGGCCCAGATACATGGACACCCACTTGTCTCATCGGGTACGGTGCGCTATTGGCCAGATACGCACATCTTCACACCAGCTGCGGATCAAGACTGGGAGATACAACGGACTACCAGCAGAGGCCAGGACATGCCCCCTGTGTGACATGAAGCCTGAGACAGAGTTACACTACACATGCCACTGCCCCGTCTACTACGAGATACGAGGCTACTTCCACTGCTTGTTCAGAGAGGGCTTTGGACCACTCTCCAAAGTCATGAGGTACGAGGATCAAAGATGCCTGGGTTTGTTTCTGCACGAGCTGCATAGACACACAGAGAGCCTGCTGAGAGGAGAGGTCAGCCAGTCCCGAAGACACATCACCAACTTCCTTAGAGTAGACATTGGACACTTGGAGGAGCTACTACCAGAGCAGAACTTGTTGTCTCACACCAGAGGCACACTGATCGACAGAGCAAGTGAATTGGAGAGATCCAGACGCCCACGAATGCGGAAGACTACACAGCATCGATGGAGGCTACATCAGAGGATCCGGATCACTTTGGCCCGACATGCACGACGCGCGGTCAGACTGCTGACCATGGAGGAGATTGATGAGATCCGCCAGCGACCAATGTTGGATCTCTTGTGACTCATGGTTTAGCTATCCCGGCTAGCTGCTTATTTTACGCCTACCAGCTTAGGATTTCATAGGATTCATATCTCATCCTTTTGTCATTTCATTGTTGCTACTCTGACTTTGTATCAAATCCACCACATTGTAACACTCTGGTCTCATAGGTCATTTTGGCCTTTTGAAGACGTTAATATAACATTTCATTTCATTTCATCTCTCTCTCTCTCTCTCTCTCTCTCTCTCTCTCTCTCTCTCTCTCTCTCTCTCTCTCTCTCTCTCTCACGCTTGCTCCGCAGCAAGAAGACAGTGCCACATGACATTATTAGAGCTGAGCTCGCCACACCACCTATGGTGGTAGAGGCACTATTCCAGACAGTCTGCTTCATCCAGAGGATGAGAGAGCTACCTCCTGACAGACTTACTCGTAGAGCAGTTGAGGCAGCTATACAGCTATCAGAGAGTGGGCATGAGAGAGCATGGTACTCACAGGTCAGAGCATGGTTTGAGGGACACGGTCTTGACATGGAGAGCCTACCACCATTCCAGTACGACCCCCACTCACCATATGTTCACCTCTCTCGCAGTGAGAGGAACTTGGTATTGAGACAGGATCTGTGGCAGCTATACACTAGGAGAGTCTGGGAGTCACCTGGCTTGGGGACGAGGATGTCAGATTACAGAGACCAGTTTCTCACAGAGACCAGTCTCGGGGGTTCATACAGAGACCACGCTACATGGACACATATATGCCACATAGCTCACGGGTGGCGATTGGTCAGCTGAGAGTGGCTTCACACAGGTTAGAGATTGAGATCGGGAGACATACTGGTGTTCCCAGGGAGGAGCGAGTCTGCAGAGCCTGCACAGAGGAGGTGGAGAGTGAGGAGCACTTTGTATGTAGATGCAGAGCATACACTGAGATCAGAGGCAGGTATGAGGCCTTATTCAGAGGACAGCCCACTCTCCGAGAGATCATGGACTCTCGAGATCAGAGACGGCTCGAACGGTTCTTACTAGAGATACAGAGCCATCGGGACACACTACTACAGCCACACACAGCTACACAGACAGAGGGGAGACAGTCGCAGCTCACAGACTTCTTTCAGAGGATTGCCGCCCCTCCCTCACCAGACACTCAGAGGGGAGTGACACTCCCACAGGCGGAGGTGAGCCGAGCTAGACGACGACCACGAGTCACAGGCTACAGGGACGCGAGCTCCCACCACCGACAGATCGAGGAGATCTGGGCCCGGGAGCGCCGTGCCACTGAGGAGCGAGTGGCCCAAATGAGGGCCGACCCGACAGCTTTCATCCGGGTAGCCTTGGCACCAGACCCGCCCATGTACCACATCTTACATCCCCCCATTAGTATGGAGCTAGATAGCTTGATGCATTCTCATGATTGTACTACCTTGAGCATATAGACATGCATATACCCCTAGAGATAGAGCTCCATCCCTCCTCAGATACCCCACTACCTACATTCAGTTCAGTTTTGTATCAGTTTTGTTTCATTTGTCTTTCCGATAGACGGATGACATACACACCATGTACATTTGATTTGTCTCATAGGCCGATTTCGGCCTGACATAGACGTTAAAAATCTTTCTTTCTTTCTTTCTTTCTTTCTCTCTCTCTCTCTCTCTCTCTCTCTCTCTCTCTCTCTCTCTCTCTCTCTCTCTCTCTCTCTCTCTCTCTCTCTCTCTCTCTCTCTCTCTCTCTCTCTCTCTCTCTTACACAATCCGAGATCACCAGGCTCATTCGTCATCCGAGCTGGGCACGAAGATGGCTTTCTACAGAGAGCATCTTCTCCAGCTTACGGAGGATGGTTTTTTGACGAGACCCAGATACATGGACACCCACTTGTCTCATGGGATAAGATGTGCTATTGGCGAGTTACGCACATCTTCTCACCAGCTGCGGATTGAGACTGGGAGATACAGCGGAGTACCAGCAGAGGCCAAGACTTGCCCCTTGTGTCACATGGAGCTTGAGATAGAGTTGCACTACACATGCCGCTGCCCCGCCTACTACGAGATACAAGGCCGCTTCCATTGCTTGTTCAGAGAGGGTTTTGGACCACTCTCCAGAGTCATGGGATATGAGGATCAGAGATGCTTGGGTTTGTTCTTGCTCGAGCTGCGCAGACACAGAGATAGCCTGATGAGTGGAGAGGCTAGCCAATCTCAGAGACAGATCACAGATTTCTTTAGAGCAGACACTGGACAACCGCATGAGCTACTACCAGAGCAGAACTCACTTTCGTCTCACACCAGAGGCACACTGATTGACCGAGTGAGTGAGCTGGGGAAATCCAGGCGCCCACGATTGTGGAGGACTACACAGCATCGACGGAGTCTTCATCAGAAGATTCGGAGCACTCTGGCCAGTCATGCACGACGCCCGGTCAGACTAGTGACCATGGAGGAGATTGATGAGATCCGCCATCGCCCGATGCTAGATCTCTTGTGATTTAGCTATGCCGGCAAGCTGCCGCTTTTGCTTAGTTCACATCGATCAGTCTAGGATCCCATAGTATTTTTTGTTTTGTTTTGTTATGTTGTTAGTTTGTTACTCTGACTTTGTATCAGATCCACCACACTGTAACTTTCTGGTCTCATAGGTCACTTTGGCCTTTTGAAGACGTTAATATAACATTTCATTTGATTTCATTTTCTCTCTCTCTCTCTCTCTCTCTCTCTCTCTCAAGAAACCTCGAAAGAAAGGGCACTTATCCTTCGTTTTCCCTCCATGGAAGTGAAGGACTTTTTGAAGAAGAGACCAACTCTTAAGAAGACGGGCATCTTTCTTGGGGATGACCTTACCCTCTCACAGGTAGCCCATATGCAAGAGGTAATGCTAGAGATTAGAGCGGCAAGGAAAAAAGGTAAGATTGCTTTTTACCGAGACGGAAGAGTGGTGATATTGGAGCTCCACATGACGGTGTGAGACCTATGGGACCACACTCAAAGTTGCTACTGGAATTGTAACGGATCTATGCGTCTTGATGTGGGTGTTTTTGAGGAGAGTTTTCCTGGGAGAGACATCATCTTCTACTCTGAGACACATCAGGCCCCTGGGCAGTCTATGCCTCACATTAGTGGATACAAATGGGAGACAGTCTGTAGAGAGGAGACACGATTAGAGCATAGAGGACGGGGCTGAGGAGGAGTGGCAGTGTTATTCAAGGAGGAGTTGCAGCCATTGATACATGTAGCTCGTAGGGATGAGCAAGCTAGGTACATATGGGTGATATTGAGAGCAGAGAATGGCAGATATCTTTATATTGTTATTTGCTACTTTTCCCCGAGTACGTCAGTATATGCACCACCCAGAGTACAGTCCCCCTTCTTTGTTTTGGATGATGACATATGGGAATTCTCTAGAGATGGGGGCATTATCATTCTAGGGGACTTCAATGCCAGGATTGCCCATCATCAGACAGTATTTTATATACTTCAGAGAAGATGCTGAGAGAGCTGGATGTTGCAAAAACGGGCCTATCCAGACTATCATAAGATGGGGAACATACTGAGTATGGACGACACTTGATAGACATGGGGACTGCACATGGATTGGCCATCTTGAATGGCCTACAGAGATTTCTCGGTGCGGGAGGCTTCGCATGCTTTCCGCAGCGACATGGAGCCAGCACAGTGGATTATGACATGGCACAACCAAGCCTCATCTCTAGTATCCAGGATCTCATAGTTGGGCCCAAACCTGTCGGGGTGGCAGTGGATCATGCTATTGTGTCGCTAACCATCTCTTTCCAGTTCAGTGTAGCACACAGTCCACGGGTAGCAGCCCCTACCCGCTACACCTTCACACGGGAGACGGATTCTGTATACGTAGACGAGATCTACAGGTGGCTATGCACTGAGGAGCCAGGGCGACCTCTGGAGGAGCTTACTACTATATCGACACAAACATTACATGATGCAACAGTAGAGGCATACCCAACCACCCAGCCTGAGCATAGACGCCGTTCTTGGAGCATGTCTTAGAACAGCTGCTATGATGAGGAATGCTGCCAGACTGGAGCTAGACTTCAGAAGGAAGTGCTTTTGGGAGACATCACTCACAGATGGTCACAGATTGACTTCCGACGCCTAGTGCGGCGGAGGAAGAGGGCTTTTTTGGCTCGACTAGAGCAAGATCTCTACCAACTATTCTTGAGTCAGGACTCATGTGAGGCGTGGCGGCTCTTCCATGAGCTGCCCCCCCCCCCCCCCCCCCCCCCCCCCCCCCCCCCCCCCCCATTACCTCTACAGAGATCTGGAGTTGGTACGCATCATCTCTGTACACAGTTTTTGGATAGCCGCCCCTTCCCGAACCCCCCCCCCCCCCGATCCATGCCCACACACATATGCTTTTGCCACCGCTGAGATAGTGAAGAAGGCCATTGACAGGATGAGGATTGGGAGAGCATATGATCATGATGGCCTAGTGGCAGAGCATTCATGCATGCCAGAGATCTACTAGCAGAGCTTCTAAGAGATGTCTAATCGTGCCATGTGTGAGGGCTTGCCTCATACTTGGAGCCTATCCACAATTGTATCTATCTTCAAATCAGGAGACCCCATGGAGCCCGGGAATAATCGCACTATCATGATTGGACACACAATGACACGATTGTACACATTCATTCTCGAGCAGCAGCTGAGTAGATGGGTAAAGAGAGAGGGAGTGCATGCAGCTGGGCAGGCAGGGTTCAGGAGAGGTTTTTCTACTCTTGACCATATCTTGACACTTAGGGCCATCATCGAGGAGGGCAGATCCCGTGGGAGAAGGATCTATTGTAGCTTTGTGGACTTCCGCAAAGCATTTGACACAGTACCCAGAGCTAGATTGATGCGCAGATTACAGGAGATGGGAGTACCCACAGAGCTCATTTGGGGGATCATGGCATTGTACAGATCGGTAGCAGGGCATGTACTCACCTCAAAGGGTCTATCTACACCGGTTCTCTCCATTATTGGGGTGAAGCAGGGCTGTCCGCTCTCTCCTACTCTATTTGGTATGTATGTGGATGAGTTTTCTGACTACATTGAGAGAGATGGGGATAGAGATGCACCGCAGGCAGGGACGTGGATTCCACTATTGTTATATGCTGATGATATTGTGTTGATCTTCGACTCTCCGGAGGGGATGCAACGTCACTTGGATGCTTTGCATAGGTTTGCCCGTGAAAGTGGTTTGTCTGTTAACCTTGGTAAAACCAAGGTCATGGTATTTAATGCCACCCCACCGTGGATCAGGAGATCAGTGCCCACATTCACATACAGCCAGGAGACGGTGGAGTATACAGACGCTTACACTTACCTTGGAGTGGTTTTTAGTGTACCAGCATTTTCATTGAGGAGAGCAGCAGAGAGTAAATTGACCAGAGCCCATTCGGCACTGGGTAGATTGGAGAGGATGTGTTCAGAGGTACATTTCAGGAGCCTCGGATGAAGCTTTGGCTCTTTGACACTTTAGTGGCTTCTGCATTGCTCTACGTAGCTAAGATTTGGGGGTCTTCATTGGATCATCACGGGAGGGTAGGTCGCACTGCGTGATGGGGGGACATAGAGAAGCCCCTAGTCTCTATGGTCTCGCGGCTCATTAGAGCCAAGGCTTCAGTACCACATGCCATTATCTGAGCAGAGCTAGCTGCCCCCCCACTAGTGGTTGAGGCGCTCATTAGATCTGTCTGCTTCATACAATGCATGTGGGAATTTCCCAGAGACAAATACACCCGCCTTGCACTTGAGTCCTCTCGACAGCTAGCCATGCAGGGAGATACAACATGTTTGTATGGGGAGATGACATCATGGTTCCAGGCGCATGGGTTCAGTATAGACAGGTTGCCCCCCTTCTCGTACTCAATGGATGCACCCTCCCTGACTCTTACACAGTCCGAGATCACCAGGCTCATCCGCCAGGACCTGACTCAGCTAGAGACCAGGAGGACATGCATACAGCCAGCACATGCATTGGGCACGAAGATTGCTTTCTACAGAGAGCATCTTCTCCAATTTACGGCGGACGGTTTTGTGACGAGGCCCAGATACATGGACACCCACTTGTCTCATGGGATACGGTGTGCTATTGGCCAGTTACGCACATTTTCACACCAGCTGCGGATCGAGACTGGGAGATACAGCGGAGTACCAACAGAGGCCAGGACATGCCCCCTATGTGACATGGAGCCTGAGATAGAGTTACACTACACATGCCATTGCCCCGTCTACTACGAGATACGAGGCCGCTTCCACTGCTTGTTCAGAGAGGGCTTTGGACCACTCTCCACAATCATGAGGTACGAGGATCAGTGATGCTTGGGTTTGTTTCTGCTCGAGTTGCGCAGACACGGAGAGAGCCTGATGAGAGGAGAGGCCATCCAGTCTCAGAGACACATCACATACTTCCTTAGAGCAGACACTAGACACTCAAAGGACTACTACCACAGCAGATCTTGTCGCCTCACACGAGAGGCACACTTATCGACCGAGCGATTGAGTTGGGGAGATCCAGATGCCCACGACTGTGGAGGACTACAGAGCATCGACGGAGGCTACATCAGAGGATTCGGATCACTTTGGCCTGACATGCACGACACCCGGTCAGATTGTTGACCATGGAGGAGAGTGATGAGATCCGCCAACGACCAATGCTGGATCTCTTGTGACTTGTGATTTAGCTATCTTCGTTAGCTGCTTAGCTCACACCTACCAGCTTAGGATTCCATTTCATTTCATAGTTTTTCATTTTGTTACTCTGACTTTGTATTAGATCCACCACATTGTAACACCTTGGTCTCATAGGTTATTTTGGTCTTTTGAGGACGTTAATATAACATTTCATTTCATTTCTCTCTCTCTCTCTCTCTCTCTCTCTCTCTCTCTCTCTCTCTCTCTCTCTCTCTCTCTCTCTCTCTCTCTCTATGACAAGGAAACAATGCCCACACCTACCATCATTAACTTGACACTAGAAGAGGAGCAAAGCAGCCGTGTGTGCGCCTTACACGTGAGGATCTATGGCCTCAAAGACCAAGATAATGTCGATGAATAGGTGAAAGAACTCGTGCTATGATGGGGTCAATGAGCCAACGCATACGAGGGCTCGGAGAGTGGGCAAAAAGAAAAGTGGAAGCAAGGGGGAAACCTCAAGGAAAAGGGCACTCATCCTTCGTTTCCCCTGCATGGAAGCGAAGGACTTTTTGAAGAAGAGACCAACTTTTAAGAAGACGGGCATCTTTCTTGGAGATGAGCTCACTCTCTCGCAGATTGCTCATATGCAAGAGGTAATGCCGGATATTAGAGCGGCAAGGGAAAAAGGCAAGATTGCTTTCATGGTGCGAGACCTATGGGATCGGACTAAAGATGGCAGCGTAATGGGTCACTTCGTCTTGATGTAGGGGCATTTGAGGACAGCTTGACGGGGAGAGACATTGTCTTTTACTCAAAGACACACCAGACACTGGGACAGCTTATGCCACGTGTGACTAGATATAGGTGGGAGACTACTTGTCGAGCAGAGACGAGATTAGAGCACAGGGGCAGAGGATTAGGATTAGGAGTTCTATTCCGAGAGGAGTTCAGCTGCCTGTGCACATTTTTCGGAGAGATGATTAGGCAAGATACATGTGGGTGAGATTGAGGGCTGAGACGGGTAGATTCTTGTACATTGCTATATGAATTTGCCCCTAGCACAACAGTGTATGCCACACCTAGAGGACAATCCTCTTTCTCGGTATTAGACGAGGACATATGGGTGTTTTCCAGAGACGGTGACATCATTCAGTTGGGGGACTTGAATGCCTGCACGAGAAACCATCATACAATTTTTTATGATACCTCAAATGAGATATTGAGAGAGCAAGATACCAATGATATAGGGCTTGAGAGATGATGCTCACAGGATGAGTACACAGAGTACAAGAAATATCTGATGGAAATTGGGGCCTCACATGGATTGGCCATACTTAACGGCCTACAGCTATTTTCCGCATCAGATGGGTTTACTTGCTTCTCACATAGGCATGGGGCCAGCACAGTGGACTATGTCATGACACAGCCGAGCTTCATTCCTTGCATTCAGGATATCACAGTAGTGGGTATAGCGGTGGACCATGCTCTCTTGACATTTTCAGTCTCCTTTCAATACAATACAGCTCATGTGTCAGGAGGGAGGACACATACCCGCTATACATTTACACAAGAGACCGACTTTGTTTATACAGAGGAGATCTATGGTCGTCTATGTACAGCAGCTAGGCCAGGTTTCTCGGTGCAGGAGATCACCTCTCTTTTGATTCAGACATTGTATGATGCAGCAGCAGAGGCATATCCACACACTCAGCCTCTGACCAGAGACGACATTCTGGGAGTATGCCTCATAACAGTTGGTATGACGAGGAGTGCATAGAGTTGAGAATACAGCTTCAGAGAGATCTTCTCCTAGGGGTCATCAATCACAGACAGTCTCGGATAGCCTTTCGGCGCCTTGTGCGACGAAAGAAGCGAACGGTACTAGCTCAGATGGAGCGAGACTTATATTAAATGTTCTTGAGTAGAGACTCAGGCGAGGCATGGCGTCTCTTCCATGAGCACTCCCTTTCCCACTGATTACTTCCCCTGATGAGTGGGGTTAGTATGCAACATCCTTATATACGGTCCCTTGACAGACACCCCTTCCAAATTCTCTTGAGCCATGCCCATCTACGAGTACCTTCTTTACCATTGAGATGGTAAAGACAGCCTTTGACAGGATGAGGACCAGGAGGGCATATGATCATGATGGTCTTGTAGCAAAGCACTTTATACATGCTAGAGATGTGCTGGCAGAGGTTCTTGTAGTTATGTTCAATTGTGTCATGGGTGAGGGTCTACCTGAGACTACTATTGTGCCTATCCTCATAGCAGGTGTTCCTACGGAGCCTAGAAACTACCGTACTATTATGATTGGACACATTGGCACAGTTGGATGCATCTAATCCATGAGCGGCAGCAGTTAAGCGGATGGGCAGAGAATGAGGGCATGCAGGCAACGGGACAAGCCGGTTTTAGGAGAGGCTTCTCCACTCTTGACCATATTTTGACACTCAGAACCATCATTGAGGGAGGGTAGAGCACATGGGAGACAGATTTAGTGTAGCTTTGTGGATTTCCGCAAAGCATTTGACATGGCGCCGAGAGCTAGATTGATGCGCAGACTATAGGAGAAGGGAGTCCCCAATGAGTTGAGTTGGGGGATCATGGCTCTATATAGATAAATGATGAGACATGTACGCGCTCTAGAGGGGATATCTGATTTAGTTCACTCCATTATTGGAGTGAAACAAGCTTGTCCATTGTCCCCTACTCTATTTGATATGTATATAGATGAGGTTTTTGATTACATTGACAGAGAGGGTGGTGACAGAGATGCATAGCTGGCAGGGACATGGATTCCATTGTTGTTAATAGTTTGATGATATTGTGTTGATCTCGGACTCACCACAGAGTATGCAACGACCTTTGGATGCATTACATAGCTTTGCGGAGGATAGTGGATTGTCTGTAAACCTTGGTAAAACTAAGGTTATGGTGTTTTACCACACACCGCAATGGGTTAGGAGATCAGCACCTACATTCAATTATGTTCAGGAGACTGTGGAATACACAGATGCATACACTTATCTTGGGGCTAGTCTTCAGTGGGCCAACGTTTTCTTTGAAGAGAGCAACAAAGACTAGATTGACCAGAGCGTATACGGCCTTGGGAGGATTGGAGAGGGTGTGTTCGCAGATGCAGTACCATCAAGGGTGAATCTGGGCTTATCCTGGATTCATCTAGGTATATTTTTTAGTCGTATAGCGGACATGCATACTTCACATTGTGAAGTTTTCGTCCGAGTTATGACCAGTTGATATTGTGCTAATTCTTTCTATCTTTTGTGGTGCGCATGCCCTATCAACTACCTCATTTTTGGGCTAATTTTTTCGATTTAATGCTTCTTTTAGTGCTAGGCTTCATTATGGCTGAGTCTGCCCTTGATCTTCGGAGTCATGAACGAAACCCAGTACGCTGAACTTTGTGTTCATGTATGCTCATGTGTGTGTGCGTGTGGTGTGTGTTGTGTTGGGGAGCATATGTTACTACCTAGTTCTACACCCACTATTGGGCACTGACGACTTTAGTGGGGATGTTGTGGTATTTAGTCAATACTATGCATGATGGAGCTGATGGTTATATTGTCTTGTGGGTGACTACCGTGGGTCTATACCTTGCACTTTCCTTCAAGGGTGAATATGGGCTTATCCTGGATTCATCTAGGTATGTTTTTTAGTCGTATAGCGGACAGGCATACTTCACATTGTGAAGTTTTCGTCCGAGTTACGACCAGTTGATACTGTGCTAATTCTTTCTATCTTTTGTGGTGCGCATGCCCTATCAACTACCTCATTTTTGTGCTAATTTTTTCGATTTAATGCTTCTTTTAGTGCTAGGCTTCATTATGGCTGAGTCTACCCTTGATCCCCGGAGTCATGACAGAAACTCAGTACGCTGAACTTTGTGTTGATGTATGCTCATGTGTGTGTGCGTGTGGTGTGTGTTGTGTTGGGAGCATATGTTACTACCTAGTTCTACACCCACTATTTGGCATTGACGACGTTAGTGGGGATGTCGTGGTATTTAGTCAATACTATGCACGATGGAGCTGATGGTTATATTGTCTTGTGGGTGACTATCATGGGTCTATACCTTGCACTTTCCTTCAAGGGTGAATCTAGGCTTATCCTGGATTCATCTAGGTGTATTTTTTAGTCGTATAGCGGACATGCATACTTCACATTGTGAAGTTTTCGTCCGGGTTATGACCAGTTGATATTGTGCTAATTCTTTCTATCTTTTGTGGTGCGCATGCCCTATCAACTACCTCATTTTTGTGCTAATATTTTCGATTTAATGCTTCTTTTAGTTCTAGGCTTCAATATGGCTGAGTCTGCCCTTGATCTCCGGAGTCATGACAGAAACTAAGTACGCTGAACTTTGTGTGGATGTATGCTCATGTGTGTGTGCGTGTGGTGTGTGTTGTGTTGGGAGCATATGTTACTACCTAGTTCTACACCCACTATTGGGCACTGACGACGTTAGTGGGGATGTCGTGGTATTACTATGCATGATGGAGCTGATGGTTATATTGTCTTGTGGGTGACTACCATGGTTCTATACCTTGCACTTTCCTTCAAGGGTAAATCTGGGCTTATCCTGGATTCATCTAGGTATATGGTTTCCCCCTATGGCCATCCAAACCACATGCCACCTTTTCTGACAACCCCTCCTATGCAAGGTATGCAGAGCACTCTCCCCTCTCAGAGCTTTTATTATACCCATGCTCCCTCATCACCTCAAAGCTTCTATGCCTCCACCTCCAACCCCATGCACCAGGAGCAAGGACCACCTCGCCCTTCGACTTGCCCATTGAATCGGCCCATTTTGTGCTACAGATGCGGAGACTATGGACACTATCAAAGCAAATGCCCCTGCTAGATGGGTCCCCTCCTTGCCGTCATTGCCCTGAAGCGAAGGATCACTACAGTAAGGATTGCCCTAAATTTCGTGCATCCACGGCTTCGAACCCAAGTCAAAGCCAAAATGAGTTTACCTTTCCTAAACTCAATTTGATAGCAGTTAGCACCATTCCTCAGCCGCCCCCTTCTGCCCATGTGGTTACCCCTCAAGATAAGCCGCAGTTGGTAGAGGAGCAAGCGGGCGTCCTCACTCGAGCCTAGAGAGCCGCTCTCGGTCTTAGCATTCCAGCACGTTCAACTTCCCCACAAATTCTCACAACAATGGATACCCTGCCTTCAACTGTTGACAAGCCATCCCCCAATGCCCAGAAAGAATCCAAATCTTTGCTCTCCGATATTATGAAGCTTTCTTGGAAGCAGTTTCCGATCTGCAGAAGATCAAGTTACCAGAGAAACCACTGGTAGAAAAAGAAAAGCTCACAGCAGAGACAATATTGAAGAACACCTTTCAACAAGTGTCCCTCTTATGACATGTTGCGGCTAGATGCGAGTTTTAGAAGTGACACCCTTGCTGTTATTCAGTCACTTTACCCTGGAGCAAGTCCTAGTGGCGGGCACCTCCCTGTGCGACCATCAGAGTCCTATATGATATCCCATCCCGTTGCTCCCCCCACTGATTATAGAAGCCCTCGTCTTACTGTGTCGGTCTTGGGTCGGCAATTCTTAGAAGTGATAGTGGATGGTGGATGTGGCATCAACTTGATGCCTGAGTTCACTATGTTGGCCCTAGGTCTACATCCTACTCGCCCTGGTCCCTTCACAGCTACATTGGCCGACCAAAAAACAGTCTACCGAGTGGGCATAGTGGATAAAGTACCTCTGCAAGTACAAGACTTTGCCTTTAACTTAGATTTTGTTGTCGTTCGTCTTCCCCTGGTTGAGGGCTGATTTCCCTTGCTCATCGGAAGACCATGGCTGTGACACACTAAAGCACTTCATGATTGGGGAAACGACGCCATGTGGATACATACTCCTGGCTCCACAATGCAACCTAGCCCCCTAGAAGGAGGCATGGATCTGGTCGTACAACATAGTTCTTTGTCCCTAGAAACGAGCCTCGAATTGGAACAGCCTACTCCACTGACGGGTCAAACGAAGATTTGCTAGAGTGGTGGACGCTACCAAATCTATGCCTTGTTATGGAGTCTCTATTCAATCTTTGCCTGAGGGTACACCCTCTTCCAATGTTTGCACAGTAACTCAACCCAATGAGCCACCTAAGTCAGCTCAAAAGGTGGAGGTCACAGAACCTACTCACCATGCGCCCTTGGTGGAAGCCTTTGGATTGGGTTAGCCTACAAAGACACATAGTAGAGGAACCACATCTCCTGTACAGGAGTTCACCCCCCCCTCCCCCCCCTTATCAGCCGCATTGGTGTCTGCTTCTCCGACCAAGAATAATCTCTCCTCTGTGTCTAGCGAACTTCCCTTCATCGAGCATCTTCAAGGTGGGTTACAACACGAAGACGTAGCTTTCAAAGTCATTGTCACACCTTCCCCTACCTAGGCCCCCTCGCCCCTACCCACCCCTAACCCTAGACCTCTCGCCCCTACCCACACCCACCCCCCTCTCCCCTCCCCTTCCCCTCGGCTGTACCCACCCTCCTCCCCTCTCGCCCCTATCTAGCCCCCTCGCCCCTACCCCTCTCCACTTGCCCCTCACCACCCCATCCCCTCCCCTCTCGCCCCTATCTAGCTCTCCCCTCGCCCCTACCCACCCTCCCCCCCCCCCTCTCGCCCCTATCCGGCCCCCCTTGCCCCTACCCCTCTCCACTCACCCCCCCTCCCTCTCCTCCTAATCCTACCCACCCAATCCCCCAGTACCTATCTAGCCCCGCCACCCCCAACACCTATCTGCTGTGTAAAGCACCTATTTGGGTAAAGTTATCTATTGTGTGCTGCATATGATGGGTATTGCTTTGTGGAATTTGTTCAAGCATGGCCTCACTGCGTTGGGGTCGCCTGAGGCGAGTTGCCCTACCTCTTCAGTCTCGGCGTTCTGTTCATCCTCCCTAGCTGTGGCAAGTTGCCATAAGTCTTCACTATATTCTCCAATCCCTCCATTTCATCAATTTTACTCCATATAACTTCTTCAGTCGTTATCCAATTTTGCTCCATATAACTTCTTCAGGAGACACATATGAGTGGTTGGTTCCAGTCGTCGGGACGCATGTATCATCTACTTTTGTGTGGTCAATCATCTAGAGTCTCTTATCAAGAGTTGTACACAGCACGCTTGCACTATCCCTGCACAGTTGAGCCTCGACACCCCCACTGTACCTATGAGATCTGGGCTAGAGCTGAGTGTGTTGCCATACCAGAGTCTGCATCGGTTTCTTTGAGTTTGTCGATGTTCGTGCTGTTCATGATCCTCTGAGTCGTACTGTTGTTGCTTTGTTGCTCTTTCTTTGTTGTTCTTTTTCTTATGCGTTTTCATTCGGTGGAGTGAGATATCACGCACATTGCGACATAGGACACAACAACTACAACTGGCTGCTTAGCATCTTCTCGATTGCTACAGAAACTTGGTGTTGCAGCACCAAGTTTAACAAACTTGGACACCCCAAGTCGAGATTCTGTTGAGACACAGCAGAGATTCACTTCAAATTAACTGACAAAACCAAAAGAGAGTCGACACAGCCTAGCGTAGTTCCGTGCCACGAGGTATTGGCCCCAAAGACTGGCGTCCCTTTCAGTATTTATTTTTATATTAATCTGTGAGCAAAGTACAATTGAGCCCGCGGGTGCTCGCTCTTAGACTCTGCGTCCAAATGCTGAGAAAACTGAGTCCCCTTGGGTCACTTATAAAGGTTTTACAAGGGTTGCTAAAAGTAGAGCCCCAAAAGCATTAAACTTCAAAAGCAGCGAGCGAAAATCGCAGAAATCGCAAATTCCGTACAGTTTTGCCACGTCAACAGCCAAGGCGTTTTACAACACTCCGTACAGCAGCCACAGCAACATGTTCTTCGCTTGTTATTAATGGCACCTAGGCCCCTCGACAGAGGTCCATAAGTTGGACATGCCACATCATCAGTTGGTGACATACCCCCCTCTTGAAAGATTTGTAATCCCCCTTGATTACGCTTGCAAAACAGACAGAGGCCATAAACTGTCTTAGTAGACACTGATTGTTAATATCGACGCACTAGACACGACACATCTAGCACTTGTACAAATCGACAGTCATATCAAAGGACATCACATGAGACCAAAATGTTGCAGTCATTTCATCTTTCAGTTCCTGCACTCAAACAAGTCAAGTACTAATCAATCATATTCATTTTTTCGGGAATTCCTGTCATAAAATCATACAACAGATTCGGAGAATACTGGTCAGCCCATTAGTATCCCTGAAACCCAAAAGGGACATCAGTGACTCTATTCAAAATCGGGGTAATCCGTTGACAAAGGAGCGGAGTGACTCCCCGTGATCTTGTGCAAACCCGTTGCACTAGATTCACCCTCGCTGAATTCCGGGTTCTATTGGAGTAGACTATGCTAAACCGAATGCTTCAAGGTAAAGTTCCAAAATGTGAGGAGTATCTGCTAGGTCCTCCTCCATCCACTTCGCATCCAATGTAGGATAGTTCTTGAATTCAACCAAGAACCGCCTAATCGCTTTACCTTTTATCTTTCTGTCCTTGTGTGTCAGAATCTGTTCTAGAACGAGTATCTCTTCGCTTTCCTCCACTTCGGGTTGCGCATCAGGCTCCCCATGAACTGCCCTTAAAAAGCTTCAATAGACTCACATGGAAAGCATTGTGAATCTTCCAAGTATCGGGCAGCTTGAGCCTAAAGGAGACGTCATTTTTCTTTTCTTTTATCTGGAAAGGGCCATAATAC
Source organism: Adiantum capillus-veneris (assembly GCF_014529385.1). NCBI lineage: Eukaryota > Viridiplantae > Streptophyta > Polypodiopsida > Polypodiales > Pteridaceae > Adiantum > Adiantum capillus-veneris. The sequence goes on from NC_140958.1 coordinate 105,684,169, forward strand.
CTCATGCTAAGCTTTGGAAAAAGCCTCTCCTTTCCTTTTCGTTTTCTTAGGCGTGTCTTCTCAAAACGTCGTCTTCCTTTAATTTCAAATCTCGTCGATGTCAATTTGTTGCCTTCTTATGTCGTTCTTGATATTTTGCTAAAGCCTCTCGGACTTGGCAAAAGCAGTGCCCAAGTCCCTCGTGTACTGGTCGGCCTCAAAATAATCTTATCTTTAATGCTTAGGAACGGTGAAACCTTAGGAGCACCTTCAATGATCACAAATGGCGCCTTTCCCGTCGAAGAGTGGATCGTGTTATTGTAGGTAAATTCCACCAAGGGCAAAAAAAAATCCCATTGAGTCTTCTAATCAGAAATGTAAGACTTAAATAAATCCAGTACAACTGAATTTGCAATCTCAGATTGCCCATCTGTCTACGGGTGGAATGATCTGCAACCTTGTGGCAATGTTCTCCCAAATAGCCCTCCAAAACAATCCGTGAATGAGGGATCTCTGTCAAAGACTATTGTCCCAGGCATGCCATGTAGTCTGAAAATGTGTACAATGAACCGTCGTGCTAAATTATCCAGCTTGATTATTTTCTTCAGTAGAATGAAGTGAGCTTGCTTGCTAAATCTATCGATGATAGTCCAAATGCCATCATGTCCACTCTTAGTCTTCGGGAGATCAAAAATGAAATCCATTGCAACACTTTCTTAGAGGCGGGTGGGAATGGTTAAAGGTTGTAACAATCCTTGTGCCTTATGCCTGTCAAACTTGACCTTCTGGCATACTAAACATCTGCAAACAAAGTCGTCCACATCTTTCTTGAGTCTGGGACAAAAGAAGTAACGCTCCACACCTTTCAAGGTGGTGTCGATGCCGCAGTGACCCGTAAAAGGTGGACAATGGCACTCAGTGAGAACCTTTTCCCTCAACGGCTGTGTGACGCACAACATCGTTTTCTTCATCAAGTAGCCATCGCGTATGGAATATCCCGCTACCTCCCCATTCTGTATTCAAGTGAATACATCGGAAAAATCCGGATGTTTGGCGTACTGATCAACCATGTCCTCGAAGCTTCTATGATGAATCGTGGAAATAGCCAAGACTAGCGGCTTCCAAGACAAAGCATTTGCCACCAAGTTTTTCTGTCCGTGAACATGGAGAATCTGGAAGTGAAACTGTGACAAGATGTTAGCCCACCTCATTTGCTTTTCCAAAAGCAGCTCCTGCGACAAGAAGTAGCGTAAACTCCGATGATCAGTAAAGACCGTGAAATCGGCTCCGAGTAGGTAATGTCGCCACTGAGTAAGAGCATGGATCACTACCAAAATCTCTTTCTCATAAATCTGTGCTATCAATTCTGGCCTTGAAAACAATCGGCTTTCATAGGAAATCACATGGCCTTCTTGCATTAAGACCGCTCCCAGGTTACGACCACAAGAATCACAATATACTTCAAATGACTTTTGCAAATCCGGCAAAGTCAACACTGGTCCAGTAGTCGGTTTTTCTTTAAGTGTCTGAAAGGCGGTCACCTCTGTCGATCTCCACGAGAAAGGGACTCCTTTCTGTGTCAATATGTGCAAAGGGGAAGCTACCTCTGCAAACTTTCGAGTGAACCGCCGGTAGTAAGAACACAAGCCGAAGAAGCTTCTAACTTCATGAACATTCTTCGAATCTGGCCAGTCACGTATAGTGTTAATCTTGGCCGGGTCTATCTGTACTCCTGTTGCTGAGACGATGTGTCCCAAAAAGTGTATCTCCGGCAAGAAAATTTCAAATCTTTTTGGCATTGATAACTAATTTGTGATCACGCAATGCCTGAAAGACATGTTGCAGATGGTGTGGATGTTCTGCTTCATCCTTGGAGAAGACTATAATGTCATCAAAGAAAGTGCCGAAAAATGATCTATACTCTTAGAAAATCCTATCTATCATTTGGTTGAAAGTCGCTGGAGCATTGGTAAGGCCAAAAGGCATCACCAAAAATTCATATAAACCGAAACTTGTCCGAAAGGCCGTCTTGTAGACATCTCCCAGAGCGGTTCTCATCTGATGATATCTGTTTTTTAAATCAATCCTGTTGAAACAAGAGGATCCTTGAAGTCGGTCAAGAATATCATCCATCCTTGGAAACGGAAATCTATTTTTGATAGTGATTTTATTGAGAGCTCTGTAATCAATGCACATTCTCCACCAAGATCCGTTTTTCTTTAATACCAACAACACCGGATAGCAGTAGGGTGAAGTACTCGGCTGGATAAGCCCCTTTTCCAGTAGGTTTTTCACTTGGTTCATGATCTCTTCATTCTGGGCTCTGCTAATACGGTAAGGTGGCCGGTTCGGTGGTGTGCTTCCAGGAATCAGATCAATGGTGTGCCCTCAAAGAAACAATCAGAATGCATAGGGAGAAAATCTTGGTGTTCTTTGTCAAGCTCAGACATCTTCGTTCTGTGTTCATCATTTAACTCTTTGAAGTAGATCGAGTAAACAAAGAGACTGGATTTCATTAATTTGGAAATGGCCGAAGCCGATACAATAGGGACGGACTCGCCCTTCAATCTCGGCCCTTTTCATTCGTCAAAGTTTCTTTCTTTGCCTGATAGTCAACTATGGCGTTGTTCTTATGGTACCAAGGAACTCCTAGTAGGATGTCACACCCTTCCAAAGGCATGATGTAGAAGTCCTCGTGCCCTAAATACCCCTGACAATGCAAACAAAGTTTACCAATGACAGGTGTAATGGCTATGTCTTGTCCGGGTGCCGCTACAACTGCCTCTATTGGTGGTCCCATCCTATCGGGTGTATTCTTGAGCCGTGTCGCCAATTCAGGTGAAATGAAGTTGGCCCTTGGCTCCTCCATCGAAGAAAATTAGGGCTTCTCGATCTGTCACTTTGCCCCAAGCTCGGCAAAGTTCTGTACTTTCATCAATCAGGCTTGGGCCAGTACCCATGCAATCTGGTACAAGTCCTGCTTTCATCTTGCCTTTTCTGCCACGTTCCTCTGCTGCTCTGGAACTCTCTGGCCTGCTGTCTTCAGTTTGTCCTTGCTGTGCTTTTTTGGGGCACTTTGCGGAGATGTGCCCTTGTTCCCCGCAACCAAAACACTTTCCCTTCTTGATATAGTTAGCCCTTTCTCGAAGAGTCAGGCAGAGTCGTGTATCCTTCTTTTCTTGGGAACTCTTTTTCTTTCTACTTTCATTGTTGGAGGTCTGCCGGGTTCTCTGAGTCAAGATCTCATCATTGGGGTAAGTCAAATTTCCTGAATGTATCGAGAAAGTCCATTTTGCATGACCCATTAATTCTTGAATAGAATTTGACTTTTGTTCAAGGCAGTAGTCTCGGATCTCTGTAGAGAGTCCACAACAAAACTGCTCAATGTGTTCCTTCATAGTGACCTTCTTAAATGAAGAGGTTGGTAGGAAAGAGTCCCAAATCTCTCGCAATAAGCGTCTAAAGAATCTCCCTTAGTCATCCGAAGATGGTTCCAAGCGGTTCTTATATCCCGTTCGTACTCCCGAGTCAGCCAACAAGAAATAAAGAGCCTTTTGAATTTCAACCACTTGACTGGAGCTTCTTTCCTCGGAAGAAGAGTGGACCACCATGTTCGAGCATTTCCTTTAAGAAAAGATGCGGCCCTCCTAATCTTGGAGTGCTCTGAGTAATGCCCTCCAGAGAAGGCTATGTCAAACTGTTGAATGAAGGCCAAAGCCCTCGGAGCATCTCGGAATCCAAAAGAGGATTCAAATTTTATCGATTGTCCACCTTTAAATTCTTTTGCTTTCTTGCTCTTGTCTTCGAGGAAGTCATATTGGTTGGCTCTGTAGAAGTGCTTCTTATGGTCATCGGAGTTCGAACTATCAGAGGATGACTCCTCTGTTGAGCTATTAGAAACTGGGCGGAATCTGAGTTTCTTTGCCTTTTTCTAACCCTTTCTGAAGCTTTGCTTTTTGCTTCACTTGTTGCCTTTCCTCATCGCTCGTGTCAGAAGAGCTAGAAGAACTGGGTAGTCCTTCAAAGCGTACACGCTTCTTCTGCTTTCTTGCGGATGCAAAAGAAGATTGAGGGCCCAAATAACCAAGCTAGTCAGTCCCCTTCTTGCGCTTTTTGGATTGATTTTTTGTGTCCAAAAGCTGACTAATCTGAGTCTGTACCACCTCTTTAAGTTCTTGTTTTCTAAACATCCTCGGAGAAGGAGGTTTCTTGAGTGCCGGTTTGATTGGTGGTTTGGTGGCTTTCTGCCATTGAGTGTGCATTTTAGCGACGGATTGTTGAGACAAAAAATTTGCAAACTGAGGGTCTTTCGCAAATTTAATCATCTGCTTCTTGCACTCGTCAACCTGTTGTCGACGTTGCATCTCTTGAAGTTCATACTGAGTAGGCCGAGGTGGCCCATACTCTTCCTCTGCTAAGTCGTTTAAATCTTCTGCGTGATCTCCTCCCACATCAACGGATGCAGAAGAAGTCGACTAATTCTTTTCGGAATCCACAAGTGTCGCGTAATAAGGGATCCGATTTCCCGGTAGAAGAGAAATCGGCCGTGCTCTAATACCACTGTAACAAACTTGGACACCCCATGGCAAGTCAAGATTCTGTTGAGACACAGCTTCACTTCAAATTAACTGACAAAACCACTGTAACAAACTTGGACATCCTATGGCAAGTCAAGATTCTGTTGAGACACAGCAGTGATTCACTTCAAATTAACTGACAAAACCGAAAGAGAGTCGACACGGCTTGACGTAGTTCCGTGCCAAGAGGTATTGGCCCCAGAGACTAGCGTCCCTTTTCGGTATTTATTTGTATATTAATCTGTGAGCAAAGTATAACTGAGCCCGTGGGTGCTCGCTCTCAAACTCTGCGTCAAGATGCTCAAAGAAGTTAGCCCCCTTTGGTCGCTTATAGAGGTTTTACAAGGGTTGCTAAAAGCAAAGCCCCAAAAGCATTAAACTTCAAAAAGCAATGTCTTCCAAAAGCTAGCGCTGCCAAAAGCAGCGAGCAAAAATCGCGGAAATCGAAGAAATCGCGGAATTCCATACAGTTGTGCCACGTCAGCAGTCAACGCGTTTACGGCACTCCATACAGCAGCCACGTTAACATGCTCTTCGCTTCTTATTAATGGCACCTAGGCCCCTCGACAAAGGTCCATAAGTTGGACATGCCACGTCACTTCTTCTTTGCTGTTTTTAAGATTTCGAAATTGCTTTTTGGTTGTTTTTAGGGTTTCGTCACTGTTTTTTAAAGGTGTCGTCACCGTTGTTTTTTATGGTTTCACCACTGTTTTTTAGGGTTTCAAATATGTGTTTTGCTGATTTTTAAAGGTTTCACAGCGTTTCTTGCTGTTTTTTAGGGTTCCTTTTTTTGTTATTTTAGACTCTCTCTCTCTCTCTCTCTCTCTCTCTCTCTCTCTCTCTCTCTCTCTCTCTAGCGCGTGGACTGCTGCAGCCTCTCACGCCACCTACTGCTCTGTTCAGCGCTGCCCATGCAGCCCACTCAGCCCCACGCGCTCTCTCAGCTGGATAGCAACGCGCTTACTCTCTCACAGCAACGCGTGGTCAGCTGGACTGCGCCTTCAGCCCCCCCCCCCCCCCCCCCCCCCCCCCCCCATTGTGACAGTACGCCGCCCCCCCCTACTCGTGGCTGGACAGCGCGCCCCCCCCCCCCCCCCCCCCCCCCCCCCCCCCCCCCCCCCCCCCCCCCCCCCCCCAAGCCCGTAGGTGCATTACAGGGCAGATAGCGCGCAGTTACACCTGAAATTTTTCGGACCTGCAAAATTAGAAAATACAGAATTTACATTTACATTTTCCATGAGTTGCAAACCTGCAAGGAAATTTCAGAATTTCAGAATTACATAAATTTCAGCATTGACAGAAATTTGTAGAAAAAGAAAATCTCAAAAAAATAAAAATAAAAAAAATGTACGATTGATATGGGGAACACACATGTATGCATTATGCGGGACAGGGATGTATGTGTGATGTGGACATAGTGGGTTGACTTGGCAGAAGTGCAGTTGTATTTTTGATGGAGGTCATGACTGCTTCGCCGGTATGTAAGCCCCATCCGAAGGCAACCTTTGTGCTTACAAACAAGCGGATTACATTAGTGGATATAGATGGGAGATTGCCTATAGACAGGGGACACGATCAGAGCGCAGAGGGCGAGGATGAGGAGTGGCAGTGTTATTCAGGGAGGAGTTGCAGCCATTGATACATATAGCCCGCAGAGATGAGCAAGCTAGGTACATGTGGGTGAGACTGAGAACAGAGACAGACAGATATCTTTACATTGCTATTTTCTACTTTCCCCCGAGCACGTCAGTGTATGCACCACCCAGAGGACAGTCCCCTTTCTCTATTTTGGATGATGACATATGGGAGTTCTCTAGAGATGGTGACATCATCATTCTAGGGGATTTCAATGCTAGGACTGCCCATCATCAGACAGTATTTTATGATACTTCAGAGGAGATGCTGAGAGAGCTGGATGCTGCAGAGACAGGCCTATCCAGACTATCACATGATGGAGAACACACTGAGTATGGACGACACTTGATAGACATGGGGACTACACATGGATTGGCCATCTTGAATGGCCTACAGAGATTTCCCGCTTCAAGGGGTTTTACATGCTTTCCACACAGACATGGAGCCAGCACAGTGGATTATGTCATGGCACAGCCGAGCCTCATCTCTAGTATCCAGGATCTCACGGTTCGACCCAGACCTGTTGGTGTGGCAGTGGATCATGCTCTTGTGTCAATCACCATCTCTTTTCAGTTTAGTGTAACACGCTACGGACAGCAGCCCCTACTCGCTACACCTTCACGCGGGAGACAGACTCTGTATACATAGATAGGATCTACAGACGCCTATGCACAGAGGAGCCAGGGTGACCTCTGGAGGAGCTTACTACTATATTGACACAAACACTACATGATGCAGCAGCAGAGGCATACCCACATACTAGACTTCAGAGGGAGGTGCTTTTGGGGGACATCACTCACAGACAGTCACAGATTGACTTCCGACGCCTAGTGCGGCGGAAGAAGAGGGCATTTTTGGCTCGGCTAGAGCAGGATCTATATCAGCTGCTCTTGAGTCAGGACTCACGTGAGGCATGGCAGCTCTTTCAGGAGCACTCTCCCCCCCCCCCCGCCATCACTTCTACAAAGGACTGGGGCCAGTACGCATCATCTCTGTACATAGTTCCTGAGCAGCCCCCCTTTCCCGCCCCTCCCGATCCATGCCCACACACATGTGCTTTTTTCACCGTGGAGATGGTGGGGAAGGCCATTGACAGGATGAGGACTGGGAGAGCATATGATCATGATGGTTTAGTGGCTGAGCATTTCACGCATGCCAGAGATCTACTAGCAGAGCTTCTAGCAGTGATGTTTAACCGTGCCATGTGTGAGGGCTTGCCGGATACTTGTAGCCTATCTACTATTGTACCTATCTTCAAGTCGGGAGACCCTATGGAGCCTGGGAATTATCACACTATCATGATTGGACACACATTGGCACGGTTGTACGCATCTATTCTTGAGCAACAGCTGAGTAGATGGGCAGAGAGGGAGGGGATACGCGCAGCCGGGCAGGCAGGGTTCAGGAGGGGTTTTTCTACTCTTGACCATATCTTGACACTTAGAGCCATCATTGAGGAGGGTAGATCGTGTGGGAGACGATCTACTGTAGCTTTGTGGATTTCCGCAAAGCATTTGACACAGTGCCTAGAGCTAGATTGATGCGCAGATTACAGTAGATGAGAGTACCCACAGAGCTCATTTGGGGGGTCATGGCATTATACGAGTCAGTAGTGGGGCAGGTACGCACCTCAGAGGGTCTATCCACACCGATTCACTCCACTATTGGGGTGAAGCAAGGCTGCCCGCTCTCTCTTACTCTATTTGGTATGTATGTGGATGAGGTTTCTGACTACATTGAGAGAGATGGTGATAAAGGTGCACAGCTGGCAGGGACATGGATTCCATTATTGTTATATGATGATGATATTGTGTTGATCTCCGACTCTCCGGAGGGGATGCAACGTCAATTGGATGCTTTGAATAGGTTTGCTCAGGAAAGTGGTTTGTCCGTCAACCTTGGTAAAACCAAGGTCATGGTATTTAATACCACCCCACAGTGGATCAGGAGGTCAGCGCCAGCATTCACATACGGCCAAAAGACTGTGGAATATACAGAGGCGTACACTTACCTCGGAGTGGTTTTTAGTGGGCCAGCATTTTCATTGAGGAGGGCAGCAGAGACTAGACTGACCAGAGCCCATGCAGCATTGGGTAGATTGGAAAGGATGTGTTCACAGGTTCAGTTTCAGGAGCCTCGGACAAAGCTCTGGCTCTTTGACACTCTAGTGGCTTCTGCATTGCTTTATGGAGCTGAGATTTGGGGACCTTCATTAGATCATCACGGGAGGACAGGCCGTAGTGATGGATGGGGGGACATGGAGAAGCCTCTGGTCTCTATGATCTCGCGGCTCATTAGAGCCAAGGCCTTAGTACCACGTGCTATTGTTCGAGCAGAGCTAGCTGCCCCCCCACTAGTGGTTGAGGCGCTCACCAGATCGGTCTCCTTCATACACCGCATGTGGGAACTTCCCAGAGACAGATATGCCCGCCTTGCACTTGAGTCCTCTCGACAGTTAGCCATGCAGGGAGATACAGCATGCTGGTATGGGGAGATGACATCATGGTTTCAGGCGCATGGGTTCAGCATAGACAGATTGCCTCCCTTCCAGTACTCACTAGATGCACCCTCTCTGACTCTTACACAGTCCAAGATCGCCAGGCTCATGCGCCAGGACTTGACTCAGCTAGACACCAGGAGGACATGGATACAGCCAGCACAGGAGCTGGGCACGAAGATGTCTTTCTGCAAAGAGCATCTCCTCCAGCTTACGTTTATGGTTTTGTGACGAGGCCCAGATACATGGACACCCACTTGTCTCATGGGATACGGTGTGCTATCGGCCAGATACGTACCTCTTCACACCAGCTGCGGATCGAGACTGGGAGATACAGCAGAGTACCAGAAGCAGAGGCTAGGACATGCCCCCTGTGTGACATTGAGCCTGAGACAGAGTTGCACTACACATGCCACTGCCCCGTCTACTACGTGATACGAGGCCGCTTCCATTGCTTGTTCAGAGAGGGCTTTGGACCATTCTCCAGAGTCATGCAGTACGAGGATCAGAGATGCTTGGGTTTGTTTTTGCTCGAGCTACGCAGACACAGAGAGAGCCTGATGAGAGGAGAGGCTAGCCAGTCCCAGAGACAGATCACAGATTTCTTTAGAGCTGCCACTGGACACCCGGAGGAGTTACCACCCGGAGGAGTTGCAAGAGTAGGTGTAGCCTGCTACAGTGTCACTTCACAGGACAGGCAGTTGGACAGTTAGCTACAGTTGGTCTGGTTCACACTGGACGGACCCTTTGGCTGGGAGTGACACGTGGCAGGGTACCTACGGTGGTCTAGTGGACGTCGTGGCCAGGTCACCACCACCACTCAGTTTGGAGATAGACTTAGCTGGCTAGACATTTATGGGCCGTTGGTGGCTCTTATGGTTGTACATATCAGTAGTCGTTTTGGGGGAGTTGGGGCTTATCTTGCACGTAGTCGTCTAGAGAGTCTTACACAGAGCACTGCTACACCAGCCATGCACATCTGAGCCTCGACACCCCATCTTGTACCTGTGAGTCCTGGGCTGGAGCTGAGTGTGCTGCCACTCCAGAGTCTGTACAAGGTCCTTTGAGTTAGTCGAGTCCACATGTTCTGGTCTACTGCTGTGTCTCTTTATTATCCATTGTTTCTTGTATTTCATTCTGTTGAGAGAGTTTCTGTTTGTTGAGTGAGATTGTCACGCACATTGCACTGGGGGACACCCACACTGTAGAGAGCACGACACATTATCCGCGCTACAGGTGCTCTCATTTTGGCGACCACGATGGGATCTCAACTGAAGTCTCACTCTGTTGAGTAGCTGGGTTCTTCGCTTCGCCTGTGTAGCCTGTTGGTCTAGTCCAGTTTCACCCTTGATAGCTTAATCTAGCTGGTCTAGTCTCTCGCCTTGCTGGCCTGGTCCCCTCTCGCCCTGGTCCAACTTGCCTCGTCTCTGGTCTAGACCCCTCGACCCTGGTCTAGTCCTCCTCGTCCCTCGTCCCTGGTCCGGCTGGTCTAGTCACTTGCCTGGTCTAGACCCTGGTCTCGTCCTCCTCATCCCTGGTCCAGCTAGTCTAGTCACTCGTCTGGTCTAGTAGAGTCTAGACCAGTCTTCAGCCAGTTCAAGGTTCTCTTACCCAAAGCTTGGTTGGATTGGAGGTCACTGCATGACACATACAAGGAGGTCAGTTGAGCGTCAAAGCCCACTACTGAGCCCTCTGAAGTACTATCACAGAAGACGACCTTTGACGCCGTGTAGAAATCCTTCAACCTCATCACCTATACCTCCACATATCACATCACCCGTTCCTTCGTCATCAGGTTCCCCATCTTCGCGATCACCTTCTCCAGAAAAGCTCTCTCCTATTCTGCTACAGCAAGTTATTGTGGAACAGACTTGCTCTCAGCAAGGAATCATGGAGCCACTAGCTAGTGTTTTGGCCAAGGTGAACATCAAGTTCCCTACCTTCAAAGGGCTGTCCTCAGAAGATGCTGACGACCATGCAAGAAGATTTGTATCTCTCTGTAGGGGACGTGGGCTGAACAGAGAAGATGGTTACTTGGTACTATTTCCATCCACCTTGGATGGCCTAGCAGATAAATGGTACAGCCAATTTGCAGAGAACCATTTTGCAACTTGGGCAGCCTTAAGACAGCAGTTCTGTGCAACCTTCAGGCCAGGTGACTACAAGGAGAAGGTGTTGGATGAGTTGGCCAACATGGTGCTCAAGCCTGAGGAGACTTTTGCGGAGCTTATGACTAAAACTAAGTCATTGGTGGCCAAGCTTCCCCAACAACCCGGTGAATTCATGGTTAAAAAGTGGGTGGAGAAGGCGCTTCCCAAAACTTCCCAGCAAAAACTCCGAGAGAGTCTCCGACCCGACGCCACTCTCGACGAGTTCATCGCAGCTGCTACTAGAATAGAGGGAGCTAGGAAGCTCTTCAACAACTCTCTTCAAATAGATACTCCCTCTGTGTTCTCAGAAGGTAGTCCTACTGATCCTTTAACTTCTTTACGCAGGGAACTGGAAGCCCTAAAGCTACAACGAGCTCTTCAAGAGGAGAGGTCCTTCTCTCTTAGACAAGAGAAGCCTACACATAATGAGGCATTGGAACAGATTAAGCGCGAGTTAGAAGAGCTCAAGTGTCAGCAAGAGACTAAGGCTATGGTTTGGTGTAGCTCATGCCGCTCTCCGGGGCACCCCCCACAGGAATGCCCCCTTCGCGTTTACTGCCACTTCTGTGAAAAATCTGGACATGAGGATAAAGAGTGTTACTACCTCAAGGGATTGCGTCAAATACAGCAAAATCTTGGTCCTTCTCTCCAACAAGGGCTAGCACCTGTATCCAACATGGTCTCACCCTACGGCCATCAAAACCAATTGCCTCCTCTGCTGACAACACCCCCTATGCAGCAAGGTATGCACAACAATTTTGCACCCCACAGTTTTTATCATGCTAGTACTCCCTCAGTTCCCCAAAGTTTCTACACCTTAGCCTCCAATTCCATGCAGCAACCACCTCGTCCCCCGTTTCGTCCTTCCAACCGGCCCATACTCTGCTACAGATGCGGAGAATATGGGCATTATCAGAGCAAGTGTCCTTTACCCGAGGGGTCCCCTCCTTGTCGTCATTGCCCTGATTCGAAGGATCACTACAGTAAGGATTGTCCTAAGCAAAGGGCATCCACGTCTTCAGGCTCGACTCAGAACCAGCCTGAATTCACCTTTCCGAAGATAAATTTGATTACTGTGAACACCGTGCCTCAACCTTCACGTGCTACTCATGTGGTTAAGCCTCTGCAAGTGGAGGAGCCTACTGGTGTCCTTACTCGGGCACAAAGAGCAGCTCTTGGTCTCAGTCTACCCACAGGTCCACCTCGCCAGTCTCCACTTCCTCACTCTGGTCTACCTGACCCAAAGGACAAGTCCTTCCAAATTGCTCAGAGCAAACCAACTTCCTTGTTATCTGACATTGATGGAGGCTTCTTAGAAGCAGTGGCTGACTTGGAACAGATTAAGGTCACAAAAGGAGCCCAATTCGAAGGTGCCAAGCCCACAGCAGAAGCCATCTTGAAAAATACTTTTCAGCAGGTGTCACTATACGACATGCTAAGGCTCGACGCAACACTTAGAAGTGACACCCTGTCAGTCATTCAGTCTCTGTACCCGGGGGCTGGGCCTAGTGGCGGGCACCTCCCTGTACAGCCCTCAGAGTCCTATTTGATTTCCTATCCGGCTGCTCCCCTCACCGACTATAAAAGTCCACGTCTTACTGTATCTATTCTAGGGAAGTCGTTCTCAGGCGTCATAGTGGATGGTGGGTCTGGAATCAACCTAATGCCTGAATTTACCATGTCAGCCTTAGGTCTGCAGCCTACTCGCCCTGCTCCGTTCACTGTTACATTGGCAGACCAGCGGACAGTCTATCCTGTGGGCATAATAGAGAAGGTGCCTTTGAAGGTACAAGACTTCACCTTTAGCTTGGATTTTGTGGTGGTCAGTCTTCCTCAGGTGGAGGGAGGATTTCCGTTGCTGATTGGTAGACCCTGGTTACGGCATACTAAGGCACTTCATGATTGGGGAAACGACGCCATGTGGATATCCACTCCCGGCTCCCAAATGCAACCAATCCGGCTTGAAGGAGGGATGGATCCAGTGGCCCAGCACAGCTCATTGACAGTACAGTCCAACCCTGACCCTGAGCAGCCCATCGCACCTGACGGGTCTGACGAGGACCTGCTACAGTGGTTGGAAGCTACCACTTCAATGCCATGTTACATGGTCTCTACTCAAAATTTACCTGTGTCGCCAGTTACACTCTCTCTTCAAAATCCTCAGGAGGACACCGATGTCCAAAGTCCTACAGCAGACAGTACAACAGTCGAAGAAGTAAGTGTGTCAGCCCCACATTCTCATGCGTCGAATGAACCGCCGATGGAAGCCCTCGGTCTTGGGGAACCTATCACACATCACCGAAGGGGGAAGAAATCTCCTCTGCATGCACTAGCCAAAGATTTCCCTCTTTCTAGAGCATCTCCCAAGTTGGACCCCATGCAAAAGCACTCTGTCACGTTGTCTCTATCGGAAGATTTGCCCTTCGAGGAGCTCCCACAGGGATGGCTACAAGAAGAGTATGCAGAGTTTCCAATCGATCAAACCCCTGCTCATGATGTCTTGAAGCTCCAAGAGGCAGCTCACCTCTCATCTTCAGAAGCACCCTCTCCAGCTACAACCCCAGACCCGGTCAGAGAAGTCAACCTGGGAGATCCTGACAACCCTCAGCACGTACTGATAGCAGCTTGGTTATGGGAGCATCCCGCATTACTCAATCAGGTCGTCTCTTTCATTCACTCTTTTAAAGATGTTTTCGCTTGGTCCTACAAGGATTTAGAGGGGATTCCACCAGAATTGGGTGTCCACACTATACCTCTGGTCGAAGGGGCTAAGCCTGTAAGAGGCCGAGCTTACAAGCTCAACCCGAAGTATGCTGAGGCGGTCAAGGCAGAGTTAGAAAAAATGCAAGAGGCAGGGATCATAGTACCTGTGGAGCACTCTGAGTGGTTATCACCCATGGTGATAGCGCCGAAGAAGCAATCCAACAAAATCCGCGTGTGCGTCGATTACCGTGCTCTAAATAAGGTAACTATCCCAGATGGGTTCCCAACACCTTTCACCGAGCGTGTGCTCGAAGATGTAGCAGGGCATGTATTGTACAGTTTCATGGATGGGTTTAGTGGATACAATCAGTTGGGAATCCATCCAGGTGATCAACTGAAAACGGCTTTTGTGACTCCTTGGGGTATTTTTATATACACTCGAATGTCTTTGGGGTGAAAAATGCTCCACCTTTTTTCAATAGGGCGGTATATCTCATCTTTTGTCCTCTGCTTACGGATCATCTTCGCATCTTCATGGACGATTTTTCGACCTTCTCAGGTGCTCAATGTTCAACCCCAGTGGAAAACCTAGAGGAACACCTCTCTCAGCTCTCTGCTGTCTTCCTCAGGTGCAGAGAGGCGCGTCTAAAGCTAAATCCTAACAAATGCCATTTTTTGGTTACTGAAGGCACACTTCTAGGCCATGTGGTGTCGGCTAAAGGTTTAGCTCCTGACCCAGAGAAGATTGTGGCAATCTTAAAGTTACCACCTCCCATCAACCCAAAAGGGGTACAGAGCTTTGTAGGCCACACAGGATATCATCGCAGGTTTATACGCATGTATGCATAGGTGGCTCAACCCCTGACCCGTCTAACCAGTGCTGCTGTTCCCTTTCAATGGTCAAAGGCAGAGTCAGAAGCTTTTGCATACCTTAAAAAACGCCTCACAGAGGCGCCTATCTTAGTAGCTCCCGATTGGTCTCTCACCTTTCATGTGCATACAGATGCCAGTCAATTGGCTGTGGGTGCGGTGCTGACTCAGCCTAGTAAGGAGTATAACCTGGATTGCCCTGTTCACTATGCAAGTCGCCTACTCACCAAGGCAGAGTGTAACTACAGCACCACAGAAAGGGAAGGTTTAGCCATTGTGTATGCTCTGCAAAAATTTCGGCACTACTTATTAGGGGTCCACTTCACAGTTATTACTGATCACCATGCCCTCAGATATCTGCTCAACAAGCCGCAGGTTGCAGGTAGAGTATGGCGATGGCTACTCTTATTTCAAGAGTTCGACTTCGAAGTGGTACTCAGGCCCGGCAAACATCATGTCCTCGCCGACCATCTTTCTCGCGTTTACACTGGTGAAGAAGCAAGAGGGGTTGCTGACAACTTTCCGAACAGCAGTCTTTTTAAGGTGGATACCACACCGGAATGGTACGGCGATGTTTTGCATCTGCTTTCTAGGGGCCTCTACCCTGAGAATGCTTCTCCCCTACATAAGAGACGCCTGTTGCTCTCATTGGGGGCCAGTTGCTCTCATAAGAGACGCCTGTTGCTCTCATTGGGGACCTTTCACTCTCATTGGGGGCCAGTTATACAAATCAGGGCAAGATGGTGTTCTGAGGCGGTGTGTCTCCCCTCACGAAGTCGAGTATATTTTAGAGGATGCCCATAGTGGTCCCACTGGTGGCCATTACCCTGGCCATATTACTGCACAAAAGATTCTCCAGTGTGGCTTGTGGTGGCCCTATATTTTCCGCGATGCAATCGCCTATGTAAAGGTATGTGATGTATGTCAGCGTTGTGGCCCTAAACCAAGCAAACAGTCAAACCGTCCTCTGCAGGTCTCTATGGCATGGCAACCCTTTGAGAGGTGGGGCATAGATTTTGTAGGCCCAATTACTCCCTCTGCCCAACCCGGCAATCGGAAGTATCTCTTGGTGGCTACCGACTACGCAACAAAGTGGGCAGAGGTACTTGCCACAACGGACTACACTGGCACTACAGTAGCCAAGTTTCTCTATGAAAATATTTTGTGCAGGTTTGGATGTCCATTGGAAATCACCAGAGACAGGGGTAGTCACTTTGTGAATGAAACAATTTCTACCTTGCTGGCCAACTACAAGATTTTTCATAGAAAATCTTGTTCTTATTACCCTAGAGCAAATGGGCAGGCAGAGAGCACTAATAAGGTTCTGATAGCACTCCTGCGGAAAGCATGTCATCTTCATCCATCAACTTGGGCTCAAGCTATCCACGGTACACTTTGGGCATATCGAACTTCTTTCAAAGCCACAACCAATTACACTCCATTTCAATTGGCGTTCGGGTTGGAAGCGATAGCACCTTTCGAATTCAACTTAGGGTCCCCGCGAGTGGGAAGTCTTCGTGCCAATGGAAATTTGGGGTCGGCAGCAGTCTCGTCTTTTCATTTTGGAGGAAAGCCGAGGTTTGGCTTCACTGGCTCTAGAAGCAGAGCAGCTTCGTTGTAAAGCCTGGCATGATCGCCATCTCAGGAAGCCGCAAATAACACAAGGAGCACTGGTGCTACTTTATCAGGCCAAGTTTTTGAAAAAAGCAAAGAAGCTGGTTCTAGCTTGGCAAGGGCCCTTTAGAGTACAGGAGGTTTTGCCACAGGGGGCTGTCCAGTTAGTCACTTTGGAAGGCGTCCCTTTGCCACTGGTAAATGGCTCCAGAATCAAGTGCTATTACTCCTCTGAGTAAAGGGTATGCAACTTTCCGCCATCTGTAGGTTCTCTGGCCCATCTCTCTCCTCCCCTCGAGCTTTCCACCAGAATAGATGTTCTGTTATTGTCTCAGTTTTTGCTATGTTTGTAAGTTTCCGCCTTTCCTCTAAGATATCTTTTCTCCACTAAGTCCTCTTGGTAATTGGGTATTATCGGGAACTTCTACAAGAGTCACTCCTCCTCACTGGACTCCTCCTATAATCAGTCACTCTTCTAATTCCTCTAATGGTTTCTATCCTCAGTGTTATTTGCAGTTAAGTATTAAGATCCTTCCAAACTGCTTTTAGTCAAGCTTCTTGCGTGACTTTGTTCAGTCTGACAACTGGAATCTGCTTGGGGACTAGTGGGGACTCTGCTTAGATGGCAATTGGGATAATGAGCAAGGTGTAATCAAGGACTTGGCTTGATGGGACTCCCAATGCCATACTGTCTATGGGAAGAATATAGGCTTTACTGCAGGAACCTTAATCTCCCAATGAGTCAAAATTACCCTCCCTTTTATCTGCTCGAAAATTGTAGCTGCTAAAAAATTAGCACTTTGTACCTTCTCTTTTGCTTCTGCTATCACTTTGTACCGAGTACCGAGTGTGCACATCGGCCCTACCCTCTCCCACACCCCCTCTCGCCCTACCCTATACTCTCGCCCCCTACCCTCTCCCACACTCCCTCTCGCCCCTACCCTATACTCTCGCCACTATCCTCCCCTCTCGGCCCTACCCTCTCCCACAACCCCTCTCGCCCCTATCCTCCCCTCGCCCCCTACCCTCTTCCTCACCCCTCTCGCCCCCTACCCTAAACTCTCGACCCTATCCTCCCCTACTCTCCTCTCTCGCCCCCTACCCTCTCCCACACCCCCTCCCGCCCCTATCCTCCCCTCTCGCCCCTACCCTACCCTCTCCCTCACCCCCTCTCGCCCCTATCCTCCCCTCTCGCCCCTACCCTCTCGCCTACCCTCTCACAGCAACCCTCGCCCCTAACCGTCCCCTCTCGCCCTAACCTCCCACTCTCGCCCCTACTCTCTCTCAGCACCCCTCTCGCCTTGCCCTCTACTTGCCCTACTGGTTCGCCCTACTGGTTCGAATTTGCTGCCCTAAATTGTGTTTTGCAGCAAAACTAAAGCATCACGTGCTTTTCCATTGCCAGCCTAAATCGTTTTGCAGAAGAAAATCCAACCTGGCCTTTTCTTCCAACCTGAGGCCATATCTGAGTGCTTTTCCATCACTTGACTACTCAGAGGCTCGGTTTGTCATCCGACCTCAACATGGCAGGGGGTAGCAAGCAACAGGAGAAACAGCAAGAAGGAAGTAGCAAGAAAAAGGTAGAGTTGAAGAGGAGGAAAGCTCTGGTTGCATCAGAGAGCGAAGCAGATGAAGTATCTGCAAGCAGCAGCAGCCATGACATAGAGAACTTTACCTCCAGTGACCCAAGTGATGAGAGCTACAAAGCAGACTCAGCAGCATCTGATGATTCCGATGTCAATTCCGAGTCAGGTGCATCCAGTGATCAAGAGGAACACTCAAAGGTGGCTCAGAAAAATGAAAAGCAGCAAATTATCACTCATGAAATCAAGAGGCCTGCTTCTTCAAAAAATCGCATAGCATTTTCATTACATTTTCATATGCAGCAACCTCGACCATCGCTCAGCGAGGTGCTGTCGACTGCTCAGCTACGGACTCTGGGCCTCACAGAATTGGCTGATGCAAATTTACCTGATACTATTCCAGCAGAACTGATACATCAACTGCTGAAAAACTTTCCAAAGGTCCGGGGCCACAAGCTAACAGCTACAAGGCTTGGCCATGCCATGGGTATGACCAACTTTCCAGCTGTGAAGTCTACTACTCGCACTTTCTCTTTGTTGTCCAAGGACGCGACAATTCAAGCATGTAAAGAGCTATTGAGCTCGGATCACCCAAATTATGAGCGAAACAGACGGCTTCTCGCAATCTCACTCAACAAACAAAAACTCTCTCAACAGAATGAAATACAAGAAACAATGGATAATAACAGAGACACAGCAGTAGACCAGAACATGTGGACTCGACTAACTCAAAGGACCTTGTACAGACTCTGGAGTGGCAGCACACTCAGCTCTAGCCCAGGACTCACAGGTACAAGATGGGGTGTCAAGGCTCAGATGTGCATGGATGGTGTAGCAGTGCTCTGTGTAAGACTCTCTAGACGACTACGTGCAAGATAAGCCCCAACTCCCCCAAAACGACTACTGATATGTACAACCATAAGAGCCACCAACGGCCCATAAATGTCCAGCCAGCTAAGTCTATCTCCAAACTGAGTGGTGGTGGTGACCTGGCCACGACGTCCACTAGACCACCGTAGGTACCCTGCCACGTGTCACTCCCAGCCAAAGGGTCCGTCCAGTGTGAACCAGACCAACTGTAGCTAACTGTCCAACTGCCTGTCCTGTGAAGTGACACTGTAGCAGGCTACAGTAGGCAATAACATAGCCTTCCTTGCCAATGCATATGGACGAAGGTCTAAAATATTCAGCCCCCCAAGACGCTTTGGAGTGCAAAGTTTCTCCATTGCTAACAAACGGAGGCCTTTTTTATAAGAACTAGTGCGCCACAAGTGAGATACAATGCTAGACATAAGCAATGAGAGGCGGGAGCGAGGCCAATGCAACAACGGCAAGTAAAATTGAACATACGCCATCATGATACTTTGCACAATACAAAGTCGAACATGTAGGGGCCATGTAGACAGTTTCCAATAGTGCAATTTAACATTCAATCGTTGCATGACCCAATCAATTTGCTCAGTATTAGTGACCCACACACACACACATATATATTACACACACACACACATCTGAAAGTTGTACCTGAAGATGCCACCGCCCAGCATGATGAGCTCGAGAATGCTGCCCTCAAAGCTATCGAGTGCAAACTGAAGCCATTCACAAACTATGCCACGGGATGGGGAGAGGTTCATACGCCCAACCAGAATAATGTCTAGTTGCCAGGCCAAGTACGCACTTCATATTCTAGCAAAACTGCTTCAAAAGCTTTGAAACTCGTTTGATACGAAACGTTTTGAAATTCCATACCGACTATGATCACCGGCCAATAAGGAGTTTGGGGAGTGCATGCAGGAATTGTGTCTCGATCATACACAGCAGTTATGCCACTCATCCTTTGGTTTTCAAGTACTTCTAGTCCCCCAATGCATATCTATTGCTCATTTCCCCCATCTTGGATTGCCAAGCATGGCAATCAGTTATGGCATTTGCACAAGCCCATCCATTGGTGTGAAGGCTCCTCACCACCTTAGCTGCCAGTTCCCAACAAGCTGTGTTTTTCTGTTTTTGTAGTTTTTTTGTGGCTTCGATTTGCTGCATCACTGATGATCTCAACTGGACAAACACTACTACTTTGTCAAGGCAGTGGTTCCCAGGATGGTAGGTGGTGCTCTCAAGCTGTAGTGATGGATAAGTGCCACACTTAAATGGCTGAGGGAATGTGATGAAAACTTGGCTGTGCAAAGAAAGAGACAGAAATCTTCTTGAATAGTTTACCATTGCTAACTCCTGATGATAGGATGTGAAGACTCTAGATAGAGGCACAATGGGAGGTTGTTGCAGATGTCCAATCCATCAGCTATTTTGGAGCGACGTTCAAGCTCAGTTTGTGAAAACAACAGCACATGGCAAGTAATGGGTAAAAGGCAATACAATTAGGATACCAAAAAAAATTTAAAACAATCCAATGAGGCTGGTCTCTTCTCTTCCTTTATCACTTATTAAGAAGAGAGCAAATAGGGCTTGGGACTATTGTGCTACATAGGTGCTCTGTCTAGCTTGGACGAGTGCGTTGGAGTCCTTCATTATTTCAGCTATGGAGACCTTGGCCTTCTGACAGGGGCACCAATAAATCTTCAAATGTCTTATTTTACTGTGTTTTAGCTCACAAGTGTGTCGTATTGATTTCTCTACTTAGGCTTTATAGATTTGATAGGATGAAATCTATTCAATTGTGTTTGGCTGCAGGTACTGCCTCCTCGAATGGAAACAGGCATGGTTGGATGGAAGGGTGGAGCGGTGAGAATTCTTTGTAAATCGGCCTCTTTAAAATGATCTGAAAACTAGGGCAATGTCTTTATCTCTCAGCTTTGAGCAGAAGCAGAAAGATCACCACTTTTCATTTCATTTTCTTGCAATCTGAATGATGCACTTGATTTGTCTAGAGAGTATGTACGAATAACCAAAAATCAGCCAGACGCATAAATATTGATTTGGAACATTTTTGCATGAAACTTGTGATTACAGTTGTGTTGCCAATGAAGGATTCTGAATGTCGTTTTTACAGATTGTAGCAGTATTGGACTTCACTCGAGACACATGGGTGCAAAGAGAGGACTGGGTAGGTGGTGGCTTAAGGGTTGGTTCGGGCCGAAAATACAAAGACTCTTTCTTTCTTCAAACGCACACCTTCTGGTACACCAGCTCATGAAGACCGCATACCAGGGAGGCATACATAGGCTTGTCATGCACTACAAAGTCTTAAGAGAACACACAGAGACTCAATGTCAACGAACTTTTAAGTAGCAATGGATCTGACGGTTTGTAAGAGAGATGCGATCGAGGGTCAATTCATCTTAACAGCAAGAGGTAAATTCACTGCAAGGCAGTTATCCATCAGCTGAGATAGGAGGTAAGGTGAGCTTCCAGATAACTTGTCTACAAATCTGTGGAAGACTAAACATTCTTTGAACATGTTGTCAACTCCCAAGTGAAGGTACATCATTGAAATTGATATATGAGCAATGTTTCGATCCTGTCCTTCAATTGCCAAACTTTTCTAGACCTTTCTTTCTAGTTGTCAGGGTGATATCTCCGGGTCTACATGTCTGAGGCATACATGGCATTGGCAATGGTGGACATAGAGCAGTGTATTTTTGCTTACTTTCCCTTGATGTGATAAGAAGTCAATGTTATTAAATGACAGATATTGTGACATCTGCATCCACAAAATAGAACACCTGTCTGACAAATGTATCCATCAAATCATCTAATTTATTCATTACTTGATCCTTTTGCCATGAGTCTACATCCAAGTAAGAGGCAAACCTCTATTGTCACATCTGTTAAACTGTGAACCTCTATTGTTACATGTGGACGTCAAAGTCATGACCCACCTCCAAGACCCCGTCTAATTACAGGTTGGGCATATGTGTTGACAAGGGTCTTATGGTGGCTAAGAGACTACATGGCATGTAGGTAAGGGCCCTATCTAGAAGGCTATGTAGGGGATGGTTGGGTGGAGACTCACAGGCAATACCCTCTGTCATAATAACTAATATCTATTTCTCCTAAATGATTTTCTCATGTTAAACTGATCATTTAATATGGGGAAGTACCAGGGGAGAAAAAGCTAGATTATTGGTAATGCTAGCAGACTGATCATAGTAGGGATTCAAAGGAGGGAAAATAGGGATCCAAAGGGACCATCTGTAGAAGAGCAATGTGCAAGCAATGGGCTTCAAAGACCTAAGGTTCAACGCATTAAGCCTTCCAAAATGCTAAGGTTCCAAAATTCAAAGGTTAAGTCTAATGGTCAATGCTTAGGAAAATTGGATGCTTGAGTGTACAAAAAGTCTTTTGCAAGCTCTTAAAGAGGAGGGGGCGAGCCCTTTTAGTAGGGGATGCAAGAGAAACACACACACACACTCATGCAAGCCCCTTTACACAAAGGGCATAGTGGACACATGTCAGCTCCCTAGCCCAATTGCCCACAAGGTGCATTCAAATCCTATTGGATGGCCATAGAGGTGGATCAATGACAATTAAGCTAGAGTAAATCTAGTTTAATTCATTTAAGCTCTCTAGAAGACTATTGGTCATTCTCCCAAGGGGTCAAATGAGCATTCTGCAGCCCAATGGCTTGTCTGATTCCTATTGGCCAGAAGATTAAGAGGTCCAATGAGAGTTTAATTGCATTAATTAATTACCTAAAGATCTAACAAAAGGGGAAAGGGGGACAGGTCACAAGATTATCACTTAAGCTTCTTAATTATCATTGGCTAGGTTTTGCAGGGTCCAATGGGGTGTTAGCATGAGTAAGAAGCATGAGGGGTCGACCAAGAGAGAGGGGGCTAATTTTGTCACACTCTCAAGGTATCACACACACTCCAATGAAATGCTCACTATGTCTATGCTATTTTTCGCTACACAAATTACAAATCCTATTGGATGGCCGTAGAGGTGGACCAATGAGAATTAGGCTAGAGTAAATCTAGTTTAATTTATTTAAAAACACTTAATAAAAGAACCAATAAGAATTAAGCTCTCTAGAAGACTATTGGTCAGTCTTCCAAGGTGTCCAATGAGCATTCAGCAGTCCAATGGCTTGTTTGATTCCTATTGGCCAGAAGACTAAGGGGTCTAATGAGAGTTTAATTGCATTAATTAATTACCTAAAGCTCTCACAAAAGGGGAAATGGAGACACATGTCACAAGGCTATCACTTATGCTCCTTAATTATTATTCGCTAGGTTGTGTAGGGTCCAATGGGGACAAAACATGAGGGGTCGAGAGAGAGAGAGAGAGAGAGAGAGAGAGAGAGAGAAGGGGGGGAGGGGGAGGGGGAGGGGGGGGGGGGAGGTTGGTTTTATCAAGGTTTTATCACACACACTCTCACACAATCTCATGTGTGAAGCAAGAAGACCCTCTCTCCTTCTCAAGCTTTAATGGAAAGCTCATCCTCTACTCCAAGCTTGTGAGAAGAGAAGCCTACACCAACAACTCTTGGCTTTGTGATGCAAATCCAACTAAGAGCCAAGATTCAATGCATGCTCATCTCCTCTATCATGCTAATTACTAAGCTATGCTAAGCTATTATGAGTGATTATGAGAGGAGATATACTTCTTTCTAGTAAGACTGCTCCTTCCTCTCAATCTACTTTCATACCCCGCTAGCTCTCACCATCTTCAAAGGTGTGTGAGGTCTTGGGTTTGAGACCGTGAGGGAATTGATGTTGTGTTTTAAAGTGTTTGCTTAGTGCTTGAAGCTTCTATCTTCATTGCACTAGCTAGTTATTGAAGGAACACCAAGAATTGTATCGTAAAATGTCTCTCTTGATGGGGAAAACCTATAATACAAAGCCTTTTGGAGAGGGACCCGGCTCCATGTAAATCCGGTCCTCAACTATTGTCAATAGCTTAATTTATCTCTCTTTTGAAGTATTGTTCATGCCTATCTAACTAGGTGTTATGCTTTTTGTTGCTCTGTCTCCATCCAAGCACTCTTGCTATGCTCATTAAGAATCTATTCCAATGAAATGCTCATTGTCTATGCTATTTTTCGCTACACAGAAGTTACTAGGCCATTAAATGTTACACCCTCTACCTCACGTTGGTGTCAGAGCTCAGCGCTCTCTCTCTCTCTTCCACATGTAACCTTTTGGTCTCATAGGTCATGTTGGCCTTTAGAAGACGTTAATATTACATTTCATCTCTCTCTCTCTCTCTCTCTCTCTATTTTTGGTGAATGTTTTCTACACTTGTCACCGGAAAATTGTTGAAGTGTTGAGTTGGTGGTCACTTGCAAGGAGTTTGCCAAAGGAAAAATTTGTGGAGGTGGCCAAGAGTACTTTTAAGACTTCATGCCAACATAAAGCCTCTACACTTGTAAAAGTATTGATGTGGTCACTTCCAAGAAGTTTGCCAAATGAGAACTTTATGGAGGTGGCCAAGTGATACATCAGAGAATATTTTGAAGACTCCCCCAAATTCAACGTATGCCAACATGAAGCTTGTACATGCGTATGACTATTATAAGTGATCATAGATTGCAACAAATTTTGCACCATAGGTCTTTAGTCTCTTCAATGTAGTCTTGAATAAGTCTGGCTTACAGCATTCTTTTGCTCTTCCAAAGCATGAGTGTCTTCTTCGATTAAACTAGAGGTTCCACCCACCCTTGTGGTGGTGTAAGAGATCAATAAATATATCCTATTGCCATCTTTGCACTTTTCCTTCGACACAGCCAATTATGTGCATGAGAGACAACAAAGCTTTTCAATGATCAAGGTGGCAAGGGCAATAATAAAAGCGATTGGTCATGTCGTAATCACCTTTGTCCTCACCACCTCAAACAGTTATGTAAAGGCAACCCTTGTGATTGAAAAACATTGATTTTTTCTTAAAGTTTTTTACTCCATTAGCCATTTTTTTAAAAGTAGAGGTTTTTTCGTGCATTTAATCCAAAATAGAGCCTATATTAGTCTCTAAAATTTGGTGATTGTGTGAGTTTTTCATTCTATGCTTTCTATTTTCTTTCTTTGGTAATATTCTTTGTTTCTCTCTCGTTTTATGGTGGTCACATACTTGTTTGTAATTCACCAAAAGAAAAGGCAGTAAGGGCATGTTGCTTATTTGTGCTTCCATTGATTGTGTAGTGTCAATTGTGTCATGTTGCTCATTATGATTGGTGAAGTTATCGTTTCTTCTTTCATGGTACAACTTGTGGATACATTTGTTTTAAATGAGGCAGACTCCAACAAATGTTTCAAAATTAAAAAATGCCAATGAATCCCACTCCCTTTTCTAATGGCCAACTTCAAGGTTCCCCAAAGAAGTCCTTCCGTCATCTCGCTCGTGCATCTACTAGCATGCCTCCTTAAAACTTGCATTCCTACCTTAAAAGATACAAGCGTTTTTCTAAAAACTAACAAGCGTTGCTCTAGTATATTGTTCGTTTAAAGTCATGGTATTTAGTAGACTTTGTAAATTATTGTTTCTTGAACCTTTGAAATGCATTGAGTAGCCCCGATCAATTTTGGTTTTGGGGTGTTTTAAGGGGTATCTTGAAAGATCCCCTTTTGTCTTCAGAAAAAGTGGGCACGCGAAAGGAAGAGAGAGAGAGACTAGTGGATTTTGACTAGATTCTCAAGGGAAGCCGATGGGGGAACTTGGAAGAGAGAGAGAATGAAGAAGAAGAAGAAGAAGAAGAGAATTTTAACCGTAGTAGGAAACTATCCCAAGAGACCTTAAAGATCTTTTCGAGAAGAGAGAGAGAGAGAGAGAGAGAGAGAGAGAGAGAGAGAGAGAGAGAGAGAGAGAGAGAGAGAGAGAGAGAGAGAGAGAAGGCCTGCGTCGATTCAATCTCAACTCCTGTCTGCGAAATCAGGCCTGCATTAGAGCGTAAGTGGAATGGGTGGGTAGCAAAGCAGTCGTGGCATCTCTCTCTTCTTGGCAGTGCTACCCCAATGGGCATGAATACCTTGCATCTGATAGCATGGTGAGGATGGAATTCATCAACAAGGCAAGTGCAGAGTTGGACAACCTGCTTGGTGCTGCAGAAGCTCATGCAGGAGAGGTATTGTGCACGTCAATTTGTAGGGCAAGGTAGGCTAGGAATGGATGGTGCGAGTTTATTTGCAGGGCACCAATGGGCTTTGCAGAGCCTAGGGTAAAAGTATGATGGCGAAGGGCTTCTCTCTCTCTCTCTCTCTCTCTCTCTCTCTCTCTCTCTCTCTCTCTCTCTCTCTCTCTCTCTCTCTCTCTCTCTCTCTCTCTCTCTCTCTCCTTCATGTGCGCAGGCCAAGTTGTGGCACCTCCTGCTGGCCAGTCTTTTGCTCGCATGTTGATGGCCATAACTGCTGATAGCCAAGGTGTGGTTACATCTCCTAGCGGCCAGCGTTTTGATCGCCTGTTGGTGGCCAAGTTATGGTGCTACTAGGGAGTCACATGCAATGAAAGTGCTACGAGATTTCAGCAGGACGCCGAGCAGGCTGAGGGAAGGCATGGGTGTCCCGGGCAAGGAGCAACATTGCGCATCCCAGGTTGCAAGGCTAGCTACCAAAGGGATGCACGCATTGGGGAGATCGGTGGAAACTATCAGCATAGAGCGATGGATTGGAAGCGCTGAGACAGGGCAGGGGAGGAGGGGGAGTGGGACGTGTGCATCACCTCCAGCTTAGATCTCAACGGTAAAATCCATTAGCCTTTTAGAATGGAAGGAATCTTGGGCGTTAATTAATTAATGAAAATAATACATACCGAGTAGTAGATGAAGATTAGAGGAGTAAACATCCAAACATAACACATTCAGCTACCTACCGTTGGTGAAACCTTCTCTTTATTACCAATCATTTGATGTTTAAACCATCGTTATAAATTTTTGGGCCAATCTCTTGTTGTGGTTTCTTTTTGAACTCCCATATTCTCATATGTGTAATTGTAAACCACCAACGATAATAATTGCATGTGCACAATAATGTTAAAGCTATGATCTAAAACCTATGCTTCATGTAATCTATGTCTTAAACAAAAAACTAGCCCCAAGTCCAAAAGGATAACCTCATGAAAGGATAGAAAGCTTTCTAGCGAGATGAGAAGGTTTATGGATTGCATGGCAAAAAACTAAGGAATGAGCACATGAACTTCTTACTATATGGATCTTGTCAAGTGTTTCTTCTCACCAACCTCTACAATCAAGCTAATGAAGATAAAGCCCACTTTGTAAACCAATAGTTTACCATTTTTAATATGCCCTTGCCAAACCACTAGCCCCTTCATACACAAGACTATCAAAGACTTCTTATTTAGTGAATGTATGCCTTGGTCACTTGGTAGATCTTCTATTTCCACATGTTAATGAAGGACTCATCCTCATCCTCATCCTGGTGAACCTAAAGGAGGAAATATTTGCCAAGACCAATTTGCAACACACATTAATGAATAACTTACTTGAGTAATGAACAACTCATTCAACATCATTGACTCCTACCCAATTTTCTTTTTTAACATAATTTTATGGACAAAGTAGATTTTTTTGTAGTTTGGTACGAATGAGGAACCATTGTTTCTCGTGGCTTAACAACTTTACATCCATACTTGTTGCCAAGTTTCATCCATCCTTTTCAAATGAGCACAAATAAAGAACTGTCGGCAAGTATAACACACACATCTTTCATTCCAATTATCTTACAAGCATAACTATTACCAAGTCTCATGAATTCTCTCCCGGTTGTATAATAAAAGGCAAGCCATTTTTTGTGAGGAGACACATATATTCCTATTTCTATGTTTCTTTCTCCCCACCTATTAGAGCTTTGTAGTGTAGTAGTAGCTAACTACACATGTAGTGATGAAGGAAAAAATGTCATTTCAAATATTTTTAACCCAACTAGGGCATGGAAACACTCCCCAATAATTATTGAGCTAATCAAGGCCGTAGGAATTCAGATAATGGCAATGGGAAATCAAAGCCATAGATTGCTAGAAAGTATAGAGATGTGTTTGTATCGTCTTATAAGGAGCTCAAAGCGGTAGATCCAAAAATTTGTCAACATATAAGCATTCAAAGGAATTGTGGCTATTATTGATCCTTTATCTATATGTACACACCAGTGGCTAAACCATTGTACGATATAATGGCTAGATGAATGCAAAGAGTTGTTTAGTGTAGTGTCTGCTCCTATTCTTAAAGGTCATAATTGGAATAAGATTTTCCATGTGCATGTAGATGCATCTATTATGGAAACATATGCCATAGTTTCTTGCACCTATGGAGAATTGAGATTCCATAAAGTCTACAACTACACAAATTTCCTTTTGTACCAAGGCCATAATCTGGATAAACCTTGACTTCAAACACCCTTGAACTATCCACTCAAGACCCCTATCTTGCACCACATATTGTTCAAGC
Organism: Adiantum capillus-veneris; assembly: GCF_014529385.1. NCBI lineage: Eukaryota > Viridiplantae > Streptophyta > Polypodiopsida > Polypodiales > Pteridaceae > Adiantum > Adiantum capillus-veneris. The sequence continues at coordinate 105,712,128 of NC_140958.1, forward strand.
CTGTGTTGATTTTCATTGCAGGTAGAGCCAATCAAGTCTATGCATAGGCATGATTTTCAAACCCATGCACGTGCATTTTGATCAGCAGGTCATCGTGGTAGACTCCCTCAAGGAGGGGGAGAGAAGGGCCAATAACAGGGTATTGATAGCGCTTAGTAAGGGTGTAATGAGGGAGCTAAAACAGGGTATTAACAGCGCTTAGTAAGGGTGTAATGAGGGAGCTAAAAAAATTTGTGTCATTTGACACATGCCATTGAAAACCTAACAACCAACTCCTAAAAAAATTCGTTGACAAGCTTAGAGGCCTCACAAAGCTCAAGAATTAGGAAGGATAGTCTTTTGTGTAAAAAGACAATATCAATAAGCCAAAACTAGCAAAAATAGCCCATAAATGACTAAAGGGATGACCAAAACTCATGAAAATGCATTGGAAGTCATACCATGCAGTCAATTAGCTGTGTTTTTGGTTATTTAGTCAGCATAAAAAATTTCACAAGCATAATCTATACACTTCTATGATTCATTTCACCATATGTAAGAAGCCTTCATGTGACGCATTGAGTGGGACACACACCCCAAGTGTTGGGCAATATAGAATTTACAAAATTGGATGGAATTCTCTAAACATGAGTCTCTTAAGGTTGTCTACACATTGTTATACCCTATACAAAAAGTACCCCACCAATCATCATCCGTTAGTCCCCTCTAAATGGCATCAAAGCTACATATATGGTTTCCCCTAGCCTATCTCAAGAAGTCTATTGCATGTGGAATCATTGAATATGGAGTCCAAAAACCATCTCAGCCATGCCTAAAGACGTCCAACTTAGGGTCCATCGACAAAAAGTGGTTTGGTTTGCCTAAAGTTAGATTTAATGGATTGATATCTTACTAGTATCCATCACTAGCTTCATGGGATGCAATTCCTATACTTCTTCATCTCAAAGGGCTTTTTTTTGGATCACCAAATTTTGTCAGATCAAGGTTGGGTCATGTGTTTGAGATCTATCAGGTGGCCAAAATACTGTAACAACTCAATGCTACACCTATAGAGCTCAAAATATCCAAGCTTTTGTCAGAATGGTCCGAGGCAGATTCAAGGCTTGATTTTCACTGAAATTGTTCCGTCAAAGAAAGAATGGCATGTGGTGGATGTACCATGCAACATAAGGCCATATTGTACATCTGCATGGCCACATCAAAAACAAAATGATCATCCAAAGATTTCCAAAATACTAGTGAGAGAGAGTTCTTGAGCGAAAATCAAGTCAATAAGGATCTAAATTCCATGGGACCTCAGCCATAGGCTTAGTCAAGCACTAGGAACATAGCGAAGTTGTCTTGGGTTGAATGATAGACCTTCATGGATCCAACCCATCGTCACCTCTCTGATGGAAAACTACTTCATAAGATCCATCTAGACATCAAAAGGAGTCCAATATGCTAGATGATTGGATAATTTCAAGATCACCAGGAAGTTGTTGGAAATTTTGGTGCAAGGGTGAAATGAATTGGCACATTGATTCAAATCACTCACTTCACCAAAGATTGTATATTTCCATTGGAATTTGCCCATGTGCTCAACATTTTCATGTGGATCTACATGGATTGTGATCCATGGTCCTCATCCAAACCAGTTGTGAAACTCTTTGTGCGTTTTTAAGGCCTTGGTTAGGCTTTTGGATAGGTTTTCCATGAAAATTCATTCATTTGCATGTGATTTCAAGCTTCTCAGTGTTAAGGTCATTCTTGCCAAAACAAAACCAAAAAAAAAAAATCATATTTTATGACTTGATTCAAATCCAATATTTGCAACCATAGAGCTTGAGAACATTGTTTAAATTGATGTATTAATAAATGCCTATTTGATAATATTGTCCCTTATGCAGTAGGGTCAAGGGCAAAAGAGAAGGAAAAGAAGGAGTGAGAAACGGTACGATATGAGATCATAGATACCACCTCATAGAAGCATGTTACTTGATGAAAGAGAACTTGCAACACATCCCAATGAACCTTGTTATAGTAAGTTTCATGGTGGATAAGAATGGCAAGATAGTGATGACCACTATCTTCCCTAGAAGTTGTGGCCTGTAGGCAACCCTCTATAATCCCTCGTGATATCACCTGAATCTAATTGGGGTTGTTGATGATAATGGTACCATTGAGCACCCTACTCTTTCTTCTAGACCGACTAAAATGGTCACAAATGTTGAGGCAAAACCCCAAAGGTGGAAACTGGCACAAGGGAAAATGAGATGAGAGAGGACAAGGTTGATACCAACATCAAGCAGACACTCAAATTCCTTATTGTAGAGATGAGAAAGGCGAGGAAGAGATAGTAGGCATCTCACTATAGTACTTCTAAAATAAGGCAAGATCTTGCCATATCGCATTATGTATGAAATGATGCAAAAGTGTTTCTACATCATTATATGTGGAATGATGTAATAGAAAAATTACTTGGTCTAAGCCAAGTGGAACATGTGTTTTTGTGGAGTTGTTTTAGCAACAAAAACAAGGGGGTGGAATCTAGAAACATGCTTGTGTCATGGCATAAAATGCCTAATTAGGCGGATGTGTTAGGATGTGTGCCATCTAGCTCATGGGAAGTAAGTACTCCCCCAAAGAGGATGTTTTCTAAAATGTTTAGTGGTTCTGGTCTTCCTTCTATAGGTTTGATAAGACTAGCACTTTGGTTCTTGATGATTCTCCCTCTACAAGATCTATGACACCAATTTTGTCATCCTACCCCCACCAACTATGTACCCTACCCCCCTTGGAGAAGCAAGGTGAGGGGGGGCTACCGATATTTCTTTCTAAGAGAAGTCATGAGTTTTGTGCATGATTGGGCTGAAAGAGATGAGATCCTATCATTTTGATGCTAGAGACCCCATGAGATCTTATCATTTTGATTCCAAAGATACTTATTATCAGATGAAGGACTTCAGCTTTTGCTATGATAGTGACTTTTGTTACGACAGTGAACAGGCGGGTACAAATTACATGCTCCCCTATTCACAAACCAGAGTGGGCCAAGAAAGAACAAGTATAAAAGTTTATTTTTCTCCTCAAGGCCAATACAAAGTGACCCTTAGCTATGAACACATAACCCATGTTATGACCCCTTAACCTCTGTTGTGATCCCCTGCTCTAATCACCTATTGTGATTCTACCTATGGTCCACTACCCACTGTATTTTTTTGGACCCCTATTGTAATCCCCTGTTGTGCCTTTGATCCCATCACGATGTGACTTTAGCTATGATCCCCTACATCCCCTTTGTAAAAAAAGCCGTGTATACGTCAACTATTCAAATACATAATGGAAAACACGATTTTGGTAATGGTGCATTAGAATGTTCTCCTTGATGAGTTAGTAACACAATGCTTGCATAGAAATTTGAAAGTGGTTCAAGTGGTTAGGAAGTGCTTTGAAACTGGTCAATAAGTAGTTTCAAAGTGTTTCAAAATTCACTATAAGATATTGGGAAGTGTTGTTGCACAATGGCCTAATAGTGCTTAAAAAGTGATTCATAATACTTAGTGATTTCCTAGTATTTCTTTGAAAGTGCTTAGGGAGTGCTCAAAAAGTGCTTTAAAAGTGGTACAAAGTACTTGAATTGTGGTACCAAGAAGTGCTTGAAAAGTTCTAAAAAGTATGTGGAAAGGTATGAAAGTGCTTGAAAGTGTTGCTGACAGTTGTGGAAATGTTGAAGCGATGCAAGGTGATTCAAGGAGAATTGCAAACTCAACATTTCTAGGTTGCACAAAAGAGGAGAGATTATAGATCTACTTAGATGTGCTCAAACAAATCACTAGTAAGTTGGTGCATTGGACTCACCATCCACAAGGCACATTGCCAAATTTTAGGCTTATAACTAGGTGAGAGTAGTTTTTAGCAGGGGGGAATGTCTTCAAGAAGACATGAATGTTGCGTAAGCCTTTATCTTACACTCTAATGTGACCAATCCCTAAAGCTAAGCATGCATGCATGCACCCCTATGACCTATGTACATGGATACAACCTCCTACATAGAACTCCCTAACACATGCTACTCGTGCTATGCACACATGCTACACATTGTTACCCACCTGCTACTTGTTGTAGCCAATGTGCTACTTGCCCTCTACCATATGTGGTGCATATCCTCTCACCTTTATTTGAAACTTCTATCTTGAGCTTATAAAATCATTATGGAAAGTTTGTATTTCTCTTCCAATCTTCTAATCAACCAAGCAACTTTCCATTCCATTGTATTGATTAAACTCTATCTAGTTTAGCTATTTCTATTGTTATGGTGCCTACACAATGATGAATGCCACAATGTAACTAGTATTTTTCTAATTACATTGGTTAGATCTCTATGTTGGACTATGTTCTCTCTCTCTCTCTCTCTCTCTCTCTCTCTCTCTCTCTCTCTCTCTCTCTCTCTCTCTCTCTCTCTCTCTAGGCACTATGTTGATTCATAACTCTTTAGGCTAATTGCTACTCAATTCTAATTATCTCTAGCATTGGTCTTTGGGCACGTCTATACGGACAATACCATTGCCAATTATTAGTGGTAATTGGATTGAGCAGTAGGCTATATGTGGTTTTTTATTTTTTCATTGAACTTGATTAGCTACATTTTGATGCTTATACCAATTGGGTGCATTTTCATTTGAATACCACAACTCATGGCTAACTAATGGTGATTATGCAATTTGACTAGGAATTGGGACACTTTTGCATCTCACTTTCACTCACTTTCAATGTTTTTGCATAAGCATAATTTTTCTCCCTAGTATTTATTTGCCTCTACAATTTGTGTGTGTAAATAATTTTTGGCAAGGCCATTCTATAGACCCCTCAAGTGCTAAAATCAGATGAACTTTGATGCTTCAATCGACTGAGCAAATCTCTCAGCCTTCAGCTTTGTATCAAGCCCTCAATCATTTGATTTATCCGTCGTTAGAGCCTCATAATCCTTTTCACTTTTAAGTGTGCGTATTTGTGTGTGTGTGTGTGTGTGTGTGTGTGTGTGTGTGTGTGTGTGTGTGTGTGTGTGTGTGTGTGTGTGTGTGTGTGAGCGCGTGCGCATAGTGGTGAGAACCACTCTCAAGGCCCCAAAAAAAAGCTATTTATTAAATTTTCCACCACTTTCAATAAGCTTTGAAAGCATCTGCCGCCTACTCCCCCCCGTTGCTCATCACCAATTGCTGAAGGCAACCATGTGCTACTTTGAATACCTTGCTTGTATGCGATGTCCTACCATCCACACATAGCCTCATCATCACTGGCTGGTTGCACGTGTCATCGTTTTGAGAACCCAGTGTGTCATCACTTGGAGCGTTGTTGTTTGCAATCGGTTGCCCTACCAGCTCACCCACGTCGCTTACTAGAGCCCACATGCCACCGTTATCTTTTGGAGAAAGCACATGGAGCCTCATCAGCGCTACCCACGCACTATCCTACCATATGAAAACCGTTTGTTGAAGAAGACGAAGAAGAAGAAGTGGATGAAGACACTATCTACTATGAGGATGTTTTATGATGAGTTTAGACACTATCCCAAACCCAAAGTTTGGTGGTAGACATATCCTCTTGCATTAATTCATCTTTGTGATCCATATGTAGTTACCCAATGTAACCCTTATTAGACTCGATGATTAGAATGCATGCTTATTGTGTAAGCTCTTATGGGGGAGCTTGCTAGAGTAAGCCTTTAGCTTACACTCTAATGTGAGAAAAACCTAAAGCAAAGCATACATGCATGCACCGCTATATGCATGTACACAACCTCCTACATAGAACTCCCTAATACATGCTACTCATGCTATGCACACATGCTACACATTGTAACCTACATGCTACTTTCCTTCTACCATAGTGGTGCATATGTCTCTCACCTTTATTTCCAACTTCCATCTTGAGCCCGTAAAGACACTATGCAAAGTTTATATTTCTCTCTCTCAATTATCTCATAAATCAAGCAAGTTGTCATTCCATTGTATTGAGTACAATCTATCTAATTAGTTATCCTCTATTGATACTTTTCTTAGAAAATGATGAATGCCACAATGGTCTACCCACCATAGCTCTTACAATGAAGGTTAGTGTGCACTTCTATCGCATGTGTCGGAGGTTGGGGACTTGTCGAACACTGTATGCGAGCCACGAATGACTACAAGCACACAACTAGACTATCCTAGCAAGCTCAAAGGGGCCAATGGTGTGTCATTCACCGCTCTACGCTTGCCATCGTGAACGATTCCGTGCTGCAAGAAGAAGGAGCTCCCGTCGCTACGCTCAACTGCCTCGCCGTCGCTGATGCCGCTGCAATGCTCAATCTCTCTCTCTCTCTCTCTCTCTCTCTCTCTCTCTCTCTTTCAAGCACACAACACACACACACACACACACACACACACACACACACTCATGAGCATACCATGGAGAAGAAGGTAGAGGTAGAGTAAGAGCACTTCTTTAGCATGCACCTCCAGAATGAGGATTTTAGGTCAAAATGGACCTATTATATCAATTTGACCCATTCTCACATGGGCGTCCACAGTGGTCGGTCATAGCAAAAATAATATAAAAATGAGATAAGTGGTGCGCCTCTCATCAGCGATCACCTATGCACCTATAGGATCGACAATCCCAGTCCATGACTCAAATAAAGTGATAAGGCGTCCATCAAAGGTGATAGGGTGTCTGTAAATAGTTAGCATGCCCCCCTTCCTGATGTAGATTCCGTCATCGGAAGCTAGTGAGGTGAATCCATTTGTCAAGGTGGAAGAGCATCTGAGATTGAATGTCTTTAGCTTGCTTCAAACACTGCAAAATCAACCAAAAATGGTACAGTAGTTGCATTCTCATAGAACCTATATAATTAAAAAGCATATGCAATGAAAAAACACACAGATTGATTGGTAACAGAATATTAAACAATTTTTCAACAGTTTACATTGAACTGTAATATAATCAAACATATAAGCACACGTAAAGGTCGAAAAATAAACAAGTCTAGGGTCGCTAATTTAATGATCAAGAGGCACTAGAGGTCAACTATTAATACCATGGGCAAGCTTCTCAATTCTCTCTGGTCAATTAAGTTTTTTAATTGCGAGAGAAAAGTATTTCATGTCCGAGGGTTGACTAGAGGCTAAGACCTTCTAGTTAAGCTACGATAAAAGGAATTGCATATGAAATCATCGCCTTAATTATTCTGTTTGTTTGACCCCCAAAGTGTTTTCCACATTGATCCAATTTTTGACGTGTGTGCTTATTTTGTATGCTTTGGGCTTTTTGCTTCTCAAGGAAAAGAGCCCACATTGGGAACCTCTAGGGCTCTAGTACCATAGGCAATACATGTGAGTGAAGTACCAAATCAAGCTGGGATTTCTCTTCCAACTTAAGATTTTATATTTTTGGCACTTTTGTTTTGTTTTTTTCACTGCATTTCAATTTTGTAACTTTGGAGGGTCATATTGACACTGTTACCTCCCCAGGCTCATCACAATAGTAAACTCCCTTTATAATACTTAAGCTAAAGGTCAAAGAGGGATTAAGCCCACTAGAAAGCACTAGTAGATTGCACACAATGCTTCATAATATTGGATTAAGAACCTCAAGTAACCATTGACAATTAGGAGGGAATTTCCCATGGTATTAAGAGAAGAGTGCTAATGTCTATCTTGGTTAAACTAATTTAGTCAGACTTCTTGATTCATAAACCTAGACAAGGGACTATGACATACAAATATATTGAGTCTAATATTGAATACTAAACAAATATGCTGAATATTGTGCTACCAATCATAGTTAAAGCAGACAAACATGGATGCTAAAAAAGACAAGAGGCAATGATAATGGACAAGAAACACGTGTTCATGTTGATGATCGTGCTCGATTCGAAGAGTGAACTAGATAAAGATTGCATGAATTTCAAAATCCCAACTACTACAATGCGTTCATGTATACACAAGGAATACCTCTAGGAGTCACATCAGTGGAAAGAGGAACCAACCTTTCTTGAACACAATCAAAACAACATAAATAACCCTAATGTTAGTATTTGCACCCCCCTAGAGGGTCAAGGGAAGAGGATATTGTATAGATGGGTGGGTAGCCCTAAGTCTAAACTCCTATCCTCATCATCGTCAATAAATATAAAGTCATCATTAGTGAGACCATATGTGTCATCCATGTAATCATGTAAATCTCCCTCATCATTGGATACGCATATGTTCACTAAGAATGTCACTAGGTGTGTATAGTCATCTTGCTCAAAAGGGTAAGCTTGTGTAATTGAAAAGACGTTCTCTATTAAGCAGGGATTAGTCATGGTCAAGAGAGGTATCAGCCATTCTAATTCCTCAAAAATTTTCTCACATGCTAGTGTATCTACCAAATTCCATTCACAGCCAAGCACCGGGTAGACTATGTGAAACACTTATGAAAAGTAAAGAGGGTACCTCTCACCCAAGGTAGGAGTGGATGACTCTAACGTACTAGCCATATCTGTACACACAGATAGATTTGGGCTAGTGTGAAAATATTATAAGGGTCATGTCAAAAGGTTGTGTCCTTGTGCATAATGTGTTATTATGATTTTTGGGTCATGTACTAGAATTTGTAGGTTTCAAGATTTTTGTTTGGTGGCTCTTGCTCTTTTACTTTTTTAATTTTGTTTTCTTGAGTATAGGGCTGTATATATACATTCCCTAAGATTGGGAGATTGAGAGGTCAGGGAGGAAGGTTAACAGGGGAGCAAGTGTATGATGGATGTGAGCAAGCACTCCCCCCTTCATACCTTTTGGAACAATGTCGTCACCTTTTGAAACCAATTGTTCCAAGTTGTCATGGGTGAAGATTTTGATCAATAGTTTTTAACCACCCTAGGCGTTTCATCTAGTGTGGTAACAAGGGAGCAAGTGTATGATGGATGTGAGCAAACACTCCCCCCTTGCTTGGGTAGATCATACCTTTTGGAATAATGTCGTCACCTTTTGAAACCAACTGTTCCAAGTTGTCATGGGTGAAGATTTTGACCAATAGTTTTTCACCACCCTAGGCGTTTCATCTAGTGTGGTAAGATGCTCTCCCATGATTTTACTTGAAACGTTGTTTTAGGTGATGAACTTACAATGGGAGGTGCTATTCTTTCCTTGTTTTTTTGTACATTTTTGGTGGTAGGTGGAAGTTGTGAAGAAGTTTGTGTTTATGTAGAAGAACTACATGAAGAGTAAGAAGCTTCATTTGTTTTTTCTATGTTTGAGCCGAGCGATACAAGTTGTTCTCGCTTTGATACCCAAACTAGCTCCGAATCAGGTGTATAGTATTCTATGATCTTTCCCTTTCCACGATCTCCAATTGGCTTTATCGTTATAGGATTTGACTCACATGGGTCAATAGGTGCCAGGTAAGAACACAATTTACGTTTAGGCACCTAGATTTGATCATTCCCTTCACAGTAGCCTTGGGCTTCCAATAATCGTTTAGGAATCCAACGTAATGTTTTCTTACATTTCTTGGAGCGAATGGGGCGTCTCTTACAAGACTTTTTCTTTTAGCGTAAAAAATGGTTACCGAAGAAGATTTAGGCACCCATTTGTATGTTTTCCTTGTTATATTACGATGAGTCTTGTGTGTCTCATGCTTTGTTTCAGCTATAGAAGTTGAAGCTCTAGAGGATTGGGATATAGGTATAGATGGTTCAATCTCTTGGACATGCAATGTTTTGGGTTGTATTTCCTCAGGAGGTGATATCTCTGGGACTATTGCTTGAGTGGCAGGGCTAAGAGTTGGTTTTTGTGTTGTGACACTCCTAGTCCCCCAATCAATAGTGCATTTGGTTGCTAACATCCACTTGCGTCCTAGGTTTATATTGCCTTCTATAGTTCTAGCAGGCATGACCAAAAAGTCTTGAGCTACGACCCCGTTGTCATAACTGACATAAATGTGCTGGGTTCCAAAACAATATTTTTTTTCTTGTTGATACCCTTGACTTGGATGGTACGCTCAAATAGAGATGGCTTTCCTAACTAAAACTACACTCTATATGATAGCAAATTATATTTAGCACTTGTGTCAAATAAGACACTATATAGCACTTTTCCATAGGTGCTATTTAACTCAATAGGGTATCGTAGAGGTCCAACCAATCATCCTCTGTTTCAACTTGAAATGCATGTGTAAATCCAAGGTTGGCCTCTCATTGGCATATAGTACGTTGTTGTTGCTCCCTATCCTCAGCTTAAGCTTGTATCGTTTTCAATTCTGCTTGTGCTGGCTGCCTTTTTTTTATGGATGGCACATAGCTCCTCTTGGCTTAAAGGATCATAGTATCTTTTAAATTTACTCCCATTGACGAATCCAATGGTTTCAACTCCATCAAGAGTTTCCACACAAATGGTACCTTGTGGGGTGATTTTGCATACTCTATATGGTCCTTTTCCCGCATATTTCAACTTTTTCTTCTCGTTACGCACTCCATACATAAGGACTTTATCCAACCTTGATATCCTTGTTCTTTAAATGAAGTTCAAACCATTTATTTTTCCTATCTTTCTCCACAAATGCATTTTGCACAGCCAATTGTCTTTCTTCATCTAGCCTCTCAAGGATATATAAACGCTCAACTAAAGGGTCACCATCCCAACCTTCTTGTGAAGCTACTTGCACACTAAGAATTGCAAACTCCCATGACATAACTACTTCTTGGCCATATACCATCTTGAATGGTGTACAATTAATAGCCACTTTGTAAGCAGTACGATAAGCCCATAGAGTTGATGTCAGCTTTAAATCCCAATTTGTGTTATGAGCTTCCACTGTTTTGGTCAAGATAGAAATTAAAGTCTTGTTAGTTCTCTCAACTTGGCCATTTGGTTGTGGATAATAAGGTGTAAACTTATGGTGGCTATCATGAATTCTATCGTGAGTTCCTTTATCACTCCACTTATAAAATGAGTACCATTGTCACTCACAATCTCAAGGGGACAACCAAATTGTGTGATAATGTTCTCAAAGAGAAACTTAGCAGTTTACCTTGCATCATTCTTGTGTCACACTCTGCAGTCCAATGAAACTCAATAAGAAGCTTGTACAATGGGCGAGCTATCTCGGCAAAGTTTAAAATAAACCGCTGGTAATAACCAACATGACCCATGAACCTTTGAACTCCTTTACAGTTGTAGGTGGTGGCAAATTGTAAATGGATTTAATTTTTCTCTCATCTGTGGAAATCCCATTTTTAGACACTATATGCCTTAAAATGACTCTATATTTAACCCAAAATTGGCATTTGAAAGGCTTTAATGAGATGCGATATAATGTGCACTTTTCAAACACTTTTCGTAAACATGACAGATATTCTTTCCAAGAATAATAAACACAAAGGTCATCTAAGAAAGCTTTGCAAAACTCCCTCAAATATTCCCTAAAAGCAGTATTTATTAATCTTTGGAAGGTAGCAAGGGCATTGTAGGGACAGTACCCATCTAAAAAGCTATAAGCTTCCTTCCCTGCAACTCTTTCAAGCACATATTCCGAATATGGCAAGGGGTAATGGTCCCTCCTAGTGGTGGCATTGACCTTCTTGAGATCCACGCACACTTTGAGTTTCCCATTCTTTTTTGGCACAATAACTATTGGAGACACCCACTTTGAGTGCTCAATAGGGAATATGAATCCTCACTTAAAAAGCTTTTCAATCTCTTCTTGAACAATCTTTGCATAAACTCCTCTTTAGCCTCGTTCATATATGTGGGGTTGTCACCAGTCCCTATGTTGGCCTTTGACCTCGGGTCTGACTTCGCTGCTTTTTGCAATCTCTTCCTTCGTGTTTTCTTCTTCATTTGAGATTGGGAAATTGATGTTGTGTCTCTTTCTTCAAGAATATAATTTTGGTTTTGCAGCATCGATTGTGTGAGTACATTTACTGGTACCATAGGCGCACTTTGTGAGGGCTCCTCAATAACCTCAATAATTCAACGGTGTGATCTTTGGTGCATTTGGATTATTAGGACATTAGGCAATCAAATGATATATGCCACATTGATTACACATGAGTATCGGTATTATAGATGTGCTCGCTTGATTGGTTTGCATTAGTGTGGCATTTTTTTGTAGTCTAATGGGACACGCGGCTACACAATGTGGACCTCCATACTCATAGCATTGAAAAGGTGGTCACTTGGCAGTGAAATTGATATATTTGCCTCTTGCCGCAAGAGCAGCTACTTGATAGACAGGTTTGACTTGTCCCCAATAGTCCTCCATATAGTATTGTGGATTTTCTTCAAGTGCATCAATCCCATAGGTGATATTAGGGTCTAACTCATCCTTGCAATCTACACAAGCAATAGATGACTCACAACCCACTTGATTCATAGAGGTGATTCTTAGATGTGGGGGTTGCGGTCCTAGCACTGGAGGTGGTAAGGGTGTTGTTTGAACAACATTTTGGGCCCTAGGGACCATGTGTTGTGATGATTGTTCAAGAGGTGAGGCATGCATCAATGCAGGCACTCGAGGTGTGTCCGTCCATGCTAAGGTTGGTCTATTGGCCATCACACACGTAAATACTATGCAATCCTTGGCTTGATGACCATACCTCCCATAGGCATTGCAATTTCCATTAAATTTTACTCTAAAAGTAGGGCACTCACTGGTACTATGCGGACCATAGCAAACTGAGCACCATTGTTGATCCCTTCTTGGATACATATGATTGTTTTGCGGAGCACGATTGTCTCTAAGACTTTCTTGAATGGCCTTGGTGAGATCTGCTAAAGTCATCTCAGATATCTTTGGCTCTTTAGCAATAGGCTTTATGGCCATTGGCTTATGCCCCGATGCTTGCAAGCTAGTAGATTTAGGCTCAATAGACACTCTTTCTCCTTGAATCATTAAGTTGTGTTCCAATTGGATCGCATTGGTGGTGACTGCTTCCCAAGTAGTGATACCTCTAATGACTAGGCCATTGTAGATATCCTCATGTCGTAGTCCCCTAATGAATCTATTGAGAAATTGTTTATTATTGAACCTCTCATTTGGATTACAATGAGAATTTAAATGCTTCAAGCGACCAAAAAAGTCTCTCACGGACTCTCCTTCCTCTCATTGGGCTTTCTAGAGCTGAGAGATGCTACACCCCAAAGTACTCCCTCTTGTATGTACTCTTTCAAGAACAGTATCCTAAGAGTAGGGTAATTTGTTTTCTCTTCCATCCTTAGGGTTCTATACCAATCCCCATCCTTTCCACTCAAGGTCAGGCTTAAAGCATTACTCTTATGTAGGTCATTGTGTTCTCCTAGGGAATCGCATATCTGTTCAAATACTTTGATATCCTTTCTCACATCCCCGTCTCCACTATTTTTTTTTTTTTGAGCTTGGCTATTTGTACTACCTTTCTTCTAGGCTCTCTATCCAACATGTTATGCATATTTTCAGCAATAGATCCACAAATAGCTTGAGCAAATGTTGCCAAGTCACCCAAGTGAGCAGGTATAGTGGGGATAGGTGCTCTTGGGAGTGCGGGGTTGGCATCGGGCTTGGTCCCACACTTTTAGCATTGAAGAGGTGGTCTCTTGGCAGTGAAATTGATATTTTGGCCTCTTTCCGTAAGCGCAGCTACTTGATCAACATGTTTGACTTGTCCCCAATAGTCCTCCATGTAGTATTGTGGACACTCTTCAAATGCATCCATCCCATAGGCAATAGTAGGGTCTATATCTTCCTCACAGCCTTCCAAACAAGCACTAGATGGCTCACAACCCATGTGATTCACAAGGGTGACTCTTGGATGTGGGGGATGCGATCCTAGCACTGGAGGTGGTAGCGGTGTAGCTTGAGAAACATTTTGAGCTCTAGGAACCATGTGTTATGATAGTTGTTTAACAGGTGGGGCAGGCATCAATGCAAGAATACAAGGTGAATCCGTCCAAGCCAAGGGTGGTCTATTCGCCATCACACGTTTGAACATTGTACAATCCTTAGCTTGCTGACCATACCTACCACATGCATTGAAATTTCCATTAAATTCTACTCTAAATATAGGGCATTCACTAGTGCTATGTGGAGCAAAGCAGACTGAGCACCATTGTTGTTTCCTTCTTGGATACATATGATTGTTTTTTGAGGCACGATTATCTCTAAGACTTTCTTGAATGGTCTTGGTGAGATCTACTAAAGTCATCTTAGATATCTTTGGCTCTTTAACAATAGACACTCTTTTTTTTGAATCATTAAATTGTCCTCCAATTGGATTGCATTGGTGGTGACCGCTTCCCAAGTGGTGATACCATTAATGACTAGGCCATTGTAGATATCCTCATGTTGTAGTCCCCTAATGAATCTATCAAGAAATTGGTTATTATTGAAGCGCTCATTTGGATTACAACGAGAATTCAAATGCTTCAAGCGACTAATAAAGTCTCTCACCGACTCCCCTTCCTCTCGTTGGGCTTTCCTGGAGCTGAGATGCTACACCCCAAAGCACTCCCTCTCGTATGTACTCTTTCAAGAACAGTCTCCTAAGAGTAGGGTAAATCATTTTCTCTTCCATCCTTAGGGTCCTATATCAATCCCCAGCCTTCCCACTCAAAGTCAGGCTTAAAGCATTGCTCTTATGTAGTCCGTTGTGTTCCCCTAACGAATCACATATTTGTTCAAATATTTTGATATGCTTTCTAGCATCCCCGTCCCCACTACATTTTTGTGTGATCTTGGCCACGTGTACTGCCTTACTTCTAGGCTCTCTATAAGACGTGTTACGCATATTTTCAGCAATAGATCTACCGATAGCTTGAAAAAATGTTTCCAAGTCACCCAAGTGAGCAGGTATAGTGGGGACAGCTGCTCTCGAGACTGCCTTTTGAATAGGTATTGGCATTGGTTTTATTTGGCGTATAGACAGCCCTTGGGTGCACCTTGCAATCACCCGAGGTTCATATGTGTGGCCCTGGGCATAGTAGACATGGGATGTGACATGATAATGCTAGCTAGTATGGTCTCATTGAAATAAGGGCTTGGATGTTGTGGTCGTGGAGCATAAGTTGTTGAAACAATGGGAGTTGTAGGAGATACATGAGCATGAGGGCCCATAGATGCATATGATTGATACACACTTGTAGGTACAGCTGTAGGCATTGGGCCACCATGTAGCGGCGCTTTACTAATAAATGAGGTCCATGGCGTGTTTATTTTCATGCCCATCATTGGGGTAGGCATGGTAGCCATGGTGTCATCAAGAGGAAGATGAGCTAAACTTGAAAAGGTAAAGCTATCTTTTATGGGCTCAGATTGTACTAGGACCCCTGGCAAAACAACAAATGAAGGATCCATCGAACTTACCGAGGGAGTCTCCATTTGTGATAGATTTGGTTGCTTAGCATTCCCTATATCCAAGAATACCATGAGACCCATTGAAGGCATGTGGATCCCTCTGTTCTGCCTCTTGAGCTCAATAACCCTATGGATGACATCACAAACTCTTTGTTGTTTCTCCTCTATGCTAGTAGCACCCCATGTGGATTGTAGGACATCTAACCAACCCACGTAATAGGTGTGACATGTGTATAGGCCGGTTAAAGTCTTCGTTTGTAGTTCATACTCCCAATTTTTATTTAGAAACACTCCATCTAGGATTGAGGTGCTAGGGGTGTCCATTGAACTAGATGCAATGTGGCTCTCTGACCCTTAGTGGTTGTTAATTCAAGAGCACTCGATTGCTCAACTAGCATGGATGTTGACATAGGGGCCTTTGCCTTTAGCTCTCTCCATTTATTTGTCTTGCTTAAGCTTTTGATTTCCTTTTCCCTAGCTGCAAGGATATATCGGTCAACCTCTTGCACTTCAACAACGCTTCTACCATTAGGTAATATAACCTCGGAGGGGAATAGCTCTAAAGAGTCAGGGAGTGCAATGAATGGAATGTTCACATGCTCACTCTCCAAGAGCATGGGGTCTACATTGGTCATGAATGCTAAATTTACTTCCCCACCCCCTTCATTTACATCGCTAGCTCCATGTTCAGAGCACGTGGCTCTACTAAAAGTCTCTTTCAAGCAGCTAAGCACGCTCGGCCCGGACCGTGGGCCTATGGTATGCATGTCTTGGCTTGAACTATCAGGATTGGGCATCGGGTAACCTTCCATGACGTCATAGTCAGAGGAAGAGTCACTAGATGCAATATGTGGGTCCTGAGTGGTACTACCTTGGGTTCTTGCTGAGGACCTAGAGCCTAATGTGGAGGAATAATGGGTGCTCGTATAACCGGACTGCTACAAACGGAAGGTGTGGTTGCCCTGAGAAATATACAAATAACACATTGCAATCCATGAAAAGCACAAATCGGCATATATGGCACAACCCATAGCACATATGCAACATTGTACTCAAACAGAGAGAGACATAGAGCAATAGAGAGAGAAAGGAAGCCTGCAGGCGCACCTCCTAGAGAGGAGTGCTACGCCGACATGGCGAGAGAGAAGAGAAGAGAGGAGAGAAGAAAAGACACGAGCACTGGGTGAAATCCCCCCCCCCCCCCCCCCCCCCCCCCCGTGCAAGAGTGACCATTTCCCTCTTGCACGTATTTCATTTATAGATTTCTTGAATGGTCAAATTGAGTACAAACTGGCCGGCCGACCATACATGGCCAAAGCTCATAAAAGAGAACTTGAATAATAAGATGTACAATATATATATTTCCATTCGCATAGGCCTAGTTTGGTCCAGTCTTTTCCACCTATCAGTTGCAATAAATAATAAAATGCCAATTTCATAGCATACCTCTCCGTTGGAAAGCAACTGTCCTCAGTTGCAAAGATAAAAATCCGTAAACAATACTTGTCCAAAACAAGGATTAGAAATCTGTATCAAATAGTAAAAGAAAAATCCATAAAAAGAGACAACATTGCTTATGCATGCCGTCATCCACATGCTACCTATTCTAGTGTCCCATATCACTAGAATAAGCAGTCTGTGTCATACCCTGATGAATCAGGATATCATTGGTCACACTCATCGTTCAATAATCAATCCTCATCAATCTCAAGTCCAATTCCATAAATATTGTCGCGACAAAAAAGCATCACATACCAATTTTAAATGCAATTCCAATTCAAATCCAAATACAATCCAAATCCATAATATCTTTTATTTTCTATACCCGGGTAGCAAAATCATACCAGTTACAGTGATGGCCAGCCACTGCAGCATGATTTCGTGATTGGTGTTGCCTAAATCAGTGAATCTACACCAATAAGACGTGCTGCCTAAATCGGCGAATCTGCACTAATACTGCCTAAATCGGGAAATCTGCATTTGGTAGTGTTAAAAACGCGTGAATCTATAATTTGTTATTCTGCTGCCTAGATCGGCGAATCTGCACCAGATGAGCATTGACACACTGCATAAATCAGCGAGTCTGTGTGCATGTGACCAATGGACTAGACAACGCATAATAAAACATTTTCCACCTATTTGATACAATACTGGAGTATATTCGAGTGTAAAAGTACTTACAAATTATTGTTATGATTCCAAAGCACCTTAGCTGATGTAAATAGTTTTATAGATCAGTGAAAAAAATCATCACAGAATTGATGTTATTTAGTGTAAGTTCAAGCGATGTTAAATTTCACAATTCATAAGATAATATAGGTAATGAAATATGAAACATGAGTGAGGTTGATGTACGGTACACACCGTTTTCTAGCACAACACTTGACAAGTAATGCTATCTTCACAAATCAAATTAACATTGCAATGCTCAGCTATAGTTGAAAGAAATCACTACGTGGATCGTCACTTAGTCTCTAAAATGATATCGTTGCATAAGAAATTCAATATAAACATTGGATTTGATTGAACATGTCTATTAAGAGCAGGCATAACTTGTGAATAATTAAAAGAAAAATAGACGGGTATAGTGCATCAGATATCATCATGATGAGAAGAGAAATTTCACGACGTGGTAGTGTGCAAAATTACCCAAGCTATTTATCAGAGACCAAAATTGTGGGTATCAGAGGCTCAGCTATGTGGTAAAAGAATCAATCAAAAGAGATGATCATTTGCGTGAGCTGGCGATGTCTAGATGAAAATGGAAATTTTATGTCTGTTATACTATAGTCATAGAAAAAAATCTAGAAAAATGGCATGTTGAAAAAAATCAAAAATCTAGATGGGCTCTAGGAGGGTCTTCCATGCCTCTTGAGTGAGAAGATGAGTACAGGAGAGCTTGAGATGATCATGGCATGGTAGGTGATAGATTTTTAATATGCATATAGCCATGAAATAAAAGAAGAATAAGCTTCTTATTTTCACAACAGTAACGTGAGGCATCTGCACAGTGTGAGATCGAGGGGCGCACCGTTGTAGCATGTGATCGACAACAATTTCAACAAGTTCAGTGTCAGCAGTAGCTATGGTAGCAGCAAGGCAGCAAGCATACACCAACTCCCCCCTCACGCGACCGGCATGTGGACAGCAACCAATAGATGCAACCCTGATGCTCACCAATAGTGTGAAGACGTTGTTTATTATCAACAGCAGACGGCCATAATAACGACACGAACGAGTTCACAAACTGTCGTCCAACAATAGCGCAAAAGTATACACACAATTTGGAAACGACAACTCATATCCAATCAATCCTAATTGCATATACCTGACCACAAAGAAATCAATATTGACCCTTACCTACAACCTTAGCATTGCAGTTTCACATTTATGGCACCTCAAAATTGGTCAATACATAGACCCCTTTAAAAATCTCTACCATGCACAACTCCCTCTCGCACACTTATAATGACAAACAACTAGACCCAAGAGCAAGAGGAAAGATGGACATAAGTCACGGGGTATAAATCTATCAAATATGGATGTACAGTGATGGAAAAACGACCCTCCTTTGGCATAGGATCTAGAGAATCCTTGAGGGATAAGCACAACCAAGATAATGCAGTTGGCTATCTTCCACTTTGGACCTTGGATCAAAATTTTGATATGCAGCCTTGGACCAAATGTATTCTTTATGTTGACTCATGGATGCCCACAATGATATACACTCGGCCTTTTTTTAAAATATATGAAAACGGTTGCTCTGCACGCAACCCATGAAAGTGAGTCCCTTCCTCCTCGCCTCTTCCTGTAGCTTGCAGCCTTCCATAGCATGTTGCCCTACACAGTCATCTCAAACTCCCCCTTTTGACTGCCCATAGGTTCCCTCATTTGTTTGCAACTTTGGTTCCTCCTAACACTCTGCAACCCTCATCTCATCGCCCTCCTTCATACCCTCATCATCATCCCCTTCTCCTTCTACATGGCCTTGCTCAGCATGCCATTCTCTACTTCTCTCCGTAGCAGGCAGACCCTTGACTTGTCGCTAAGTGGGGGTCTCACCTTTCCTCATCCTTGCCAACCATGGGCCACCCCTCTGCTCGCGGCAATCCTACACACATGTGACAACTCCTTGCTTGTCTGCAGTCATGTTCCTGAACTGTCCTCCCTGCTTTGCGGAATCTGCATGCCGCCCCTCTATAACCGGCCGCACAGCTGGAGTCGTGGGTTAAGTGAGAGAGAGAGAGAGAGAGAGAGAGTTGGCTGGATTGCGACTTGCAGTCGTTGGAGCCGGATCAAAACAGCAGTCGACTGTGCCCACGGGGTGAGAAGTGGGGTGGGGTGGTTGAAGACGAGAGGGAGAGAGGTGGATGGCTGCATATGAGAGAGAGAGAGAGAGAGAGAGAGAGAGAGTTTAACTGCATTTGTGTGTGTGTGTGGGTGTGTCTGCATGGTGGCTGGAGTTAGGTAGGGAGTGTGGCGAGACGGCTGAAGACAGAGAGAGAGAGAGAGAGAGAGAGAGAGAGAGAGAGAGTTGGGTGGAACCAGTTTCGGCCAATGCAGTAGCAGAGAGCACAGAGTTTGCATGCCGCCTCTTATGTGGTAGGCGGCCCCAGCTACAAAAGAGAGAGAGAGAGAGAGAGAGAGAGTCAAAACTGAAAAGCGAAAAGGACGACGACTGTGTGTGTGAGATTAGAAAGTAGGCGCCCACAATATTGTGTGCCCTGCCCACACAATTGAGTACAGTTTGCTACGTGTTGAACGGTTGGCATGTGAGGGGTAGAGGGGACTAGGGTTGGGGAAGGGCTGGAAGCCGAACGGCTCAGGTCGGTGCTCCTACGCCTTGCTAGATTGTAGCTGCATCCTGCCGCTATCAGTGCTGCCTATCATCTTGCACTCTACGTTGCCATAATCTGTGTGTTGCCATAATGTCTGTGCTGCCATGATCTCGATGACCATATTGTATAGTCAACGCTGCTCTTCTATGCAATTTGTATTTATTTATTCTTTTCAACCTTGGTTGAGGAGAATAAGTGCCGTAGGATTTTTGCTACTTAGTGCATGGTCCCACCTTTCCTTCTACTGCTAATTCACCAATTGTGGTGAAAATCCTAACGTCTCAAGCGTATTCTCCTCCTACAAGGTTCCTTTCATGAGCAATTAAAGCGTGGCGAGTCCTCGGTGATCCTCTTTCTCGCTGACTTCCATCATATATGCACTCTTGGGGTTAATGCTAGAACAAGCGGACTTTCCTAAATTCCCCCATCCTTGTGCGGCCAATCCGAGAGGTCTATAAGGGCACGTTCCATGATGCCAAAATCCACTACTCGTATCTTTTACTAATAAGCTCGCTTCTTACGTCGATTCCTATTTCAATATTAATTATCTGACTAAGCACGTGATCAAGCATTAATGATAATAACAATTGTAGTTCCTCCTAATCAATCTAAAAATGCTATTTAGTACACTTTAACTATGAAATATTTGATAATAATGCCTTAAGTGATGAATCACTTCATCCACGTCCCTTAGAAATGTGATAAATGGTACCCTCAAGACAGAGAATGAGGATAAGGAAAAAAAAAACAACAATTCTAAGACAACAACACTACACTTATATGTCTATGTAGTCGCAAATTTGATCATCAACCCCGTTGTCTGATGCGCAATTTTAATTATGCATGTCTACGATGGCTTGCATCACCAAGAGTGTCGCCATGAGCTCTAATACTACTGCTACAAATGGAAGGCGCGGTTGCCCTACAAAATACGCAAATAATACGTTGCATTTTATGAAAAGCACAAATCGGCATACCTGGCACAACCCATAGCGTGTATGCAACGCCGTACTCGAACAGAGAAAGACATAGAGTGGTAGAGAGAGCAAGGAAGCCTGCAGGCGCACCTCCTAGAGCGGAGTGCTATGCCGGCACGACAAGAGAGAAGAGAAGAGAGGAGAGAAGAATAGACACGAGCACTGGGTACAATCTCCCCCGTGCAAGAGTGACCATTTCCTCTTGCACATATTTCATTTATAGATTTCTTGAACGGTCAAATTGAGTACAAACTAGCCGACCGGTCATAAATGGCCAAAGCTCATAAAAGAGCACTTGAATAATAAGATGTACAATATATTTATTTCCATTCGCATAGGCCTAGCTCGGTCTAGTCTTTTCCACGTGTCAGCTGCTGTAATAAATAATAAAGTGTCAATTCCATAACACGGAGACACTCTCTATATGATTGTCCTCTAGCACACGACCACAGCGTAGGTGCATGTGACCTCAACACCCTAGAAGTGTTGGTGAGTGCCCGTGAAGGCCGCTCACCTAGTTTTTTGGGTGTTTTGCAATCCAAATTTACTCTCAATTTTTTGTTTTCTTTGGTCCTTTTTTCTGACCAAGCCACAGAATATGGTGTGATAGCTCAAAACAAGTGTCTTTGTTAGAGGGATGTGTCGTGCTTTATAGCCTCCGATTCGATTACTTAAGGCTCTCAAAATCCTAAAAACAGTCTTTTATAGTCGAAAAGAAGGCTAAAATTAGTAAGTCCAAGTGTGTAAGTGTGAAGGGAAGGGTGGAAGACTTGAAGGACTTGTCCCACATGCCCTCCCTTCCTCTTGAGGGGGTAGTCTATATATATGTATATATATATATATAGTGGTATCTATACTATATCATAAGACTGAGGACTTAAGCTTGGGCTTGGGCTTAGGAAATGATCCCGATCTCTTCTTTTAATATAAGCTTTTTTTTCCTTTCTTTTTAATTTTAATTTTTTTGGGCGTTTATTATTATTCTTTTTTTAATTATTTTTTCCAAAAAATCTTTTTGTGGATAAGGTTGTGCTGCATGAGCGTCGAGCTCACACACACAGAGCCTACCTAACATTTGCACCTTGCAGCTTCGTCAAAACTAGCTACAACTATACGTTCCACACCTAGCAGAACTAATTAACATTGCACACTGCAACACTAACAGAACTAACAACCTGTTGAACACTGCCCACTGCAAAAACCCTTCACATTACAGAGTTACTAACACTAACAAACATGCTCAAACCTGCACATTACAGAGCTTAAACAGATCTAACAAAACCTGCACAAAGCTGCACATTACAGCATTAACAGATCTAATCAAAACTCAAAAAAAACCGAAAAGGACAGGAATGAATGGCTTCACAGGACAGCACAGAGTGCTCCTCAAGTTTGGTGCAGGGCAATCCCCGGCAACGGTGCCAAAAATGTGCGCTTCTACCGCACGTGTTAAAGGCTCGCGACTTGCCGAACACTGTGAGCCAATCACCAATGGCTGCAAGTACAAAACCAAACTATCCTAGTAAGCTCAAAGGGGCCAATGTGTCACTTACCGCTCTACGCTTGCTGTCGTGAAGGATTTCGTGCCGTGAATAAGAGGGAGCCTCCACCACCACGCTCAATTGCCTTGCCACCGCCGATGCCGCTGCAATGCTCTCTCTCTCTCTCTCTCTCTCTCTCTCTCTCTCTCTCAAGCGCGCGCACACACACACTCCTTAGCACATGCTGGAGAAGAAGGTAGAGGTAGAGAAAGAACATTTCTTTAGCATGCACCTCCAGAATGAGGATTTTAGGTCAAAATGGAACTTTTATATGAATTTGACCCATTCACACATAGGCGTCCATAGTGGCCGTTCATAGCAAAAATAATGTAAAAATGAGATAAGTGGTGCGCCTCTCATTGGTGACCACTTATGCACCTATAGGATTGACAAGCCCGGTCCATGACTCAAATGAAGTGATAAGGCGTCCGTCAAAGGTGACAGGGTGTCCGTAAGTGGTTAACAGTCAGCATGAACCTTCACTTTTTTGTATAAGTCACCTTCCAAAACAAAATGATTTGTTTTGGATGCGGTTATGCTAGGCATCCCTTTTAGCTATTGATGTCAACTAGTTTTGCCTTAGCTCACATGAGAATGTAGAAGTTTGTATCTACCTCCTTTGCATTGACTATGAAGTTATGCCCATCATGAAGGCATCTCTCAAGTCATCATGGTGCTCATCGTAGATTCATTATGTAGGGTTATGATGGATTAGTGAGGGTACCATTCATGGTGTGTGTATGTGTGATCAAAAACAAGTAAGCACATGCTATCACATGATTTATGCCACATGGACATCCTAGTAAACTAAAGAAAGTATACACCAAAAGGCATAGAAAAGAGTCCACAAATCCCAACACATCCCACTCGATTCACCACCATTGATAGAAATATCTATAGGTTGTATTCTCAAATACTCCCATATTTCCACATGATCTTTGTTGACCATTTTTGCATCCGTCATAAGAGCAAGAGAAAGGTATACACCTTAAAGCATTCATATCTAATTCAGAGTGGCTAATCACATAGCACATAGATTGAGAGCCTTTGATACACATGCAATCCCATTGGACTTCTCTCTTTACAAATGCAAGCTTGATTTGAATATCTAACTAACACTCTCTAATGTCATGGAGTAGTGCTTTTAGAATATGGCAAGGCCACTACAAGCGTACCTTCCTAGGAGGGATAGGTCGTCAGCTCTCCACCCAACCATCAAGAGAATGAGGAGTTCCCCTCATTCCCAGACCTTATAGTTATGTGTGGCATGCCGTTCACATTGGTCCGATCATTCGGGAACTATGACCGGGTGGTCTCACCCCTAAAACCCGTCCTTATGGCTCTAAGGCCGGAGGGAAGTCAGCCATTATAGGCAGGTTGCACTGACAAAAGACACTATTCTTGATGCGTTGTGTAGGATCCATCCATCTGCTTTAATTCATCATGCTTCATATCTCTCTTGATTACTGCTGCCCCAACCTCATTATGCTCTCCCTTCACGTGACTTGATGCCAAAAAATTGTTCATCATCTCAATATCAATTAGCTTGAAGTACCTAGAAACAAAGTAGAATGGATGGCTTGCCTTGAGCTAGGAATCATCAGCGTCAACCATACCTAATGGTACATCCTATTGGGGTAAAGAGCCAGTGGCTCGATCCCTAACCTCCTACACTGACACTAATCATTAACTCTTCTCTAATTCATTTATACAATAAGGAACACACATAAGCAGTGCTTGCTAGTGTGGTTCCACCCCAAGAATCTCTTCTCTTGGTCTCTCTCCTCTTCCCTCTCCGCGCACACACGCATTGTGCACCGCTGCAAATCACAAGGGGGACGTCTTCAAAAGTTTCGAGACAAGGCTATCATGAGCTCAAGAGAGCTTGCACCCGATGGTGGAGAAGGAGATGAATAGTAAAGAAATCTATGGATATTTGAGACTAGTTATAGCAACGGATTGTGTGGGAGAATCAATGAACCATAGTAGCATTAAAACTCTTTATGTAGTGCAAGTAATTTACAAGCAAGGGGGCACCTTGATAGCTTAACATAAATCAAGACAAAACCTTGAAAAAAAAAAAAAGTTAATGAATGTTATAGAAGGAGAATATTTTTGGCGAGCATTTTTCAACGAGCGTTTTTTTAGAATCCGATGAGCAAATTCCAAAAAGAATCTTTTTCTCTCTTCTCAACGTTATTCGCTCTCTTGATCCTCTGTTGGCCTCTCTCTCTCTCTCTCTCTCTCTCTCTCTCTCTCTCTCTTTTTCCCTTGGCAAACACACCTCGATCCCACATCGTTGTCACCATCGCTTTTGCTCCTTGTTTCTCTCTCTTGATCCTTTGTCGGCCTCGTCTCTCTCTCTCTCTCTCTCTCTCTCTCTCTCTCATTTTTTCCTTGGCAAACACACCTCGATCCCACATTGTTGTCACCATCGCTTTTGCTCCTTGCTTCTCTCTCTTGATCCTTTGTCACCTCTCTCTCTCTCTCTCTCTCTCTCTCTCTCCCCCCTACCCCGCCCTCTCTTGTTAGGTTTCAAGCCCTGTGGTTGGGTCTGGTCAAGGCGCCCGCCCACTTTACTTTACATTCTTGGTTATAATGAGAAGAAGGAGAAGAGATTGTATACTCTCTAATGCTCCACCAAAAGCTATTGTGTATGCTCATCTCCTTCCCCCTTCTCTCCTTCCCTCTCTTGCACTCACCTCACTCCATAGCTTATTTCACAAGTGGTATCAGTGCTCAAGAAGCTCATCAGCATCCCCCGGCTATGCCCCATGTGCGCAACGACCCAAGGGAATCCATGAGAGCTCAACAAGCTCAGCAGACAAAGAATCGGGTTATGCAAAGAAAGGAAGGGCTGCTGCAGGCAGAGAAGTTCGAGAGCAAGGCATCGAGAGGAGCAAGGGAATTATCATTTGCAGAGCATTGCAGGCAAGTCAAGAGCTAATCAAGTGCAGTAGAAACAGAGAAAATAGGAGTTGAGTAGTAACAAGTAGAGGAAATTGGCAGGTCGAGCTCACGGCACCAGATTCGAGCAAGCTCTTGTGTGGTGTGTGCGCGCACACACACACATATTGCCTCAAATCCACAATCGAGCCCCACACACCCTCGCTTGCACCCTCATCCCCTCGTCAAATTCTGACACTCAACAGACATAAGACCTCTATAGCAGTAAAAATCAATTTTTTTAACAAATTCTTGTGTGCAAGGGTCCAATCCCACCAAGCCTCGACAACTTGACAATCGCTCACACAATCCCGAGAAAAAAGAGCGCAAGCGAGTGAGAGATATAGAGAGAGAGTAACAGAGATTTTGAGAGTGAGAGGACAAGGATCTCCAATATTGACATTGACCGTCAGTGACATCATTTCACGAGTGCGCATGCTCGCCACTCCCGTTCGATGACAGGAGACGACATAGGCGTGACCTTTCCGCATTGACCTTACAACACCGACATCACTTTCATTACGCGGTGGATTTCTAACATCCGACCCCGACACCAACGTTTTCGCAGAAGACCATCTTCCCTCGGACGGTTGTGCTCACCACGAGCATGGGTGAGGTGCCTCTACCATAGAGGAGTGACACTCGGCACCGAGCGCACCGATCGGACTTTATGGCACGATTTTCGGCTACAACGCTCTTGGTAGCTATTCGACTAACGCATTTTTGTCCAGCGGCAAAAATTGGCACATATCAACACAGAGTTTCTCAAGGTTTCTAAACATATACAGACACAGCGCTTTCACAGGCAATTTTGGAAGTCATTTTGATAGCAGTTTTGCTGCGAACAGATGAGTTGATAGTTGCATGTTCTTTTTAGCACACCATCGTGATATTGAGCTCTTTTGAGAGCAAATATCCGCGCAAGAATCACTTTTACTGCATGCAACAATTCTTGGTGCCCTGTTTGAGTGCAGTCAACTATGGACGTTGAGTTACCGACATTGCCTATTGTACTTTGTGTGGAACCATTTTTTGGCTATTTTGGCAGTTTTTTCGGTCGTTTCTGAGACTCCAATTGAAAGAGCCCTTTTTGAGACTGTGGCTAGTCATTTTGTGTCTGCTTTAACCTTTGGAGGGCCAATAGCGTGAGGTTTTCTTTGAGTTGCGATATTCTCGAATGTTGAGATACCTTTGGTGATACATGTAGCTGGAGTTCCCCTCTTATGGTACCCTCGCCATAGGATATGTATATGGGCGATTTCTTATGCTTTTGATGCCGAGTTGGTGGTCACATGGCAGTGATAGTGTTATTTTTTTTATGCCCAGTTAGTGTAGTTGGCACATTCTATGTGTTTTTTGAGTTGAGTTTTGACTCCTCATACAAAGGAGACTCTGCCCAATTTTTCCCATGAGTTGTGACTTTCATTGTTGGCACTTTTGAGCCTATTTTGGTTGAGGTTTTACTCCCAATACAAAGGTTACTCTGCCCGAATTTTTGCAGCTTCTCGCCATAGTTTGGCACCTCTCAAACCCTCTTGTCAAGCGATGTCTTTTTCTTCAAAAAATGAGAAATATTTTTTTCGGAAGTTTGATGGTAGCAACTTCATTATGTGGAAAGAGCACATGAAGGATGTTTTGACTAACAAAGGTCTATCAAAACCGCTAAAAGAGCGCGCAGAGGGTGATGGCTATTTGCAGGCTCAATGGGAGCTTTTGGATGCGAAAGCCATGGCTACAATACGTCTACATCTAGCCGAGTCAGTGTTCTTTTATCATAGGGAAGACAACAACCAAGGCTCTATGGGAGAGCAAAAGTGCACCAACAAAGTTTTTCTCATGGAAAAGCTTATGAAGCTCAACATAAAAGAAGGTGGCACAGTTTTTGGACACGTAAATGAGTTCAACTCCTTGTTGAGTCAGTTGACATCTCAGGGCTTTAGTGAGTTTGACAATGAGCTCAAGTCTATTTTTCTGTTATACTCTCTACCCAGTTCATGGGACATATTTTGCACATCCATTAGCAATTCAACTCCAAATGGCAATTTAGTGTTCATAATGTCACTAGTGCATTGCTCACTGAGGAAATTAGACGTCAATCTCTTGATGAAAGTGGGCATGGTGATGCATATGTGGCCAGTGGCAATCGTGACAAGCACAGGTAGCGTGGTCGTAGCCGCCGTCGTTCTTAGGATCGTAGGCAAGGTTGTAGCAAGAGCCGCAGCAAAGACATGAGAAATGTTGAGTGTTACTATTGTCATAAAAGGGGACACTTGAAGAAAGATTGCCGCAGCACAATGCAGCGTGATAAGGGCAAAGAAAAAAGCAAAGTCTGACAAACTTAAAAGTAGCATGAAGATTGAAGAAATTAATGTGGTTGAGTCTTCAACCATTGATAAAGTTTCTGAATTGCCAAATGATGTGTTAATTTTCTCATCGAATTTGAGTCATGATGCATTGTTAGCTCTCGATGAGTGTTATACACAGAATTGGATTGTGGACTCAGGTGCTAGCTTTCACGTGACTCCTCACAAGGAGTGGTTTTTTGCATACACTACCACACATGGCATGGTGAAGCTAGGAAAATCTTATGAGCTTGATATATGCTGTGTGGGCAGCATCAAGTTTTCTATGGATAATGGCTCTGAGTTTATGTTGCAAAATGTCAGACATGTACCCAAATCGACAAAGAGTTTGATATCAGTTGGACAGCTGGATGATTTGGGCTACACTCATATATTCTCATGGTTCTTGGATTATTAAGAAGGGAAAATTGGTCATACTTAAAGGACAAAGTGGCCCATTGTACTCACTTATTTCTCTTCTGTGAAAGAGAATTCTATTTGTGTAGTCGAGTTGCCGTCTACAGAGTTGTGGCATAGCCAGCTAGGACATATGAGTCAAAACCAAATGAAAGTCTTGCAACGTTCTAGTTATATTCACGTGCTAGATTAATCTAAATTATCTTTATGTGATCATTGCATCTATGGCAAACAGACTAGGTTGACATCAGCACCTTTGGACAAGGAGTTAGGGAGTCCTCTAGATCTTGTTCATAGCGACTTGTGTGGACCTATGTCAGTCAAGTCTCTAGGGGAAGCATTATACTTCCTAACATTCATAGACGACTCTACTAGAAAGGTGTGGGTTTATCTCTTGAAGCAAAAGAGTGATGTCTTAAGTGTCTTTCAAAAGTTCTTAGCATTGGTAGAGAACCAATTGGGTAGAAAGCTTAAAGCTTTGCACAGTGACAATGGAGGCGAGTACATCTCCTTTGAGTTCAAGGACTTTTGCAGTACACGAGGCATTAGAAGATAGTTTTCCACTCCTTACACACCCACCCAAAACATTGTGGCTGATAGAACCATTCAGGAACAGGTCACTTCTCTGTTGTCCATGGCCAACTTACCTCAAGAATTTTGGGGAGAAGCTGTTTTGACAACTGCTTTTACTGATCAATCAGTCACCTAGTACACCATTAACATACAAGGTTTTGCAGGAGATATGGATGGGCAAAGAGCCCAATTATGACAGGTTACGTGTATTTGGGTGTGACACATTCTCAGATGTGCCAAAAGCACTTAGACAAAAGCTGGACTCCAAATCACACAAGTGCATCTTCATTAAATATGGTGTGGACGGAGAGATGGGATATCGTCTCTGGCACCCAGAATCAAAGAAGGTTATATGATGCTCACAGGTGATATTCAACGAGTCTAAGATGCATAGAAAGCCAGTGAAAGACATTGAGTATCGCAAAGTACGGTTTGAGGATGTTGCCTCAACACCAGTTACACAGAATGTTGGATGCTAGTGATGCACCTTCCACTAGTACACACATGCATGTTGCTCCAAAGTGAGCGGAATCCAATAGTCAGGCACTTTGGAGATCTACTTGTACACCTCATGCACTTGATCATTTTGAGCCAGGATTGGATTACTTGCTAGTCACTGATTGCGGTGAACCCACTTTCTACAAAGAGGCCATTCAAATGGACCATAGTGTGAATTGGGAAGAGGCTATGCAATTTGACTATAAATCGATCTTAGCAAATGAAACTTGGGAATTGACAAAGTAACCTACATTAGGCGATCCACATCTGGTTACATTTTCTTGTTTTTTGGAGCGGCAATTTCTTGGAGATCATGTATCTAGAATTGCCCTTCGTCTTCCACCACTGAGGCAGAGTATGTTGCAGTGTCCAGCATTACAATAAGGAAGTTGTCTGGTTATCTCGTCTAGTGGGAGACCTTGGTATACACCAGACTCTAGTGCTACATTGCGACAATCAAAGTGCGATTGTGTTAGCAAAGAACCCTGTGTCTCACTCCAAGTTGAAACACATAAAGATCAAGTATCATGTGGTACGGGATATTTTGGCTAGCAAACGCATTGAGTTAACCAAAGTTCACATGGATTAAAAAATAGCAGAGGCTCTAACACAGAGCTTAGCCTCAAAACGGTTCGCACATTACATAGAGATGATGGTTGTAGGATGAAGCTATAGTCATGCTTCACATTTTGTACAGTTGTACATAATAGCACCTGCATTCTTTAGCCACTTGGGTCACATTGGCCTTCAAGTGAGAGATTGTTAGATTGCAGGCCCTGTGGTCGGCACGCGCCCACTTTACTTTACATTCTTGGTTATAATGAGAATAAGAAGAGAGTGTATATTCTCTAATGCTCCACCAAAAGCTATTGTGTATGCTCATCTCGTTTCCCCTTCTCTCCTTCCCTCTCTTGCACTCACCGCAGTCCTTAGCCGGTTTCCACATCTCTCTCTCTCTCTCTCTCTCTCTCTCTCTCTCTCTCTCTCTCTCTCTCTCTCTCTCTCTCTCTCTCTCATTTTTTCCAAGGAGTATAGAGCTAATAATGATTACTTTCTTACTGATGTGACACCTCAACAGCCTCATACCCTATCGTACAATCTGTGTGTGTGTGTGTGTGTGTGTGTGTGTGTGTGTGTGTGTGTGTGTGTGTGTGTGTGTGTGTGTGTGTGTGTGTGTGTGTGTGTGTGTGTGTGTGTGAAAAGGAGAAATATACACCTAATCAATTTACAAAAATATTAATGCTAACAAAAAGAGAGACAAAACGATTTA
The DNA here is from genome assembly GCF_014529385.1 of Adiantum capillus-veneris. Classification (NCBI taxonomy): domain Eukaryota; kingdom Viridiplantae; phylum Streptophyta; class Polypodiopsida; order Polypodiales; family Pteridaceae; genus Adiantum; species Adiantum capillus-veneris. The sequence goes on from NC_140958.1 coordinate 105,742,860, forward strand.
TAAACCAAAATAATTCAGAACATCTTTGTCAAAGGTCCAATTCCTACCCAATCCATATCAACTTCACCAACTACAATACATGGCGGAAAATATGTCACAAAATTGTACAATCATGGGGCTTTACTTTAAGTTTTGATATGCACGTTCATGGCTAAGAGCATTGTAGACATGTACTTTGCTTAGCACCGGTTGATGTATGAACATGTTTTTATTGTGTCCCAATCCAAGAACTCTCAAGAAAATGAAGTACAAGTGCTTGCAAGCCAAATAATATTTTTTCTTGACCTCCCTGTCGGTGAAATCATGGCATGTGCAGTAGGGGCTCATCCTTGATGTGCACTTGATACACCTCCACATGTTTGTCTACTGTGGGATACTCAACCTTGAAGATTTCATATATGTTGTCTACAATTCATTTCTCTTCAATCACCTTAGCCTTTAAACAAAGAGAGAGACCAATTTTCTTAGCTGCCTCCTCTGAAATGGAAGTCTGAAATTTGACTCTTATGCGATTTCTTTGCTACCTACTTTTGTTGGTGGAAGAGGAATCACCTCCATCCCTAGGAGGAGTTCGCATTGTTGTTTCACTCTCTTGATCTTTTCCAACTGTCTCCGCTTAAAATCCTCCTTCAAGTAGTACCTCAACTTCTTCATTGGTAAGATTTGTTCCTACATCAACCGGCCAAATTGTTGGAGGAGGAGTTGGTCTTGTTTTTAAATTATGATCCACCACATAGCAATGAATAACATGTCTGGGAAAGAACCACTATCCCTGAATCTTTCGTGAAAATGATCTTCCTTGGCCTTCCATGTGTTGTGTGGTCAAGTGTGTTTGCATTGCACTCTGGTCTATGTGTCTATTCATCCTCAACATCAATCACAATCGATGGCCCTCGCTTTTGCCGAACGGTTTCTTTGTCTCCTTCAAGAGGAGTGCGAGCCTTATTCATGATGCCAACAGCCAGCGTACAGAGCCCATGTGAATTTTTCTTTTACTGAAAAGTCTTTCATTTTAAATATAGCACTTTTGAATAATGGCCTTATTTTACTCAAGAGGATCTTCGCACTACTGTTAAAGAATGTATGTCGAATCTCATTGATAAAGAATGCACTACTATAAATGATCTAAGCTTTATTGAAGAAAGCCCTCATTATTGTAATTGTAATCATGAATATAATTGTGATGAACAATAAAATGGGATTACACACTGCCTTGACATGAGAATGAGTCGACGATAATACCTTCTTGATGCAGAGCCCATATGTTTGTGTCCTAGTCTCATGAGGTTAACGGGTAAACCTAAACCCGAGGTTTGGGAGCAAACCAAAAACCCTGCATGATGGTATCTCAGAAGTAGCACCAGGTTGTGAGAAAACCTAAAACTCACGTTGGCGAGTATATCAAAAACTCGTCGTGTCATGAGAGTGAGGAACTTAGTTGAAGGGGGCGTATGATGATGATTATGCCAAGTTTGGCTGAAGGGGGAAATTGTTGGGGTCAACCCAACTTGGGCGACTAGGTCTGAACCACCTCTTTGTATTTGAAGCCTATAAAGGCTAAAGAACTCTAAGTGATATCCCCTTTTTTGTGTGGCACTCGTGCGTTCTTATCCGCTCTCTGTCTCTCTCTCCATCTTCTCTCTGCACTCTCGTCCTCTCCATAGCTATGAGCATTTGAGAGTCCGTATGCTTCTGTGCTCCACAGAGGAGATAAGATTTTTCTTTGTACATCGTGTGCTCTCTCTTTTTGCTATGTTTTTGAATTGCTCACATTGCACTACACGGTTGTTGCATCGGGATTTCGAGGGTGCCATTTTCTTTTTCTTGTCAAGCTCTTTGTGCGGATAACTATATTGCAAGCATTGCGCTAAAAATGAGTAACTTCGTCTATGACCTTCCAAGTGACATTTCTCTCCCAGTGTCATATTGCTATTCCGTCAATCGCACGTGATTCTTGGCACTTAGGAAAACCCAATAGGCACATCCAAATTCTGAAATCTTGATCTGCATCAAGCTATCAAAAGAAAATTACAATTTTTGCGAGAGCCACATTACGAGTCTGATGACCTAGTCTTGTTCCACATAGTACCAGTATATTGCCTATTAAGTTTGGAGTTACTTGGAGATAATCTGTTCAAGGATTTGCATGTAGTTAGGTGAGAGGTCTAGAGAAGAGGATCAAATTTTTTGGTGGATTGAGTGCATATCGAGTGTTGTAGTGGAATGTGTTGTGTTCAGACAAGAGCCCCACAACCTCTTGGCATGCCTTTATGATCTACTCAAGTCATTTGCTTCCCAGGATTGACATATTGTCTTGGTTCCGTCTTTTTCATAGATGTGATAGGTGTTGACCTATATGGACCCCTAGACAAGGGTATTTATAGTTCTTGAGAGTTACAGATTTACACGAACAAGAGGGTTTTTTTAATCCATTTTTTTTTTTTTTAAAGTAAGTTTAAGAAGATAGAGGGGTAGTTTTATTCCAATATACAAAATGTGTAGAGGGTGTTTTTTATTAGTCCCTGATTGCACATGATACTGTGGATTTTGGAAGGTGCACCCCTTCGAGTTTGATCAATAGAGCCATTTGTATCCAAAAACACCCTTGCCTCACTACAAGGCCACTTTGTAAGCAGGGATTCCTACAAAATTTATGGGTGTCGCTTAATAATTTGCCCCAGAAATAATAGGGGTTGTTAACCCTCACCAACACCATATCACCTTCGACGGATGCATATTATTTATTTGAATAAGTCATGGACCAGGCTTGTCGATCCAATAGGTGTGTAGGTGATTTCCAATGATAGACGCAACACTTATCTTATTTTTACAGTAGTTTTGCAACCAACGACCAACCACTATGGGCGCCCATGTGTGAATGGCCCAAAGTCTTATAAAAGGTCCTTTTGACTTAAAAAATCCTCATTCTCTGAGGTGTAAGCTAAGAAGTGCTCTTGATCCATCTCTGTCTCCTTCTCCTTTGTGTGCTCACAAGTGTGTGTGTGTATGCTTGTGTGTGTGTGTGTGTGTGTGTGTGTGTGTGTGTGTGTGTGTGTGTGTGTGTGTGTGTGTGTGTGTGTGTGTGTGTGAGAGAGAGAGAGAGAGAGAGAGAGAGAGAGCGAGAGAGAGAGTATTGCGGCGGCAAGGTGGCAGCGAGGCAATTAAGTGTAGCATCGACAGTGGCTCCTTCTTCTTTGTAGCACAGGATCCTTCATGACGGAAGCATTGAGTGGTAAGTAACACACCTCTATCCCTTTGAGCTTGCTAGGCTCTTCTAGTTGTGTGTTTGCAGCCTTTCAAGGCTTGCACACAATGGACAAGAAAGTTCTCAACTTCGTCACATATGGCAAAGCGTACATTTTTGGTGTGGCTACCAGGGAATGCCTTGCACTAAGCTTGAGGAGCACTTAGTCCTACCTCTAGAAGCCTTTTTTTCATCTGTTTTGTGGTTTTTGTTGAGTTATGCGAGAACTGTTAACTGGCTGTAATGTGCAGTTTTAGTTCTATCCGTGTGTGGTTGGTTGGGTTAGACAGAATTTGTGTGGGGTTAATTAGTGTTGTTAGTGGTTTAGACAGAGCGGCCAGAGGTGCAGTAGTGTGCGCTCTGGAGACAGGCTCTGTGCGTGAGCTCGGTGCCACACAATTGAACATTATCCACCAAAAAAAGGGGGGGAAGTTAAAAAACAGTCGATCAGTCGGTCAGGCAGTCAGTCAGTCAGTCAGGTCAGTGGGTCAGGTCAATCGATCAATCAGTTAGTCAGGTTAGTTGGTTAGTACCAGTACCAGTCAGTCAGTACTAGTCAGGCTGGAAGTCTCAGTATCAGTACCAGCGAGTCACGTCAGTTGGTCAGTCAGGTAGTCACGTAGGAAGTGAGTTAGTCAGGTCAGTTAGACAGTCCCAATAGCAGTACCAGTTAGTCAGGTCAGCTAGACAGTCCCAATAGCAGTACCAGTTAGTCACACAGTGTGTATCAGTGAGAGTCAGTACCATCACTAGCTAGGTGAGCTGGTTGAGTAAGTCTGAGTGTGCAGTCTATTGTGTGTTAGACAGTGTATGTACCATTACCAGTACTACCGGTACCAGTATAGCAGGTCCAATATAGGTCTGGCCAGCCTTTCCAAAGTGCAAGAGGTTGAGCGATATATCATTGCGGCTAGGGAAAAGGAAATTGAGAGCTTATGTAGGGTAGAGCAAAGGAGAGAGTTAAAAGCGAAATCCCCTAGGCGAGCAATCGAGTGCTCCAGAATTAACAACCACTAAGGCTCAACCTATAGAGAGCCACATTGTATCTAGTTCAAAGGACACCCCTAGCACCTCAATCCTAGATGGAACCTTCCTAAATGAGAAATGGGAGTACGAACAACAAACGAAAACTCTAGCCAACCTATACACATGTCACACCTATCACGTGGGTTGGTTAGATGCCCTACAATCCACAACGGGTGCTACTAGTGTAGAGGATCAACAACAAAGAGTTTGTGAGGTCATCCATAGGGTTATTGAGCTAGAGAGACACAAAAAGGGGATCCACATGCCTTCAACAGGTCTCATGAGATTCTTGGATACGAAGAAGGCTAAACAACCAACCTTATTGCAAATGGATACTCCCTTGGGAAGTCCAACGGATCCTCCATATGTTGTTTCGCCAGGGGTCTTAGTGAAATTTGAGCCCACAAGTGATAGATTTACCTTTCCAAGTCTAGCTCATCTTTCCCTTGATGACACTACGGCTACCATGCCTACCCCAATGATGGGCATGCCAAGGAACATGCCATGGACCTCATTTGTTAGTAAAGCACCACTACATGGTAGCTCAATGCCGGCAACAGTACCTACAAGTGTGTATCAATCAAATGCACCTATAGGTCCTCATACTCATATAGCTCCTACCCCTCCCATTGTTTCAACAACTTATGCTCCACAACCACAACATCCAAGCTCTTATTTCAATGGGACCATACCGGCTAGCATTAGCATGTCACATCCCATGTCTGCTATGCCTAGGGCCACACATATGAACTTTGGGCCACCACATGGCACAACACCGTATCAAACATGGAACCCAAGGCCTTCCTTTGCGCCAAGCCCAATGCCAATACCTACTCCACATGTAGTCTGGAGTGGCTTCACCCACGGTGCCTGCCCACTTAGGTGACTTGGAAACATTTTCTCAAGCTATCGGTCAATCTATTGCTGAGAATATGCGTAACACACCTGATAGGGATCTTAGAAGTAGGGCAATACAAATAGCCAAGCTCACACAAAAATTTAGTGGAGACGGGGATGTGAGAAAGCATATCTAAGTGTTTGAACAAATATGCAATTCTCTAGGAGAACACAATGACCTACATAAGAGTAATGCTTTAAGCCTAACCTTAAGTGGAAAGGCTAGGGATTGGTATAGAACCCTAAGGGTGGAAGAAAAAACAATTTACCCTACTCTTAGGAGACCGTTCTTGAAAGAATACGTCTGAGAATGAGTGATTTGGGGTGTAGCATCTCAGCTCCAAAAAGCCCAACGAGAGGAAGAAGAGTCTGTGAGAGATTTTATTAGCCGCTTGAAGCATTTGAATTCTCGTTGTAATCCAAATGAGCGCTTCAATAATAACCAATTGCTTGATAGATTCATCAGGGAATTACAACATGAGTATATCTACAATAGCCTAGTCATTAGAGGTATCACCACTTGGGAAGCAATCACCACCAATGCAATACAATTGGAGGATTATTTAATGATTCAAGGAGAAAGAGTGTCTGTTGAGCCTAAATCTACTAGCTCGCAAGCATTGGGGCATCAGCCAATGACCCTAAATCCTATTGCTAAGGAGCCAAAGATATTTGAGATGAATTTAGCAGATCTCACCAAGGCCATTCAAGAGAGTCTTAGAGACAATCGTGCTCCACAAAATAACCATACATATCCAAGAAGGGAGCAACAATGGTGCTCAGTTTGCTATGGTCCTCATAGTACCAGTTGACTGCCCTACGTTTAGAGTAAAATTCAATGGGAATTGCAATGCCTGTGGGAGGTATGCTCATCAAGCTAAGGATTTCATAGTATTTAAGCATGCGATGGTTAATAGACCAATTTTAGCATGGACGAACACACCTCGAGTGCCTGCATTGATGCCAGCCCCACCTCTTGAACAAACGTCACAACACATGGTCCCTAGGGCCCAAAATGTTGTTCAAAAAACACTCTTACCACCTCCACTGCTAGGACCGCAACCACCACATCCGAGAATCATTTCTGTGAATTAAGTGGGTTGTGAGTCATCTATTGTTGATTTGGAAGGCTGTGAGGAAGATATAGACCCTAATATTGCCTATGGGATTGATGCACCTGAAGAAAGTCCACAATATTATATGCAGGACTATTGGGGACAAGTCAAGCCTGTCTATCAAGTAGCTACTCTTGCTGCAAGAGGCTAAAATATCAATTAAACTGCCAAGAGACCACCTCTTCGATGCTATGAGTGTGGAGGTCCACATCGTGTAGCCAAGTGTCCTATTAGGCTACAAAAGAGCGCTACATTCATGCAAACCAATCAAGCGAGCACGTCTACAATGCTGATACTCATTTGTAATCGACGTGGCATAGATCATTTGATTGCCCAATGTTCGAATAATCCAAATGTGCCAAAGATCACGCCATTAAACTTGATTGAGGTTATCGAGGAGCCATCACAAAGTACACCTGTGGTACCAATAAATGTACTTACATGATCGATGCTCCAAAAAAAAAATGGAAGGAGACACAGCATCAATTGCCCAATCTCAGAAGAAGAAGAAGAAAACACGAAGGAAGAGATCGCAAAAAGCAGCAAAGTCAGATCCCAGTTCAAAGACCAACATAGGGACTGGTGACAACCCTGTATATATGAACGACATTGAATAGGATTTTGATTTAGGTGAAACCATGGAGATCAAAACGACCACTAGGAAAGAAACCAACAAGGAAGATCGTCATGAGCCACAATGGCCAGGACCCAAGAAAAAGATAAGAACTTACCCAAACCCTACAGAGGAGATAAAGTGAGTCAAGCAATAAAGGAGTTTGGTAGAAGAGACCCAAAGAGATCTAGAGTCAGAACCTAGGTAGATCCAGATTACAGACATAGTATTCCCTCCGCAGCTACAACATCACAAAGTCCATAGAACCCTAGCCATACCTAGTGTCATCCAAGAAGAAAGTGACTTAAAGTCATGGGAAAGTGAGCTTACTCACTTCTTGTGGAAAGAATGTTTAGAGAGGGACTACCTAACCCTATCAAAGAAATGGAGATCCCATCTTCCCCATGTCAAGGAACTCAAGCCCAAAAGGTGTCATTAAATATTGCCAAGTTGATGGATTTCATGGATTTAGAAGTTAGAACCACCATCGTGTCCAAACTATACGAAGATTCTGAGCTATTCTTAGTCGGATGTTGTAACTGGTCGAGCACATCCTCTAGGATTCATATTTATAATTGATCATAGATCTGACACCACAGTTCACTCGGTCCCATTGCAGTATTGTTACACATGTAAAATGGACATTGATGTTGGGGAAGATTCTCCTTACATGGATGTTCTACCTGGGATGACTGAGTCTGACAATGTGGATTGGGTCCACCTAGCAGCAATCATAGACACTTGGGGAAATAAGGGGATGACCTGGGTAACACCTGAGGGGGATGAAATGCCACAACTGATACCCTTAAATATGCTAGAAGCAATGCATATAGCTTCTGTTGACCTACAAGATGAAGGCTTGACTGATGTTGGAACCAATAGCGTCTTACAAGACTATAGCCCACATGATTTGGAGTCAGAATCATCAATTGAAATTGACTCCGAGGACGAAGAATTTGAGTTAAAATCTTAATGAAAATGTGGGGACAAACCATTCAAGGCCCAGTGGTACCCTAGATGACAATCTATCCAGGAGAGCAAAAGACACAAGTAGGAATTCATCTAGTGACTCTTCACTAGAGATCAGTCGTAATAAAAAATTATACAAGAAGAGTAAGAGATATAAGAGGCAACAATTTCAAGAAAATGTGCTTGCTAGAATAAATGAAAAGAAATCTACCACAAAATGGCTTAATTATATAGGGGCATGTGATGTTCATTGGAAGTTGGTAGATAACTGGGGTGAGTACCTTCAAAGCGTTATGTGGTGTAGTCCACAACCCATTGACATCACACAACTAGAGGCTATAGAGAAGTCAAAGTTGAGCCGTACCGTAAGGAGACAACAAAATCTAGAGCTAGCTTAACAACAAAAGGAAGTGGAAGTAAAATCACAGTCCACAGAATAACAAGGCCCCACAAACTTACACCCTGCACCCGATCATTTCAAATCCTACACACGGAGGAACGTAAGGTTGTGTATACAAAGGCTCAAAGAAAATGTATTGATGGAAGCAATGGAGTCTATGACAGTCCATTGATAGTTTAGGAGATAGAGTTAGCAGAGCCAGGAGAAGTATCCAAACCTATTTTCATTGCCCAAGATTTGACAGAGACTGAGGAGTATGTACTTAAATAACTTCTCAAGAAATTCAAGGATATATTTTCTTGGACATATCATGATATGAAAGGTGTTCCACCTTACGTGGTGCAACACACAATCCCCATGACTAGCATGGCTAAACCAATCCAACAACAACCCTACCGAATGAATCCTAAGTATGCAAAGATTGTTCAAGAAGAGATTGAAAAGCTTGTCAAATGCGGATTCATATACCCTATTGAGCACCTAAAATGGGTGTCTCCAATTGTGATTGTGCCAAAAAAGAATGGAAAACTCAGAGTGTACGTGGATCTCAAGAAGTTCAATTCCGCGACTAGGAGGGACCATTACCCCTTGCCATATTCAGAACATGTGCTTCAAAGAGTTGCAGGAAAGGAAGCTTATAGATTTTTAGATGGGTACTCTGGATACAATCAAATCACAATTGCACTAGAGGACCAAGCTAAAATGGCTTTTATAACCAAATTCGGAGTGTTCGCATTTTGTGTTATGGATTTTGGCCTAACCAATGCTCTTGCTACCTTCCAAAGATTAATAAACACCCTTTTAGAGAATATTTGAGGGAGTTTTGCGAAGCTTTCTTAGATGACCTTTGTGTTTATTCTTCTTGGCGAGAACATCTATCATGTTTACAAAAAGTGTTTGAGAAGTGCAGAATGTATCACATCTCCTTAAACCCTTTCAAATGCCAATTTTGGGTTAGTCATGAACTCATTTTAGGACATATAGTGTCCAAAAATGGGATTTTCACATATGAGAGAAAAATTAAAGCCATTGCTGATTTGCCACCACCTACAAACTATAAAGGAGTTCAAAGGTTCATGGGCCATGTTGGTTATTACTGACTGTTTATTTTAAACTTTACCGAGATAGCTCATCCTTTGTACAAGCTTCTTATGAGTTCCACTGGACCGTGGAGTGTGACCATGCTTATGAGTCATTGAAAAAGACCTTGACAAGCGCTCCCATTCTACGAGTGCACGATTGGAATCTAATTTTCCATGTGCATATTGATGCATCAAACTTTGCTATTGGGTGTGTTCTAGCTCAACCAAGAGAACATAAATTGGACTATCCCATTAGCTTTGCAAATCGTCAATTGAATGATACTGAGAGAAACTACACCACTACAGAGCGGGAAGGTTTAGCTATGATTTATGCAGTAAAGAAATTTTGCTACTACCTCTTGGCCAACAAGCTGTTTTTCTATGTGGATCATCAAGCCTTATTCCACGAGAAGAATTACACTATGGTTGTTGATTCTTCTTGAGTTTGATTTTACTATTGTGGTGAGACCTGGTAGAAGACATGTCATGGCAGATCATTTATCTTGTCCAAAGACACAAGAGGAGATAGCCTATATGTCTAAAGTTCCATATGCTGCAGCGGTAGGTTCTCTTATGTATGCTATGGTCTAGACAAGGCCAGACATTGCATATGCAATGGGAGTTGTAAGTAGGTTCATGGACAACCCAGGTAAAGAGCACTGACAAGCTGTGAAGTGGATACTTAGGTATCTAAAAGGGACAACAATAAATGCTTTGTATTTTGGAGGAACTGATATTTTTCTAGAAGGGTATGCTGATGCAGATATGGCAGGTGACAAAGATACTCAAAGGAGCACTACTGGCTATGTCTTCACGGTTGGAGGCACAACAATAACCTGGACTTCAAAGCTACAGAAAGTGGTCTCACTTTCTACCATGGAAGTAGTGTATGTAGCAATGATGGAGGCAAGCAAAAAAATTCTGTGGCTTCACAGATTCTTAGAAGAGCTTGGATTCAGACAAGACAATTGTGTCTTGTACACTGATAGCCAAAGTGCTAGCCATCTTGCAAAGAACTCAGAATTTCATTCAAGGACAAAGCACATTGAGGTGAGATATCACTTCATACACACTCTTTTGGAAGAGGGACAACTAAAGCTAGGAAAGGTGCATACAAGTGAAAATCCTACAGACATGTTTACAAAGGTGGTCAACAAGGAGAAGGTAAGCTTTTGCTCATCTTCAATCGGCATTCAAGGATAAGAATCCAGGATGGAAAGCAGTCACAGGTTTGGTTTGGAGATCAGTCTCCAAGTGGGAGATTGTTAAGTATGGAGCTTGATTTACTCCTTGTAATTTTTTGTGTTAAAAAATGCACATTTGTAAGGCCCCCATTATGAGGAGAAGCCATCATGCGTGAAGAAAAATAACTCGCCAAAAAATAAAATCACTCGTCAAAAATCAAAATTTTCACGGTCAGTTCACTGAAATATTCCTTTTTGTTGGAATATTATGGCCGGTGGCCGGTAGTCAATGGCTGGTGGCCAGTGGCCAAATTCAATGGCAAGTGGCTGAATTCAAAAAGGAACTTGTCTTCCCAAGGGCGGCCACACATGGGCGGATTGGAGGGTCCGATTTGGACTTATCTACACAAGGGCGGCTACATGTACATGGCTGCCTCTCATAAGAGAGGACAACCCTTTTGGCCTATAAAAGAAGGCCATTTCTACACACATTACACAGTGTGAAGTTGATGCAACAAGGTGGGTGTGAGGTGGTGAGAGTGAAGCAAGGTGGGAGCTCCAAAAGGGTATAATCCCTTTGTAACCTACTTCTTGTTTTGAAGTACTAAAGCCATTGAGTGACTGCTTTCCCGTGGACGTAGCCCACATTGGGGGAACCACGTATATCGTGTGTACTCTCTCTCTCTCTCTCTCTCTCTCTCTCTCTCTCTCTCTCTCTCTCTCTCTCTCTCTCTCTCTACTCTATAATCTCTTGTGTGTAAAAATTATTTCTCTCCATTAAGTAATCTACTCAATTATCTACTTAGCTACGTCATATTTCCTAACAAATGGCTTCGAAGTGAAATCCCTTAAATATCATGATGGCCAAGAATGTCAACTCCTTACTCACCCCAATGCCATTCAAGTTCTGGAAAGGACTCCAAAATATGTGGTTCTACAGGTAGATGCCAATGGTAGTCCCTTGTTGAGAAGAATGACCCCTATGAATGTCCAAAGTATGGGAATCCAATTGGAGATGTTCTTAGGCAACATACTAGCGTATAAGTGTATGAAGGACGTTAGAATTGAGATCAAGGAGATACGTCAGAATATGAAAATTGGTCGAAGAATACTGGATCATAGGGTACTTGCTATCTTAGAGAATACTAAATCAAGCAACAAAGGCAGGCGCACAAGAATGTCCGTTAAAGAACATGAACCATACCTAAAACACTTACTCCATTTGATTAGGATTGTTTGAAAGATGATGCATACTAAAAACAAGGTAGTCATGCATTATATTGAGGCTGTAACAAATTCACAAGTTCTAATGTATGCACTACCAAAATGAGGGAAGATAACTCCCAAGGTTCTACCTAGCTCTCTAGCCAATCTACAATGAACCTGTAGATAAAATGAGGTATATTTAGATAGTAGACCACATAAGAGACTACTATGAGTAAAGCACCGTGTTATGGGTTTCATGGAAGTCAATGCTTAGTGACAATGAAAACAGTAGAAAGCCTAGACTAGCCAGCTAATAAGGCACGCAAATGATCTACTTCAGTTGTCTGTCAAAGCTTCAAAGATTCTTGAGAAGGAACTAGCCAACAAAGCTAGTTCTTAGCCTTATTTCAAAGAAATGTATGAAGTATTCTTTAAGAACCAAATGAAGGAGAATTAGCCCAATCTATATGGGTGAATACAAATCGCTTCAATCCACCATAAGCTGGCAAGAGCTAGGTTGACAAAGGGAATGATAAGCCTTGATGACTCTGATACAAAGAAATGGCATACATTGACACCCTATTTAGTGAAGATGCTAATAGAAAGAAGGGAGCAACTAGAGTAGGAGGCTATAGATTGACTTATCATGAAGGAAAACACAACCTGCAACACTCCCCAAAATTAGTTGGGGATGAAGTGTACTGGACCACCAACTCAGATCATTCAAAGACCTGAGGTGAAGAAGGCTCCAGACAAGCCAAAGTGCAAGCAAAAGAAAGGAAGCTAGTCCAAAGTCGAAAAGTTTGTATATGACAAAATTCAAGAAAGTGGAGGAGGATGTAAAAGGTGGGAACCAACACTTAGAGAGATGACTTACATGGATTATCTCTGGAGTTTACTTGGATACTGCTGAAGTTACTTGGCGGAGTTACGATCAAGTACGTCGAAGTGTACAACTATTTCAAACAATCAGAATGCACTGCCAACACCTATAAATAGGACCCATTAATCTCATTTTGGGGCGGCTTTATGGCTTAGCTTCAATTCCTTCTTGAATTGTATCTTATAGAGCTTAGGATGCCTTAGGAGTTCTCAGTAATGGGCTTTGTGCCAGTTGTAATTTCTTATTAATCATCCAAAGCTTTGATACCTAAACCCTTGTACTTCAAACTACATTTTGAATATGAATCTGAATACTTTTCCAATTATCTCATTCAATGTCTGTTAATATAAAGTCTATTGCTAAGTCTAGTTATTCATTCAAAGTCCGAATCTCTCATGTGAATTCTGAGTTTCTCATGTGGTCACCTCACCTCCTGAACTTATTAGTTACTCTTTGGAATAGTTGTCAAAGTGATTTAGACCATTCCAAGCTTCAAACTTCTCACAAGGCAAAACCTTTGTGAATGGATTGGCAAGCTTGTCCTATGTTGATACATGATCTCTCCTACAAAGAGTCTCTCCCCAATATAATGGTAGGGTACCTCAAGGTGTTTCATGCGGTTATAGATTCCATGCAACAATGTGCTATATTTATGTCCTATTTTTACCTTTGATCTTGCTTGGAATATCTTGCCTTATATTTCACATAATTATCCCATTCTTAGAAGGTTATTGAGCCAAGCACAAACCCTATTTGCAAAATACGACCTTTGTACTCTACCTCATAACTACAAATGGCTACAATATACTACTTCTTGCTCAATCAACATACACATGGTTTGTCAAGCACAAAAAAAAATCCACTTGTGAATACACAAGTCCCATAACAACCAGCCCCATATGAGTCTCAAAAAGCATGTGTAGTGACGCCCCCTCGTCAAAGTCAATGATGTAGAAGCGTAGAGCAATGGGGAGAATAAGAGAGAGAGAGAGAGAGAGAGAGAGAGAGAGAGAGAGATAGATACTGCTGAACCAATCAACCTTGGCAATGAATTGATACTATGTACAATGGGGGCAAGGGGTCGCATATATACCCACCTCAGTAAATTGCCCTACCCAGACTTCGACAAATAAGTAAAACAAATATCTAAAAGCCAAAATAAATAATGGGATCACTTTGGGTAGTTCACTTGAGATGCCAAAACTTTAACACCCTCTTTGCTGCTCATACTGGACATAAATAGTGAGACCAAGTCGATGAAGAATCTATTATGGACACCCTAGAAGTGGCCGACTACTGTGTGTACACCTCGATTTTGCTACCCAGAAGAATGCCATCTTGTGCATTGGTTGCCTTTAGAAAATTGAACTATAGACCACACTATGTCGAAGAATCCACATTCGTGAACTATGAAACATCACATCGAAACGTCCCACACAATGAACTTTGAAACACATCCTATCCATAATCCAACCAACAATAATGGATTGGTGTGCACTCATCCATAGTGTTTTAGATACGTCTAATTGGTTCCCCGCCAGATGCATGTGCCTTGAACTTCCACCGACGGGTTCAAACACCGATAACTTGAACTCGAACACAAGGGTCCAAATTAATTATATGGAGCACTTATTACCCCTCTCTGCCACTCACAAGCCTCTCTCTCTCTAGATGAAGCTAGTGGAAAAAACTACCTCATGACTCGAAATCTGGTGTTGTGGCCACTGTGGTTGCCACCATGTGTGCCATGCCGATCTCCTCTATAAAATTTTATTACCGTTATCTCTATCCATCTTGCCTTTTTCCTCATCCTTTTGTGAGTTTCTAATTTTGTCTTTGGCTTCAAAATTCAAGCCAAACAAAGCGTCATGTCACATTTATAACATTGGTTGTTGGACCTCGTGGGTATCGAGGCAACTAACTGAGTACTGAAACTTCCGTCCTTGTCAAGCTTACCTTTGCCTTTTTCCTCTAGGAAACACGTCCATTTTCTTTTGGCTTCACAATCCTAAGCCAAACAAAACAATGGTTTCCTCGAGAACTTTTCTTGTGCATAGGCCGCTAACTAGATGGTGGTCGATGAACTTTCCATAGCTGATGATTGGTCTTGGTCATTGGTACTCAAGCAAGGTTGGGCCATCTCGCAAGTACAAGCCATAGCAAGCTAGGTTCAATCCTCAGCAAGCCTACACTTTTTCCTCGCACTCCAAATGCCTCCAATGGTCGTCCTTAAGCTGCTCCAAAAACTCCTTCCGAGGACCTTGGGCACTTTGGTCCCCACCTCCGAAGCCTCTAGGCTGATGGAATTTCAAAACACTATCTTGGGAACGAGGGGAGGGGAGGGGAGGGGGATCAACATGAAAGCCTCTCAAAAGGCGTAAAGAATTGAGTCGTTATTTGATCCTCTGTTGCCTAGCATTTCAAAACACAACCCTTAGCTGGTGCACAATGCAGCCACCTTCTCTGCTTGCATCTCAAAATGCACACAAAACTACCTTCAAGTAGTTTCCAATGCCTCATCGTTTCAAAATGCTTGTCGGGTTAAGATGTTGGGTGGCTGTCGTTGGCATTTCAAAACGCTTGACTGTAGATCCTCCTCACGCCTGTGTGTTTCCCCAAGAAATGCTAGCATTTCATAATGCTGTGCCCATTCCCATGCATCTGGTGGGTTCTCGTGCTCCTCTCTAAGCCAGCTCCGTCTCCTCTTCCCTATGCGGATGCTCCTCCCATGATCAATGGGCCATAAGCTCTGATATCATATCAAAGTCGATGACGCAAAATCGTAAAGTAATGGGGAGAATAGACGAGAGAGATAAAGAGATACCACTAAACCAACCAACCTTGGAAAATGAATCGATACTATGTACAATGGGTGCAAGGGATCACATATATACCCACCTCAGTAAATTGCCCTACCCAGACTTTGTAAAATAAATACCTAAATGCCAAAATAAATAATGGGATTACTTTGTGCACTTCACTTGAGAAGTCCAAGAATCCCCATTCTTGAACTGTGACCATATCACGTCCAAAATACTCCTAGATAATGAACTTCAAAACACATCCTGTCCATAATCTAACAAGCAACAATAAATTGGTGCACTCATCCATAAGGTTTTAGATATGTCTGAATTGTTCTCTGCTAGACTCATGCGCCTTGAACTCTGACCCATGGGTTCAAACACCAATAACTAGAACTCCAACACAAGGGTACATATGAATTGTACGCAGCAATTCTTGCCCCTCTCTACCACTCACAAGCCTCTCTCTAGCTAAAGCTAGTGGTGGTAACTACCCTCTGACTAGAAATCTCGTGTTGTGACCACCGTGGTCGGTCGTCACCACGTGTGCCGTGTCAATCTCCTATATCAAATCTTCATTACTGTTATCTTTGTCCAGCTTGCCTGCCTTTTCCGTTTTGTGAGTTTGTGCTTTTTTCTTTGGCTGCAAACTCTCGAGTGTCCTGTCACTTTTATAACATTGGTTGTTGGACCTCGTGAGTACCAAGGCAGCTAACTGAGTACTGGTACTGCCATCCTTGTCAAGCTTGCCTTTGCCTTTGTCCTCTAGGGAACTCAACCATTTGCTTTTGGATTCACAATCTTGAGCCAAACAATTTGCCAGTTTCCTTGAGATCTGTGGTTGAGCATAGGCCGCTAACTAGATGGTTGATCTGCTATCCATAGCCTCTTGTTGGTTTTGGTCGTTGATGGCGCTGGTGCTCGAGTAAGGGGGGCCATGTTGAAGTTGAAAGATCTAGAAATTTGTTCCTTCTTGCACTCCAAAAGGGTGGCCGCACTATCCCAAAGCCTCTCCATAAGGTCTCCAAAAAATTGAGCTACTCAATCCTCTTGTTCAAGGCTCTTACAAGCCATTTTCCCAAGGCCAGTCCGAAAAACAAATTCACTCACAACCCTCAAAGATTCCTTCCAAAGCCGATTACATGATACCAAAGGGCCTCCGTTGCCCTCTCTAAACTTCACCCTTGAAGCAATTGGGGGTGCCTCTTGGAGATTGAGTGAGTAGGAGAACATAGGGAGGGGGCCATCGACAATGGTGTGAAAAATGCAATAGCGTATCAGAACGCTGTTTGTGTAGAAGGGGAGGAGAAGGGTGATTGTCGCCAAGGGAAGAACCAAAGAGGTGCTAGTGGGGAACATTTCAGAATGCTGGTGCAGTAGGTAGGGGGCAAATTTGGTCGCCATACTGCCCTAATGTAGTAGTTCAAACAGTGTCGTCGATGAGGGAGTTTTAAAACGCAATCTCCAGTAGAAGACTTCACGCATGGGCAGGCAGCGAGCAAATAGTTAAACCCACAATGCCCTAGCGTTTTGTAAGGTGTAGCTTGGAGTCAACGGGTAGCTCACAGAATGTAGCATTTTCCAATCTTCAGGGATCATTGTGGATAGCACCGCCGATTAAAGGGAAGGGGAATGCTCACTTGAGGACTTCTCTTCACAACTCATGGGTGCCTTTCCTTGCCCAAGGTTACGATAGCACGTAGCTCTGATACCATGTCAAATTTGACGATGCAGAAGTGTAGAGAGAGAGAGAGAGAGAGGGAGGGAGGGAGGGAGGGAGAGAGATAGAGTTTCTTGAAGCAATCAACCTTGGCAATGAATAAATTATACAATGTACAATGGGGGAAAGGGGTCACATACATACCCGTCTGAGTAAATTGCCCTACCTAGACTTTGACAAAGAAGTAAAATAAATACCTAAAAGACAAAATAAATAACGGGATCACTTTGGACACCCCCCGAGAGAATAAACAAAGCAAGGTGTCAAGTGCCCAGTTAAATAATAAGAATTCCTTCTTACTAATTGCCCAATCAAATAATAAGAGGTCCTTCTTACTAACTGCCAACCCATAGTACCGAGGTTATGTGTGAATGTACCAGCTTTTGCTTTTGAGATTATAGATGTATAATGAGACAATGAATAACATGTTGATAAAGAGATACATCAAAGTAGTCACCAAAATCATGCACATCAAGTTTCAAACCCATTTTGTATGTGCACCGGTAGATTTTGATTTTGAAACACAAAGAAATACTCCCATAACAATTCCTAAAATGATGCAAGAGACCCAAATCTTCCATCTCAAAGACTGAGCTTAAATCCACCTTTGATTCAACATCTATCTGTATATGATATGTGATATTAAAGAGACTGAAGTCCCATCCACGTGGCTGTAAATCCTTACAGCCACTATGGATAGGCTTTCTACAATCTCTCCAGCTTCTCACTTGGCCCCTTACAACATCCCATGCATGAGGGCATAGCTGTGCCGAGCTGGCAGCAACCTAATTATCTCCCCGAGGTGGCGCCTAATTATCTCTTGGAGGTGGCGGGAGCCCCCTACTGCAACGTACGATCTTGCCTAAATCTTGAATTGTGGGCTGCAACCATTTTTGCACACTTGCTATCACTATCACTATCACTATCACTATCACTATGATATTAAAGAGACTGAAGTCCCTTCCATGTGGCTGTAAATCCTTACAGCCACTATGGATAGGCTTGCCACAATCTCTCCAGCTTCTCACTTGGCCCCTTACAACATCCCATGCATGAGGGCATAGCTGTGTTGAGCTGGTAGCACCCTAATTATCTCCCTGAGGTGGTGCCTAATTATCTCTTGGAGGTGGCGGGAATCCCCTACTGCAGCCTATAATCTTGCCTACATCTTGAATTGTGGGCTGCAACCATTTTTGCACACTTGCTATCACTATCACTATCACTATCACTATGATATTAAAGAGACTGAAGTCCCATCCACGAGGCTGTAAATCCTTACAGCCACTATGGATAGGCTTGCCACAATCTCTCCAGCTTCTCACTTCGCCCCTTACAACATCCCATGCATGAGGGCATAGTTGTGCTGAGCTGGCAGCACCCTAATTATCTCCCCGAGGTGGCACCTAATTATCTCTTGGAGGTGGCGGAGTCCCCTACTATAGCCTGCGATCTTGCCTACATCTTGAATTGCGGGCTGCAACCATTTTTGCACACTTGCTATCACTATCACTATCACTATCACTATGATATTAAAGAGACTGAAGTCCCACCCACGTGGCTGTAAATCCTTACAGCCACTATGGATAGGCTTGCCACAATCTCTCCAGCTTCTCACTTCGCCCCTTACAACATCCCATGCATGAGGGCATAGCTATGCCGAGCTGGGAGGACCCTAATTATCTCCTCGAGGTGGCACCTAATTATCTCTTGGAGGTGGCGGGAGTCCCCTACTGCAGCAGCCTGCGATCTTGCCTACATCTTGAATTGCGGGCTCCAAACATTTTTGCAAACTTGCTATCACTATTACTATCACTATCACTATCACTATCACTATGATATTAAAGAGATTGAAGTCCCATCCTTGTGGCTATAAATCCTTACAGCCACTATGGATAGGCTTGCCACAATCTCTCCAGCTTCGCACTTGGCCCCTTACAACATCCCATGCATGAGGGCATAGCCGTGCCGAGCTGGCAACACCCTAATTATCTCTTCGAGGTGGCACCTAGTTATCTCTTGGAGGTGGCGGGAGTCCCCTACTGTATCATGCGAGCTTGCCTACATCTTGAATTGTGGGTTGCAACCATTTTTGCACATTTGCTATCACGGGCGTCAAGGGGACAATGGAGGGGCAAGGGGACATCTGATCATCGACCATTGGTGTAATGATATGCTTAAATTTTGGGACATTCAGAGTTTATGTGGCTCTGTTTCTTGAACTGGGGGATGGCGTACCCTCCACACTATCTCACACGGCCATGCTCAAATGGGATCGACGACTGAGGTGATCTGGGCCGTCAGATGCGCATTTGGTAAATTCGGGGCGTCTGGTAAATTCGAGAAGAAAAGTAAATACGTGCAGGCTTGTAAATTTGGATCCGCACCCCATGTCTTGAACCCCCGACCTCCCCACCACGAGCCATGTGCACTAACCACTACGCCCTCATGCGTACGTTGAAATATAGGGGATTCGAGTATGTCATATTGTAAAGGTGGGCCGATTTACTTTATATGACATACTCGAATCCCCTATATTTCAACGTACGCATGAGGGCGTAGTGGTTAGTGCACATGGCTCGTGGTGGGGAGGTCAGGGGTTCAAGACATGGGGTGCGGATCCGAATTTACAAGCCTGCCCGTATTTACTTCTCTTCTCAAATTTACCAAACGCCCCGAATTTACCAAATGCGCATCTGACGGCTCAGATCACCTCAACCATCGATCCCATTTGAGCATGCCCGTGTGAGATAGTGTGGAGGGACTACTAAGGGAATGAGGGGTTTGAATGCTGTTGACAAAAATTGACAAAGCCAGGTCATTGATGGGACGGTCAAAACAAGAGGGCGACCTGCATGTGCTACCACAGAGAGAGAGAGAGAGAGAGAGAGAGAGAGAGAGAGAGAGAGAGAGAGAGAGAGAGAGAGAGAGAGAGAGAGAGAGAGAGAGAGAGAGAGAGAGAGAGAGAGAGAGAGAGAGATATTTAAGTCTCCTAATCCTTCTACTAAAAAAAAGAAGAAGGTATATTACTATAAAGATTCTAGATTCTCTACCTCTGTATTTTCCCACTTCTTTCCAAGCCCTACTCTCTTGGTTTTTCCTTGCCATCATCCTTGCTCTGATCCTGGCTTGCTTTGAGATTTGAAGGAGCTCAAGTCACCTACCTGAGTTGCCTCGAGAGCCTGATAAAGAGAAGTTGAAGCCTCTCTCTATGTGTTCAAAAAGCCTCCTTCTGTGGCAACCCGTGGTGTTAAACTGGCAGCATGCATCGACATGAGCAAACTGCACAAAAGTACTAAGGTGCAAAGAGCTGAAGGGAGGGGAAGACAATGAGGAGAAGGAGAACAAGGCGACATGAGTAGGAGCATGAAGAGGAGAAGGGGGGCATAGGCAGTCCACGTGGTTTTGGTGCCTCCACTGTGCATCAAGCAACTTCTCTTCATTTCAAACCCTTCGACTTACATGCAAATCCCTTGCAAACCCTTAGCATGGAGAGACAACAGGTAGCTACCATTGTCATGTTGTATCCATATGTAACTTGAGGTAGTGTCCTTAATTCCTTAATACTTGTCATGACTACAAAGGCTGAGCGTGCCAAAAAGCTGGAGATTATAGGAGGTAATAATTATGAAGAACAATTTTTGAAGGGGCACGTACAAGTTGAGAAGGAAGGCGTGTGAGACAAAGATGGGTCTGTTTTGTCCTTAAGACAGATCACAATGCTTAAAGTTAAATCTTGCTCATTGTTGCTTCTTTCCTTGTAGATGAGGCTGCCAGAAAGCCTATAGAGGATGGAGAAGGGCCAACAGAGACATTGAAGGACCACATGGAGAAAGAAGCAACATAAAATATTTCCAAAGATGTTGGAAAAACAGGTGCTACTTCCATAGTCAGAACCCATTTTTTGCATTTTTCCTAAAGCCTCTCACCCTTTTTGCCTTCGTAATAGTTTACCATTTCCTATGTATTTTGAAAGCCAAAATTCACTTTTTTATGTCCAGATTATCATTGTTTTTTATCTCATTATTTTTTTCTAATGCTCAGATGCTGCCACTAGCCTCAATGATGATCTTGATCACATAATCAATGCGGTAGTAAAGGATATGGTAAAAGACTATGGTAATTGTGGAGAACAATTTTTTGAGGCACACGAACACGTTGAGAAGGAAGGTGTGCTAGACAAGGATGGTCTTGAGAAGGAAGATGAACTCGAAGATGATCTTCACCAGAGAAGACCAATGCTGTTGAATCCTTCTATCTTGTAGACCATACGGATGATGCAAAGTGAAAGAAAGAGAAAGATGATAGGTGGTAATTTTGCTTCTATTTTTTCCTTAAGGTAGATAATACTATTTAAAGTTAAATCTTGCTCATTGTTGCTTTTTCCTTGCAGATGAGGCTGCTAGAAAGCCTATAGAGAATGTAGACGGGCCAACAAAGATATCAAAGGACCTAGCGGGAAAAGATGCAAGAGAAAATATTTCCAAAGATGTTGGAAGAAAAGGTGATACTGCAACTAGAGTCAGAAAAAAACTCCAAAGTTAGTCTTTGTATTTTTGCTTTGTGGCCTATACCCAATTTTGGCATTTTTCCTAAAGCCTAGCTTTGTAACATCTCTCCATTTCCTATGTATTAAGAAAGCCAAAATTGATGTTTTTAATGTCATGTCTGTCATTTTTTTAATCTTAGTGTTGTTTTTTATGCTCAGACACACTGCCAGTAGCCTCATTGAGGATCTAAATCACATAATAGATGTGGTAGTAAAGTCCGTAGTGAAAGACCATCCTAATGTAGATACTTCATTGAGGGTTGAAGGAAAAGTTCTAGGTGCTAGCAGTCTTGAGGAGAAAGAGGATAAGGACAAAGGTTTTGGTCTAAGTTGGGATTGTTCGAAGATGGCAGAATTGTGTTCACTGCATAATGCACTTAGTGAGTTGGGTTATGGGCTAAACGTGGTTAGTACATGTGAGTTATTAAAGGCAATCAAAGCTTTGAATGTTGGAAAGTTTGAAGTTGGAAAGTTTGAAGTTGCTGAGTACATTGATGATGTGGATATTGGTGATAAACGAGATGGTGATGCATCTAGGAGTGATGGTGATGTAGGTGGTGCAAGTGGTGATGCCTCTGGGGCTGATGCAGTTGGTGAAGTATTTGGGAGTGTTGCAAATAATGATGCAGGTGGTGATGCATATGGGAGTGCTGTAGATAGTGATGCAGGTGGTGCAAGTGGTGATGCATCTGGGGCCAGTCCATATGTGAAGCGCAAGGATGGGATGATGTATCGACCCTGGGACGATCCAAAGAATACATTGTTTGAGTTGAAGCTAGCTATAATCCTTGATATTAATGGTGTCCTACCGACTTCAATAGATAGCAAGCACCATAAAGATGCACCTTCCTACTAGGATTAGGTCACAATTCTAAAAATGGCAGCATGGGAGTCTGCTAGGTTCAAAAGGGATGCACCTGCCTTCTTGTACCGGTGCCTTGAGCACTTTGATGTGTTTGTGTGGACATTCTATATGAGGAAGAAAGTAGAAAAATTGTTGAAAAGTTGCTTCCCTTTGCACTTTCCTAGGTTCAAGGCAGTGTTTTCACAAGAGAATTGTATAAGAGATAAGAGATTCAAACTACAAGGTGGCAAGCCTATATTTTACAAGAAGCTATTTGACTTCTGAGAGACAAGTTACCGGCATACTCTTGTGTCCATAATTGTAGTGGATGACTCATAGTACAAGCTGCTATGGAATCCTAAAGGAACTTCCTACATAGTGAAGAATACGGAAGATCAGAATCCCACGGAAGTTCAAGATTATCTTACAACAAGTGTCAGATCTTGACTCATATCTTGGCTTTATGTGAAAGATCGCCTCCAATTTGCCATCCACTCACCGTTGCCGCAACTAGTCAATAATGTGAGCATAGAAGTTGCAAAGAAATGTCATATACAATATGACTATTAGACATTCTATTCTGACATGTAATCACAATAAGTGGTATAAACAATCAAGTACTTAATGTCTTAAAGAGTATTTTGCTCATTGGGAATGGTGATGTATCTTCTTTTATTATAACGAACCAAGAGGTAAAATGTTAAGTGCTTAATGTCGTAAAGTGATTTTTGTTGACTTGTACAATTGTTTATGTTTTTTCTTTATTTACACTACACTTACATGACATACTTAGACAATGTTTAAGTATGACTTGTACTACACTTACATGTTTTTTGTTGACTTGTACACTTGTTTATGTTTTTTCTTTATTTACACTACACTTACATGACATACTTAGACAATGTTTCCATGATACCAAGACAAGGTATGAGTGTTTCCTCCTATTTTTGGAAGCGGAAAACATGTTTCCTAGTGCTTTTTTTTTGAACGAATCGATAAAAACCCATTTATTTGACTTATCTTGAATGATAAGTCTCTTCTATGTCAATGTACTGCGCAAGGTTTCTGCGATACCAAGAAAGGATACGTGCGTTTCCTTCTATTTTTGAAAGCGGGAAACACATTTCCTACTACTTTTTTTGATTAAGTTGAAAAAAACCCCTTTCTTTTGCTCATCTCAAACATAAGTCTCTTGCCTCTATTTTTGCTGCACAGCCAACATGCTATGCAAGGTTTGTAGGGATTGTAGAGACCTACATGTGACAACCTATCAAGATTTAAACTTCATTCTATTTATGGGTATGAGGTCTGCATACATTGAAAGCCCCAAGTCTATGAATTGAGTACCACCAGTAGCTTCTAGAGTATTTATGTGTATGAGGTTTGCATACACTGAAAGCGTTAAGTCCATGTATTGAGTGGTAGCTTCCAGAGTATTTAACGGTAGGCACCAATCTATATGGTAGCAACCCTTTTGTTCACTCTACTATTAGGAAGCAACAACAACTACCAATGTCTAATAGTGGTAGCCACTAGTATTTATTGCATTGGTAGCTACCAATTTGCATAATAGCTATGGACCCAGTCTGTGCATAGTAGTTGCATAGTCTTGCTGGTAGCAATAGTAGTGTCATCTTAGTAGCTCTCAATCAGTCAAATAGAAGGATAATACTGGTAGCTACGAGGATATACTTGGTAGCTACCATGATATCTTTAGTAGCTACCAGGATATCTTTGGTAGCCACCAAGGTATCATTGGTAGCTCCTAGTATGCATGGTAGCTACCCTTGTCCTACTTGCATCTACTCTCCATAATTTCCCAAAAACATCTTAGGTCTAATATACAAGCAGCATAGATAAAATCCTTGACCAAATATGCTTACCACAACTTTACATTCAAGGACAAGAAATGTGATGAAGGGGTGCTATACATCAAAAGGATTGCTATTGTATATAACCTCATACACTTATGAGGAAATCATGAATTTTCTTTGACATCCCAGTTTTTGCATTCGGAACTTAATAACTCATACAAGGTGGGATTTTAGGGTAGCTTCAAGCTTATAATTCAATAGCCTGAACTTGTAGGATTTCCTTCTGCTTGCTCGTACCAAAATCCCTTGACAACAAATGAGCCGGCATTGCAAACATTCCTCCATGCATCTTGCAACAAAGTTTTAGTCAGAGTATTTTTTGCTTTGCATTTCAAGACATAGAAATCCACAAGCTCCACATTGTCATGAGGAGCTATGACAACAAAATTGCCACGAACATGAAGTGCATCACTCAACGTATCATGGTGTATTCACCCTCCATTATGTTCTCCCTTCCCATGACCTGGATTTGTAAAGTGATGTGTCATTTTCAAACTTGTCAGAGTTTCATATCAAGCAACAAAATAGAAAGGCCTCTTCGCTTTGAACTATGAAGCTGCACCGTCTTACCACACCCAATGTTCTTTGAGTGAAATGCCTAGCTCTTTCAATCATCCGTAATGGAGCATAAAACAATGTTGGACAGTAAGAGTATCATAGATTTTATCATCAGATATGTAGAAATGATAGTATTTTTGGACATTATTTGCAATATGCACATATGTGACATGGACAAAGATTGTGACTTGTTTAAAAAACCAATGCATGGATTGAATCTCATTTTGTTCTTTGAATGTGTAATTTTTAATGAAATCCACAATTAACAATACCACATCTTTAGGGAAGATTTGTAAACACTCTTTGAATTGCTCAGCCTGCCATCTATAAACAAAATTGTGCTTTATAAACTTGCTCAGATGATTCCCAAGCAATACCAAAAGGTTGACCGCACTGCATCTCCTTGTGCAACATAACTTTTCTTTTCTTGTTTTTCTCGGTAATTGTTTTGCCAACTTTGAGGTCTTCAAATATCTTCACTGTTATCATGCATGTACTATTTGAATCCTCAATTGGGCAAATGCATAGCTTCTCTAAAGGCCCACATGAGGAGTATTTGCCCATTAAAAAATTCAATGCAAAGAAACTTGAACCATTAGCCTTTGAGCATAAACTAATTCCCAAAGCTTTGTAAGGCTAAGGACTTTTTTTTGTATGAGCATTGCATTTCACATATGCACCAAAAATGTCACATTGACAACTACACTCTTTCCCATGCACACCATAAGAAACTTGCCTTATATGGTTCAAGGCATCCCTCAAGAATGACATTTGAACATGCATGATGCAACAACGACTGTACCAATCTTGAAGCTTGTGTACAAAATAAGGCTTCAACTTTTCAAATGTCATTTGGTGAATTTGTACCTCTAGATGACTCTATTTGAAGGCAATAAAGAATTCTACATGTAGAAAATAGTGATGATCAATACACATATGAGAAAAATTCAAACTTATTATCAACATGTAAAATTAAAATTAATATGGTGGGAGTTAGTATGAGACGGGTAAGTGACACTTTTGTGGTTGGTGGAAGGAGAAAATAAACAAGAACCTGAGTCTAATATTACCAAGCATTGTAACACTGGTGGCTACCAAGATTAGTACTGTTGGGCTAGGTAGCTATTGGGTTGATAGTGGAAGCTCCCTTTCAGATAGATAGCTACCACTATCAAGCTACCAAGACTATGAATATAAGACTGATGCCTTCCAAATTACTATTATCAGTACTACCATGGCAAACTAGTAGCTATCACTATACCACTATTATATTGGTAGCTACCTTTCCCAGGACTAGCATGGAAGCTAGCATTATGAGAGTAATAGCTACCAGGTTGATATTGCTAGCTACTAGTCCACCCATACTAACATGGAAAATTGGTATCTACAAATATAAGACTCGTGTCTACCTTTATGGGGACTAGCATGGTAGCTAGGAGGTTGACAACAAAATCTACCAATCCACCACCATGACAAACTGGTAGCTACCATTATCAAATTGGCAGCTACCACAACTAGTACTAGAAGATTCTTGCTTTTGGAACACTAGTGGTAGGTACCAGATTGACTATATTAGCTACTAGTCTACCAACACTACCATGGAATACTTGTAGCTACCATTATAAAAATATTACACTACTATCTATCACTATCATAGTGGTAGCTACCTCTCCTAGGACTACCATGATAGCTAGCACTATGAGACAGGTAACTAGTAGGTTGATAGTGGTAGCTACAAATCTACCAGGATCACCATGGAAAATTGGTAGCAAGCACTATCAGACTAGTGGCTACCTTTACCAAGGATAGCATGGAAGCTACCATTGTCTAACAGTGGTGATTATAAGGATCACAGTGTAGCTACCAGTCCTTGCACCATTCCTTGAGAGAGGGAGCATGTAGAGATAACTACCTATTTGAGGATGGTAGTTACTAGGCCTGAAGTAATGTGTCGCAACAAACAAACTATTATTTAGCTATACCAGAGTCAACTAAAGGACAACCAAAGCAGTTCCATAACAATAAACATACATTTTTTGTTTTCTCAAGAAGTCAAAACAAACCCAAGGTTTCTCAAGAAGATACGATGGGTGTTTTTCAAACAATTTTCATGCAATAGGCTTCCGACACACATCCTTTTCATTGGGTGATACACGTGTATTGTTAGCCCAAAATGTCACCACTATGGCCTTCACTTCCTTTGTCATTACATTGTTTGTGTATGGTTGTCGCCCGCACAAATGCAATGATAGTTGTGTATGATTATGTTTTAATGGGGATCTAGCTGCATAGAAGTTCCTTCACGAGAAGCTTGATGCAACTGCTATATTTGGTTTCATGCTTGTGAAACTCATAACCATCATGATACTCGCCCATTTAATAAAAAACTTTTTCAAGCCTTTTGGTCTCTTCATTGCCTTGAGAGTGTTGTGCATTCCGCTTATCAAAACCTTATGCTCATAATTGGAAATTTCACCTCCTATAGATTGAATCTTCAGGCCTCTCAATGCTTGATGCTTCAGAATGCTGATGATTCCCCCTTTACCTCATTGTCAAGACCCTGTGTGCAATGCTTGAAACACTTGATAACCTGTGTAATAATTTTGTGACGCTTAAATTCATTGAAACCTACCTGTTTAATTCTAGCTTCCTTTTCTTTGACTCTCTCATGATATGCATGCTTTATATCTTGATTACACTTTGTTTGCATGAGCTTCACTTGTATGAGCCAGAACAAAGACATGTGCTAATAGTTGAATTTGTAAGATCATCAACTGGAATGATTGCCAACATTGTGTGAGTCTTTGAGAGGTGGAAAGAGGATGACAAAGTACCCTATCCGAAGTTTCCAAGAAACACCTGTGTGTGTGTGTGTGTGTGTGTGTGTGTGTGTGTGTGTGTGTGTGTGTGTGTGTGTGTGTGTGTGTGTGTGTGTGTGTGTGTGTGTGTGTGTGTGTGTGTGTGTGTGTGTGTGTGTGTGTGTGTGTGAGAGAGAGAGAGAGAGAGAGAGGCAAGGGGAATGAGGCAACTATGGAGGCAAGGTTTGCATAGGTGCATGCTTCAAAACACACACACACACACACACACACACACATAGAGAGAGAGAGAGAGAGAGGGAGAGAATAAAAAACTCTTGTAACCATTTTGGATCGTGGTGGGCACCGTTAAATTTTGAAAAACTATTTTGAAGTCACACAAAAGTTTCCCTCCAGCTTTAGATTTGCAAGGTAGCTATCACCTTGGTAGTGGTGTCTGGGACACAAGTAGTAAGTCCACTTATCCATGCATATACCTAGAGAGAATAACAAGAAGATGACCTCTACCTCTTTTTCTAAATCAAGTCCTTAT
The DNA here is from genome assembly GCF_014529385.1 of Adiantum capillus-veneris. Classification (NCBI taxonomy): domain Eukaryota; kingdom Viridiplantae; phylum Streptophyta; class Polypodiopsida; order Polypodiales; family Pteridaceae; genus Adiantum; species Adiantum capillus-veneris. Next base: position 105,771,170 of record NC_140958.1, read on the forward strand.
GATGTCAGCTCACTAAGGAGTACATTGAACACATTTAAGTGTTCAAAAGCTATGTTGTTTTCTTTCATGCAAAGTTCACATAGCTTCTTCATCAAGTAAACCTTATTACTTGCACTCTTGCTCTTGCACAATTTTTTCCCATAGGGCTTTGGAAGTAGCTTCATCAACAATAGTGAAGTACACAGACTCTACGCCATCTAAAAAAATAGTGGACCTGCTTTGACAACAAGAATTTTTCATTGTGCAGTTGTGTAGCCATCACCCTCTAGGTGCTCAAAGAATGTCTCTAATTGATCTTTTTGGATTAAGAAATTTTGAATCTCCTCTTTTCATATGATAAATTTTGTGATGTTGAACTTCCTTATGTTGTAAATTTCTATCTCAGAAAAGAGGACCATAAATGCAAGAGTTGAAAATAAGACTCAAAATGCCAAAAATACATAAAGTAGACTCACAAGAAAAATTTGACAAATTCTCCTCTGTAAGGGGAGCAACAACTCAACCTAAAATGCACATGGAATCAACCATAAACTGACAAAAAGGTAAGCTGTGGATAAACCAAATCAAAATTGACCAAATAGACCGTCAACATGGCATCAAATACACCTCTCCCTCTCTATACATAACCTATGGCAAGGCCTCATAGAGAAATGACTCCAACTACGTGTATCCCTGCAGATATCTCAACATTTGAGAATACCCGACCTCAAAGAAAACCTCACCAATGACACTCCAAAGGCTCAATAGACACGACAACTGTAACCCAATCTCAAGAAGGACTATCTTTTAGACCTAGTCTAAGAAATGGCCAAATAATTACCAAAAAACCAAGCCAAAACTTGTTTCATAGCAGCATACAAAAGGCAATGTCCACAACTCAATGTACATGAGTGAACCATGCACAAATAGATGCTTGATGAGATGCAAGAAATTGATTGTAAGTTAGAATCTTCTTAGATTCCTCTATCCACTCTACTCAGAGCAGCATAACCTTGGGGGTTTCACTATATAGAGATCTTATATAGTATGTGCGTTCAAGAGGTATTTAAAAAAATCTTATATTCTACATTCTTTGATGTATATAGAGACCTACCACTTTTCTTAATAAAAAGACCCCTTATGTATCAAAATTTTCACTTTCTCAATTTAAAACACCTTATGTATGTATATTTTTTGTAAGTTCATAAGAGAATTCAACCCCTTTCGTTGAACTTATGTGCTATCATACATATTTTTGAGTGAACCTCTTGAGAGTGCAACCATGCTAAATTTATACCAGCAGCAGATCAAGCTCGAGCACATGCACGCATGAAAATTAAAAAACACTTTGTGTAACCATAATGACGTGTTGCCCCTCGGAACAAAAAACCCTCTCTCTCTCAGGTGTGTGCGCTTTGTCGATGGTTGTGTTGTATGTGTGTTAAAATTAAAGGGGTAAATGGTTCAACCATTCTACCACCCAAGCTTGGTAGATGGATTTAAGGTATTTCCATCTTGAATACAAACATGGAAAATATACCCATAGCAAAGCACACACACTCTTTTCAAACATCATGATATACACCGTGCAACATGATAAGCCATCAACTGGACAATGAAACATGCACAAAAAAACGTTCCCAACAAATGAATTTCATCGGTTAACACTCCTTAATAATGAAATTCGATTTTGAACAACATTTAAAGACTACAATGATAAAACCATAGACTAATATTAATAGGGTTTAAAGTACACAACTTAAAACAACTACAATAAGATAGATATGGACCAAAACAAAATAGTACAATATGTTAATATGGTGTCAAGGCCTTATTTCTCTAACATTAGCGAGGAAAGGTGAGATCTAAATGTTGTTGGCTTCGCTGTTGTTGTTGGCTCCGTTGGCTTGTCCTTGCGCAATAGTGTATGCCATCCACACTTCTACCTAAGCCTCCACATGTCATTTCGAAGAATTCACACTCCTGTGGGGTACGAAAACCATGTTCTCCCCAAATCATGTTTGCATTGTTGGCTAATGCGGCAACTTGCTCGATATCCCCTTTGGTTGGATATGCATTGAAATCAAGGTCTTGCATGGTGTTGAATATGGATCTTGTGGCCTCGTTGATTGCGCGGAGAGCGTGCGTGTAGTTGTCTACACTCTGTACTATGCATACAACATTCATAGCATATACATTGTTGAGAATGTAATTGGCGTGCACAATGTTGATGGGGTCAACACGAGGGGATGATTGAACATGTTGATTGCGTTGTCCGTGATTTTCCCTAGGCATGGTAAATATGTGAATGAGAGAAAACTCAAGGAATAACTTTAGAACATAGATACTTAATTAGAAAAACTTGCGAATGAATGAATGAATGAAACTAGTGTTCTTTTGGCTATTTATAAAAAACCCCAAGCATCTTTATTTCAAAGGTCATATGTACCATGTCCTCCGTAATAATTTCACATGAAATATTACGAAGAAAAAAATCTCACTAAAAGATTAATCACCATTGATTAACTTGCCTTCAAAAATTAAACATAGTTACAAAAAAAACAAAACATAGTGGCAAACACATAGCACATGGTGCTCATCAATGAACATTAAAACATAGTATGACCAACTAGTAAGTTTTTGTGTGCCATTACATAGAGAATAAGTTCATATGGAATAATCAATACAAGTGGGGCGTGTTCAGGTGGGGCCCCCATGGTCAATGTGGGAATAGTGGTCGATAGAGCTGTTGTCCATGGCTTGGCCAACCTGGAACTATAGTTGGAGGTCTACTCGGAGGTGGAGAAGATGACACAATTGACTCTTAATGTGTCATAAAGGAAACAGGGGTGGTTGTGTTTGTGCTGAACGTGATACCTTGCCCACATGAATAGTCAATCCTAGACCACTAGGAAGCTGCTGCTGCGGTTGAATACGTGCCAAAAAAAATTTCTTAACTCGGTTGATGTTGATGCAATGTCATTGTAGATGATCTCACTCCATTTCCAAGCCACCACAACCTGCAAGGCAATCCAAAACTGCATCCCCAACCTTTTTGAAGATATCCAACAACCACCTATTTACAATAGCACAAACACTAGCAAACATTTCAATGGCACATTAGCGGACTAGTTCAATGGCAAAAACCGAGCATAAAAGTTCCCTTCTTGACTTACAGAGCAAAGAACTTGCTCTTCTCTAGTACTCCAAGGGCATCTAGCATCCATGGAAAGTCCCGTAGTTGCTCTCGGATCATGTCACTATCAAACTCGAACCCATCATTGTCAGCTGCTGCATCTTCTGCTTGATGATCATACATTGGAATCATTGGAAGGCCTTAAATTTTACGTGTAAACATGACCACCTGCAATATGGGTATTGTTTTAAACAAAAACACACACCATTATCTACCAACCAGGAAATTCGTGGAGAAATGGCCTATTGATCCGCAAAGTCATCTATCACAGCGTATGTGCGTGACACCATCTGGAGAAAAATGGTGCAAAGATGGCAAAAATCGTGTAAGCGGGCCTCCTTGGTGATGAGTGCCAAGTGGCCTGCTTGGCATGCCATGACTACTGTGCCATCCAAGAGTAAAAACTCTATAGCTAGGGTGAACACACTGGTAACGAGCTCAAAAGAGAATGCATTCCATTGGGGTATGCCACCAATGCCGGCATCAAGTTTGCAATGTGTGGGAAGGTCTACCCACACAATTCGTACCCCTCCAAGCCACTGATCATGCTCCATTTTGTTAAGGTGTGAGAGAGACCCAATCAATTGTTGGATCACTCAAAGGCTCCTACAATACAAAATACCATGCAAAAGAAGATTGAGTGAGTGCTTATCAAATTCAAAATTGCTGGCGTGTGAGAGAGACCCAATTGATTGTTGGATCACTCGAAGGCTCCTGCAATACAAAACACCATGCAAAAGAAAGTTGAGTGAGTGCTTATCAAATTCAAAATTGAAATTGGATGCCAAAGTGCCATAAACTCACTCAGAAGAGTTTTTTGGATATATGAGAGCCTTTCATAGATGGTATAGATCAGCAAGTACTGCGAGATGTACTGGGACTACCCCAACACTTATAATTTTGGCCTTTTTTGCGTCAGAGGGAGCCGAAACTGTGTCAAACACAAAGTTACGTACCACTAATTTTTTAATAAAAAAAGCATTTATTTGGGGTGGCATTTCTTACCTAGTGGAAAGGAGGCAAGTGGTTCAAGTGGCCGAATAGAAATTGGGTGACTGCCCTCACTTTGTCCAGTAGCAATGGATATGGTTCACTTGAGACCCCGGGATCTCGAAGCTTGGGAAGGACTAGATCTCCGTGAATCCAAGTGACGCTTGGAATCACCGTACTTATAATCTGACCCTCCACCTTCATGCTCACTCCTTTCACTCTAAAACTCCTCCGAGAACTTTGAAAAATCATGGATGATTGGTCGTCCTCTCTTCATACCTTGTTTAGGGATGTCCACTGCAATTTTTGAACTTCGGAGTCCCTTGGTCGTGCTAGGGAAAATGGCATTGGTGGGGGATGATTGATGGTGACACTTCTGCTTTTGTCCTTACCCCCTTAACCTCCTGTGCAATGCTGCAATCCAAAAAAAAGTGAGGACGGTATAACAAACCAAACACATTAGTTGAACAAGAAAAACAGTACTTACCGTCGTATGCTTCAACTTTGTCTTCGGGAAATTCGCCATCCACATAGTTCAAAAACCATGGAGTCTCTCCACGTTTCCTTACCATGGAGCTTCTCTATCCAATCGTTGGGATAGAGACCACTCTCCTCTCTCTCAGACTCCACCCACGCATCACTGGGATGCTCGGGGTATGGACTGCGAAGACCTATCTTAAGGGTGCCCAACCACCATCTACAAATAACAAGAGGAATAATTACATCATTCAAAGCACACATCATTCAAAGAGGAGAGAAGGGTTACACTGGCCTTTTGTGGGTTGCACTGGCCTTCAGTGGTCCACGTGGCATGCCACAGAAGCACCACAAAATTGTGGCGCTTGCATGGCACGCCACATAGACCATCGTAGGCCACGTGCCAGTCCACATGGAAGGCCACATGGATTGTGGTGGATCGCCCACAATCCATGTGGCATGCCATATGGATGCGTGCGATCCGCAGTCCATGTGGCATGCCACATGGACACGACCACGCGGGGATCCAACTGGACCCATCGGGGGCGAGAGAGAGAGAGAGAGAGAGAGAGAGAGAGAGAGAGAGAGGCTTCCCCACAAGGAAGGAAAGGGGGGTGAGGAGAGAGAGAGAGAGAGAGAGAGAGAGAGAGAGAGAGAGAGAGAGAGAGAGGGCGGAGGCGGGGGGTGCTTCCCACGGGGGAAGAGGAGGGAGGTGAGAAGAGAAAGAGAGATAGAGGGGGGACTTCCCTGTGAGAGAGAGAGAGAGAGAGAGAGAGAGAGAGAGAGGAGGGCAGAGAGAGTGAGATAGGGTGGGTGGGTGAAAAGAGAGAGAGAGTGTGAGCGAGAGAGAAGTGGTTCCCATGGGAAGAGAGAGAGAGAGAGAGAGAGAGAGAGAGAGAGAGAGAGAGAGAGAGAGAGAGAGAGAGAGAGAGAGAGAGAGAGAGAGGACGTCTTCCCACCTTTAGAGGGGAGGGGGGTGGTGCAAGAAAATAGAGAGAGAATGTGTGTGAGTGATAAAATGCGGACAGGTTATGAGAGAGAGAGAGAGAGAGAGAGAGAGAGAGAGAGAGAGAGAGAGAGAAGCACCCATGGGGTGCTCCTAGAAGAGAGAGAGAGATGGAGGGAATGCAATTAAAAAAAAAAGATAATTTTAATTTAAATTTCAAATTATATTAAATATTACTAATAACTACTAATATTAATATAAAATGTTCTTAACTCTTCTAAACACAATCAAACACTTTCATTCTCTTATTTTCAATATAGTGCTTATCTTTTCAACTCTACTATCATGTCATGCACTATAGTCTTCCGTTAGTTCAAAAGGGCTTTTCCCTTTACCAATGGGAAGATTATTTTTGGGGTTAAATATTTACAAGAGCATATTGCACCATAAACATTTACTGCTGTGTATGCAATTGTCATGGGAGTGAATCGTTGATAGCACCAATGGAGAGAACAAGCAATCACTTGGGAGAGAAGTTTTATGTTCTAGACAAATATCTCTCTACAAAGTTCGTGGTGCTAGTCGAAGGTGACATAGTTTCAAATTCCAATGGCGTGGCTGCTCCCTTGGTGGATATTCCCTACATTGACCTTACTAGTTGTTAACCCTAATGGACACCCTATTACCTTCGACGGATGCCTTATTATTTATTTGATTGAGTCATGGACCGTGCTTGTCAGTCCAATAGGTGTGTAGGTGATCGCCGATGAGAGGTGCACCACTTATCTTATTTTTACAATAGTTTTGCAACAACGATTGGCACTGTGGGCGCCCGTGTGTGAATTGGTCAAAATCTTATAAAAGGTCCATTTGACCTAAAAAATCCACCTTAGGCTCTAGGCCCTCAGTGGGAACCCAAGCTAGTACCACTCAGGACCCACATATTGCATCTAGTGACTCTTCCTCTGACTACGACGTCATGGAAGGTTATCTGATGCCAAGACATACATGACATGGGCCCACGGTCCGCGCCGAGCATGCTTAGCCTCTTGAACAAGACTTTGAGTAGAGCCACTTGCCCCGAACATGGAGATAATGATGGGATTTTGAAGGGGGTGGGGAAGTAAATTCACCATTCATGACCAATGTAGACCCCATGCTCCTAGAGAGTGTGCATGTGGATACTCCATTCACTGCACTGCCAATGCGCTCTGACTGTCAGTGTACATAGTGTCAGCAGTGTCCTGTTCAACACCCAAATCATCCATAAGGCGTCTAAGCCATACACACTCAACAGTAGTTGTGAATACTGCCCTGTACTCAGCCTCACAACTAGAAGTGACCACAGTAGGTTGCTTCTTGGTCAACCATGATATACAAGAACTGTCAAGCATGAAACAAAAACCACTTGTGGACACTCTCGTGTCAAAACAACCAGCCCAATCTGAGTCCAAAAAAGCATGTAAGTCTTGCGGCAATGATCCCCCCTTGGGATAAAACAAACCAAGATGTAAAGTGCCACTAAGGTAGAAAAAAATCCTCTTGACAGCCTGCCAATGCTTACACCCTGGGCTATGCATAAATCTGCTGACTTGTGAGACTGCAAACTGAATATCCGGCCTCGTGTTGTATACATAAATGAGGCAGCCAACAACAGTTTGGTAAAGAGTGACATCAACATGATCACGAGTATCATGTAGAATTAACTTCAAACCTATTTCCATGGGAGTGGCAATAGGTTTGCAATCCTCAAGTCCAAACTTACATAGTAATGTCTCTATGTAACTTTTCTGACATAAGGCAATACCACCATCACACTGCTTAAAATGTATACCCAAGTAATGATGCAATAGCCCCAAATATTTTATCTTGAAAGTAGCATTTAAATCAGCCTTAAATTCAGGAATATGTCTCTCATTTGGTCCAGTGATCAGCAAATCATCAACATAAAGAACCACAATGAGAAGTACATCACCCTCACGCTTTACATACAATGTGCTTTCTGTTGGATTGTTACGAAAGACTTGTTTGACCAAATGAGTGTCAGCTTTCTCATACCAAGCACAAGGAGATTGCTTCAACCCATACAAAGCCTTCTTACATCTGCACACTTTGTCCTCTTGTCCTTTCTTGACAAAACCACGAGGATGTGTTACATAAACTTCCTCAAATATGTCACCGTTCAAGAAAGCAGTAACAATGTCTGATTGATGTACATCGCAACCAAAATGAGCTACAAATGCACATAGAAAACGCACAGTAGTCATACCATTTTACTCGAGGTGTATAAGGCACTGTACATTGGTGTTTTATCCCACGACTAGCTAGAAATGCATTAAATTCATGAGACATATACTCCCCCCCTCGATCAGAACGAAGGGTGCCCATAGTACATTTCGATACATTTTCAGCCATAGTTAGAAATTGTTTGAAGCACATAAAAACTTCGAACTTTGCTTTAAGCAGAAATACCCATGCATGCCTGGAGTAATCATCAATGAAAGTCACGAAGTAAAGGTAATTGCCCAAGGACGGAGTTTGCATGGACCCACAAACATCACTATGCACAAGCTGCAACCTGTATGTGGCCCTAACTGAACCATCCTTTGGAAACTTTGAATGCTGCATCTTACTCAAAATACAGCCTTCACAAACATGTTTGGCAGGTGCTTCAAGAGGTGGCAAAGAATCAACCATATCAGATTTCTTCAAACGTAGAAAACTGGCAAAATTTAGATGACCAAAACGTGCATGCAAAAGTTTTGCATCTGAAATAGCCCTTGAATCTGCAATTGCATTTGCAAAATTTTTTCCACACTTGTCATACGAAGTGAGCTTATACAGCCCACGGCACAAAAGCCCAGAGGCAACAATTTCATCACCAAAACTGAGATCATGAACTGTATATCTATCATCCACAAATTTGACTACAAGTCCAAGTCTAGAAAGTGCAGATACAAACAAAAGATTCTTCTTGATCCCAAGTACATAAAGTGCATCAACAAGTGTGAAAGAATTGCCATTTGCAGCAGTAAGCACAATCTTTCCAACTCCATGAACCGGATAAGAGGCATTGTTGGCACAAATGACTGAATTCCCATGATGGACAGACTTGAGAGAGGTGAACAATTCACGATGTGAGGTAATGTGCTTTGTAGCACCACTGTAAAAATACCACACATGTGAATCTGCAGCAACTGACATGAATGCATCATGGAAAGCAGGATTGTAAGTGCACTCTACACTGAAAGCCCATTCTGCATCAGCATCAGCATCATAGTCTCCTTTCACTGAAGGCTCAACAATGGTTGCATTTGTAGTGGAACCAGCATTTGCAGTGGAACCACCCTCTTTCTTCTTAGCCTCTTTGGCCTTCAACTTAGGACATTGCTTGATCAAGTGATCAGTAGCTTTACAATAATGGAAACACATCTTCTTTTTGCCCTTATCACCACAATTTCCAGACGAATTGCTGCCAGCAGAAGCATTAGGAACACAATTTTTGCCACTCGCAGCAGAATCATAAATAGTGGTTGCATTGCTGTTACTACCCTTTCTTTGAGAAGCAATAAAAGCTTGTTCAAGTGCACGCTGCCTAGTCCCGTTTTCTCTGGAAAGTGACTCTTGCAACAACAATGTGCATAATGCATCAAAGTTGACAACTTCAGGATTTGCTTGGGTCATAAGTCTCCAAGTACTAGCAAAAGTTTGGTAAGAATCTGGTAAGGCATCAAGAACAGTCTGCACAAGGGAACTGTTTGAAATGACTTCACTTGTAGAAATAAGTTTCTCATTGATATCCTTGACACTAGCAAGGAAAGTGTCCATATCATCTTCCTCATGCATAATCTTCGACTCCAGCTCTTTACGCAACAAAGAAATTTTAGCCTGATTGCGACTTGCATAAAGACCAACCAAAATATCCGAAGCCTGTTTTGCAGATTGTGCTGAACCAATGTGAGGAACAATGGTGCGCTTCATAGATAACGCAATCAATGCATTTGCCTGCGCATCCTTTACATCCCAACGAGATTGTTCTACCGTAGTCAAAACAACTCTAATGGCAGCAATTCTTGCAGCAAGACCTGCAACATCCTCAACATCACCTGCATCCTCAGAACTAGGACATACATCAATGCCCTGCACAATATTCCAGACGCCCTTTGACACAAGAACATGTTGCATCTTGTAAGCCCACATAGGGTAATTGTCCCCATCTAATCTGTCCTCAGCAGCAAACATCTTGAACACATCTGTGTTGTTGTTAGCCATGGCAAATGCTGCACCTGATGTGAAAACTGCCCAAAAAGAGGAAAAACAAAGCGGGAACAACACATGCTATATAGCACAAATGTTAGAAGAATGTAAGGCACCTGTTATGCAGAAAAAGACACTGACAAAAATTCTGCACAAAATGACGAAATAGCATGTGCAGTACTGCCTGTAGTGGAAACGAAGGCCAAAATGAGCCCGAATCAAAAATCTAAGCAGGCGTGTGCTGGAGCTGCAAATGCTTGCCAAAGCTCATTGAAAGCGGAGAAAATCCCGACTTGTGAACGCTTGCCAAAGCTCACTAAAATCGGAGAAAATGAGCAGGCATGTGCTGGAGCTGCTGACGACGAAGCCCGAGAGGATGCAACCTGCTCTGATACCAATTGTTGGAATTAGGGTTGCAAGGAAACACACACAGCTTGGAGAAGACAAAGGAAGCTCAAGGCACACAATAGAGAGTGTGTTACTTACCTTGAGAGTAAGAAACTGCCTTCATGCTTTGTAGTATTGCATTTTCCATATCTGAAGTATATGCATCATACAATGAGATCGTTTTTTTGAACCCTTCGCCTACAAACCAACTACCATGCTTCCTCTTGGCCAAGTTGTTTCTTGGAGTGTTTGCCCCATCATCACTTCTCTCTATTGATGTCATGATGCTCCCCCAATATGCAATACGCTCCTCCCACCAACTCAACCAAGAGTCCATTGCAAGGATGTTTTTATCCATGCAATTTTCATTTCGCAACCATTGTCGAAGGAGACAAGACTCCGTTGCAGTTGCCTCTTTAGAGGGTGCTAAGCCACTTTTCACACATGTCTTTGTGAGTTTGTTGAGATAAAGAGACAATGTTCTTTCTGGTGTGTGCCACCATGCTTTGTTTCCAATAAAAAAGGCAAGATCGCTCTCGGTGATGTAGAGCATTGTCTTTACCACCATTGAACACGGTGCAAACTGCATTCTAATTGGTGTGAGCTTCGTCTGCCACCATGAATCCATGGAAATCCTCTCTCTCACATCCATGACCCTCCATAACTTTATTTATGAACTGCCAAAAAAGAATTTGTGCTTCCATGTCTTTCTCTTTTATCTCACAAGTTGGAATAGTGATGAGATCTTGCATGCTACAACATAAGACAAGCACATTAGTAAACATGTTTTTGGTTGTTTCTTAAGATATGCCAAACTTCAGAAAAATATGTTCCTAAGAGAACAAAAGTTGGATCGTAAATGTGGCATGTGGTGACCCAACCCGCCACTCAATGAGTATGATCAAATTACACTCAAGCGTGCCAAAGATCTCCAGGTCCACTTCATCAAATTCGATTAACTAAATCCAATCCAGATGCAGGACCAACCGTAGACATTTTGAACACAAAGCACTCCTTGCCTGGGAAACCTAGTTCTATGGAAAAAATCATATGTGCAATCTCTTTTTAGCCGTAGCAAGGAGTTCGCACCAAAGCTCTCTGTTACCATATACATGTGTTAGTGATGTGTGTGAACACACTAGTACCGCCGGGGCATTTTTCCCCTCTTTAGGAGGTTTTTTCCCTTGTGCATTGTATATACGCCCATCACTCTAGGGCTATCTATCTTTCCATTGTAATCCTCTTGAGATAGCTTTATTGTCTTCTTTGTCCTATCCCTTGATATCTTCATACCAGGTATCCTCTTTGCAGCACCTAAATCTTTCATTGAAAAAGATTTAGACAGCTCCTCTTTTAGGTCTTTGATGTCCTGCATGTTAGCACTTATAATCAACATGTCATCAACATACAACATTAGGATGATGAACTTCCCATCTCCCAAATTCTCTGTGTAGACGTAGTGATCTGAGTTACATCTTGTGAATCCATGATCCAACATCCATCAATTGAACTTCAAGTACCATTGTCTTGATGCTTGCTTTAAACCATACATGCTCTTCTTTAATCTACAAACCATTTTCTCCTTACCTTTTACTTCATACCCCTTTGGTTGAAGCATGTAAATTTCCTCCTCTAAGTCATTGTGAAAGAATGCCGTATATACATCCATTTGCTCAAGATTTAGATCATGAGCAGCCACAAGGCTTAAGACAATCCTAATTGAGTTCATTTTTACAACAGGAGAAAATATTTCATTGAAGTCAATACCTTTCTTTTGAGAAAACCCTTTTACCACAAGCTTAGACTTGTACCTTTTCTTCCCACCTTCTTCTTCCTTCAGCTTGTACACCCATTTGTTTTGCAGTGCCCGCTTACCTTTAGGAAACTCGACCAACTCCCATGTTTGGTTACAATGTAGTGAGTCCATCTCCACTTGCATGATCTTCATCCATTCTTCTTTGGATTCGTGATGCATAGCTTTTTTGTATGATTCTGGCTCTCCAAAATCTGAGATCAAGAGATGGTTGAAGGATGAAACAAACCTTTCTAGAGGTCTACTTGCTCTTGTAGATCTTCGGGGAATAGGTTGAGGCTCCTCATTTGGTTGACATTGTTGCACATTGTCACCGTTTTCTGTCCTTGAGTCTTCACCGTCCTCAAGCTCCATGTACTCATCATTTGTTTTTTTTGTTTGTTTTCTTTCCAAGTAATCTTTGTACATATTTTGTTTGTTAAAAATTACATCCCTAATCCTAAAGATTTTACCATCTTCAGGATTCCATAGGCGATACCCAAAGTCACCTTCTCCATAGCTAATGAAGAAACACTTTTTGGACTTTGCATCTAGCTTTGATCTTAGGCTTCTATCTATGTGCATGAAAGCCTCACACCCAAACACTTTGAGAAATGCATAATTCACCGGTTTACCTGTCCATGCCTCTTCTAGAACTCCCCCATCCAATGCCGTTGAGGTGACCGGTTGATTAAGTACACAGACGTGCTTACAGCTTCCGCCCAAAGCTCAAGCAGTAGGCCTGCATATAGCCGCATGCTACGTGCTCGCTCCATGATTGTTTTGTTCATCCTTTCAGAAATGCCATTTTGTTAAGGTGTCCTTGGGGTTGTTCTTTGCCTTCAAATTCCATTGCTAGCACAAAAGCTTTCAAAAGCTTGGCTGCAATAATCGCCTCCATTGTCGGATCTGAGGCATTTAACCTTAGTACATGTTTCATTCTCCACAAAGGCTTTCCACCTTTGAAATATGGAAAACACATTGATTTATTCTTCATTACATAAACCCATGTTTTCCTAGTCGCATAGTCTATGAATGTTACATAGTACAATGAGCCACCAAGTGATGGTGTACTTGCATGACCCCAAACGTCAGAATGAACCAACTCAAGTTTTTTATTTTTTCTTTCATTTCTAGATTTTTTAAATTTTACCCTTTTTTGTTTACCATAAACACAATCTTCACAGAACTCTAAGTCCACTTCTTTCAAACTTGGTAGAAGCTTCTTTGTTTGAAGGATTTGCATTCCTTTGGCACTCATATGCCCAAGCCGGTAGTGCCACACCACACTGTCGACTTTTGTAGTTGTTGCACAAGCTGAAGGTTGCATGCTAACAGTACACAAGTAAAGTGTACCAACCTTTTCTCCCTTGGCAACCACCAAATATCCCTTTGAGATCTTCCACCGTTTTCGTCCAAATGCAATGTTGTGACCTTCACCGTCCAATTGTCCTGTAGAGATCAAATTTTTGCGAAGAGAAGGAACATGCCTAACATCTTTAAGCTTCCATTCATTTACGTTAGCAATTTTGACACAAATTGTACCTTTGTCGACAATTTCACAAGCTTCATCATTTCCCAAGTACACACCCAAAATTACCTTTGGTGTAATCTTGGAAATGTTGCTTGTGTGGTGTCGCATGGAATGAAGCCCCGAAATCTACTATCCAAGAATTAGACACATTGTCTAATGAGAGAATTAGAGCATCTTGCTCTACTTTACCTGCCACATTGGCCTCAGATGTTGGCTTGTTGTCTTGAGACTCCGACTCCTTCTTCTTCTTGGACCAGCAATCCTTCCTGATGTGGCCCTTCTTACTACAGTTCCAACATTCAAGAACTGACTGTGTGCGTGACTTTCTCCTTCTTGAGCAATCACGACCCTTTTGGTTTTTGAACCTCTCCTTAGGCCTTCCTCTTATTTCCACTGACAGTGCAACACTTGATGATTCTCTTGTGCTTCTCCTTCACATTTCCTTGCTTAGGAGAACACCCACAACGTCATCAAACTTAAGAGTATTTGTGCCAAAAATAGAATTACTTAGCCATCACAAGGCTGTCCCAACTATCCGGTAGAGACGATAGTATAAGGAGAGCTCGCACTTCGTCATTGAAATTTAATTTCACCGATCGAAGTTGACTTATGTTGGTGGTAAATTCATTTAGGTGTTCTGTAACTGAACCATTCTCTGCCATCTTTAGATTGAACAAGCGCTTCATGAGAAATACCTTATTGGATGCCGACGGTTTCTCGTAGAAGTCATCAAGTGACTTCATCAAGTCCTCCGTGGTCTTCATCTCCAAAACGTTGAAGGCCACCATTGACGCCAAGCTTAACCGGATTGTTCCCAATGCCTTTCGATCAACGACAATCCATGCTTCATCTGCCATCATTGCTTGCGGGCTTCTTTGCAAGACCGCCTAGTGGCAAATAGAGGTCCTTCTGATAGACATAGTCTTCTACGTCTTCCAATGTTGGTAAATTTTGTCGTTGAACTTCTTGATATTGAGCTTCCCTTCCTCCGCCATTACTCCCACTCAATTCAAGGAATCTTTCCTTGAGATAATATTGCTTCAAGCAAACCTTGGTCTGATACCAGTTCTTAGGAAATATGACGTAGCTAAGTAGATAATTGAGTAAATTACTTAATGGAGAGAAATAATTTTCACACACAAGAGATTATAGAGTAGAGAGAGAGAGAGAGAGAGAGAGAGAGAGAGTACACACGATATATGTGGTTCACCCAATGTGGGCTACGTCCATGGGAAAGCGGCCACTTAATGGCTTTAGTACTTCAAAACAAGAAGTAGGTTACAAAGGGATTATACCCTTTTGGATCTCCCACCTTGCTTCACTCTCACCACCTCAAACCCACCTTGTTGCATCAACTTCACACTATGTAATGTGTGTAGAAATGGCCTCCTTTTTATCGGAATTAGGGTTGCAGAGAAACACACACAGCTTGGACAAGACGAAGGAAGCTTAAGGCACACAATAGAGGGTGTGTTACTTAGTGTGTAATGGGAAGATAGATAGCCCTAGAGTGATGGGCATATATACAATGCACGGGGGAAAAAACCTCCTAAAGAGGGAAAAAATGCCCCGACGGTCCTAATGTGTTCACACACATCACTACCACATGTATATGGTAACAAATCCCCCCTGGAGTGATGCGGTGAACGAGAGCTGGCACATGAGTAAAGGGAAGTGCCATGCCCTGAGGACATGATCAATCCACAAAGGGGAGTAAGCCCAAAGCTTTGCGAAAAGCTTCAAGCTTCTCAGCAGACAATGCCTTTGTGAAAAGATCTCCAAGGTTGTCCTTTGTTGGCACATAAGCCAAGCTGATCTCTCCTGCTAAGAGCCTCTCCCTGACATAGTGGTAATGCACCTCAATGTGCTTTGTGCAAGCATGAAAAATTGGGTTCCTCACAACTACCAATGCAGGAACACTCGCCAAAGCTCACAGAAATCAAATAAAGTGAGTAGGCGTGTGTTGGAGCTTCTCGCGACTGAGCCCAGCAGAACGCAACCTGCTCTGATACCAATTGTTGGAATTAGGGATGCCGAGAACAGCTTGGAGAAGATGAAGGAAGCTTAAGGGGCACAATAGAGAGTGTGTTACTTAGTGTGTAATGGAAAGATAGATAGCCCTAGAGTGATGGGCGTATATACAATGCACGAGGGAAAAGACCACCTAAAGAGGGAAAAAATTCCCCGGCGGTCCTAATGTGTTCACACACATCACTACCACATGTATATGGTAACACTTTTATAGGCCAAAAGGGCTGCCCTCTCTCATGAGATGCAATCATGTATAGCCGCCCTAGAGAAGTCCAAATCGGACCCTCCAATCTACCCATGTGTGGCCGCCCTTGAGAAGACAAATCCGCTTTTGAATTTGGCCACTGGCCATTGAATTCTGACATCGGCCACCGGCCATTGACTTCCGACCACCAGCCACTGGCCATTGACTAACGGCCATGGACAACCGGCAAACCGATCGGTCGTTTTCCGATCAGTTTCCGACCGCCGTTGTGCCATAATATTCCAGCAAAAGCAATATTCCGGCCATGAAATTTTGATTTCCGGCGAGTGATTTTATTTTCTGGTAGGTTATTTTTCTTCACGCATGATGGCTTCTCCTCATAATAGGGGCCTTACAAATGTGCGTTTTTAACACAAAAAATTACAAGGGGTAAATCAGGCTCCATACTTAACACTATTCTGTGAGTTGCAATGAACAACGTTTTGAAGCACTCAAGTTCTAAATAGACATCTTCATCATCAAGATAGCTCTGAATATGTAGCTATTTTTCTTTCATGTGCTTTTTGTTTAGACTGAGAGATTGATTTGAAAATGTAGATTCAATATCTAAATTACTCTCTATTGAATGGATTTCCCCTTATTCATGTGTGTAGACACCATCTGATGTTGAGTATGATCAACTTGTTGGCTAGGAGTACTATCCGATTGTTTGTCAGGTGTTTGGTTTGGAGGATTCTCTCACATTGCAATTGCTGGGAAGTATCAGGTGTCTGATCAGCCTAACCACTACCTTGGCTTTAATATGGCACATCTGGATTTTGATCATCATCATCATCCTTCTTTGAAGTAGAATCAGGATGGACCTCTGTAGTGTCGTCCTCCTTGTCCTTGTCTTCATCCTTATCTTCATAGTCATCGTCCTCTTCATCTTGACTACTCTAGAGGTAGTTGTTGGTTAGCCAAAGTGCTAGTGCATCTGATGGCCTTGTCCTCCAGGTCACTTTTCATGTTTTTGACTAGAGTCTATAGCTCCTCTAGTTTATTCAAGGAATCTATTCTAGATAAGTATATATGTCAATCATTGATATAGATGTCATCAATTTAGAAGGCATGTACTGCCTTCGCACTATCGATGGCATCTTGTTTTTTTATCCAGAGTGGACTTGTACTTTGTTGTGCTCTGCATCAGCTCCTTGAACAGATTCCACTTTTCAACATTCATATTAGCATCGATGATTTTCAATTCTTCAATTTTGTGTTCCATGGCTTTAGTGAAGACTTCCCTATACTCAGCCTCACAACTTCAAGTGGCAAGAGTAGGTCGCTTCTTGCTCAACCATGATATACATGAACTGCCAAGCATAAAACAAAAACCACTCTCGTGTCAAAACAACCAGCCCAATCTGAGTCCGAAAATGTGAGGTCCATACCCAGACTCGACCCTACTCACCTCCCGCAGTCCTCCAAACCGTTCCAGGGAATGAAGTAGATCTATCTGCAGGTATCCCTCCCACTTGGGACCGACACTCAGACAAGACTCCGGCCTATCTCGAACGCCATCCCAATGTGAGGGCCATACCCAGACTCGACCCTACTCAGCTCCCTACGTCCTCCAGACCGTTCTAGGGGATGACATAGATCTATCTGCAGGTATCCCTCCCACTTGGGACCGACACTCAGACAGGACTCCGGCCTATCTCGATTGCCAACCCAAGGGGGTACATCCTTCATTCAATGATTCTATCCGTTTCTCATAATCAATCTGTCCTTGACAGCTTTCCGCACCCAAAATCGTGGTCCTTAGTCTTGAATCTCTTGATCTTCAACTTGAGGATCTGCTCTTGCTTTCTTGTTCTCCCTTGGTTCATGGCAATAACCCCTTTTTCCTGACAAGCAGGCATGGCAGTTATCACTTTCCCCTAAGAAGAGGGATCTTGCAATCCTACTTGGTCTCTCTTGTCCCCGATTACCCATTTTTATTCCACGTAGTCCTAACGTTTAACATAAAAATTTTAAATCAACATCCGGCCATCTAACCCTCCGGATCCGCCACCCACCGAACCATTTCATGAAAATCCCTTCCCGAGGTAGTACTTAACTATTACGAAATCAGGAAGACAGCAGTCTACTAGACATAATCAAACAACAAGCAGCATGCAATCTGTTGCATACTCTCGTTCAAAGAAATTCATCTGGTTGTTCCCACCACATCTTTATTTAGAAACTTTTAATTCATTTTCTAACTAGCTTGTAACTAGTTTTATTACTAATCATGCAACACATTTAGTTTCAACCAATTCATCTTGCCTCCCCATTCAGCCCAAGATAATCGGTTACAAGCCATCAAAATGGCAACACCTTCACAATATTCGCAGAATTAAGTGTTTGGGAAAGGCTCATCAAGTAATTTAATCATTCCTTCCTAAGCATTTTATTTCGAGAGGTATAGCACCATCTGGTGACAGATGCATAGGATAGCCCCTATATTCCTAGCCTTTTCGGTTCCTTTTTAAGAAACCAAGTCGAACAAATTTCCTTAATAATATTCACACCATCCTCCCTGAGAATAACCTTCTCAGCCAACTATTGGCATCAGGCCATACCCGGATTATGGCCGATTTCCAATAAGATACCGCGGGTACTTCACCCGGCCGGGCAAAAATAAAACAAACACATTCATCCCTTATCCCTCGGGCATGAATGGCCTAGGTATAACAACTTGCCAGTTACACTGCCCTAGCCGAAAAGGGCCAATCTCCGACAAGTTCCCCAAGAGAATCCTCTCAATGGGCCCGCCTTTCAATCAAATTGACCCCAAGAAGATCCATCTTGGTTCTCGGTCATTTCCAGGCAATCTTCAAAACTCCTAGTTAAATCTATGTTTTGCAATGGGCTATCCCTATCACCT
This sequence comes from Adiantum capillus-veneris, assembly GCF_014529385.1. Classification (NCBI taxonomy): domain Eukaryota; kingdom Viridiplantae; phylum Streptophyta; class Polypodiopsida; order Polypodiales; family Pteridaceae; genus Adiantum; species Adiantum capillus-veneris. The sequence continues at coordinate 105,789,872 of NC_140958.1, forward strand.
CTCGAGATTCCTTTTTAACTCCTAGTTGGTAATTTCCAGGTTCATTCATTTATCAACCTTAATTCCTACTTTCATTTATTATCTACCAGCCAAGTTTATTTTAAAAATACAAGCGAGTTTTTGCCATAGGTTAATGTCTCTTGGGAACTGCCAACTTTTTTCAGTTCAATCCCCGTTTTGTCGATTCCCAGGTTTTTTTGCAATCCTTTGCCATCCATGGGGCATCTCCATGGAAGCTTGTAGAGTTTTCGGTTCAAACAACACGGAGGTCAATTCCGCGAAGTTATCCCCTATCTGCCCCATCCCATATTTGCAAACAAACTTAAATTGAAAAATTTAGAAATACTCTTCAATACCAAAAATTGAACTACTTCTATTAAGCTTAGACAACTACACTTTTCCTTATCGTGCCTAGCTTTCCATTTTAGGAAGCTAGAAGGTCATCCTATAATTTATGAGTTTTCGAGCTTTCCATTAAAGCTTAAAACCTAAAAATGCAAGGTAATCACTAAAGCTTACATCTAAGTTTAAAGTTACCATTAAAGCTTAGCTTACGAGTTCAAATCTACCTTTGAAGCTTAACTGTATGATGCGTAGATACTCTTATCACTTAACCCTAATTGCAAGGTTTCCATGAAAGCTTAAAACCTAAAAACACAAGGTAGTCACTAAAGCTTACATCTAAGTGCAAAGTTATCATTAAAGCTTAGCTTACGAGTGCAAATCTACCTTTGAAGCTTAACTTTATGATGCGTAGATGCTCTTATCACTTAACCCTAATTGCAAGGTTTCCATTAAAACTTAAAACCTAAAAATGCAAGGTAGTCAGTAAATCTTACACCTAAGTGCAAAGTTACCATTAAAGCTTAGCTTACGAGTGCAAATCTATCTTTGAAGCTTAACTTTATAATTCATAGATACTCTTATCACTTAACCCTAATTGCAAGGTTTCCATTAAAGCTTAGAACCTAAAAATGCAAGGTAGTCACTAAAGCTTACACCTAAGTGCACAATTACCATTAAAGCTTAGCTTACGAGTGCAAATCTACCTTTGAAGCTTAACTTTATAATGCATAGATACTCTTATCACTTGACCCTAATTGCAAGGTTTCCATTAAAGCTTAAAACCTAAAAATGCAAGGTAGTCACTAAACCTTACATCTAAGTGCAAAGTTAACATTAAAGCTTAGCTTACGAGTGCAAATCTACCTTTGAAACTTAAGTTAATAATGCATAGATACTCTTATCACTTGACCCTAATTGCAAGGTTTCCATTAAAGCTTAAAACTTAAAAATGTAAGGTAGTCACTAAACCTTACATCTAAGTGCAAAGTTACCATTAAAGCCTAGCTTAAAGAGTACAAATCTACCTTTGAAGCCTAACTTTATGATGCATAGCTACCATTAATAGTTAACCCTAATTCCAAGGTTACCATTAAAGCTTAAACCTAAAATGATGCACATAAACCTTCCTAGTATTAAAACACATTTAATTAAACCTACTAGAAATGAAGATTACCTCCTCTAAGCAAGAGGAATGTGGAGTAAAAGTCCTTCTTGAAGAGATGTGAGGCTCAAGGAAGAAGGAAAGGGATTTATGGTGAAGAGGAAGGAGAGAGGAGCTCTTCACAAAACCCTCAAGGGTTTGGCCTTCAAGAGAGGAAGAGAGTTGAGGGTTTGCCTTCAAGAGAGGGAGAGAGCAAGAGCAAGGTTTAACGGAAACCTTGAGTTACTTAAGCAGAGTCTTGAGCATGGCAAGTATGCAAGTAGCTTAGCAATATGTGTCTAAATACAAAAGAGAGGGGGTGCTTATATAGGAAATGGTGGGTGGAATTCTCTTCTCAATTCCTATTGGATCCCAACTCTCTTCTCAATTCCTATTGGACCTCAAATTCTCTTTTCAAATGCTATTGGATCCCAAATTCTATTGGATCCCATTTCTCTTCTCAAATGCTATTGGACCCCAATTTTCTTCCTAGTTCTTATCTCTTAACTTTACCTTTCAATTAAGTTAGTCCCTTTTTCTCCTAGTTCTCGATCTAGATCGGTTCCCACGTTGCTTTTGACAAAGAAGTATAAAATAATCTTAATCTTAAAGGAAAAATATAGGGATGACGTAATTTCTTATCTGACATATCCTTGTCTTTTCATTCTGGAGTAAAGTCTCGTTGTTCGTATAACTTCTTTGTCGGTCTTACTTTTTCTAAATTATTTTCTAGGCCGAAAAAATTCTGAATGGCTCTAGGGTGTAGGGAGGGACCTTACAAACTCCCCAACAAAAAGAAAGAGCTATCCTCAGCTCGGGACATGCTTTAGAGAGTAAACAGACTCCATCTTTGGTCAAGTTATGAGATGGAAGATGGTCAGTTACTTTAGGGTATTTAAAGCACAGTGAAGCTGGTATTTAAATTAAAGGACAGTGAAGCTGGTATGGACCTTGAATAATACACTTCTCTTCCATTTTTTTCGCTGACTCAAAAGTCTTAATCATAAACAAGTCTTAATGACTCGGGGTTACTTTAATTACTGAATGTGATCTTACTCAAATAGGTATGTTTTCCTTTGGTGTGACAGGATTGTGTTTCGCTTTTGAGGTCTGAAGATCATTTCTTCACATAACTCTCTATCTAGCCTCAATACGCTTTGTAAAAAATCTTACCATTCTTACCTAAACTTTAACTTTTTTTCGTTTTGAGCGTTGACTCATTTCTCTATTGATATCATCCAACTTATACCATGTTCTTGATAGTTAAAGGATTCCATATTGATCTTTCAATTAACCTTGCAACATCTCCTCCCTTGCGTACCCAATTTATTTTCTCCATCCTTATTTCTCTTATGTCTATAGCTTACTGTCTCATCTTTCACTTGGTAATCAGATATTTCACGTATCATAACAATTAGACTTGTAAAACACCATAGAGAATTTGAATCTCAAATGAATTGACTGACTAGAGATGCTTGAATTCCATAAATATGATGATTGATTACATTCGCATAAAAATTACATCGAAAGTGCCATCGATATCTCGAAAAATAATTATAAGTTGTTCCGAAGAACCAACCAAAAATATGATCAAGGGTTTGGAAAAAAGGGAGATATTGGTTTGATTCCAAAGGTCCACAATATTTGAATGCAAGCTTACGGAATTTCCCTAGCTTTAAGGAGTTGCGTTTGGGTTTGACTCTGAAGAGAACTTGTTCGTCTTTGCTAAAGCTTCTAGCGGAGCGGTGAAGATAGTGTAGCTCTTCTGCCTATCACTAGCTCTCTTCAGGTTGTCTCTAATGACTAGAAGTTAATGATCCATCTCTTACAGGGTAGACTTAGCGGCATGAACATGAAGAGATGGGTCGGCTAATCAAAAAGGGACTAAGCATTCCTGACCATATAAGGCTTTAAAGGGTGACATTCCGAGGCTGCGATGGTGAGAAGAGTTATAAGAAAACTCAACTAGGGGAAGAAACTTGATCCATTGCTTGGGCTTTTGGTTGCAGTATGCTCGAAGCATATCTTAGATGACTTGATTCCCTCACTCAGTTGGACCATCAGTCTCCAGATGATAAGTTGAGATTCAGTTAGGTATCTAGAGATCGAAACATAGCTTGCCAAAACTTAAAAGTAAATTTGGCATCGCTATCACTGATGATTCTTGTAGGGATTCCATATAATCTTACTACCTCTTTGACAAATACTTGGGCTATGTTGATGGCGGTGGCAGTCTGCCTGACTGGAATTAGATGAGCCTCCTTAGAGAGCTTATCTACTATGACAAAAATAGAATCATAGTTTCCAGTTGCCTTTGAAAGACTTGTAACAAAGTCCATACTCAGACATTCCCACTTCATCTGAGGAATATCTAGGGGCTGAAGCTTTCCAGGTAGTAAAGAAGACCATCTGCTAAGGTATAGTCAGTTAAGTGTTCCCTCGGGCTCTGAGCTTGAATCTCTTGCAGAAGAGGTCTAAAATAGGGATGTACCTTAATCTCTTATTGAACTTCCTTGGCTAAAGAAGAGATAAGGAGTGAATTAGTCAGGGTTGATGAGAGCAAGACTGCTGGTCAAGAGGTCTTTGAGTCTATTGAAGGCAACATCTCTCCCCGACAAAAAAAGAAAGAGTTGTCCTCCACTTGAATAAAATACGTAATTGATGAAGCTTCTTGGATGCGTTTTGCGGCTTAACTTCTTGTTAACGCTTTCAACTTGACTTCTCTCTTACACTTCTTCATCCCCAAAAATATGCTAATATAATATTGGAGTCATGGGAAATCTTTCTTAATAAGCTATCTTTTTGAATAAATCATCGCGTTTGTGGCTTCTTTGATACGCTACATCCTCTTTATAAGCTACCGATAATCCCTTCTATATCAGCACTTGTTATCCTCTTATTTTTGCAATCTTCCCTCTCTTGTAACTTAATCATTTTCTTATCTGATGGCGTCTTGGCAAGAAGACTTGGTTCTTCCTGTATGCATCTCTCACTTGCAGAGTGCAGATGAGGCAGTTAAAAGACAGTTCTTAGAGCGATACAAAGATCTCCTCTTTCCTCAGCCAAATTCTTGTGTCGGCCAGACGATATGGAAGACATGGTGACATCTCACAAGAGTGACTCTCTTGGGTAGAGACCATTTCCGCAACAATACCCGACTTGCTATGGTTACAGAAGCTTTGGGACTTGGCCCTCGATACTACTGCGTCAAAAGGACACGAGATCCTGCGTTCTCCGCAAGGTTGTTCTTACTTGTGCAGTTTATCCCCCATTCTAAGATTTACCTTGATACCATTTGGAGTCTTCCTCTTAGAGGTTCTTTTCTCTTCTCAACTCATACCCGAGAAATTGCTCAAGCTGTTTCTCGTAGAACCATTCCAGAGGGTGAGCTTCCTAACATGTGTGGCGCTTGCGACACTTGGTTATGTGACCATATATTAGAGGATCTTCATGAGTTGTAAACTTTCTTGCCTCTCTTTGTAATTACTTCCTGCTTCCCTTGTAATCCTTTTTGGCTTTAATTGAAGAAATAACCCTTTTTGAAAAAATTGAGTATTGTCAGTATTTCCTTTTCTTCAAATGTCAGTCTCTCTTCTTCAATTGCCAATGAGTTTTTAATGACTTCTCTTTACTGTGTACTTTTAATTTCTGCAAATGGTCTTTCATCTACAATAGTCTTGGGTAAAGATTCCCACTTTAAAGTTCTTGACTAACTCATAAGTTTGCTTTCTTATTCTTCTCAAGTCTTTGAATGATCCGCAGAATTTGTGAGCTTATCTCTTGCACTTTCCCATCTTTAAGGGATTTCTTTTGGTCGGACTTAACAAAACACTTGGTCATCACTTGCACTCTTAAGATTCTTTCTTATGACTTACAATTTGGCAATCCAATTCTTCACTTGATCAAAAAAAAAAAAAACCTTCTGTCTGAAGGTTATCTTGGTACAATTTACAGTAATCTTGAATTCTCATGAAGTCCTAACAATAGAAAACTTGGAAAATCCGCAACTCTTGCGCTCAACAAGACTTCTTCAATTCAGAGGATAAGTACTCAATTTTTCATTGTATTGATGTAAACAAAAATGCCATCCTTGCCATTCCATGTAATCTTCTAATCCTGATAAATTCCAGCCTTCATAAATCTCTCATTTATGAGCTTCCTCAAATGTTCCAGCATAGCGAGCCTTCGCTCTAGCAACACAATTTCCATCCTCTCATAGATAATCCGTTGAATTTCTTCTGACAAATCCCCAGCCATCTTGAAAATTTTTGAATAATTTATTAGAACATCAAGACTTCATTTTGTAATATAATTGAAATTTGGGTGCTAGATTGAGTTGTTTTTCTCTCATGCATTAAACATAAATTCTAAACTCCAAGGTCCAAGATTCAGAATTCGGCTCTGATACCACTTGTGAGGGCCATACCCAGACTCGACCCTACTCACCTCCCTCAGTCCTCCAGACCGTTCCAGGGAATGAAGTAGATCTATCTGCAGGTATCCCTCCCACTTGTGACCGACACTCAGACAGGACTCCGGCCTATCTCGAACGCCATCCCAATGTGAGGGCCATACCCAGACTCCACCCTACTCAGCCCCCTCAGACCTCCAGACCGTTCCACGGATTGACGTAGATCTATTTGCAGGTATCCCTCCCACTTGGGACCGACACTCAGACAGGACTCCGGCCTTTCTCGATTGCCAACCCAAGGGGGTACATCCCTTCATTCAATGATTCTATCCGTTTCTCATAATTAATCTATCCTTGATAGCTTTCCGCACCCAAAATTGTGGTCCTTAGTCTTGAATCTCTTGATCTTCAACTTGAGGATCTGCTCTTGCTTTCTTGTTCTCCCTTGGTTCATGGCGATAACCCCTTTTTCCTGACAAGCAGGCATGGCAGTTATCACTTTCCCCTAAGAAGAGGGATCTTGCAATCCTACTTGGTCTCTCTTGTCCCCGATTACCCATTTTTATTCCACGTAGTCCTAACGTTTAACATAAAAATTTTAAATCAACATCCGGCCATCTAACCCTCCGGATCCGCCACCCACTGAACCATTTCATGAAAATCCCTTCCCGAGGTAGTACTTAACTACTACGAAATCAGGAAGACAGCAGTCTATCAGACATCATCAAACAACAAGCAGCATGCAATCTGTTGCATACCCTCGTTCAGGGAAATTCATCTGGTTGTTCTCACCAGATCTTTATTTAGAAACTTTTAATTCATTTTCTTTTCTTTATTTGTTATAATTAGCTTATAACTAGTTTTATTACTAATCATGCAACACATTTAGTTTCAACCAATTCATCTTGCCTCCCCATTCAGCCCAAGATAATCGGTTACAAGCCATCAAAATGGCAACACCTTCACAATATTCGCAGAATTAAGTGTTTGGAAAAGGCTCATCAAGTAATTTAATCATTCCTTCCTAAGCATTTTATTTCGAGAGGTATAGCACCATCTGGTGGCAGATGCATAGGATAGCCCCTATATTCCTAGCCTTTTCGGTTCCTTTTTAAGCAACCAAGTCGAACAAATTTCCTTAATAATATTCACACCATCCTCCCTGAGAATAACCTTCTCAGCCAACTATTGGCATCAGGCCATACCCGGATTATGGCCGATTTCCAATAAGATACCGCGGGTACTTCACCCGGCCGGGCAAAAATAAAACAAACACATTCATCCCTTATCCCTCGGGCATGAATGGCCTAGGTATAACAACTTGCCAGTTACACTGCCCTAGCCGAAAAGGGCCAATCTCCGACAAGTTCCCCAAGAGAATCCTCTCAATGGGCCCGCCTTTCAATCAAATTGACCCCAAGAAGATCCATCTTGGTTCTCGGTCATTTCCAGGCAATCTTCAAAACTCCTAGTTAAATCTATGTTTTGCAATGGGCTATCCCTATCACCTCTCGAGATTCCTTTTTAACTCCTAGTTGGTAATTTCCAGGTTCATTCATTTATCAACCTTAATTCCTACTTTCATTTATTATCTACCAGCCAAGTTTATTTTAAAAATACAAGCGAGTTTTTGCCATAGGTTAATGTCTCTTGGGAACTGCCAACTTTTTTCAGTTCAATCCCCGTTTTGTCGATTCCCAGGTTTTTTTGCAATCCTTTGCCATCCATGGGGCATCTCCATGGAAGCTTGTAGAGTTTTCGGTTCAAACAACACGGAGGTCAATTCCGCGAAGTTATCCCCTATCTGCCCCATCCCATATTTGCAAACAAACTTAAAATTGAAAAATTTAGAAATACTCTTCAATACCAAAAATTGAACTACTTCTATTAAGCTTAGACAACTACACTTTTCTTTATCGTGCCTAGCTTTCCATTTTAGGAAGCTAGAAGGTCATCCTATAATTTATGAGTTTTCGAGCTTTCCATTAAAGCTTAAAACCTAAAAATGCAAGGTAATCACTAAAGCTTACATCTAAGTTTAAAGTTACCATTAAAGCTTAGCTTACGAGTTCAAATCTACCTTTGAAGCTTAACTGTATGATGCGTAGATACTCTTATCACTTAACCCTAATTGCAAGGTTTCCATGAAAGCTTAAAACCTAAAAACACAAGGTAGTCACTAAAGCTTACATCTAAGTGCAAAGTTATCATTAAAGCTTAGCTTACGAGTGCAAATCTACCTTTGAAGCTTAACTTTATGATGCGTAGATGCTCTTATCACTTAACCCTAATTGCAAGGTTTCCATTAAAACTTAAAACCTAAAAATGCAAGGTAGTCAGTAAATCTTACACCTAAGTGCAAAGTTACCATTAAAGCTTAGTTTACGAGTGCAAATCTATCTTTGAAGCTTAACTTTATAATTCATAGATACTTTTATCACTTAACCCTAATTGCAAGGTTTCCATTAAAGCTTAGAACCTAAAAATGCAAGGTAGTCACTAAAGCTTACACCTAAGTGCACAATTACCATTAAAGCTTAGCTTACGAGTTCAAATCTACCTTTGAAGCTTAACTTTATAATGCATAGATACTCTTATCACTTGACCCTAATTGCAAGGTTTCCATTAAAGCTTAAACCTAAAAATGCAAGGTAGTCACTAAACCTTACATCTAAGTGCAAAGTTACCATTAAAGCTTAGCTTACGAATGCAAATCTACCTTTGAAGCTTAACTTTATAATGCATAGATACTCTTATCACTTGACCCTAATTGCAAGGTTTCCATTAAGGCTTAAAACCTAAAAATGCAAGGTAGTCACTAAACCTTACATCTAAGTGCAAAGTTACCATTAAAGCCTAGCTTAAAGAGTACAAAACTACCTTTGAAGCCTAACTTTATGATGCATATCTACCATTAATAGTTAACCCTAATTCCAAGGTTACCATTAAAGCTTAAACCTAAAATGATGCACATAAACCTTCCTAGTATTAAAACACATTTAAATAAACCTACTAGAAATAAAGATTACCTCCTCTAAGCAAGAGGGATGTGGGATAAAAGTCCTTCTCGAAGAGATGTGAGACTCAAGGAGGAAGTAAAGGGATTTATGTGGTGAAGAAGAAGAAGAGAGGAGCTTCTTCACAAAACCCTCGAGGGTTTGGCCTTCAAGAGAGGAAGAGAGTTGAGGGTTTGGCCTTCAAGAGAGGAAGAGAGCAAGAGCAAGGTTTAATGGAAACCTTGAGTTACTTAAGCATAGTCTTGAGCATGGCAAGTATGTAAGTAGGTTAGCAATATGTGTCTAAATACAAAGGAGAGGGGGTGCTTATATAGGAAATGGTGGGTGGAATTCTCTTCTCAATTCCTATTGGATCCCAACTCTCTTTTCAAATGCTATTGGATCCCAAATTCTCTTCTGAAATGCTATTGGACCCCATTTCTCTTCTCAAATGCTATTGGACCCCAATTTTCTTCCTAATTCTTATCTATTAACTTTACCTTTCAATTAAGTTAGTCCCTTTTTCTCCTAGTTCTCGATTTAGATCAGTTCCCACGCGGCTTTCGACAAAGAAGTATAAAATAATCTTAATCTTAAAGGGAAAATATAGGGATGACGTAATTTCTTATCTAAAATATCCTTGTCTTTTCATTCTGGAGTAAAGTCTCGTTGTCCATATAACTTCTTTGTCGGTCTACTTTTTCTAAATTATTTTCTAGGCCGAAAATTTTCTGAATGGCTCTAGGGTTTAGGGAGGGACCTTACAGAAAAAGCATGTAAGTATGGCGGCAATGATCCCCCCTTGGGATAAAACAAGCCAAGATGTAAAGTGCCACTAACGTAGCAGAAAATCCTCTTGACAGCCTGCGAATGCTTAGAACTTGGGCTATGTATAAATCTGCTGACCTGTGAGACTGCAATTTGAATATCCAGCCTTGTGTTGCATACATAAATGAGGCAGCCAACAGCAGTTTGGTAAAGAGTGACATCAGCAGGATCACCAGCATCATGTAGTCTTAACTTCAAACCTATTTCCATGGGAGTGGCAATAGGTTTGCAATCCTCAAGTCCAAACTTACATAGCAATGTCTCTATGTAACTTTTCTTACACAAGGCAATACCACCATCACACTGCTTAAACTGTATACCCAAGTAATGATGCAACAGCATGCAAATCAGCCTTAAATTCAGCAATATGTCTCTCATTTGGTCCAGTGATCAGCAAATTATCAACATAAAGAACGACAATGAGAAGTACATTACCCTCACACTTTACATACAATGTGCTTTCTGTTGGACTGTTACAAAAGCCTCGTTTCACCAAATGAGTGTCAGCTTTCTCATACCAAGCACGAGGAGATTGATTCAACCCATACAAAGCCTTCTTACATCCACACACTTTGTCCTCTTCTCCTTTCTTGACAAAACCGCGAGGCTATGTTACATAAACTTCCTCAAATATGTGACCATTCAAGAAAGTAGTAACAATGTCTGATTGATGTATGTCCCAACCAAAATGAGCTGCCAATGCACATAGAAAACGCACAGTAGTCATATGACAAGTGGGAGAAAAAGTCTCTTCATAATATATGCCTTTTTGCTGTGCATAACCCTTTGCAACAAGTCGAGCCTTATGGCGATCGATCTCATCATCCGGCTTGCATTTCAACTTGTAAACCCACTTCGTACCAATGGCCTTTTTGCCAGGAGGCAAATCACATAAAGCCCATGTGTCATTTTTTATAAGTGCATCATATTCTAATTGCATGGCAGCCATCTAATTTTTTGAATTCTGTGCTTCATCAAAAGTTCCTCAACATCATGTAGGCTAGACACAGCCAAAGCATAACAATCTGATACATAAGATGCATGGCGAGAGCCTGAACGAGTACGACTAGACAAAGGTGCATCCAATTTACTGTCACGCAATGTAGGCACCAGTTATTTTAGCATACCTCTAGCCTACTCATTTTCAGCCCTTTCCTCATCAAGTACATCATGTAAATCTGCATCAGTACTAGGCTGATCTATAACATTTCTTAAACCCCCCATAGGCTGTACATTTGCCTCATTGGAATTGACATTTAAACTTCCACCACTGAAAAGAGGCAACAAAGTTTCATAAATGTCATGTGAGCTTACATTACTGTCTCTAGTACATGACAGCAAGGGTTGAACAGAATCTTCCACAAACACTACATCTCGTGAAACCAGAATAGCTTTGTTTTCGGATGATACAACCTATAACCTTTGCTTTCAGCACTATAACCAAAAAAAAAACATTTGACAGCCTTATCATCCAATTTGCATCAAAGCATATGCCAAACAGCCAAAAACACGCATGTGCTCAATAGAATGCTTTCTATCATGCCATGCTTTGTATGGAGTAATAGACTGCAAAGCTTTTGTACGACACTTGTTAAGTACATAAGTGGCACACATGATGGCCTCAAGACAAAAAGAATGCGGCAAAGCTTGACTTTTGACCATACATCCTGTCGAAAGTGGCCTGTTTTTGCTCTCAGCAACACCATTTTGTTGAGGTGTATAAGGCACTGTACATTGGTGTTTTATCCCACGACTAGCCAGAAATTCATTAAATTCATGAGACATATACTCCCCCCCTCGATCGGAACGGAGGGTGCCCATAGTACATTTCGATACATTTTCAGCCATAGCCAGAAATTGTTTAAAGCACATAAGAACTTCGGACTTCGCTTTAAGCGGAAATACCCATGCACGCCTGGAGTAATCATCAATGAAAGTCACAAAGTAAAGGTAATTGCCCAAGGATGGAGTTTGCATGGGCCCACAAACATCACTATGCACAAGTTGCAACCTGCATGTGGCCCTACTTGAAACATCCTTTGGAAACTTCAAACGCTGCATCTTACCCAAAATATAGTCTTCACAAACATGTTTGACAGGTGCTTCAAGAGGCGGCAAAGAAGCAACCATATCAGATTTTCGCAAATGCAACAAACTGGAAAAATTCAGAGTACCAAAACATGCATGCCAAAGTTTTGCATCTTAAATAGCCCTTGAATCTGCAATTGCATTTGCAAAATTTTGTCCACACTTGTCATACAAAGTGATCTTATACAGTCCATGGCACAAAAGGCCAAATGCAACAATGTCATCACCAAAACTGAGTTCATGAACTGTACATCTATCATCCACAAATTTGACTACAAGTCCAAGTCTAGCAAGTGTAGATATAGACAAAAGATTCTTCTTGATCCGAGGTACATAAAGTGCATCAACAAGTGTAAAAGAACTGCCATTTGTAGCAGTAAGCACAATCTTTCGAACCCCTTAAACTGGATAAGAGGCATTGTTGGCACAAGTGACTGAATTCCCATGAGGGACAGAATTGAGAGAGGTGAACAATTCACAATGTGAGGTAATGTGCTTTGTAGCACCATTGTCGAAATACCACACATGTGAATCTGCAGCAAAACTAACAAGCATGCATTATGGACAACAGGATTGTAAGTGCACTCTGCGCTAAAAGCCCATTCTACATCAACATCAGCATCACAGTCTCCTTTCACAGAAGATTCAACAATAAATGCATTTGTAGTGGAACCAGCATTTGCAGTGGAACCACCCTCTTTCTTCTTAGCCTCTTTGGCCTTCAACTTAGGATATTGCTTGATCAAGTGATCGTTAGGTTTACAATAATGTCAACGCATCTTTCCTTTTCCCTTATCACCAGAAATTCTAGACGAATTGCTGTCATCAAAAGCATTAGGAACAGAATTTTTGCCAGTCGCAAACAAAACCATAAGAAGTGGCCGCATTGCTGTTACGACCCTTTCTTTGAGAAGCAATAAAAGCATGTTCAATTGCACGCTGCCTAGTCCTGTTTTTTCTGGAAAGTGACTCTTGCAATAGTAATGTGCATAATGCATCAAACTTGACAACTTCAGGATTTCCTTGGGTCATAAGTCTCCAAGTACTAGCAAAATTCTGGTAAGGCATCAAGAACAGTCTGCACAAGGGAACTGTCTGAAATGACTTCACCTGCATAAATAAGTTGCTCATTGATATCCTTGACACCAGCAAGGAAAGTGTCCATATCATCTTCCTCATGCATAATCTTTGACTCCAGCTCTTTACGCAGCAAAGCAATTTTAGCCTCATTGCGACTTGCATAAAGACCAGCCAAAATATCCCAAGCTTGTTTTGCAGATTTTGATGAACGAATGTGAGGAACAATGGTGAACTTCACAGACAACGCAAGCAATGCATGAGCCTGCGCATCCTTTACATCCCAACGAGATTGTTATGCCGTAGGCAAAACAACTCTAATAGCAGCAATTCTTGCAGTAAGACCTGCAACATCCTCAACATCGCCTGCATCCTCAGAACCAGGGCATACATCAATGCCCTGCACAATATTCCAGACGCCCTTTGACACAAGAACATGTTGCATCATGTAAGCCCACATAGGGTAATTGTCCCCATCTAATCTGTCCTCGGCAGCAAACATCTTGAACTCATATGTGTTGTTGTCAGCCATAGTAAATGATGCACCTGATGTGAAAACTCCTCGAAAAAAGGAGAAACGAAGCGGGAACAAACGAAGCGGGAACAAACGAAGCGAGAACAAACGAAGCGGGAACAACACGTGCTATATAGCACAAATAGTAAAAGACTGTAAGGCACCTATTATGAAGAGAACGACACTGCAAAAAAATTCTACACAAAAAGACGAAATAGCCTGTGCAGTGCCTATAGTGGTGGAAAAGGAGGCCGAAATGAGCCCGAATCAAAAATCTGAGCACACTCCTGTGAACGCTCACCAAAGCTCACAGAAATCGGAGAAAGTGAGCAGGCGTATGCTAGAGCTGCTGGCGACTAAGCCCAAGAGGACGCAACTTGCTCTAATACCAATTGTTGGAATTAGGACTGCAGAGAAACGCACATAGCTTGGAGAAGATGAAGGAGGCTTAAGGCACACAATAGAGAGTGTGTTACGTAGTGTGTAATGGAAAGATAGATAGCCCTAGAGTGATGGGCGTATATACAATGCACGAGGGGAAAAACCTCCTAAAGAGGGAAAACTTGCCCCGGCGGTCCTAATGTTGAGGGCGAGCTTTTTGAAATGGGGCCTCTAAACCCAAACCAATGGGCCTACCCTCACAAAATGTTCGTAAAGAGGTACGCACACTACTTGGGGCACCACCTTCTTTTGGGAGTGGAGAAGGAAACCAATCAAAATAACACTTGCACTCACCCATTCAAGCAACACACTTTGAAAACCCCCTTACTCTATATACACTTTGGACACTTGAACACCATCAACGATTATGCAACCGAATGCCGTGCATCAAAATGAAATATGCAATTTGTGGAATAGCATTCACCTTCTCCCCATAAGAATACACATAATACGTCCAAACTCTTACTCTCTCAAGCACTCATTAAAAAATCATGCGCACAAGACTTGCCTCTCAAACACACAAGAGAATCACTTACATCAAACTAACACACTTTGCATAGAGAGCTCATCTCCATCTATGCAATGCCGTGACACAAATAAAATCACCATGAAAGGTAGCCACATGCATATGTAATGAAGAAAAAGAGAGTTGGAGTGAGAAATTTCTTTAGACCAATTGAATAAGTGTGGAGAAACAAACCAATGGTAAATTGAGAATAGAACACTTACTTGATTTCTCGCACATCTTTTAAGGGGAGGACAGACGCTGGCTAACCATCACGAAATGCGACACTTGAAAGTTTTGAAGATGATTTCATGATCATTAACATAACCATGAGAGAGATCATGATGTATTTACAAGTTATTGAGGTGCTACAAATGATTTATTGGGTTGATGGAGTAAGAGATTGTAGAATGGAAAGAGTGGAGAATAGAGTTGCACTTCCTCCAAGGAGGAGGGTTAGGAGGGAGGATGTGAAAGAGGGAGAGTTGGGGTTTTCTCTACTATTGATCAAGAAAGAACATGAAGTTGAAAATATAGGTGTGTGTCCTTGAGTCTCTCCAAGGGGGGCTATTTATAGTTGTGTAGGAGTGGGATTATGCTACACTTAATTAGAGTAAGTGATTAGACCTAATTAAGTGTCCTTTGACCACTCATTGAATATTGGACATACAAGGGATTATTTATTCACCAAAAATATCATTTTAGACCGTGAAGGCTCCATAGGGGTGCATAATGTAGGTGGGCCCCACCATGAGGCCCTACGGGTGGCTCCTACGGGGTATCTCAACTTGTCTGTCTTGGCATTTAGAAAGCATCTTTAGGTTGGTCCCATCACATGCAAGTGACCTTGAACACTCATTGCTCTTCTAGAAGATGAGTGGGGGAAAAATAAGATCTCACCCTCTTGATTTACTTGATTTACAGTTCCCTTTTGCTGCGAATCTGACAGATTTACACTATTTTGACCATAACTTTTTACCTGTAGCTCGGAATGACATGCTCCAAAAGGCAAAATTGACCTTCTCAACATGTTTGATATGAATTTGGACTATTCTTCATGCCCATGCACCAAGGAATTCGGTTCGGAAGGTCCACACTAAGCTAGGGAACCTTTTGCTTCCAAGTCTTCTTGTATGGGCCCTTTGCTTGTATGCATCCAAGGGGAATCATGCTTTTTCAAAAGGCTATGATGCTTAAACAAATAGAGGAGGTCCCAATATTATTTTCTTGTGAAAAGAATATACAATTGGAGTCTTTTTAAAAGGAGAGAAACTATATGTATATTCTTAAGAGACATTGAGCCACCTATGTAGGGGGTATAGAAGACTTGTAGAGAGAGACCATAATCTTTGGTAAAGACAAGTGGAGAGTTGATTTCCATGGGAATTTATCTATATGGGGTGGAAGATGGATATATTATTTTTCTACTACTAATTCACAAGAGGTAAGAAAGTTTGGGGGTATATAGTTGGTTATTGTATGCTTATTCTATTTACAAAGCAAAAAAGAAAAGGGTGGTAATATAAATATATGACTAAGGTGACATTTTTGGGAAGAGTATAATGTATGTGTCGCCACAAAGGTTAAACGAAGAGGGGGAATTTACTCTAGATAACTTAATAGCGTAGAAAAATATATACACATATGAGGAAGAGGACGTTGAGTAGGCTGACAAATGTTGCAAAAAGATGGTTACCATTTTATGCCACTCATATTAGCCCTCCCCCAAGCCTAGAGATATTCATATCTTTAGGAGGACGGTGTTGCTTCTTTTTCTTCTTTTTTTTTTCTCTTTTTTTTTGTCATTTTTCCTTTTCCACTTTTTTTTTTTCAATAGCAGGAGTGTCATGCACTCTTTTACTCCATTAGACCTGCTTTTCATTACCTCAATCCCATAAATCGAAGATGGGAGGGTTGCCTTGGGTATGTTCAGATTCCAAGGCTGGTTCTTCTTTGCACATCAAAGCTTTAAAAATAGGTGGAGCATTTGCCAAGCCGAAGGGAGCCATGTCAATTTGGAGCTTAGACGATGTAGGCAGATGGCTGCCTATCAACGGATTGATACGTTGAAAGTAGGGTTTTAATCTCCATCCATTGACTCTGGTCTTGTAGAGTTTTCCTGATACTCTGCTAATCTGTAACTACCATTCCCAAACTTTGTTTTTATCATGAAAGGTCCCTCCCATCTTTGCAAAAACTTTTTGTCAAGTCGAGTATCAAGTCGGTTATCATAGCGAAGAACCAACATACCTTCCTTCAATCCTTTCCCCTTGAGCTTCTTGTTGATTTTATCCCTTTGGCTTGTCGCTTTGGTGATGTAGTGATCAATGGACTCTTCTCTATCTAGCTCAAGTCGTTGGAGATCTAAGATCCTTTCATGTAGAACCTCTTTTGGTTTTTTTGCCACTCTTGCAAGAACGCGCAAGCTTGAGAGCTCTACCTCAATGGGGAGAAGTGCCTCCTGTCCATAAAGTAGATGAAAAGGGGTGAATTGGGTAGATACCTTGAAAGATGTCCTATACGCCCAAAGAGTAGCCGTCAAATGGCAATCCCAATCATTAGGCCGGTCCACAACCTGCTTAGAAATGATCTTACATATCATTCCATTCACTTTTTCCACCAAACCATTGCATTGAGGATAGTAGGGTGTGGAATGCAAGTGTTTCAGTTTTAACCTCCTCAAGAGATCATTCAGAAGGTCATCCCTAAAACCCGGGCCTCGATCTGATAAGATTTCTAGGGGTGTTCCAAACCTACTACAAATATGATCAAAAATAAACTTTGATACCTCTTCAGCTGTGATTCGGGTTGTGCTTGTTGCTTCCGCCCATCGTGTCATGTAGTCAACACCCATGATGATGAAAACCTTCCCTGTAGAAGTACGAGGTAGGGGACCTATTGCATCCACACCCCACTTTTCAAAAGGGCCATAAGATATTATTGGGACTCGAGGCTCATATGTTAGTCGTCTATCCCCAGCAATTTGGCATGGCTTACATGCCTTACACCAATATTGGACATCACGATGTAAGCTCGGCCAAATAAACCCTACTTGTAAAATCTTCCTACTTGTAATATCTTGAGAAAAGTGACCACCACAGACATCATCATGACATGAAAGAAGAATTTTCTTTATCTCTTGCACACCTGGTACTCTCCTCAAGACCAAATCTTTCCCTTTGTGATATAAATCATCCCCGATCAATTGGTAAGGTGTGGCCTTCTTAACTAGTCTATGTCTTTGCACCTTGTCTAAGTGTTTGGGACACTCACCTGCTTGTAGAAAGAAGATAATGTCTTTTAGCTCCTCTTGACCTTGATATTTGGGTTCATATAGTTTCACACCTCCTACCGCCATTTGAAGCTTTTCATTTGCGAGTAAGTCTGCTTCCTTGTTATGAGTTCTCACAATGTGTTGTACTTGTGTTGCTTTAAAACCCTTCATCAAAGCTCTTACACTACTAAGCCACTCAAACAATGTACGATTCTTGCACCTCCAAGTCCCTTGGATTCGCCTAACCACTAGCAAAGAATCACCTTTTATAATAAGTCTTTGTATGCCTAATTCTTTGCATTCTTCTAACCCAAGGGTTAGAGCAGCATACTCAGCCTCATTGTTAGAGTGAACACTGGGTAGAGTGATACCTTTTCTAACCATTACCTCCTTTTGTGGGTTCAAAATGATGATTCCCCCTGCTGCTTTGTCTTGTTGGCGTTGATAAGCTCCGTCAAAGCATAAAGTATGGGCATTATCAATCTCCTTCACTTTGAACTGTTTTGAGCCTTCCTCTCTTTATAGTCGTGATCCTTCCCTTTCTCTCACTTTGTAGGTGAGAATGTCTGCAAGTCTTGCTCTTGTGCTATCTTCTACAAGGAAAGTGTATTCAAATTCTTGGAGTTCAAGCACCCACTTTGCTATTCTAGATGAGAGGCTCATGTGTTGTACTACATATGGTAGATTGTGCTCTAAGGTGAGAAAAACAAATGGCACAGGGAGAAGATACGATCGAAACTTCCTTACCGCAAACAAGATTGCAAAGACCACTTTCTCCATTTCAGTGTATCCCTTCTCGGCCGGAGTCATCACCTTGCTTGCAAAATAGATCGGCCTCATGTATGATGTTTTAGGATCTTTTTGCATCAAAACAACACCAATTGCTTCGAAACCTACACTTGGAGTGACATAGTAGGTCTCCTTTGGATCTGGTGGCATTAGGATTGGGAGAGAGCTAAGAATGCCCTTCACTTCCTCAAAACATTTTGCATGTTCCCTCCCCCATTCAAATGTAGATTGGCTTGCCAACCTATGCAAAGGGGCGATGGCTTCTGCTAGGAGATGGATGAAGCGAGACATGTACCTCACTTTGTGGTTGAAGGTCATTAGCTCCTTAGTTGTTGTTGGTGGAGATAATGACAAAAGGGCCTCTACTTTAGAGGGATCCACTTGAATTCCTTGTGAAGAAACCACATGGCCTAGCAAAACCACCTGAGATTCACTGATATGACACTTCTCTGGGTTGAGTTGTCCCCCAAATTGATGGAGCCTCTTAAGCCCCTCTTCAACCTTTTGGCAATGAAGTGATCTACAACTATAAATACAGAAATCATCCATAAAGACTCTTATAGATTTTCCAAAGAATGGCTGAAATACAAATATTGTGAATCTCATGAATGTGCTAGGAGCATTGGTGAGCCCAAAAGGCATTACTCTGAATGCAAAACATCCCCAAGGTGTGATGAAGGTGGTTTTTGGTTGGTCCTCTTCTGCTATTCTAATTTGAAAATATCATGAATACCCATCACACACAATGTAGCATTCGTGACCTGCTACTTCATTCAAAATTTCATCTTGGAAAGGGAGAGGGAAGTGGTCCCTCTTTGTCGCAGCGTTGAGGGGTTTGTAATCCACGCAGACCCTCCACTTACCATTCTTCTTGGGATTGACTACAATAGGTGATACCCATTCGGAGTTGGATACTGGATAGATGAAGCCAGCCTTCAAGAGTCGATTCACTTCTTGTAGGAGAGCCTTTTGTTGCACAGATCCTAGTCGCCATAACTTTTGAGCCACGGGTTTGGTCCGTGGTTTCAATTCAATTCGATGCTCTATTACATCTACACCTCTTATTTGTGAGTAGTCAGTGATAAACAAATTGGGATACCTCCTTAACATATTGATGTAGGACCTCTTCTCCTCACAAGTAAGATCTTTTGCAAGCATCTTCTCAAATCCTTCTTCAAGGTGGTGGCATCTTTCATCCCCTCGTGTGTGATTGTCTGTTGGCTTTTCTTCTACAGAAACATCTTGGGTGTTGGCGTTGAATACAATTCCCATTACCTCCAAAGAAGACTCCTCTTCACTGGTTGATGCACTGGTTGATGCTTCCTCATCACTTGAGTAAGGACTCTCCTCCTCGCTCTCTTCATCTGCCGTGGTTTCATAGTTGATATCTAGTTGCTTTCCTTCTCGCCAATTATACACCACCGGTTGACCCTTCTTAAGAATCAAACGACCACTTCCCCATTTTTGATCTGCATTCACAGCAATGAGCTAAGGCCTCCCTAGGATGATGGGATAGCCCTCCCCCTTAGCTGGCATGACATACATATCCACTCGTGCATCTATGTTACATACAGAGACTTTTACATTTTCAATGATCCCCAAACACTTCACACTTGAGTTGCTGGCTAGCCTAGCTTGACAATTAGAGGACTTTGTAATTTCAAGCCCTAACCTGTTCATTGATTTTTCCGTGATCACACACATTTGAGCTCCACCATCAACATATACATTAGACACCTTTTTACCCCTTATGTAAGCATCCACAATGGGTTCCACATCTTTTTGTAGCTTTGAGGCCACAACCTTAATGGAAAGATTTGCTTTCTTTTTTGGAATTCTTGTACTTACCAACTTTGGCCATTGCCTTCTTACTTTGGCTGATAGGTGTAGAAGTTGAGGCCATGAAATGTTTGGCTTTTGGGTTTGTAAATCCTCCAGGATGTTGTAGGGCTCTAGCTCCTTTCCCAATGGGAAGTCGTTGATACCAATTTCCCTTCGCCTTGATCTTTTCTTCCTGTTACTTTCAGCTTCTTCCATCTTTGACTTCTTCTTCTTGTCCCTTTTGGCTGAATTTGTTCCTTTACTTCTCATGTCTTCATCCTTATCATGTGCTCTTGTGCATTTTTCTGCCGGCATAACATCAAAGTTTAGAGTATGCTCATCTATTACCTCTTCTAGCTTGATGATGTTGACTCCTCTTTCTTCCTCCTCATGTGGGACGGGAGGTATATTTGCTGGTGGTGGTGGTCGACGAAGGATTTGTGGGCCTTGAGCTAGTTCTTGCTGCACAGTGAGAGGAGGCGGTCTGGGGGGATATATGTCTCCCGGAAGTCGCCTTGGATGTGGACAATTGTACATGCCATGGCCCATTTCATTGCAATTCCAACATCGCAACTCTTGAACTTGTCTTCGTTGATTGTGATTCCCTTCTCTTGGTTGTCGTTGTTGAGGTAGGCCTTGTACTAGATTCAGAGTGAGGTTCTCAAGCTGTTGAGTTAGCCTTTGTAAAACCTCTTGTTGAGAGTTATCTTCTATTTGTGAAGATTGTGCAAGAGGGGCCCTAATTGGTGCTTCCATGGTTTGTGAAGACTCCCTCTCACTCACTTCATTCAAACCCCTTGCTCTATGTGCTTGGAAGTGTAGTTTTCTAAACTTGATGATGGCTACCTCACGTGCTTCTTCGAAGGTGGATGGGAATTTTAGCTCTACTTTAGCCTTTAAAAGTGGATACAAGCCAACCATGAATCTCCCTTTTTTTAGAAAGTTAGGTGCACCACCATGATTTTCTAATGTAGCCTCCCACCTACCCCATAGATTGACAAAGGTTGCTTCATAAGAGGGATAGTCTTCAAGTGATACCTGCTTATGTCCAATAAGACATTTCCATAGTCCTTCAGAAGTATCACCTTGCCCGAACTTGGAGAGGAAGCTTGCTCGCAGTCTCTCCCAATTGGACTTGATTTGGGGTTGCAAGGTCTCATACCATGCTTTAGCTTCTGCTTTTAGAACCAACGGGAAGGCTCGTAGCTTTACTTCCTCTTCATCTCTCCCGGATATGAGATGTGCCATCTCCAAGTTGTCAAGAAACTCTTGCGCATCTTCCCCACTTCTTGCATAGAACGTGGGAAAAGAACTTGTCATTTTGTTTAGACTTTTTGAAATTTCTTTTTTTAAAAGAAACTTTTTTCTTACGGGCCGCACAAGATTGTTGACACTATAAATCTGATTACATTAAAATGAAGATGTACACATCCATTGTTAATTTGTACTTTATCATAGGTAGAATAAATGGATTAATTGAAGCATTGATTTCATTGAGGCAAGTGGATCCAAATATCCTCCTTATGATAGATTGAAACCTAAACTTAGTTGCAATGATTATATGAATGGATTGCCGAGCAATAGGCCTAAAAGGTTCATTGTTTTGATCGTGATTCATGTGCTACTCCTCATTGTTGGTTTGAAGACCTCGTTCCTTCATATGGCGCTTGAGCACCCCTTCACCACTCCTTGTTCCTGCCTTTAAAACAAAATGAAAACGTGAATATCAAAAGAAGTTTCATAATTGATGATTGGAAGTATAATTGGATTGGGTGATGCCAGTATTTCTCTACGTCTTTCTGCACCAAACATAAAAACAATGCATTGCTGGAAAAAGACTTTTCTATCTATGTGAACATTTACTCTAATGTGTTGTGCAAAATGAAATGGATAGATGGGAACTCCATTGTTAATTACTAAAAAATTTAAAGGTAACTTGGAAATATGTTCCTCAGTGGGGGCACCACTTTATGAGGGCGAGCTTTTTCAAATGGGGCCTCTAAACCCAAACCAATGGGCCTACCCTCACAAAATGTTCGTAAAGAGGTACGCACACTACTTGGGGCAGCACCTTCTTTTGGGAGTGGAGAAGGAAACCAATCAAAATAACACTTGCACTCACCCACTCAAGCAACACACTTTGAAAACCCCCTTACTCTATATACACTTTGGACACTTGAACACCATCAATGATTATGCAACCGAATGCCGTGCATCAAAATGAAATATGCAATTTGTGGAATAGCATTCACCTTCTCCCCATAAGAATACCCATAATACATCCAAACTCTTACTCTCTCAAGCACTCATCAAAAAATCATGCGCACAAGACTTGCCTCTCAAACACACAAGAGAATCACTTCCATCAAACTAACACACTTTGCATAGAGAGCTCATCTCCATCTATGCAATGCCGTGACACAAATAAAATCACCATGAGAGGTAGCCACATGCATATGTAATGAAGCAAAAGAGAGTTGGAGTGAGAAATTTCTTTAGACCAATTGAATAAGTGTGGAGAAACAAACCAATGGTAAATTGAGAATAGAACACTTACTTGATTTCTCGCACACCTTTTAAGGGGAGGACAGACGCTGGCTAACCATCACGAAATGCGACACTTGAAAGTTTTGAAGATGATTTCATGATCATTAACATAACCATGAGAGAGATCATGATGTATTTACAAGTTATTGAGGTGCTACAAATGTTTTATTGGGTTGATGGAGTAAGAGATTGTAGAATGGAAAGAGTGGAGAATAGAGTTGCACTTCCTCCAAGGAGGAGCGTTAGGAGGGAGGATGTGAAAGAGGGAGAGTTGGGGTTTTCTCTACTATTGATCAAGAAAGAACATGAAGTTGAAAATATAGGTGTGTGTCCTTGAGTCTCTCCAAGGGGGGCTATTTATAGTTGTGTAGGAGTGGGATTATGCTACACTTAATTAGAGTAAATGATTAGACCTAATGAAGTGTCCTTTGACCACTCATTGAATATTGGACATACAAGGGATTATTTATTCACCAAAAATATCATTTTAGACCGTGAAGGCTCCATAGGGGTGCATAATGTAGGTGGGCCCCACCATGAGGCTCTACGGGTGGCTCGTGCGGGGTATCACAACTTGTATGTCTTGGCATTTAGAAAGCATCTTTAGGTTGGTCCCATCACATGCAAGTGACCTTGAACACTCATTGCTCTTCTAAAAGATGAGTGGGGGAAAAATAAGATCTCACCCTCTTGATTTACTTGATTTACAGTTCCCTTTTGCTGCGAATCTGACAGATTTACACTATTTTGACCATAACTTTTTACCTGTAGCTCGGAATGACATGCTTCAAAAGGCAAAATTGACCTTCTCAACATGTTTGATATGAATTTGGACTATTCTTCACGCCCATGCACCAAGGAATTCGGTTCGGAAGGTCCACACTAGGCTAGGGAACCTTTTGCTTCCAAGTCTTCTTGTATGGGCCCTTTGCTTGTATGCATCCAAGGGGAATCATGCTTTTTCAAAAGGCTATGATGCTTTAAAAAATAGAGGAGGTCCCAATATTATTTGCTTGTGAAAAGAATATACAATTGGAGTCTTTTTGAAAGGAGAGAAACTATATGTATATTCTTAAGAGACATTGGGCCACCTATGTAGGGGGCATAGAAGACTTGTAGAGAGGGACCATAATCTTTGGTAAAGACAAGTGGAGAGTTGATTTCCATGGGAATTTATCTATATGGGGTGGAAGATGGATATATTATTTTTCTACTACTAATTCACAAGAGGTAAGAAAGTTTGGGGGTATATAGTTGGTTATTGTATGCTTATTCTATTTACAAAGCAAAAAAGAAAAGGGTGGTAATATAAATATATGACTAAGGTGACATTTTTGGGAAGAGTATAATGTATGTGTCGCCACAAAGGTTAAACGAAGAGGGGGAATTTACTCTAGATAACTTAATAGCGTAGAAAAATATATACACATATGAAGAAGAGGACGTTGAGTAGGCTGACAAATGTTGCAAAAAGATGGTTACCATTTTATGCCACTCAATGTGTTCACACACATCACTACCACATGTGTATGGTAACACTTATATAGGCCAAAAGGGCTGCCCTCTCTCATAAGAGGCAGCCATGCGTAGCCGCCCTTGTATAGAGAAGTCCAAATCGGACCCTCCAATCCGCCCATGTGTGGCCGCCCTTGAGAAGACAAGTCCGCTTTTCAATTTAGCCATCGTCAGCCACCGGCCATTGACTTCCGACCATCGGCCACCAGCCATTGACTATCGACCACGGCCAACCGGCCAACTGACCGGTCGTTTTCCGAGCAATTTTCAACCGCCGTCCCGTCATAATATTCTAGCAAAAAAGAATGTTCCAGCGAACTGGCCATGAAATTTTTGATTTCCGGCGAGTAATTTTATTTTTCGACGAGTTATTTTCCTTCACGCACGATGGCTTCTCCTCATAATGGGGGCCTTACAAATGTGCGCTTTTAACACAGAAAATTACAAGGGGTAAATCAGGCTCCATACTTAACACTATTCTGTGAGTTGCAGTGAACAACCTTTTGAAGCACTCAAGTTCTAAATAGACATCTTCATCATCAAGATAGCTCTGAATATGTAGCTATTTTTCTTTCATGTGCTTTTTGTTTAGACTGAGAGATTGATTTGAAAATGTAGATTCAATTTCTAAATTAGTCTCTATTAAATGGATTTCCCCTTATTCCTATGTGTAGACACCATCTGATGTTGAGTATGATCAACCTGTTGGCTAGGAGTACTATCCGATTGGTTGTCATGTGTTTGGTTTGGAGGATTCTCTCGCATCGCAATTACTCGAAGGTATCAGGTGTCTGATCATCCTAACCACTACCTTGGCTTTGATATGGCACATCTGGATTTTGATCATCATCATCATCCTTCTTTGAAGTAGAATCAGGATGGACCTGCGTAGTGTCATCCTCCTTGTCCTCGTCTTCATCCTTATCTTCATCGTCATGATCCTCTTCATTTCGACTACTCTAGAGGTAGTGGTTGGCTAGCCAAAGTGCTAGTGTATCTGATGGCCTTGTCCTCCAGGTCACTTTTCATGTTTTTGACTAGAGTCTATAGCTCCTCTAGTTTAGTCAAGGAATCTATCCTAGATAAGTATATATGTCAATCATTGATATAGACGTCATCAATTTAGAAGGCATTTGCTGCCTTCAAACTATCGATGGCATCTTGTTTTTTTATCCAGAGTGGAATTGTACTTTGTTGTGCTCTACGTCAGCTCCTTGGCCAGATTCCACTTTTCAACATTCATATTAGCATCGATGATTTTCAATTCTTCAATTTCGTGTTCCATGGCTTTGATGGTTTCCCTGTATTGTTTATTATTTGCTTGGTCTTCTATCAAAATTTCTTTGAACTTAATGATTCCAACCTTCCACTTGTCTACATTTTAAGTCTCTTGTGTTAGTTGTTTCCTTATCTATTTCATTTCAATATTCTTGTGACTGGTCTAAATGATTGTATTACCACAATTCAAACTGGCTGAAATCCAATAGTGAATGTCATATGTATAGCCCATATGATGTTAAATGGATGACATTCACCATTGTATTCCAACCAGTTTGAACGGTGGCAATACAACCGTCTATGATGGTGTCCACATCTATCCTATCAGTTTCATACCTCACCACCATGGGTACATGGTATAGTATATGTAATTGTCGTGTGGTGTTGATGAATAAGCTGACCACTAGTTGATGCTTTTGCAATGCATGTAGTTTGCTACGTAGGTTCTAAACCACTATTGTAGAGATTGTCATTGCTTTTTCCATGCTAGTAGTCACCTATCTAGATGTCTCTGGCATCTGGCTTGTCTAAAAAGAACTTCTCTGTAAATCAATCATTGTTTCTGAAGTAGTACCTAGATGTACCCATTGGTTTCTTGGCCTTGGCACTCAGCTGGTCCCAATATTCTTTAAATAGATTTTGTTTCTTGTTAGGCTTTTTAGATGCCTTTGTGATGTCAGTTCCTAGGTTGTGCTTCCTAATGGCTTGCATGGTCTGTTCAGATTTTCCTTCTAGTCCTGTTAGCGCTAGCCTCTGGTCTTTTGGTTTCTTGGGCTTCACTATCAAAATTCTAGAATGATTTGGTTTACAAGTCATCCAATAGAGTTTATGAGTCATCCAATAGAAAACTTTCCAAAAGCACGAGGTCTTGAACAGGTATTGTGTCTTCAATTTTGCTATTTGAGTCACCATACTATTGTCTAGAGTTGTGCTCACGCTAATGGGACACTTGTTGTCCAAAGATCTAGCCTAGATCATGTTGCTCAGTTTTTCAAAACCATAAGTAGCATTAATTTTTTGGCTTAGAGCTTCAATTGATGAGTGCGCATGTGCACGATGCATGCGTGCATGCACGGTGCGGTGCATGCAGGGAAGGGAAGAAGCACAAGCCGGTGTGGCTGGAGCAGCATCACAAGACTAAAGATGAGGAGCTCCTTATTCTCATAGGTAATGAAGAATAAGGGTATGTACACATGTGGAAGGGCGGCCGGACACTAGACGTCCGGGCGGGCAAAAGGCGTAGTGCCTTTACCCCAACAATCTCCCACTTAAAGGCGATGCACCAATAAGTGAGGCCTACTAGCTAAACTACTAGTATGTAACAAGAAACTAGGTGAGAGACTCTCTCAACCTACATCCATTGGCTCACTCTGTCGATCTACACGTAGTCGTATTGGCTCTGGTGGTAGGCTAGTGTGCGTACCCACGCTAGAGCCTTCATGTAAATCCCGCAGACAACTCTGTATGGTCTACAAAGCTCCACGAAGCATCATGTTAGTGTCAACCACCGTACGGCTAACAATCCCTGCTGCAAATGCTTCCACTGCAGCTGTTAGGTTGGGCCTCGACAGTAACAAGTCAACCATGAGACGCTTGAACGCTGACAAAATCTGCACAAAAGTGATTGTACTCGCCTCCCCTGTGCTACCTACAAAAGCTGCATCCTTAGGACTACCCATGTGTAAACACCAACACTGGGGAAGCTCCATCCCTCTCACCCATAGGCAAAAATGTGCATCCTAGCACCAACTCATCAGCCTCTAACATAAGCATGTCAAAAAACTCCATATCTGTCAGCTCTATCTGTGTCTCTAGGGAGCAAAAAACTGCATCGCTATCCACTAACCACTGTGGAGAAAGTGTGCTAACCATAGACAAATTTGCAAGAGGTACGTTGGAGGCAAGTGGGACATCACTGTCACTGGCATAGACTGCCACTGGAATTGCCTCTCTAACATGTGCCAAAGCCGTGTCTTCATCTCGCATACATCTCCACTGTTGTCTCATACGTTTCAAACAACGGCGTCTAATGTGCCCTGTGTGACCGCAATGCGAACAACGCAAGTATCGACAAAAACGAGACCGTCGTCTCTCAATGCCGCACATGTCTGTTGCCATAAGTGAATGCCAAAATGGCAACAAAGTGGGAGATCACTCAACCACTATGCTAATCAAGCATAAACCAACCACTAGCTCAATAGTGAAAACCTGTAACCTGCATGTTGTAGTCTCACGCTCGGAATATGCATCGATGTGAGAACATGAAGCAAAATCAAAGGAAACATGTAACCACTATGAGCATACCATAAATGTATGGCTAAGAACCAAAATATGGTGAGAAATTTGGGAAAAATCTGACAGGATCTCCCTTGTAAACTGAGCAAAACGTCAAGTACAATCTCAACCATAAACCATGTCAAACTGGCACCAAAGTGGGAGGTAACTCGACCACTACACTCAAAAGCATGATCAATTGCATCAAAAGTGACGCTCACATATGCCTAAAAGAAACTCCACAATCTGCAAACTCTGCAAGCATAAACTGGGACAAACTGCTCAATTGAGCGTAAAGCGCATAACCATATATGCAAGTAGAGAGCAAACTAGCTCAAAACGCATCCCACGAGAGGAACTGCCTGCAAAATATCTGCAAAAACCTGTGAGACCTGTGACTGTCTATCTGTAGCCACACAAGCATACACAATCACAATCCTCACTCGTGCGAGAGTGGGTACAAGAACACCAAAGTGTGTTCAAACTGACAAAACCTGTCCAAATCTGTAAAAGTGAGAGTAAGCACTCGATCACTATCAAAGTAGGAATATATCGACCACTGTACAAGATGGCATAACACTGCAAACTTTTATGGCGATGATAACCGTTTTTCGGCTCTCCATAATTGCCATAGTAAGTTACTCCACCCTACCAAATTCACCCAAACGCTATGGCTATCCCTACCATTTCACTGTACATAGGCGTGTGTGAGTTAGGGGGCTTTTCCCATATCTTCTTAAAACCACCCTCAATTAGCTAGTCACTGGGCTAGTTGAGCCAAAAAAAATAAAAAAATAAAAAAATAAAAGTATATTATGGCCTCTTTGTGTGTAAATATTTCTTTGTATATAGGGCCTAAATAAAAGATTTTTTCATAATTATTTTGGTATTTATTTAAATATTTCTACCTAGGTGTGTGTTATTTATGCTCTGTACATTGCCTCACCATTACCACAATTTTTCTTACCATTTTTCATACTCTTTATTCCATATAGAAATATTTTCATGTAACCTTCTCTTATATTTGGTGTAACTCCACCCCAACAAAAATCCAAAAAAACTAGTTTTATTTATGTGTATATTTTTTCACTATTGTGATTTTTCCCTTCCTACATCTATTTTGTTTTTTTCTAAAAAATTATAACACCAAAAATATTTATCTTTTTATGGTAGCCTCATAATGAGAGAGATTTCTTTTGACCCCTTTATATTTTTTCCACTTATATTATTTATATTTGACATGTACATATTTTTTAGACCCCTCAATATTTGATTTTCTTAGTTGTACTATTCACTTATATCATGATCTCAACAATATCTTCAATTATAAACCTACCAAATAAGGTCAAGGGTAGGTGGCATGCATACATGCACTATGGAGGGCTCACTCTTGGAGGTATTCAAAAGAATCATCCAAAGAAGGACCCCACAAGGACCTTGTGCAGTGGAAAAAAACGTTCGGTTTTGCTGAATTTTTAAAGTTCACTTGCTCTCCGAATTTGAAAAGGTGATACAAACAAAAGTTGTAGCTTGTGAGCTGAACTTTTGCCTCAAATTTTTTCATATTTTTTTGAGCTACGAGCTGTGAGCTATGATTTTATTAGTGGACCCGAGTTTTCCCATGCTATGCAGCCACACTCTCTCTTCCACTTTATCATTTTCCTCTTTCACACACACTTCTCCACTCATCATCCCCACCTCTCTCACCACTCCTCTCTGCACCCTACTCACCTTCTCCTCAACCTTGAAGAATAAGAGAAACCATGGTGAACTCATACCTCCCACACACAATTCCATTCCAAAATTGACCACCTAGTCTCATTTTTCCTCCTCCAAATTACCCATATCTATCAAAAAAAACCACAAAATTCAGCCTCTTCTCTTAAAAGACAGCATCATGGTGGTTGATTACTCAGCTTCAATTACCTTGTCTCTCAAGGAAGGTCAAGAGTGGAGAAAAAATGTACCGTCAAAGCTAGTGGACCGTCAACAAGCGTCAAAATTGGCCCTACTCAAGACACTTGGAGCATCAACCTTGTAAGAAATCCACCTTTTCTTACCTCTTAAGAGTTTTTCTTCCTTGTTTGTATCCTACATGGATACTCCCATTGTAAATATCCAATTCCATTTGTAAATTAATACTAACTCTACTAACACTAACCCACTATGAAAAGTCCTATCACCTCCATTTCTCTCCTCTCTCTTTCCCCACCAACTTCTTGATAATTCCAAGAAAAAGAAATTAGATAAATTGCTGAAAATCTAACCCAACCATGGTTAGAGGAGTAACCCTAGCCTTCAAAATTGCTATAAAAGGAGGGTGTAGCTAGCACAAAAAGGAGAGAGAAGAAAGAGCACTATGCTATAGCTTGAGAAGCCAAGCTCAACCTCTTGAGAAGGAGCCCTTGAGTGGAATCTCATTGGCATTAGGCATATGTATGTGTTGTATTAGGGGTGATTAGCAAGGGAACTCTATGCCATTGTAAGAGAGAGGGATCATTAAATTGAGAGTAGGAAATCTATCATTTCTCCTACTAGTGTAAGCCCAACATTTGCTGAATCAAGGAGGGTGAATTTGGACTAAGCATGGATACCTTGTCTCCCTTCCAACGTGAAGTCATGGACGATAATGATGTGTAAGTGTCTTGGTGTTTTATTTAAGTTCTTGATAGCTTGTCTCCGGGTATTGTTATCAATTTAGCCATAAATCCCACATGCTGTAAGAGGGCGACAGGGTGGAGAGGACTCCCCTGGCCTTAAGACAGTGATTGGGGTGGCTTTTTTCTTGTGATGTGTTGTGGTGTAATTTACTCAGGCTATGTTGAACAAATACTAATCTCACTTTGATTGGTCATGACAGATTTGTAAGAAGGCATTAGTGCAACAAGCACCCCCTTCCCCCTTCTCTCTCTTTCTTACATATATATATTTATGTTTGTTTGATCATTAACGATACACTTCAAAGCAGCCCGAGCACCATCTCTCTCTCTCTCTCTCTCTCTCTCTCTCTCTCTCTCTCTCTCTCTCTCTCGTGTTTTAGTGTGTGAGAGTGTTCCATTGGTGTTAGGGTTAGTGTAAATTCCTTGCTTGTTTGTGGGTTGCTCTAACGATTCTCCTCTTTTGCGTCCTAGTTCGCTCTTAAACTAGGTGGTGCCCCTTGTGTAGTTGGGATTTGGCTGGGGGTTTGTTGTTTTGGTTTGTGTTGTGTTGTGCCCCAGCCCCATTGAGCAGCACGGGAGCCTTGAAGGGTATCTAGAGATTGCTCTTCTTGTTGCCCGCCCCGGACCGGCTCAGCGAGAAGACGAGGAAAAACGAACAAAATTTCCTTTGCAAAATGAGTCAAAACTCAACGCAAACCCCCGCAAGCCAAAAAATTGTAAATAACTGCCAGAGTGGGAGTCAACTCAACCAATGAACCCTCACTCGTGCGAGAGTGGGTACAAGAACACCAAAGTGTGTCCAAACTGATCAAACCTGTCAAAATCTGTAAAAGTGAGAGTAAGCACTCGATCACTATCAAAGTAGGAATATATTGACAACTGTACAAGATGGCATAACACTGCAAACTTTTATGGCGAGAAGACGAGGAAAAAAGAACAAAATTTCCTTTGCAAAATGAGTCAAAACTCAACGCAAACCACAAGTCAAAAAATTGTAAATAACTGCCAGAGTGGGAGTCAACTCAACCACTCAACCATCAAAGAGTAAATTGTGAATACGTGCAAACCATGGCGGGAATTTGGGAAAAATCCGGCAAAGTTTCCATTCGAAACTGAGCAAAAACTCAAAAAATCTCACCAAATTGCATAAAAACTAGACACACAGTGTCTCAGTAAATAGATCCACAAATGGTGTACATACGTTGCGAAAAGCCTTGCAAACTTGCTCACTCTTGATCGAGTGGCTCTATGGACGTGTACCTGTCCAAAAACACTTGTAAACCTATAAATCTGCTACCTGTGAGCAACATCTAGCTCAATTTGTATCCACATAAGCATACATAGCTTGTAACTGCACCAAATTGTGCGAAAAATGCTCTCCAGTGCTCCACACAAGCTGCTTGTAACCTGTAAGCAAAATCGTTGAAGAGCTGGCAACTACTACCTCATCGATTGGTAAACATGTCGATCAAAAATGTTGTCCAAGAGCTGTGTACGCTCAATGAAAAACCTACTCTGGAATGGTCGTAAGAACCGTATGTGTCGGTATGTGCCGTCAAAGCTGAAACTGGAAATGACCATCGAAGTCAGAAAATCAGGGATGGTCGTTGGAGCCGGCTTTTGCCATTGGGAAAAAGTGCGAATGCTATGGTCGCATGTGCTCGAAGTCGAGAGAACGCTCGATGCTGGCTTCCGTCGCCGACAAAAGTGCGCTAGTCGAATAGTTGTCTGATCGATGTCGAAACCGATGCACCAGGACGGCTAACCGAACCACTAAAGCTGAGCCGCTAAATCGGTGTCATAAACTGATGCCAATAGCCGATGCTCGAAGCAGTGAAGGAGAAACGCTAGGAAATCATTGAATCAGTGTCGAAAACTGATGCCGATGTCGCCTTTCACTGCCGTGCGAGAGTCTTCGATGTCGAGAAATGCAGAGGAAATGGGCCGATGTCGGGTGATGTTCGGGCTTACTCGCCACCTGTAGTCGAACACAATGTGTCCGCTATCTCTCGAGCTCTCTCTCTCACACACACACACACACGCACAGCTCTCTCTCACTCTTTCTCAGGGGTGTGAGAGTTGAAGGGCCAGGGTGTCAGGAGTCGAGGGGGAGGGGGGGCTGCAGACAAGGGAATGTAAGCAAAAGATTTAAAAAAATTCGAATTTTTTTTTCAATTTTTGCTTATGATGTCAAAAGCTGCCAGAACTGACGATGACGAAATGGCTTCCTCTGTCTCTGTCGAAACCCTGCCGAATGCAAATGGTGAGTGTGTGTAATTGTGGACACACACTAGAGAAATTTACATTGCTCGTGTGCTGCTCATCTGCAAAATTGCCTTCTCTTCCTGCTGCACGAGCTTTAGCGCTACCCGTTTTACGGCCTCAGATTGCAACTCGCTTCGCTTTGACTATCTATGCTTGCCCCCGATTCCTTGCTTTCGACTTTACCTATTCCAAGTCCCTCCAAGCCCCTTTGTCTTGGCTCTCTAAATTCTCCCCCTAATTCTCACAAGCTTGCACATTGGTGCATCTGCGTTACAGAGTTTCTTGGTGCCTAATTGAATTCCCCTTTGCATTCAATTCACAAGAAAATTTTGCAGACTTGTTCGATAACGTGCTCACCTTAGTGTGTGTGTGTGTGTGTGTGTGTGTGTGTGCGCGCGCGCATGCGCGCGCACCACACACAACACTCCTGTGGCTACCTGACTTCCTTGCAAATTCCCTGCCGAGCTTCTAGATCTACAAGCTTTCTTGAGCTCCCCTTTCTTGACAATCTGCAGAATTATAATCCTTGGAAGACTCCCTTCGAATCTCCAAGATCTCCCTCTCCTAGAGAGGGGCTGTGCTCGCCGAGAAGCCAAGTGCTCCGATCTTCTCCGAGTGCACCAATCCTTGTC
Organism: Adiantum capillus-veneris; assembly: GCF_014529385.1. Lineage (NCBI taxonomy): Eukaryota > Viridiplantae > Streptophyta > Polypodiopsida > Polypodiales > Pteridaceae > Adiantum > Adiantum capillus-veneris. The sequence continues at coordinate 105,823,273 of NC_140958.1, forward strand.
GGATCTGCTCCCACTGCCAAGCTCAAGTGCGAGCTTCAAGCTCTACCATAGCCGGCGAGCTCTATCACTTTCGAGTCTATCGTCACGAAGCGATCGCACACACGTCGTTCGCCGTCGGAGCTCTGATACCAATTGATGAGTGTGCGTGTGCGCGGATGCGTGCATGCGTGTGTGGTGCGGTGCATGCGAGGAAGGGAAGATGCACAAGCCGGTGTGAGTGGAGCAGCCTCACAAGACTAAAGATGAGGAGCTCCTTATTCTCATATGTAATGAAGCATTAGGAAATTTCGGAGGTCATTTGGAGGGCCATATGAAGGAGAGAGAAAAATAGAGCGCGTCCAATGAGCAGGAGGGCTACGTTACGTAGGAAAGTACGTGGAAAGACTCAAAAAATAGAAAAATACCCCAAAAAATTTCACGAATCTAGGATTGTGGCATCTTAACTTCCTTGCTTTTACCGAGCTGTTAGGTGCTTGTGTGGTCCCACTGTTGATATTCTCTTATGGTCATTAACGTATTGGAGGGTGACCATTAAGCCCGCACAAGATATTGGAATTTTAAAACACTTTCCCTCCATTAGAATGCTTTCAAAGTGAATCTCCCTCCACTAAATCTTTTCTCTGAGAGCTATGGCTTCCACGTCTTCTCGCCCAAGAAGCTCTAGGTGTTTATGGTCTCTCACACCAACAACCAACAGCTGCACTTTGCCTAGAAGGCCAAGTAGTAGCATATCCTCAATTACAATATCAACTTCAATAAGTGCAGAGAACCAATGGGTTGGACAAAGGATAAACAAAGATTCATTGGTCCTCATGCAACCAAGAAGACCCAAGAGGTCTAGTGCTGTCAATGTTTGCCGCTCAGCATGGAAGGCCAGAGTGTTGGATTTCAAAGTTGAAATCGGCAAAAGATCTGTAAAGGAAGTTCTTGTTCAGCATGTGTTTACCCATCCAGACATGATAGCAAACGGTGGAAATGTGTCAGATATACATCAACCACATTGCAATTGTAAGTATTCTTGATATCTAAACTACATTTGATTTGTCATTTCACTTATTGATACTCTCATTATAACTTTTCTTATATATTTTGCAACGTTTATCCCTCTTCCTATGAGCAATGTCTCCATTCTTCACAGCTCAACTACATTAGATTTGTCATTTTGACTTATTGATACTCTTAGTTTAACTCTTGTTATATATTTTGCATATGTTTATCCCTCTTCTTATGAGCAATGGGAGCCTGTGGAGTGCATAATAGGCCTCTTCCTTGTTGTTCATGCCCACATTGGTTCTCTACAGTATTCAGGGAGAAGCAGCACAAGCCTGGCTGATGAAGGAATATTTTTCTATGACCACTTCTACCAACTCAGCCCAGGGAATAAGAATGGCATGTTGGTGAAACTGCCTCTACCAACCGATTGGAACACTGTGGACTGGCCAGTTCCTGAGGAAACAATGGTGTAGACAATGCTAAGTAAGCTCTACAAGGATATACAGAGGTCTCTACGTAGCTCTATTCCCACCAAACTAGTTAGAATTGCAAACTTTTGTCCTACTGCACTCTTCATAGAGTTGTTTCATAACTACAATATATGTGTTACGAAAACTATGTTTATGTGCAAGTCATCTTGTGACAAACTTCTTGACAGAGGATGGTATGTAAAGGAAGAGATTGACATACGGTGCGAGGTCGCGCTTGACACTCTAGTTGTCAAGTACATGATTGCAAGCCAATCACTGTTAGTCTCCTTTTGGTATATACGATCACAAATGCTCAAAGGTAAGTACATTCCTATGGACCAGGTTTCTGCAGGTTTGGAAGATAATCCTGCTGTGGATGTGGATGTGGAAGTGATTGATAAAGAGCATGGCCTAATGTTGGTGGTTACAATAAGGGAGCTATGCAGTCTTCTACAGTTGCGGCACGACATAATTGAAGAGTCAATGGACAGGGACCTTTCAGATTTTTCCTTTTTCCTAGCTGGCCGTAAGCTGATGCGGCATAGGGAAAAAGATATTTTGTGCAAAGAGTTGGATGGTTGGGTTGAAATAGTGTCAATGTAATAGAGATTCTTGTGAACCCAAGTGTATACGAATGACTTTCAATACATGAAGTTTTTTGAGCTCATTTGTCAGTTGTGCTCTATGAATATAAGTGTTCTTGAAATACATTTCTTTAGCATGTCAAATCTCTCTCTCTCTCTCTCTCTCTCTCTCTCTCTCTCTCTCTCTCTCTCTCTCTCTCAATGTTAGGCAAGACAAAGACATGATAGAAGAGTCATCTTAATTCATTAGAAAGTACAAACTCGTCCGTGAACGATGGACTGAGATACAATTTCTGTAAGTATGGAATCAAAATGTCTTCAAGGTAAAAATCAAAGGAATGCCCCTCGAAAGAAGGTGGTGAGATAATTGTTCCTGATGGATTTAGTTCTCCCTTTTCAGGAGTATCATCAATCAGTAGTGTATTAGTTGCATCAAAGGGTACATCGATTTGGCTAAACGGTTTGTACAAAAGGGGTAAATGTGGTTTTTTAGGGTGGTAGTGGCCCTCGACGGTAACACATTTTCTTTGATCATACAAAAAGGCAAAATCTGAAGTGTGAGCGTCGCATACACCGCAAATTATTGTAACTAGTGGCGACAAGTTTTGCCTTTGCATTGAAGACCATACGGCTGAAGCGCGGAAGAAGAAATTGAATAAATTCTTTGGTTCCTGGACGAACCACGACTCGACAAGTTCCCATCCGAAATGTTTGCAAATCCTCGAAGGGCTCTGTGTCACCCAGAGGCACGCGCATCAGCATCAATCCATTGAGGTCCAAGATAATCAACCTCTGTAAAAGTTGACAAGTACATATAAGTAGTTAGAAGCTGAACATATTTTGCCATACTTGAATAGACATTACCGGAACAACCGTATCTACAGGTAGCAAGGGTCCATACTGGGTCTCTATAGTGTTGTTGTCGTTGTTGCTATCCTCTGCTTTAGCTTCATCATTCACATCTTCATCAAGGGTCTCCCCGATGGCTCTTTCTGCCTTATTCAGGGTTTCCTCCAGGGTCTTTTCCTCTGCCTCTGTTGGCCAGCTTGCATCATCCATAACCTTGTGCTCATCCGTATGCCTGCTTTCCTCATCCATCCTTGCCTCATCCAAATCAGTTTGCTCATTCCTAGGCCTGCTTTCCTCATCCATATCCTTTTGCTCATCCGTAGGCCTGCTTTCCTCATCCAGGGTTTCATCCATAGGCTCTTTTGGCTCCTCCACTTGCTTACTTGGCTCTTTCATTGTCTCCTCCATAAGCCCCTCTGGTTGTACACTAGCACCTTCCATATGCTCATTTGACCTTTCTTCATCCTCTGCTCTTTCATCTTCAGCTGATATGACCCCCTCGGCCCGTTGTGATTCCACTGTATCTAATGCAAGGGTTTGTCGTGGTGGCACGTCATGTATTGTCATATCAATTGTGCGGTCGTCCAAGCCGCTATCTTCAGGTTCTCTAGGGCTCGACATAGTAAGCAGGTGTTGTATTAGACTTACCCGGTATCTTTGCAAATAATCATCTGTGTAGTTTTTTAAAGCACTCTACAAAATTGAAAGACCACATGGTGAGAACTCTTGTATAAAGAAAACCAAAACTGACTGAATGCATTGCCAAATGGTTACCTTAGTCATGAAAGGTTTTAATGCAAAGTAGCTTTGCAGGACATATTTTGCATGGAGAAGACATCTCCAGTCGCAAGAATTTCCATCGGTTTGATTTGGGACAGATACATCTTTGATTGGTGCCTTGTATAGTTCATACCTTCCACATAGCTTGCCATAAGCAAGCAACAACCTCTTTATACAATTGCACAAAGCAGTATCAAGATGTTAGCTTGAGGCTTCAAATTTACATGGATATCTATAAGAAACACTTTTTGATACATAACACTTACAGCCTAATTTCAGGGTGGGTTCCTTTTATTGAATTGAACACCCACACTGCTGGTTGGTCAACATCAAGGCATATGAGACTCCAGTGATGGTTGTTCTCATATGGAAAGATGATGACAGTTACTTCCAGCATAGCACAGTGGAGAAACCAACTCTCAAAGCTGCCAGATGGACTGTTCTTCTGTCTAATAATCACTGACATTTGTGGATCAAGAAGAAACACCTCCGTGTGGGTGTGCGGTGGAAGTTGACTTTTGATCAAGCTGCAGAGAGTATACCTGAGTTAGTACACCTATGATGTGAGTTTTCAAAGTTAGCAAGATAGTAACACTTACTTAAGACAAGCATAGATAATTGTGTCTGAGATCTGAGCATCTAGATTCATCAATAAATTAATGTCCACTTTTTCCAGAGCCAGCTTTCTGGCTCCATCTATAAATGGTATCTCTGCAAGCAAACCATCCTTCATTGAAAGTAGAGTTTCTTTATTGCTTGCCTCTATGGACAGGGTCACATTGCATTATTTTTGCCTCTGGGACTCCACTGCTACTTTTGCTTTCTCCTTAAGCTCTGCTTCCCTCATGTCCTCTATTTGGCGAGCAACCGTCTCTGCCCTTGCCCTTGTATTCACATCATGTGTGACATCTACAACTGTGAGTTGTGGCAATAGCTGAGGGGGGTATAGCAAAATTTCCCTCATTTTCCTATCCTTGCAGACATTGGGTACCAGCAGTTTGTCATACCTCCACCTTATCCTTTTTAGTGTCTCACTATCTTTGTCCATTAAAGTCACCCTGTGGGCATGGGCTACTACAATGGTCATGTCACTGAAGTACTCAAGTAGGAAGTCCTCTACTGTTTCTTGTAGAGCCATCAATGCCACCACCTTCCACCTTTTAGTGCCCCAGGTAGCTTCTTCACATATGGACCTCACCATCCTCTGAAAGGGAAGCTTTGGTATACACAAATCTACACATTTCTGTGCCTTCCTGATTTCTCTGAAAAGTCCCATGCAGCTCTGTAACTTCTTCACCCTTGGACCTTTCAAAATTTTATTTGGTTTTCCAGGTCTCTTCTTTGGGGTTACAGATCTGCTACTTGCCTTAGCTGCTAATCCTGGTCCCTTGCCTGCCTTCCTTGCAGTGGCCTTTGTTCTAGCCATTTCACTGTATAAAAATAGAGGACTCTCTCTCTCTCTCTCTCTCTCTCTCTCTCTCTCTCTCTCTCTCTCTCTCTCTCTCTCTCTCTCTCCTTTCTATAGCCTAGCATATTTAAAGAGAGAGAGAGTGAGAGACTCCCATTACTAACGGCGCGCGTGAAACATTTTTTGACTCCAAAATACACCTCCGCGCGTCGTTAGTATAAGGGTACAGAAAGACTCTCTCTCTCTCTCTCTCTTTCTCTCGCCTTCCCCAGTCTCTACACTTTTTCTTCCTCTCTCTATAACACACACACACACACACACACTCACACTCGTGGATACACTACATCTCTCTCACTCGTTCTACTTTCATTTGCACAGTACTAAAGGCCCGCAAAGTGACATCCAAACCGGAGGTGCGTGTCTCCGCGCGCCTTTAGTATAGAGAGAGAGAGAGAGAGAGAGAGACACAGAGAGAGAGAGGGGGGGGGGGGGGGGTTGTGTGTGTGTGTGTGTGTGTGTGTGTGTATCTATGTGTGTTGTATTTGTGTGTGTGTGTGTGTGTGTGTGTGTGTGTGTGTGTGTTATATTTGTGTGTCTGTGTGTTTGTGTGTGTGTGTGTGTGTTGTATTTGTGTCTGTGTGTGTGTGTGCGTGTGTGTGTGTGTGTGCGCACACGTGTGTGTGTGTGTGTGTGTGTTTTGTATTTGTGTGTGTATGTGTGTGTTGTGTGTTAAGAGAGAGCTAGATATGAAATATACTTTGAGAGAAATAGAGAGAGAAAAAGAAACAAAGAGACAGAGAGAGAGAGAGAGAGAGAGAGAGAGAGAGGGAGAGGTAGAGGGAGAGAGAGAGAGAGAGAGGGACGTTTCAGAAACAGAGAGAGAAGCACAGCCTGACCTTTTGGAAAGAGAGAGAGAGAGAGAGAGAGAGAGAGGGTGACGGCCAAACCTTCTAAGGACGCAGACCTGCGTTATGTCGAAGACGGGTCAACTCAATCTTGCAGGGTCTTTCTATCGGAGACGCAGACGACGGCTCTCTCTCTCTCTTTCTCTCACTCTCTTTGACGCGGTGTGTTTTTTTCTCTCTCATCACTTTTATATGTGACATACGAAAGTATACAGGCCCAATAAATGACCGCGCATGCGGCATCATGCAATTATATTCTATTTTTTAGTAACACGTGGGGCGCTGCCGTGTGTATCCGTTATAAGTGTCATTTTGAGAGAGAGAGAGAGAGAGAGAGAGAGAGAGAGAGAGAGAGAGAGAGAGAGAGAGAGAACCATAGAAAGAGAGAGAGAGAGAGAGAGAGAGAGAGAGACAGAGAGACTCATTACTGCCAGAGAGTGATAGAGAGAGAGAGAGAACCATAGAAAGAGAGAGAGAGAGAGAGAGAGAGAGAGAGAGAGAGAACCATAGAAAGAGAGATAGAGAGAGGGAGACTCATTACTGTTAGAGAGAGAGAGAGAGAGAGAGAGAGATTGACAGAGAGAAAGCAATGGAGAAGACACCTCCCATGGAATTTCTGCAAACTCCACCAACAAAAGGTGATCTCTCACTCTATCTCTCTGTATTTCCAACAATACGTAGAAAATTGTGTGTGTGTGTGTGTGTGTGTGTGTGTGTGTGTGTGTGTGTGTGTAAACAAAGAAAAAACCATACTGTTGTTCAACACACACACACACCTCAACACATACTTACACAGACAGACAGACACACACACACATACACACACAGACACACACACACAAACACACACACATAGACACACACACACACACAAACTCTCTCTCTCTCTCTCTCTCTCTCTCTCTCTCTCTCTCTCTCTCTCTCTCTCTCTCTCTCTCTCTCTCTCTCTCTCTCTCTCTAACGGCGCGCAGAGACAACCAAATACTGGCTGCAGCTCTCTCCGCGCACCTATAGTACATTCATGACACCTGCCTATAGTACTCTCCCTCTCTCTCTCTCTCTCTCTCTCTCTCTCTCTCTCTCTCTCAATAGTACTAAAGGCGCGCGTAGAGAGTTGCAAAGAGTATGTTTTTGTCTCTGCGCGCCTTTAGTACAAAGAGAGAGAGAGAGAGAGAGAGAGAGAGAGTGTTTTGGAGACACACACACACACACACACACACACACACACACACAGAGAGAGAGAGAGAGAGAGTCTATGTGTGTTTTCTTTATGTTCTTTGGAGAGAGAGAGAGAGAGAGAGAGAGTCTATGTGTGTCTTTTGGTGTGCTTTGGAGAGAGAGAGAGAGAGAGAGAGAGAGAGAGAGAGAGAGAGAGAGAGAGACTTGTCATGTTTGCTGATGAATAGGATTAAGGTCCAGTAGGCAGAAGAGGCTAAAACCAGACCCACAGCTTGTGCCAGGATTCCAGCATTTGCAGGCTCAGTTGCTTAATGTTTCTTCCAAAAGAACTGTTGACTTTTGTTAGGACATTGATGAAGAAGAGTCAATTGGTGAAGATGAGTCAGAGAGGTCACCAGGCCAAGAGGATCCCTCACCCTACAAGGGTACCTCACCCTCTACAGTACTTGTCAAGAAAAATACAAGAAAGAGGAATATAGACTTCTCAGATGATGTAGATCTCCCAGAAAGCAGTCCCTGTGCAAGTAAAGGTAAAGCCAAAGAGGATGTGCCTTCTCTGGAAGACCCAGCTGCAACTGATGAGAGGCTGTTCGATTTTGCAGCATCTTGTGGTGCTGGGGACAAATATGATCTAGTTCATTCTATGTTTAACCCAAAATTTGATATTGAAGACCTTTTAGCTCAGCACAGTGAATTCCTGCAGTCCTACAGAGATAAATTTGAAGTGATGGTGTAGGTAGGGAGGGTTGTTCTGCCCAGTATGACTGTTGTGCATTTAAATGACTGCGGTGGAAAGGGACAGGGACTGAAGAAGTATAGGGAATTACCACCTGCTTGCCGACATTCAGCCTGCCCTTTGCACCAAAAAGAGTGCAAACTTATTCAGGAATCCTTTGGCTTTATGATTTACCTGAACAGCCTGTTTGGATTCCTCATGCAGAATCCTGGTGAGGTGTTAGAGGAGCAGGATGTAGCACCAGATGAAGAATGCGAGGAGACAACACATATACAAGAAGTCGAGGAGGTTGAAGATACAGTCGACCTTGAGGTTGAGGCAATTGAAGTACAAAGAAGTAAGATGCTCTCTGTGAAAACCACAGAAATCAAACTACCCTTGGATGTCAGTAACTTCACTGAGAAGCATGCTCAGATGATGCTGCCTGTTGTGCCTGAATTCAGGATTGGAGACAGGACCTATATCTTTTTACATGATGTGCAAAGCATATTTTATTTAAGGGAGGACTTCTCCCTGGCTATCATTTCCAGAGTCCAAGAGGAGAGGAGTGGATTTGTGTCAGAGGATAGTAGTGATGATGAGGCAATGGAAACATCCAGCAATCCAATGGAATGCCTCCGAAGATGCTTTGAGAAAGCTGAAAAGTACAAGGAGACACTACCTGATGAAGCCACCTTCCAAGAAATAAGACAAAGCCTAAGACCATCAACAAGTCACAAAGAAGTGGAGGATTGGTTTAACCATTCAGGTCAGGCGTCAACCACATCTGTAGACCTGTGGCAGGAAAACCTCTTTCTGCAGGATGAGAGCTTCATGGTAACTCTCTCTCTCTCTCTCTCTCTCTCTCTCTCTCTCTCTCTCTCTCTCTCTCTCTCTCTCTCTCTCTCTCTCTCTGTGTGTGTGTGTGTGTGTGTGTGTGTGTGTGTGTGTGTCACTTACTCAGACATGATATCTGCTGTCTTGGATTGCTGACAAGGATGACTTCCTTCGACGGCGGACTCGAGAGTATCGTGGAAGCGATGCGGTCCTAGCGCAGTACCTTTCAAAGCTTTGCGAGTCGCCGATAGTAGTTTTTCACAATTCCATGTCACAAGAGGGTTCAATAGCAACTTACACATTAAAGACACTATCACTCTTCTTGGGTGGACCCATGCTGCCCAAAAGTGCAGATAAAGTCATTCTTGTGGACAAAGTGTTTGCCAAAGATTGTTTTGGTTACTGCCCGGGCTATACAGGTGGTCGGGCAGCGTATTACTACACTTACACAGCAATGGCACTAGCTCTTGGTAGACAAAACCCACATGAACTTTTAGAGTATGGCAAACATCTCATGATTCGTTACAAGGGTGATGTGCCAAAAAACAAAATTGAACCTTCAAAATCTTGATACACTTCAAGTAGCAATTGTATAAGATCATGTATTACAAAAATTTTGTACAATGTCATCCACTCAGAGTATCTTTCTCCACTTGTGGTTCACATACACCATTGTCTCTCTCCACCTTCGTTGACTTTCACGAGCACCGAACTTGTTGTATGCCATTGATCTTTTAACTTTTTGTTGTTGTAAATGTCTAATGGCTTGTGTTGTTGCTGAAGAGGCCAAGACTTCTTTTGCCTGCATTCGATGAATGATTCTACGATAGAACCATTCAAATAGTTCTCTCAAACTGTTAGCCTTGATTCGAGAGCCACCATGTCGTGTGTGCCTGAAATAAGCATTTCTCACCATGTAATGAGACTTTTCCATCCCTTGGGTATTCCATATTGCCGGGTTCCCATACTTTTGTATAAAATATGGTAAATGATTGAAAATGATGTGCTAGATATGAAAACAGATTAGTTAGAATGTTTTACACTCACATAGTTACACATAAAAGAGAATCAAATACACCATAATACCATGTAGTGAGTAGTCTGGGTGTCTGTCCATGTTGTCTTGAATGATTTTTTGAGAAGGTTGAGATTCTCCTTGAACTTGTTCATATCACCTTGTGACCAGTCATCTTTGTCGCACATCAAAAAAAGGATGACTATTGATCGCCAAACCTCAGCCTTCGCGTTACGAGTAGTTGGTTCTTGGTCTTTGACTGCAATATGTAGCTTTTGCCAGCTCTGATACTCTACCTTGCTAACATAAGATGTGTTATATATTTTTCCATGTTTTGTTAGCTTCGGATCTCGTATTCCTTGGGGATTAGATAAAAACCCCCGTGCCTTCATCCCACCGATGGATGGTTTGCATGGGACATCCTTCTCAGCAGTTGATCTCTTTTCATCCCGCTGGATTTTCACATTGCCACCATGAAGGCCCATATTCGATAGTACCAATTCTAAGCACTGCAGGGCTACTTGTCGCTCTGCTGAGTTCTTAATTTTCCAAGCAAACCCGATATATAAGTAGACTAATTTCTCCACAATTCTACAAAGGACATGCATTGTACAGATGTGGACATTTGTTGGAATTAGGGTTGCAGAGAAACACACACAGCTTGGAGAAGACGAAGGAAGCTCAAGGCCCACAATAGAGAGTGTGTTACTTAGTGTGCAATGGAAAGATAGATAGCCCTAGAGTGATGGGCGTATATACAATGCACAGGGGAAAAAACATCCTAAAGAGGGAAAAAATGCCTCGGCGGTCCTAGTGTGTTCACACACATCACTACCACATATATATGGTAACAAATCCCCCCTGGAGTGATGCGGTGAACGAGAGCTGGCACATGAGTAAAGGGAAGTGCCATGCCCTGAGGACAGGATCAGTCCCCAAAGGGGAGTAAGCCCAAAGCTTTGCGGAAAGCTTCAAGATTCTCACGAGACAATGCCTTTGTGAAAAGATCTGCAAGGTTGTCCTGTGTTGGCACATAAGCCAAGCTGATCTCTCCTACTGAGAGCCTCTCCCCGACATAGTGGTAATGCACCTCAATGTGCTTTGTGCGAACATGAAAAACTGGGTTCCTCGCAACTGCCAATGCGCTCTGACTGTGAGTGTAGATAGTGTTGGCAGTGTCCTGTCCAACACCCAAATCAGCCATAAGGCGTCTGAGCCATACACACTCAACCGTAGCTGTGAAGACTGCCCTGTACTCACCCTCACAACTCGAAGTGGCCACAGTAGGTTGCTTCTTGCTCAACCATGATATACATGAACTGCCAAGCATGAAACAAAAACCACTTGTGGACACTCGCGTGTCAAAACAACCAGCCCAATCTGAGTCCGAAAAAGCATGTAAGTCTGGCGGCAATGATCCCCCCTTGGGTTAAAACAAGCCAAGATGTAAAGTGCCACTAAGGTAGCGGAAAATCCTCTTGACAGCCTACCAATGCTTAGACCCTGGGCTATGCATAAATCTGTTGACCTGTGAGACTGCAAACTAAATATCTGGCCTCGTGTTGCATACATAAATGAGGCAGCCAACAGCAGTTTGGTAAAGAGTGACATCAGCACGATCGCCAGCATCATGTAGACTCAACTTCAAACCTGTTTCCATGGGAGTGGCAATAGGTTTGCAATCCTCAAGTCCAAACTTACATAGCAATGTCTCTATGTAACTTTTCTAACACAAGGCAATACCACCATCACACTGCTTAAACTGTATACCCAAGTAATGATGCAACAACCCCAAATCTTTCATCTTGAAAGTAGCATTCAAATCAGCCTTAAATTCAGCAATATGTCTCTCATTTGGTCCAATGATCAGCAAATCATCAACATAAAGAACCACGATGAGAAATACATCACCCTCACGCTTTACATACAATGTGCTTTCTGTTGGACTGTTACGAAAGCCTTGTTTGACCAAATGAGTGTCAGCTTTCTCATACCAAGCACGAGGAGATTGCTTCAACCCATACAAAGCCTTGTTACATTTTCACACTTTGTCCTCTTGTCCTTTTATGACAAAACCGCGAGGTTGCGTTACATAAACTTCCTCAAATATGTCACCATTCAAGAAAGCGGTAACAATGTCTGATTGATGTACATCCCAACCAAAATGAGCTGCCAATGCACATAGAAAACGCACAGTAGTCATACGACAAGTGGGAGCAAAAGTCTCTTCATAATCTATGCCTTTTTGTTGTGCATAACCTTTGCAACAAGTCGAGCCTTATGGCGATCGATCTCACCATCCGGTTTGCGTTTCAACTTGTAAACCCACTTTGTACCAATGGCCTTTTTGCCAGGAGGCAAATCACATAAAGTCCATGTGTCATTTTCTATAAGTGCATCATATTCTGATTGCATGGCAGCCATCCAATTTTCTGAATTCTGTGCTTCATCAAAAGACAGAGGCTCCTCAACATCATGTAAACTAGACACAGCCAAAGCATAACAATCTGATGCATAAGATGCATGGCAAGAGCCTGAACGAGTACGACTAGACAAAGGTGCATCCAATTTACTGTCACGCAAAGTGTGCACCATCCATTTTGGCATACCTCTAGCCTGCTCATTTTCAGCCCTTTCCTCATCAAGTACATCATGTACATCTGCATCAGTAATAGGCTGATCTAAAACATTTTCAGAAATCCCCATAGGCTATACATTTGCCTCATTGGAACTTACATTCGTATTTCCACCACTAAAAAGAGGCAACAAAGTGTCATAAATGTCCTGTGAGCTTACATTACTGTCTCTAGTACATGACAGCAAGGGCTGGACAGAATCTTCCACAAACACTACATCCCGAGAAACCAAAATACGTTTTGTTTGCGGATGATACAACCTGTAACCTTTGCTTTCAGCACTCTAACCAACAAAAATACATTTGACAGCCTTATCATCCAATTTTCTGCACTGCACTTGTGGCACCAAAGCATATGCCAAACAGCCAAAAACACGCATGTGCTTAATAGAAGGTTTTCTATCATGCCATGCTTCATATGGAGTAATAGACTGCAAAGCTTTCGTAGGACACCTGTTAAGTACATAAGTGGCACACATGATGGCCTCAAGCCAAAAAGAATGCGGCAAAGCTTGACTTTTGACCATACATCGTGCCATTTCCGTCAGTGACCTGTTTTTCCTCTCAGCAACACCATTTTGCTGAGGTGTATAAGGCACTGTAAATTGGTGTTTTATCCCACGACTAGCCAGAAATGCATTAAATTCATGAGACATATACTCCCCCCCTCGATTTGAACGGAGGGTGCCCATAGTACATTTCGAGACATTTTCAGCCATAGCCAGAAATTGTTTGAAGACATAAAGACTTCGGACATTGCTTTAAGCGGAAATACCCATGAATGCCTGGAGTAATCATCAATGAAAGTCACGAAGTACAAGTAATTGCCCAAGGACGGAGTTTGCATGGGCCCACAAACATCACTATGCACAAGCTGCAACCTGCATGTGGCCCGAACTGAACCATCCTTTGGAAACTTAGAACGCTGCATCTTACCCAAAATACAGCCTTCACAAACATGTTTGACAGGTGCTTCAAGAGGCGGCAAAGAAGCAACCATATCAGATTTCTGCAAACGCAGCAAACTGGCAAAATTCAGATGACCAAAACGTGCATGCCAAAGTTTTGCATCTGAAATAGCCCTTGAATCTGCTACAGCATTTGCAAAATTTTGTCCACACTTGTCATACAAAGTGAGCTTATACAGCCCACGGCACAAAAGCCCAGATGCAACAATTTCATCACCAAAACTGAGATCATGAACTGTACATCTGTCATCCACAAATTTGACTACAAGTCCAAGTCTAGCAAGTGCGGATATAGATAAGAGATTCTTTGTGATCCCAGGTACATAAAGTGCATCAACAAGTGTGAAGGAACTGCCATTAGCAGCAGTGAGCACAATCTTTCCAACTCCCTGAACTGGATAAGAGGCGTTGTTGGCACAAGTGACTGAATTCCCATGAGGGACAGACTCGAGAGAGGTAAACAATTCACGATGTGAGGTAATGTGCTTTGTAGCACCACTGTCGAAATACCACACATGTGAATCTGCAGCAATTGACAAGCATGCATCATGGACAGCAGGATTGTAAGTACACTCTGCACTAAAAGCCCATTCTGCATCAACATCAGCAACACAGTCTCCTTTCACAGAAGACTCAACAATGGCTGCATTTGTAGTGGAACTAGCATTTGCAGTGGAACCACCCTCTTTCTTCTTAGCCTCTTTGGCCTTCAACTTAGGACACGACTTGATCAAGTGATCATTGGCTTTACAATAATGGCAACGCATCTTCTTTTTGCCCTTATCACCAGAATTGCCAAACGAAGTGCTGCCAGCAGAAGCATTAGGAACATAATTTTTGCCACTCGCAGCAGAACCATAAGAAGTGGCTGCATTACTGTTACCACCCTTTCTTTGAGAAGCAATAAAAGCCTGTTCAACTGCACACTGTCTAGTCCTGTTTTTTCTGTACAGTGACTCTTGCAACAGCAATGTGCATAATGCATCAAACTTGACAACTTCAGGATTTCCTTGGGTCATCAGCCTCCAAGTACTAGCAAAAGTCTGGTAGGAATCTGGTAAGGCATCAAGAACAGTCTGCACTAGGGAACTGTCTGAAATGACTTCACCTGCAGAAATGAGTTGCTCATTGATATCCTTGTCACTAGCAATGAAAGTGTCCATATCATCTTCCTCGTGCATAATCTTCGACTCCAGCTCTTTACGCAGCAAAGCAATTTTAGCCTCATTGCGGCTTGCATAAAGACCTGCTAGAATATCCCAAGCCTGTTTTGCAGATTTTGCATAACGCATGTGAGGAACAATGGTGCGCTTCACAGACAACGCAATCAATGCATGAGCCTGCGCATCCTTAACATCCCAACGAGCTTGTTCTGTCGTAGGCAAAACAACTCTAACAGCTGCAATCCTTGCAGCAAGACCTGCAACATCCTCAACATCGCCTACATCCTCAGAACCAGGACGTACATCAATGCCCTGCACAATGTTCCAGACACCCTTTGACACAAGAACATGTTGCATCATATAAGCCCACATAGGGTAGTTGTCCCCATCCAACCTGTCCTCAGCAGCAAACATCTTGAACACATCTGTGTTGTTGTTGTTAACCATGGTAAATGTTGCACCTGATGTGAAAACTGCCCGAAAATAGGAGAAACGGAGCGGGAACAACCTGTGCTATATAGCACAAACCGTAGAAGATTGTAAGGCACCTGTTATGCAAAAAACGGCACTGACAGAAATTCTGCACAAAATGATGAAGTAGCCTGTGCAGTACTGCCTGTAGTGGAAACGGATGCCGAAATGAGCCCAAATCAAAATTCTGAGCAGACCAAGCTCTTCGAGCTTACCCAAAAATTTTGTCGACCTACGAACGCTCGCCAAAGCTCACTGAAATCAGAGAAGGTGAGCAGGCGTGTGCTAGAGCAGCTGGCGACTAAGCCAGGGAGGACGTGACCTGCTCTGATACCAATTGTTGGAATTAGGGGTGCAGAGAAACACACACAGCTTGGAGAAGACGAAGGAAGCTCAAGGCACACAATAGAGAGTGTGTTACTTAGTGTGCAATGGAAAGATAGATAGCCCTAGAGTGATGGGCGTATATACAATGCACGGGGGGAAAAACCTCCTAAAGAGGGAAAAAATGCCCCGGCGGTCCTAGTGTGTTCACACACATCACTACCACATATATATGGTAACAACATTCACAAGTGGTATTTTCAAAACCGGTCGAAAAGCAGGGTCCTCAATGTGACGTGTTGGAGCTTTTCTCCACCACTTTGGTTCCTTACCTTTGCAGGCTCCATGCAGAACAAACACGGTGACTTTGCCATTGCACCCATTCCACAATTATACATGCACTTTAATGTTTTGAGGTCACCTGCAAGATGCCACTGAACTTGAAAGTATCCCCTTCCATCTAGACATAGTACCTCTCGCTGTTTAGTCTGTCGATCAATCACCTCCGGAATATTAGTTCGATGGAACACCCAATATAGAATCTCATGATCTTCTTTCTTTACCTGCAACACAAAATAAATGAGACTTAAGTAGATGTGAACATTTGAGCTTAGCTGAGAATCTCGCTTACCTCAAACGCACCAAGCCACCATATGTTAGATTCTGATTGAACACTAAAATACAAAGGATCATCATTGGGACACTTTGAGAGGGCTCTATTCATTAAAGTAATAGTAACACGCTCTAGCTTTTTCTCTTTAACAAGCTCACACTCATCCAGTTTTAACACAAAATGTAATACCCCTCGTGACTCTTCAAATCTGATGTTGTAAAACTCCACCATTCTCTTCTGTAACATCTGCAGGTCCATAAAAATATTATTGAACTCATCATATGCCATGTTTGCTCCATGGCCACTGTAAGTTGCTTTAATATGAAAGGGCTGTCCAAGATAGTCTCCCTGTGCCTCGGTAAGCTAAAGCCTCTCTTTCCAAACGCTTGAGGCTGATGGTAAAAGTTTGGATTTTATACCCTTCTTAACAAAGATGGATGAGACAGATTTTTGTATAGCCGAATATTCTCTTTTTCTTACACCAAGTGAATCAAGTGTGCCTTGTATCTCTTTTGCAGGCACTGAGTTCTCTTAAATAAAGCGGTCCACTACATTTCGTTGTAGGACCTTAAACTTCTTTTCATGTACTATATCTGCTGCCAGGCTTCTACTTATAAGTGGCTTCAATCTCTTTCCTATATTGGCTTTGGGGTCAATGTTTTCCTTGTCAGGATAGATTGGATCTCTACATGAAGACAATGCATAAGTAAATAACAGAAAATTTACTTCACTAACACTATTTAGGCACATGAAAACAATGCATAAAACAATGTAGCCAACCAAGAAGCATCACCTTAATGCTCGGATTCTCTTCTTGAGACCTCCGGATGCAACCTGCAATGTTTCAAGATTGCACAATTTCTTCTTTCGGATACGGCCACCCAAGATGGTGTCCTTCATTTGACAACTTCGTACCTTTCCTTTCAGTTCCTGTACCTCTGTTTTGTGTTGCAAAACGGTAACCTGATCTGTAGAATGTAAATTTGAAAGACGAACAATCTCACCTTGTTGAGCTTGGAGAATGCCCTTATAAGTTTCAGCTTCCCTTGTAAGAGATTTACAATAACCCAGAAGGCCCTTTTCTCCATCACCAGCAAAGGTCAATAAGCTTGTAGGATTGACAAACGGTGGAGACGCATTAGTCATTGGATTCTTAGGACAGAGAGAGCCTCTCGTCCAGATATCTATGTGTTTAGCTCCCTGAGCTCTGAGCGTGTCTATGGATGTGGGAGGTATATGTGTGTTTGCTTTACTACGCTTAATCAATGGTTGGTACTCATTGTCCAAATCAATGTGAAGGTGATATTTGGCTCGTTTCTGCGTAACATTTGAGCCATTTGAGGAGTGCACCATTAGCCAAATGTGCAGGTTTAATGGAAAGTGAATAGGCAGCTGCGCCTTCGTCCCTCCATGTTAGCCTCATTCCCTCCATATTGACGAGGTTCATTCAATGCAACTGAAAAGAAGATTATCCCTCAATCATTACGAACGAATGTTCAGCAGAGTAAGGAATCTACTTAAAGTACACTTTTTGAACTTTTACCATGAAAGACCCACCTCTATTATTCGCCATATTTTCTAGAGAGAGAGTGCAAAAATACATTTTCTTAGAAGGCCCTCCAAATGACCTCCGAAATTTCCTAATGAATAAGGATATGTACACACATGGGTGGGCGGCCGGACACTGGACGTCTGGGCGGGCAAAAGGCGTAGTGCCTTTACCCCAACATCAACTATAAATTTGTGTGCTGCTTTATTTATTAGTGTTGAAAGTGGAATCCCTTGCCCTCCACATTTCCTTCTGGTTCTCTTGTTGAGTGTCTCCTTACTTCATTGGGTATACAGGCCCTAGGTTTTGGAATTTGAAGATGTGTGAAATGATTGCAGTAGTTATTTGAGCCTCCCTTTTGGTTATGTTTAGTGTGGCCATTTTAGGAATGAAAGTGTTGACCAACTGCTATATTATCAACGTGTCAATGGGGATTTTGGCTACTTCGAGTAGCAGTGACATGGCCCAGTTGTTGATTAAATATTTTTTCTCATCCTTGAATACATATTTTCCTATGGCTTGGTATGAAATGGCAGCTTGTGATGTTTGTGCTTCTACTTCTTCTACAGGTTGTTGGAGTTTTGCAATCTCCATATGTCTTATTGCTAATGTTGACTTCATTTCTTTGGACGTCCTCGACTTTCCCATGGCTAAAGTTTGAGAAGTACCTTGTGTAGAGAAGGAGAACTTGCTTGAGGAGATTGGCAATGAAAACCAAGTGTGGACATGGTTGCTCGCTTGTAGAGCGGTTGTAGGCATAGGCTCTTGTGCAAAGGTCTCTGTGTGCAGGGGACGATGAAATGGTCATAGGGTCATGCACTCATCTCATGGTGACTTTAATTTGACCCATGAATGATCCACTCCTCTAGTGCATTGAGGAAATAACAATTGTTATTGATGCGTCACACATGCATTGGTTAGTCCTTGTAATCATGATTGGCTTGATTCCTAAAAATAATTGTCCTTATTCAATGCCCTATCAATTACCATTAGTCACTTTAGACTCTAGTGCTCTAGTTGCTTCAGATACGAATCCATTCTCCATATGATCTATCTGAGTTTGATGGGTTTCAAATTAGCACTACTTTCAAAATCCTAGCTAGTTTTGCTCCAATCAGATCCTATTGGGAATAAATTCATGACCTCAGTTTTTGAATATGATGTATCTGATAGTTTAATGAGTTATGTTGGGGATTCTTCTGGTGTTGAATAATAAAGCTTTATCTTGAGCCCATTATACACACCAAGAATGGTGATTGTGTATGATGTTTTGTATGCCCATAGCACTATCTGAAGCTTCTCATCCTAGTTGTTGGGTTCCTTTTGAACAATCTTTGTTAGGATAGTTTTTATGGTTTTGTTGCTACTTTTCGCATGTCCATTGCAACCAAGATAATACGGTGTGGATTTTTTATACTTAATAGAGAATATTCTAGGTGATATTTGAATAGTATCATTTACAAAATGAGTTTCCTATTTTGAGACTATCTCCTAAAAAGTAAATCTTGATGATGTGAAATAGCTTTCCCAGTAAATAATGTTCGAACTTTGTCAGTGAACACCATTCCCAGTGCCTCCCTTTTTGTGGTTGAATACCCTTGCTCTACCTTATTGAATCTCGAACTGGAAAAGTACAAAACGTAATAAGTTCTCCCATCGAATTGAGCCAAAATAGCCCCCATTTCCATACTAGAAGCATCAACATGCACATGGAAAATGGCATCCTAGTTCAACTGGTGAATAATTGGCTTCGTTTTGATGGAAACTTTTAGAGACTAGAAAGCGGCTTCACATTCAAGGGAACTTAGCTCTTTTTTGGGTTAGTTCAATATAAAAAAATCCTTAGTTGAGAACATATGGATGAACCTCCGATAAAAATTAATGTACCCCAAAAACGGACTAAGTTCAAACACATTCATTAGTGCTCTGGCCTGCTTGACACTTCAAATATCTTCAACCATCTTGATTTTATTTTGGGATATGATATGTCCCAGGTAGCTATCCCTTCCAAACCATAAACATTGATTTAAAGGGATTCAAACATATCCTCTTTTCCATGCATCTCTAAAACACCATCTCCAAGAATAGAAGATGCCTCTTCAAATGAATAGATGGTGAAATCATCCACAAAGATTGTTCAAACTTATACAAGAACTCACTAATTATTTCCCATCATATATCTCTAAAAAGTTGTTAGATCATTGCATAAACCACATGGCATAACCAGATACATGAATGCTCCTCATTCAGTGAATAAAAGTCATTTTAGCCCTATCTTTTGGTGCAATATTCCGTTGGTTATATCTACTATAACCATCCAAAAATATGTGCATCTAATGTCAAGCTTTCTCATCAAGCATTATATATATGAATGGTAGTGAAAATGGGTCTTTGATGGTCTGAGTGTTTAGTTTTCTATAATCCACGCATACTATGAGTTTTCCATTTTTCTTTGGGACCACCATTATGGGAAATAGCCAGTTGTTGCTTGCCACACCTTTGTGATGATCCCTGCCTTCAGAAGGTTGTCTTCTTAGAATAGTCAAAATTCATTTTATATTGTTGCAATATGATCGATCTAGCATCATGCTTAAGTGATATTGTGTATTCTTCAAACATAAGGGTCGACTCCTTTCATATCTATATGATCGCAAGAAAAGATATCTTGATATTTTTGCAAAATCTCTCTTGCCATTTCTTTAATCTTTGGTCTTAGGTATTTGCTAATCTTTATCATCTTTGGATTTGACTCCGAGCCCAGGTTCCATTCCTCAACTTCTTGATCATCTAGCCATAACCAGTTTGGTGTCCTATTCCCTTTTCTTCTAGCCAAGGATTCAGCTTCTTTATCTATTTGAATTGTAGCTAAATATTCATTGTTAGGTGTATCTGAACTACTTGGGGCATGTTCTCCTTTAGATACTATCTAACCTATGCCATCACGTATTCTCGTATGCCAATTTGTGAACTTAGTGTTATCTCTATCCGATATGTTCATGCGCGATGTATTCTCTTCGGAGGTTTCTCTAGTTATCTAATCCTTCCCTCACCTGAAGCTCTACCATTGAGAGACTCTCCCCATGATTTAACTCACTGAAACTTTTAGGGTATTGTTGTCGTTGTTCCTCTACCTTCTTTTGATCTAACAAAACTGTACTTAATTTGATTTTAGTAATGGGAAAGATATTAATTGAGGCTAACATTCATTCTATCTTTTTGGTACTATATTTCTTGCATAATTTCTTTGTTTGCATGGACCTTTTCCAACTCTTGGTGGCGTTCGTCCTAACTTGAATCCTTCTGTTTGATCCTTGTATAGTCAATTTGGCCAAGAATAATCATGTATAGCGCCTGCATTTCTTAACCGTGGTTTTCTAACAAGATATTGTAGGCATCCTGCAGGTCCATTACTAGAAAGATTGTTTTAAACTTCTCAGAACCCACCTTAATCTGTACATTTTCAACTAAGCCACTCGTTTGTATTATCCTCTAATCTACCATCGTTATTTTGAAAGGTGCAAGTTTCATTTAAGTGATTCTCAATTTTTGTATGATATGCTCGCCTAGTGTATTCACTACAACACCTCCAACTAGAATGACTCCTGACACTGGCTCCCATTATTTTCTCACCTTGTAGTCAATCTGAAAGATTGGTACCTCATCGTCCTTAATACCAGACTGTGTTGCTACCATCACTTTAGATTCCTTCTGTCTCTACTCTAAAGAACTTAGTAGCCATAGGTAGCATCCTTTTGATGTCATCTAGTTCAATAGTTAGATTATGGATCCTTTCACATACTTTGACGTCCATGAGATGGAGAAGCAAGAGACACGCAATGTGGGTGGAGTCAAATATGAGCATATCTCTCTTTGACCCCTTATTCTATTGATAAGAAAGGATAAAGATATTGTTAGTAGATAGGTGTGTGGGTTGTCCAACCGGCTACTTGGATATTACCCTAACAATCTCTTAGTTAACAACCAATGTGGCCTAAAACAAAACTATGTACAAAAATATATACAACTGTGAATCATGACAATGGCTTCAGCCCACACCCATCAACTCTATGCAATATGCAAACCACTCCAAAGTTAGGCTCCTTGTAAGATCATCCACAAGGTTGTCGTCTATAGGAACTTTGACAAGCTCGATTTGCTTATCTGCCAATATCTTGTGTGAAGTGATACCTCACCTAAATGTGTTTCATTTCAAGATTCTTTGCCAAATCAATGGTACTCTAACTATCGCAATACAACACTAGAATATACTAACCCTTGTTCAAATATTCCACTAAACATGCCAACCACAATGCTTTCTTGTTGACCTCTGATGCTAGAAAATACTTAGCCTCTATAGTGAAAGAGTATGTACAATTTTGAAGACATGATGTCCAAGAAATATCTCCTTCAGAAAATATAAAAACATAGCTAGATGTAAACCTTCTATTGTCTACATTCCCTATATAATCCACATCTATGCATCCAACAATAGATGCGTCACTTTTTTTGAAGCATAAGCACTTTTTTGTTGTACCTTTCAAGTACCTAAGGATATACTTCACTACATGCTAATGTTTCTTGCAAGGGTTAGCCATGTAACAACTTACCACTACCACTGCAAAAGCAATTTCTGGCCTCATAGCCACCATCGTGTACATGAGACAGTCCATAGTTGAGGAATATGAAATCTTATTCTTCTTAGCCTTCTCAGCATTTGATTTAGGAGAATCATCCTTATTAAGTTTCAAACATGATGGCATTGGGGTAGTACTTGCTTTCCCCCCTGCAGATTGAAACAATGCAATACCTTATGTGTGTACGATGCTTGGGACAATTCAAGAATGTCCTTTGACTTGTCATGTTTGATACGCATACCAAGAAAGTGACTAGATTCTTCCAAATCCTTCATAACAAAAGTGAAACCCAACATTTGTTTTAAATTGAGAATCTTGACTCCTTTTATATCCATGAGATATCATAAATGTATCAAACTTTTGATACCATTGCTTGAATTCTTGCTTCAATCCATAAATTTCTTTTTTGAGTCTACAAACAATCTCTTTTTTTCTTGACTTAACAAACCCTTTAGGTTGCTGCATGTATACATATCTTAGAGATTACCGTTTTCACATCCATTTGGACCAGTTTTAAGTCCTCAATAGCTACTAATCCAAACACCATATGCAAAGTACTCATCTTGACCAAAGGTGAAAAGATTTAATCAAAATATACACCTTTCTAATGCTTGAAGCCTTTAACTACAAATATAGCCTTATACTTAGGCTTATGATCTCCCAATGTAAACTTCTTCTTGTAAACCCATTCGTAGGGTAAAGCATTCTTTCACTCCAAAAATTTGACCAGTTCCCAAGTCTAATTCTTGACAATCAAACCATATTTTGATTGCATGGCTTCTTAGAAGCAAGGCGGTTCTTCAAAGTCAATCGGCATGACATAGTTCACACATTGCTGAAACCACTCAGGCAGATGTGAGGATCTCATAGAGCATCTCAATCCCCAACTATTGCTCTCTACTCTCTTTGAGTGCTCCTAGTGGAAGGCTCCTCAATAAACTTTTAAATTCTAACCAAATCTGAGGCAACATTCTCCAATGTGACTCTTCTATACTTGACCTCTTTGATAGGCTTGTTATGCATCTTCGACTCATTAAAGATCACATATGAATTGCAAAAAATCTTACAATATTCTAGATGCCAGAGACAATACCCATCTCTCCATGTACGCCTCACAAACAAACACGCATAAATGATCATAGTGTGGTTTCTTGTTTGACCACAACTTTTTTCAAATCTTGTAATTCAATGGTGCACTAAGCTGTCTGTTAATGATGTGTAACGCTATCAAAGTGGCTTCAACCCAAAACCTTGTGTCAAATTTTCCATAGAAAGCATACTTGTAACAAGCTCTTGAATCGCGCGATTCTTACGCCCAGCAACTCCATTCTGGGTAGGTATGTATGGTGCTATAAATTTCTACAAATTCCTCTTTTTGCATATAAGTCTATCATGTCTTTCAAAAAATATTCCCCACTATTATCAATCCTTAGGCTTCTTAAGCTTTTTGCCTGACTGATTTTCAACAAGTGCAAGGAACTTCTAAAATGTAGATCTCATGGTTATGTTTCATAGGGTAAAACCACACCTTCCGAGTAGATTCATCTATGAATGCTACAAAGTAAGCGTCTCCCCCTAGAGATTTGAGCGGCATAGGAACACATACGTCACTATGAACAATCTCTAGTGAGTCAACAAGCCTTTTATTCAATGGCAAATGAACAGCCCTAGTTTGCTTGCCATATACCGAATGTTCACACAAAGCAAAGTCACTAAAACTCAACACTAGAAAATATCCAAAATGTGCTAGAGTTAGCATTCCCTTCTAGCTCATACTGCCTAGACAGCTATGCTGCAACACTGTAAATAACAGCTCAGCTATAGAAATAAATTCATCTTTTACAAAAGATAAATGCATGTATCATGCTTTGAACCTTTGAGAACCATAATTTTTTCCTTTTTGATCATCCAAGAGCTATTCCCAAACATTGTAGTGTATCAATAGAGATCAAACTCTTAACTAACTCGGGAACCTGTCTACATTCTTTAGCATAAATTCCATGCTAGTTGGAAATACCATCTTTATGTTTCCAAGACCAATGATCTCTAGCGCATGCGAATCACCCAATTACCATGATAGCCCTTCACATAAGAGGAAAACCACTCTCTATGCGATGTAACATGAAAATTTGCACCAAAATTTATAATCCAATTTTGTGCATAACTTGCATCTTGTGTGTCAATGGCATTTGCAGTGAAATCTAATGTAAAAGCCAAGATGTATGATGTATGAATCATCTTAGAAACATCATGAATCTTAGAAGACTCAACAACCTTGATTTCTTCAATCTTTGCTTTACCCATTGCATCAATGTCAAAATTCTTACTCTCTTGAGACTTCTTGTCTCTTTGTTCAGCATGACAATCCTTCTTCACATGCCCTTTCTTATGGAAATAGTGGCACTTAGCATAGTACATGGCACCATAAGACTTGATGAGAGAATTCTTGCAATCCTTAGACTTGGCACAATTGTAAGTGTGACCTCTTTCTTTGCAAAATTGTGCAACATAAGCAAACAATCTCCCATAACATGGTCATGTTTTAGACAAACATCACACTTCTTCTTCTTCTTACCCATTTTGAAATTGAAAATCAAATAGAATGGAAGCCCTCACGTTCAGTGCATCACATTGAACGGAATCTAATTGAGTGCTTGAGTGGAGAGCATAGGATACAATATCTAGATGCACATCAAACCCAACCTCTAGTTGCTTACACATACTATAAGATTGCTAAAATCAAGAATTGATATGCAACATTTGAAGCATGGCTTACTTGTGATAAAATGAACTCCAAAAATATACTTCGCATGAAATGCTAAATTCGCTTTCAAGTTCAGGTCTTATTCATCGCTAAATTTTCAAAAATCTGAATTTTCACTAGTTTTCGCTAGTGGGCAAAATGACTCCTATGTCGGAATCACTGTACTCTCTTCTTCTTCTGTAAATGTCTCTTCAAAATCTAAATATAAAATTGGAAGTCCTTCAGCCTTCTCATGATGAAATGGGTCGGCAGATTGTACATTCCCCTCTTCTAGAGAATTGGGCCCTCCTTTTGAACTTGCCTCTTTGCAAAACGACTCTTTTCTCCTAAGAAATATCCCCTTGACATCCTTCTCGCATTATCTTTGTCGAACATGCATACACCATTTCACCACGCACATATCACACAAATAACTACCCGACTTCAAGATTTGTATATGAAACCTTTTGTTTCTGGTTCTTTCTTTGCTTCAATTGATATGTTCCCTCATCAATATTCCAAATTAGTATTCTTCCTTCCCTTTGCTATATTTGAAATTATGGGCGCCTGACTGACTACTCATTTACACAATTTTGTTCGCGATTCAATAAAATGACTCCTCTATCTTATTCTGAACCTCACGCTACCTTTTCACATCTCATCACTTCCTAAGGTTCATTTAGGCCCGCTCTATCTCCATTCAAAGAGCTTCTTCATCAAACTAAACCTTATTGTTTGCACTCTTGCTCTCATATGTGCTGCATAACTTATGCCATAAGGATTTAGAAGTAGCTTCACCAACAATAGTGAAACACATTGACTATGCAAGATGTAAACGAATAGTGGGTCAAGCTTTAGCATCAAGTGATTTCCATTGGACATCTTTGTCACCATCACCCTCTTTCAAACAATGGCTCCAATTGACCTTTTTGGATCAAAACATTCTGAATCTTCTCTTTCCATATGGAAAAGTTTGTGCCATCAAATTTCTATATGTTTCGAATTTCCTCAAAACCAGAAGTTATAATTGCCAAGTATCAAGTCTCTGGCGAGAAAAACCAAAAACTATGGCAAAAGTCCTAGAAATTTTTTGACAAAGTCACCCTTGTAACTGGATCAGACTGAAATAAGTAAAATTGATGTCAATTGTATAAGCAAACACATAAAGAGTTTCAACTGACTATAGACACAAAAGACTGTCAACACGGCATCAAAAGCATATAGTCCTCTCTATACATTTTGTGTGGAGAGCTTCATAGAAGGGGTACTTGTCATAAAATCTAATAACTAGCTTACCCAAATGATTTTCTCATATTAAACTGATCATTTAATGTGGGAGAATAAACGGGAACAAGAGTTAGAATTGAGACATGTGCTTCTAGACCTATCTCAGCAGGGGACCAAAAGGAGACATGGTTGTATCTCAGTACGGGTCCAAAAGAAGATGGTCTACCAAAGAGAAATGTGCAATAAGTGCTTCTAGACTATCTCAGCAGCAGGGGACCAAGAGGAGAGATGGTTACATCTCAATACGGGTCCAAAAGGAGGTAGTCTATCAAAGAGCAATGTGCATCTAATGGAGCTTAAAAGACCTTAGGGTTAACTTCATTAAAGACCTCCAATAGTTAGTGTTAAAAGTCTGTTGACCTTAGGCAAGCTAGGGCTGAGCTTGAGGTGGGAATGCGACCTAAGCTTGAGGTGCTTGTCGTTCTTGATGACTAAGGTGCATGAGGTGCTTGTCGTGCTTGATCACTAAGGTGCTTGAGGTGCTTGTCGTGCTTGATGACTAAGGTGCTTGAGGTGCTTGTCATGCTTGATGACTAAGGTACTTGAGATGCTTGTCATACTTAATGATGAAGGTGCTTGAGAAGCTTCCCATGCATGGGGGGTAAGGTGCTTGAGTCAAAAAGAGACCCTACAAACTTAATGAGGATGGTGCTTGAGAAGCTTCCCATTCATGGGGGGTAAGGTGCTTGAGTCAAAAAGACACCCTACAAAGGAGGGGGAAAGCCCCAAAGTTAGGGGAATCTTTGACTTAACCTCCCACTCACCCAAAGGGCACCCCTTTTCTAAAGGGGCACATGGGACACATGTCAGACTCTCCCTATGCTTAGCCACATGGTGTGCTTGAATGCTATTGGTTGGGCTAAAGAGGAGTCCAATGAGCTTCTAGTTCCATCCAACAAATATCTAGATGTTTTCAAGATCTCTCTCTCTAAGGGGTAAGGAGGACACTTGTCCAAAGACTACCCATGTACTTGAATGCATGCTGCATGTGATTGGCTAGGGGGAGAGGGGTCCAATGAGCTTGAAGCATGTGGAAAGGCTAGAACTTGCTCCAAGCAAGCAAGGGGGGTGTTGGGGGCTATACACCACACACACACACTCATTTTGTGGATCATTCTCACTTGGTGAAAGTTGAGGAACTCCACCTCCTTCTCCAAGCTTGTGAGAAGTGAGAGCCTACACCAACACTCTTAGCTATGGAATGCAAATCCAACCAAGAGCCATGCTTCAATGCTTAAGCTTGTCATCTTCTCCATATTCATTACTATGCTATTATGTATGCTAGCAAGAAGAGTGATGATAAGTGAGGAAGTATTTCTTTCTCCTATGGAATGTTTCTTCTTCCTCGTCCCTATCCTCATTCCCTGCTAGCTCTCTCCACCTTCGAAGGTGTTTGAGGCAGGCCTTCGGACTGAGGCTTGGGATAGTTAATGCTTTCGACAAAGTTTATTTTATGCTTGTGATGCATAAAGCTTTCCATCTTCATTGCATCACCCAGGTCACAAGGAACACAAAGATTGTATTGTATCAAGTCTCTCTTGATGGGAGAAACTATAATACAAATGCCTATTGGAGGGGGGACCGGCTCCATATGAATCCGGTCCTCAATTGTTGTCATGTTCTCTAAACTCTCGCTCTTGCAAAAGTATTGTTCATGCCAAATTAACTAAGTACCATGTTTATGTTGCTACCATCAATTAAGTTCACCCGCCATGCTCACAAAGTAATCTCACAAAAATGCTTTATCTAATTTCCTAATTCCGCTACTCTCAAAGTTCATAGGCCATTTCCATTACATTGGTATCAGAGCATTTGGTTTCTCTTTTCTTGCTTAAGAAGAGAGGTTCTTAAATAGCCTATTAATGGTTGATTTTGTTAATTATATTAGGGTAAGTGTGACTTGGATCTATTATCGGTTTTGTTGAGCTCACTATGTGGGATATGGTGCACACCTCGGGAGCTTTGGTCTTAATAATGGAGTCTTTTTAGACTCGCCTATGGCTTTTCCATTATTGAGCCATAAGAAGTCCAAAAGGAGCTATCCCTTGGCAACTTCGCTATGTTTGACTCACTCCACTACTTAACCAATTCGAGCCGTGGGGGTGGATACTTAAATGCCTACTTTCAAAAGCTAAGAGGAGTAGCAACTAAGTTTTTGAATTGCCAAAGCATACACTAAGTAAACACATAAGTTTAATTAACATGGCTGACAATAACCAAGAGCGTAGAATGAACATTGATAACTTTGATTTTGCACATGAAGGTGCTAATGATGATACCCCCATGTTTGTTAATTATCTTGTCACTAGGTTGCAACAAGCTATGGGCAACCCCGCTTTGCAAGACAAAGTTACTCAACAACTTCGTGCTTATGGGATTCCCTTTCCTCTCCAAGAGGAGAGAGAGCTTAGAAGGCCTCTTTATGAGACCCCCAAAAGAAGACTCTCTCCCATAGAGAGGAGGAATTCAAAGATCAAGAAAGTAATGAATCCCTAAGTTCCTCCGACTATGTGGCTCCACGAAGATGGCAAACTAAACAATCGCCAACACCTCCCAAGAGGAAACGGTTAACCCATAGTCCTTCTCTTTGTCACTTCAAAAAGGAAGAGAGAAAACAAAGGAAGAAAAGGTCAAGAAAGAGGTCACTCTCTTCTCCTTCTTCTTCACCTTCCTTCCCTACCGATGGAAGCTATGGCTATTCTCCTAGAGAATACAAGAGGGAGGACATCGCAAATCTTACTCTACATGGCGAAGGTCCCAAAATCTCAAGAAGTTCAAAGAGGGAGGAAAGAGTATCTCTTTTCTCACCTATGATGGCACCTTTGGTGCTACTGACAAAGTATTGGCGTTCATCCAACAATTTGATGTGGCCTTTGGAGACGAGGGCTTCACGGAGTCCTCCAAGCTATGCCATGTAGCTATGCACTTCCAAAAATTGGCTTGTCAATGGTGGGCTAGCCTTCATGGCAACAGTGAAGCCCCTAAGACATGGAAAACTCTACGAGTTTGCATCATGAAGCAATTCCTTGCAAACGATGGAAAAGACAAAGTGCTTACCGAATGGTGGAGCTAGAAGCTTCCTCTCCCATGAGTCTATCCACAAATATGTGGACAAGGTTTGGGATTTATATCTCAAGGCTATTGTCTTTCAAAAGATAGACTTCACCGAGCAAAAGCATCAATTTTGTGCGGGATTACCAAAGAGATGGCCGAGTATCTCCACTCTCAACAACCTGGTTCTATCACCGAAGTAATCCACCACACCATGGTTGCTTCGCGCATCAATTCCCAACAAGGGGCTAGACGGAATGTCAAGCCCATGGAAAATAAAGACAAAAGTGATGCCCAGAGGAAAAACAATGCCCAAAATTCTTACCAAGGCTATTCCAACAATAACAACAATCGGTCCAAGGAGAAGGGAGTTTACAAAGATAAATATAAACTCTCTCCTAAAGAGCTAGAAGCTTTTCATGAGGACCACAAATATTTAAAGTGTGGGGAGCAAGGCCATGGTTATCATCATTGCCCCAAGAGAATTGCCCGCAATGAGACACCTAGAGCCTCTATGAAGCTCCAAAAGAGGATGCTCATTGCCAAGGATTTCTTCTTTCCTATGCTTGGGGAAAGATGGAAGAGCATGATGCCTTTATTTTTTTTGACCCTGCTTCAACTCACAACTTCATATCCATGGAGTTGACCACTAAGCTAGGCATACAAGCCCACAAGATGGGAGATGCATTGAAATCCAATGGAGCTATCAAGGGACAAGACGTCTCAATTACTTCCTTAATTGAAAAATTAAGGCTTCATGTCCAAAGCTATGTGGACAAAAAGGATTTCTTCATCTCCCCTCTCAACCATGAGAATGTTATCGTTGGGGCACCATGGTTTTAACCGCATGGGAATCAAGAGGAATTAGAGTTTTCTAATTTCCTAAATGGATCTCAAGATGTTTTCATTGATGACATCCCTAGTGAGCTACCTCTAAAATGAGGGATGATGACAATGCAATTGAGCTCCTACTAGGAGGCTCACTGCCTAACAAGCCTCCTTATCAAGTTTCACAAGCTCAACAAGAGGATATCATGAGGCAAGTGCATGAATTGGTGGAAAAAGATGCATTCAAACTCATGATCGACAAAAATCTTCAGGCCATTCAAATTCTGTTGAGGAGTACAAGCAACACCTCCAGGCAATCTTTCAAGTTATGAGAGAGAATAAGATTTTCATTAATCAAAAGAAAAGTGATTTTTTCCTACAATAGATTCAATAATTAGGTCACATTATCTCTAAAGATGGCACCCGTATGAATCCTACAAAGTTAGAGATAGTAAAAGGATGGCCTAATCCAAGGAATCTATAGGAGGTACAACGCTTCAAAGGTATGTGTGCATACTATAGATGCTTCATTAAAAAAAAATAAAAAAAATCTCGCTAATAGCAAGCCCATTACATGACTTAACAAAAAAGAACGTTAAGTATTCATGGACTGCAAAAGTGCAAGAAGCTTAAGGAGAATCTTATCTCTCAATGTGTGCTCACACTACTAGATCTCTCAAAGCCATTTGAGGTCCAATGTGATGCTTGTGGTAATTGCCTCGGAGCTATTTTTCTTCAAGAAGGGAATGCCATAGCATATGAGAGTCAAAGACTCAACTTTGATAAGTGAGTATTGGGCAAATACAAAAAAAAGCTACTAGCTAATCTATATGCCCTAAACACGTGGAAACACTATCTCTTGGGGACTCCATTCATCTTAGAAATGGATCACAAATCCTCAAGAACTTCATGACGCAAACCGAGCTCTTCGACAAACAAATGAGGTGGGAAAATTTTCTTTTGCGATTTAAATTTCATATTGCTCACATTTCTGGCAAGCACATCAAGTGGTCGATGCACTTTCACAACGACCAAGGGTAAATGTGGTGTTTATAGCAACTCACAATGATCTATATTTTATGATAGATGAGTATGCTACTAACCGAGACTTTAAGTATGTAATTACAGCCTTTGCATTAGGGAAGAAAAAAGAGCCATTCACCTTGAAGGATGGTTATCTTCCAAAAGGAAATAGGCTATGTGTTACTCACACGTACAATAATAAATATATAAATTCCATACTTCTCCTTATGCGGGGCAAAAAGGGAATCCATAATCTACTCTTCAAAGAGTAGAAATGTATTTTTGTTGGTCTACCATGAAAAGTAAACATACAAGACTATGTTTCAAAATGCGTGGTATACTAAAAGTTAAAATTTGATCGAGGGAAGAAACTTGGATTGTTTCAATCGACAGGCTTAACAAGAAAACACGCTCTATGCCTGTCAAAAAGACTATTAAGGCACATCAAATGGCAACCCTCTTTAGATCTTGAATTTTCAAGCATCATGGCTTTCCAACATCCATAATTTCAGACAAAGATCCTAGAATGACCAGTAATTTCTAGAAGGGTCTCTTTGAGAATCTAGGAAGTAGATTAAATTTCTTTTTCGGCCTATCATCCACAAACGGATGACCAAAGTGAAATAACTAATCTAACGATTCTTGATCTACTAAAAACCTATGTCATGGAAGTAGATCAACGTTCTCAATGAGAGAAAAACCTACCTCTTATAGAGTATGCGTACAATGACATTGTACATACTTCTATGGGGAAAGCACCTTTTGAAGTTAAAGACAGAAGATCCAAAAGTCCCTTACTACTTAAAGTTCATGGGAAGATCTTCGCTACTAATGAATATAGCCGAGACTCACAAGAATCTTTTCCAAAGATTAAAGAGGTCACATCCATCTCAAAGCAAAGGCAAAAAGGGCTACTGCTAATAAGCACAGAAGAGCCTTAGCCTTTAAGAAAAATGATTGGGTCTTGCTAAAGTTTCTCAAGGATCATCTAAGGCATACTACGAGCAAGAATCCTTCGGGCCACCAAGAGTATTATGCTAAACTAGCAAAAAGATACTATGGTCCTTTTTAAATTCTTAAGCCAATCAATGAGATGGCTTATCGATTAAAAGTTTCCCAACCATTGGCTCATGCACTAGTTTTCCATAAGAGCCTACGTAAGCCTTACAAAGGAGCGCCATCAGAAGAAGCAATAGTTGTAGACCCTCCAAAAATCAAAGATCAAGAAGAAGTACTTTTGTCATAATAGCTAATATCTTATTCTCCTAAATGATTTTCTCATGTTAAACTGATCATTTAATATGGGGAAGTGCCAGGGGAGAAAAAGCTAGAATATTGGTTAAGCTGGCAGACTAGACACAGTAGGGATCCAAAGGAGGGAAAATAGGGATCCAAAGGGGGGGGCATGTGCCAAAGAGCAAGGTGCAACAATGGGCTTAAAAGACCCTAAGGTTCAGCCCATTAAGACTTCCAAAATGCTAAGGTTCCAAAATTCAAAGTTTGTGTCCAAAGGTCAAAAGCCTAGGGAAATTGGATGCTTTGTGTGTGTCCCAAAAAGTCTTTCACAAGCCCTACAAAGGAGGGGGCGAGCCCAAGAAGTAGGGGATGAGAGAGAAACTCACACACACACACAAGCTCCCTTTACACAAAGGGAATGAGGGACACATGTCAGGTCCCTAGCCAAGATGCCCACAAGGTGTACTCAAATCCTATTGGATGGCCTTGGAGGTGGACCAATGAGAATTAGGCTAGAGTAAATCTAGTTTTATTAATTTAAAAACTCTTAATAAAAGAACCAATAGGAATTAAGCTCTCTAGAAGGCTATTGGACAGTCTCCCAAGGGGTCCAATGAGCATTCAGCAGCCCAATGGCTTGCCTGATTCCTATTGCCCAGGAGACAAAGGGATCCAATGAGAGTTTATTTTCATTAATTAATTAACAAAAGCTCTCACAAAAGGAAAAGGGGGACACATGTCAGAAGACTATGACTTATGCTGCTTAATTTCCATTGGCTAAGCCTAGGGAGGTCTAATAGGGTGTGAACATGAGCAAATAGTAAGAGGGGTCGACCAAGAGAGAGAGGGGGATGATTTTTCAAAGGCATTATCCACACACACTCACAAAAACTCATATGTGAAGCAAGAAGACTCTCTCTCTCCTTCTCAAGCTTTAATGGAAATCTTATCACCTACTCCAAGCTTGTGATAAGGGAGGCCTACACCAACAACTCTTGGCTTTGTGATGCAAATTCAACCAAGTGCAAGCTTCAATGCATGCTCATCTCCTCTACCATGCTAATTACTAAGCTAAGCTATACTAATATGAGTGATTATGTGAGGAGACGTACATCTTTCTTACGTACATCTTTCTCGTAAGACTACTCCTTCTTCCTCTCAATCTACTCTCATACCCCACTAGCTCTCACCATCTTCAAAGGTGTGTGAGGTCTTGGGTCTGAGACCGTGAGGGAATTGATGTTGTGTTTGATAAGTGTTTTGCTTAGTGCTTGAAGTTTCCACATTCATTGCACTAGCTAGTATTGAAGGAACACAAAGAATTGTATTGTAAAATGTCTCTCTCGATGGGAGAAGCCATAATACAAAGCCTTTTTGAGGGGGGACCGGCTCCATGCAAATCCGGTCCTCAATTGTTGTCAATTGCTTAATTTCTCTCTCTTTTGAAGTATTGTTCATGCTATCTAACTAGATGTTATACTTTTTGTTGCTCTCTCCACCCAAGCACTCTTGTTATTCTCATTAGGAATCTATTCTAATGAAATGCTCACTATGTTCATGCTATTTTCCGCTACACACAAGTTACTAGGCCATTAAATGTTACATTGGTATCAGAGCACAAGCTTTCTCTTTTCTTTCTCAGGAAGGGAGGTCCTCAAGCTAGCTATAAATGGTTGGTATTATTAATTGCATGTGAGTAAGTAGAATAGGGATTTTTCAGCCTTGCAGTGCACCTGCCTTCGTGCAGATAACGGGGCATCACTATCGAGAGCTATGGTCTTAATAGTGGAGTCCTATGGGGCTTGCCTACGGCTTAACCACTATTGAGCTATTAGAAGCTTGACAGGAGCCGGTGTTGTTTTGGTGTTGAATGACTCTCTCTTCTATTCCTTGCAATTAATGGTATTCGAGCCACGGGTACAATAGCTTGAGTGATTTTTCTAAAGGGGTAAAGAAGAGTAGCAACTAGGGCTTGAAGTGCCAAAGTACACCTAAAAGTTGTTAGAATGGCTGACAATAGTAAAGAGAGTGAAATTAATGTTGATAACTCTGATTTTGCTAATGAACAAGCTACTAATGATGCCTCGATGCTCGTGAACTATCTTGTTTCTAGGCTTCAACAAGCCATGGGCAATCCATCCCTCCAAAGTGAAGTGCAACGGCAGCTTCGTGCTCCTAGGATTCTTCAAGCTCCCCACCATGATGAGAGAGCACCTAGGAAGCCTCCTGGCGAGACTTCCAAAAGAGGCCTCTCTCCGATTCGGGAAGAAGAAGAGGATCCATACGAAGGGCTCAAAAATTTGCTTCGTGATGATGCATCAAAGGAGAATTCAAGAGCCTCCACCGAAGGAACAAGAAAGAAGTGAGTCTCTTGCCACCTTGACGGAGATGGCTCCACGAAGACGGCAGGCTAAACGCTCTCCATCACCTCCTAGACGGAGAAGACCATCGCACACTTCTCCACACCATAATTCAAAGAGGGATGACAAAAGGCAAGAGAAGAAAAAGGCGAGAAAGAGGACACCCTTTTCTCCATCTTATTCATCCTCTTCCTCCTTTGAAAGTGTTGGTGAAGACAAAGAAGATCAAGGCAAAAAAAAGGTGAGAAAGAGGTCACCCTCTTCTCCATCTTCCTCAAATTCTTCATCTTCTAAAGAAAGTGATGGTGCAACCTTTGAACCATCAAAAAGAAGAGGCCATAGGAAATCCTATGCCGCGTGGAAGAGGTTGTCCAAGCTCAAGAAGTTCAAAGAGGGAGGTAAGAGCATCTCTTTCCTTACCTACGATGGCACCTTTGGTGCTACGGACAAAGTCTTGGCCTTTATCCAACATTTCGACGCGGCGTTTGGAGATGAGGGCTTCACGGAGTCCTCTAAGCTATGCCATGTAGCTCTGCACTTTCAAAAGTCCGCCAGACAATGGTGGACTAGCCTACAGGCCAACGGTGAAGCTCCACCAACATGGAAAACTTTAAGAGCTTCCATTATGAAGCAGTTTTTGTCCACCGATGCCAGAGACAAAGTACTCACCGAATGGCGAAGCTTGAAGCTCTCTCCCTACGAATCCATTCACAAATATGTAGACAAGTTTTGGCACTTACAACTTAAAGCCACTGTCTTCAAGAAGTTGGATTTTGGAGAGCAAAAGCAACAATTTTGTGCAGGCTTAACTGAAGAAATGGCAGAGTATGTCAACTCCCAAAGGCCGCACACCATATCGGCGGTTATACACCATACTATGGTGGCTTCTCTAATCAATTTCCAAATAGGGGCTAAGAGAAATTCTAAGCCTACGGGAAACAAGGATTCCAATGAGCCTAAGGGGAAGGACAATGTCCAAAAGTCTCCTAAGGGCAATTCCAACAAAGCTAAGGAGAAGGGAGTTTACAAAGGCAAAAAAAAACTCTCTCCTTGTGCGCTCCTTGCCGCACTGTCGAAGCAAGGGACTTGCCTAACACTGTGTGCGAGCCACAGACGGCTCCAAGCACACAACTAGCTTAACTAATAAGCTCAAAAGAGGGCAATGGTGTATCACTCACCGCTCTATGCTCCTGCCGTGGAGGATTCCTCGCCGCGAAGAAGAAGGAGACGTCGTACGTCGTGCTCAACCGCTTCACCACCGTCGTGCCGCCGCAATGCTCGATCGCACTCTCTCTCTCTCTCTCTCTCTCTCTCTCTCTCTCTCTCTCTCTCTCTCTCTCTCTCTCTCTCTCTCACACACACACACACACACACACACACACACATACACACACACAAGGAGGTGAAGAAGAAGAAGATGGAGATGGAGATGGAGATGGAGCAAGAGCACTCTTCTATTGCACAAATGAGAGAATGAGTGAATTTTAGGTTTATTTGGCTTTTATATGAGCTCACCCCATTCACACTTGGGCGCCCATGCTTAACCAACTAATCCCTTGAATGTCCCATTTAGAGTGCGCCTCTCATCGGCGATCACTCTTACCCTTTTCCTATTGGACCGACAAGCCCGGTACCTGACTCTACCAAATAAATAATACAATGTCCACCGTAGGTTACAACATCCGTCTCGTAGGTGATAGGGTGTCCGTGAGCCGTGAGGGTTAACATGCCCCCCTTCTTGATGTAGATTCCGTCCTCGGAAGCTATTGAGTTGAAGCTCGTTGGTCGAGGTGGAAGAGCATTTGAGATGAATGTCCTTAGCCTTCTTCAGTCACTACAAAATCAAACAACATTGCACAGTAATTGCATTCTCATAAGCGATTAAAAAGCATATGCAATTTTAGGCAGACAATTGATTGGTAACAGAATTTTAAACAATTTGTCAGCAATAAGAATTAAATTGCAATGTAATCAAATGCATAAACAGATGTAAAGATAAAAAATTAAACAAGTCTGGGGTCACTAATTTAACGGTCGAAAGGCACTAGAGATCGACTATTAATACCATGGGTAAGCTTCTTAATTTTCTTTGGTTAATTAAGTTGTTTAATCGCGAGAGCCAAGTATTTCATGTTCGAGGGCTGACTAGAGGCTATACCTAGAGGACCTTGTAGTTAAGCACGATAAAAGGAATTTCTCATGAAATCATCGCCTGACTGATTACCTTTGCTTTGACCCCCCAAAGTCTTTTCACAGTGATTCAATTTTGATGTGTGTGCTTATTTTGTATGCCTTGGGTTTTTTGCTTTTCAAGGAAAAGCGCCCACACTGGGAACCTCTAGGGCTCTAGTACCATAGGTGATACATGTGAGTGGAGTACCAATTTAAGCAGGGATTTCTCTTCCAGCTTAAAATTTTACATTGTGGCACTTTGATATTTTTTTGTGTTGTTTGTTTTCATCATTTTAATTTTGTAGCTTTGGGGGGTCATATAACTCTAATACACCTCCCCAGGCTCATCACACTAGTAAACTCCCTTTATAATACTTAAGCTAAAGGTCAATAGGGTCAAGTCCACTAGAAAGCCCTAGTACATTTCACACAATGCTGCCTAAATCGGATTAAGAACCTAAGTAACCATTGCTTATTAGGAAGGCATTCCCCATGGTATTAAAAGAAGATTTCTAACACCTAGCTTGGTCAAACTAGCTTAGTCGGACTGCTTGATTTTTAAACCTAGACAAGTGATTATGACAAAAAATTACATTGAATTAAATCTTTGATACTAAGCAAATGCGGTGAATATTAGGCTACCAATCACAATTAAAGCAGACAAACATGGATGCAAAATAGATAGGGGCAATGCTAATGGACAAAAAACACCTGTTTGTGTTGATGGTCGCGCTTGATCTGAAGTGTGAATGAGAGAAAGGTTCCATGAAGGTCCAAATCCTATCAATAGCAACACGCTCCTGTACACACTAGGAAACAAAAGGAATACCTCCAGGAGGCACATTAGTGGAAAAAGGTACCAACACTTATTGAACACAACAAAAAACATAAGGAACCCTAACCTAATTATTTGGACTCCCCCTAGAGAGTCAAGGGAATAGGATATTGTAGAGGTTGGGAGGAAACCCTAATGCTAAACCCCTATCCTCGTCGTCGAGATAAACAAAGTCATCATCCATGAGACCATATGTGCCATCCGTGTAGTCCTGTAAATTTTCTTCTTCATCATAGGTGCCCATGTTTACTAAGAAGGTCACTAGACGCCTATAGTCATCTTGGTCAAAAGGGTAGGCTTGTGCAATGGGAGAAACGCTCTCTACTAAGTATGGATCAGACGTGGTCAAGAGACATATCAGCCATTCTAACTCCTCAAAATTCCTCTCACATGCTAGCGTACCTATCAAATCCCATTCACATGCAAGCACTGGAAAGACCATGTGAAATATTTGTGAAAAGTAACGAGGGTACCTCTCACCCAAGGCAGGAGTGGATGACTCTAGCGTACTAGCCATATCTGTACACGCAAATAGATGATGGTTAGAGTGCAAATATTACAGGGGTCGTGTTCTTGTGCATAATTTGTTTTTATGATTTTGTGTTATGGCTCTTGCTCTTTTACTTTTTTATCTTGTTTTTGTGAGTATAAGGCTTTATATATACATTCCCTAAGACTGGAGATTAAGAGGTCAGGGAGAAAGGTTGAGAGGGAAGCAAGTGAATAATGGATGTCCACAAACACTCCCCCCTTCCTTGGGTAGATCATACCGTTTGAAATGATGTCATCACCATTTGAAACCAGTTGTTCCAAGTTGTTATAGGTGATTTAGATTTTTGCCTGTAGTTTTCTATTACCTTAGGTGCCTCGTCGAGTTGCAAGGGTGGTAAGGTACTCTCCCAGGATCGAACTTGAAGTGGTTCATCAGGTGATTCTTGAACACTGGAAGGTGTGGATTCCTTTGTAGCTTCATGGAGGTCCACTATTGTAGGTGGAGGCTATGTAGAAGCTTTTACCTCTATGGATGTATTACATGAGGAGCTAGAAGCTTCATGGAACTCCCCCCTTCCTGAGCTAGGTGGAATAAATTGGTTTTGCCTTGGAGCCCAAACTAGCTCTGGACTAGGTGTGTAGCATTCTGTGATCTTTCCCTTCCCACGGTCTGCCATTGGCTTTAGCGTTACACTGTTTGACTCATATGGGTTTGTTGTCGATAGGGAAGGACACATTTTACGTTTAGGTACCCAAATTTGCTCATTTCCATCATAGTAGCCTTGGGCTTCTAAAAGTCATTTTGGAATCCATCGTGATTTGGTCTTGACTCTCCTAGGGCGCACTCTTGGTTTTCCAGGGAAATTTTTTCTTGGAATGGATGGGAGGGTTGAGGTAGTTGGAAGTAAGGCCTTGGGGACCCATTGATATGTACTCTTAGGTCGTGCAGGTTGAGTACTTGCAATATTACTACTTGTTGCAACTACAAGTGTTGAAGTGCTAGGTTCATGGGTAGCCGGCAAAGACGAGTTAACCACCTTGGCTTGTGAATGTTGGCTATCCTTCAACTTTGCTAGAGTTTGCAACGTAGGTGACTTTGCTTGAATGATAGGGGTAAGAGTCGGTGGTCGCGTCGTGACACTACCAGTATCCCAATCAATAGTGCATTTGGTTGCCAACATCCACGTGCGTCCCAGGTTTACGTTGCCTTCCATAGCTCTCGCGGGCATGACTAGAAACCTCTGCGCTATGCTTCCATTGTCATAGACAACAGAGGTCTGAAGGACTCCACGAATAGCACTTTTCTTTTTATTAATGCCCTTGACTTGCATCGTACTTCGGGATAGGATCGGTTTCCCTAATTGACACCAAACTCCATAGGATAACAAATTGTGTTTAGCTCCCGTATCTAATAAGGCATTGAATAGTACTTTCCCATAGGGGCTATTTAGCTCAATTGGGTATCGTAGGGGTGGCTCAGATTCTAATGAGTCGTCATCTGTGTCCTCGAAAAATGCTTGCGTGATTCCCAGATTAGCCTCCCGTTGGCGTCCAAGACGTTGTTGTCGTTCTCGAGCCTCAACTCTTGCTTGGATTTTTCTAAGCTCTGCTTGTTCCTTGGCAGCCTTCTTTTGATGGATGGCTTGCAACTCTTCCTGGCTTAGAGGATCATAATATCTTTTGAATTTACTCCCATTAAGGAATCCAATGGTTTCAACTCCATCTAGAGTCTCCACACGAATGGTACCTTGCGGGGTAATTTCACACACTCGATATGGTCACTTACCAGCGTATTTCAATTTCTTCTTTTCATTACGTACCCCATACATAAGAATTTTATCACCAACCTTGATGTCTTTATCCTTTAAATGGCTATCAAACCACTTCTTTCTCCTATCCTTCTCCACTAGAGCATTTCGCACAGCTAATTGCCTCTCTTCATCTAGCCTTTCCAGGATATATAATCGCTCAACTAAGGGGTTACCATCCCAACCTTCTTGAGAAGCTACTCGAAGACTAGGAATGACAAACTCCCATGGCATAACTGCTTCTTGGCCATACACCATCTTAAACGGTGTGCAATTAATAGCAACTTTATACGCAGTACGATAAGCCCATAAATCTGATGTAAGCTTTAGGTCCCAATCAGTGCGATGAGCCTCAACTGTCTTTGTCAAAATGGAGATGAGAGTTTTGTTGGTACTCTCAGCTTGGCCATTGCTTGGGGATAATAGGGTGTAGACTTGTGGTGACATATCATGAAGTTTGATGTGAGTTCTTTTATTACTTCATTTATAAAATGAGTTCCATTTTCACTCACAAGTTCAAAGGGACATCCAAAACGTGTGATAATGTTCTCAAAGAGGAACTTAGCTGTTGTTTTTGCATCCGCCTTTCGTGTTGCTTTTGCTTCAACCCATTTGGTTACATAGTCGGTAGCCACAATGATATATCGTGATTGCGTGTTACGTGCAGCCGGACTAATCAGTCCTACAAAGTCTAAGCCCCACTTTTCAAATGGTTGGGTTACCTTGATGGGATGTAGAGGCATCCTATCCCTTCTTTGTGGCTTCTTGAAGCGTTGGCATTCATCACATCCCTTTGCAAAAAGTGATGCATCCTTAAACAGAGTGGGCCACCAATAGCCTGACTGTAAGATCTTTTGGGCAGTCAACTTTCGTGAAAAGTGACCACCAGCTACGCCCATGTGTGCCTCTTGTAGAATATATAAATACTCATCCTCGCGGGCAGAGCGTCTAAGAACATCATCTTTTCCTCTCTTATAAAGAGTTTCAGCCAGTAAGCAATAGGATTCGCATTCCTTGATTAATTTTCGAGCTATATCTTTTCGTAGCTCTTTGGGTGGAAAACCATTAACTAAGAAGTTAACAATCTTTTCACTCCATTCAGGCATTGTCTCAACAATGAACAAAGGAGTATCAGGCAATTCATCATCAACCCCCGTAGGAGCTTCGCCATTAGGGATACAAGATAAATGATCCGCCATGACATGTTTCCTCCCAGGCCTCACAACAACGGTGAAGTCAAACTCAAGAAGAATTAACAACCATCGTGTAATTCGACCTGTGGAACACGGCTTGTTTACCAAATATAGCAATGCTTGATGATCAACATAAAACAAAAACTTGGTAGCAAGAAGGTAATAGCGAAATTTCTTTACTGCGTAAATCATAGCTAGACCTTCGCGCTCTGTAGTAGTGTAGTTCATCTCAGCATCATTTAATTGGCGACTTGCAAAGCTAATAGGGTAGTCCAATTTATGTTCTCCTGGTTCAGTTAGAACACACCCAATAGCAAAGTTTGATGCATCAATATGCACATGAAAAGGTACATTCCAATCAGGTGTTCGCAGGATTGGAGCACTTGTTAGGGCCTTCTTTAATAACTCATAAGATTGATGACATTCTTTTGTCCAGTGAAACTTGATAAGAAGCTTGTACAATCGACTCGCTATCTCGGCAAAGTTTAAAATAAACCTTCGATAATAACCAACATGGCCCATAAATCTTTGAACTCCTTTATAGTTCGTAGGTGGTGGCAAATCGGCAATGGCTTTAATCTTACTCTCATCTGTGGATATCCCGTTCTTGGACACTATATGCCCTAGAATGACTCCATGCTGAACCCAAAATTGGCATTTGAAAGGGTTCAATGAGATGCTATAAAATATGCACCTTTCAAATATTTTTCGTAGATATAACAAATGCTTCTCCCAAGAAGAATAAACACAAAGGTCGTCTAGGAAAGCTTCACAAAACTCCCTTAGAAATTCTTTAAACGCAGTGTTTATTAGCAGGGGCATTTGTTAAGCCAAAAGCCATAACACGAAATGCAAACACTCCAAACTCTATGATAAAAGCAGTTTTAGCTTGGTCCTCTAATGCAATTGTGATTTGATTGTAGCCAAAGTACCCATCTAAAAAGCTATAAGCTTCCTTGCCCGCAACTCTTTCAAGCACATGTTCTGAATATGGCAAGGGATAATGATCTCTCCTAGTAGCTGCATTAACTTTCTTGAGGTCCACGCACACTCTTAGTTTCCCATTCTTTTTTGGCACAATGACTATTGGAGAAACCCATTCTGAGTGCTCAATAGGGTATATGAATCCACATTGGATAAGTTTTTCAATCTCCTCTTGTACAATTTTGGCGTACTTAAGATTCATTGGATAGGGTCGTTGCTGGACGGGTTTAGCAATGTTGATCATGGGAATTGTATGTTGCACCACAAAAGGTGGAACGCCCTTCATGTCATGATATGTCCAAGCAAAGATATCCTTGTATTCCTTGAGGAGCTCCTTAAGTACAACCTCTTCAGTTTCGGTAAGGTCTTGAGCAATAAAGACTGGTTTAGACTCCTCACTTGGTTCTGCTAATTCTATCTCTTTAACTACCGCTGGACCATCATAGACTCCACTGCTTCCATTGGTAGGTATTCGTTGGGCTTTGGCATACACAACCTTTCGCTCCCCCGTGGTATAAGATTTAAAATGTTCAGGAGCCGTATGTAAGTCAGCAGGCTCTTGTCCTGACAGAGACCTTTCTTTTAGTTCTGCCTCCTTTTGTTGTTATGCTAACTCTCGGTTTTGACGTTTTCTTATAGTTCGACTCAATTTCGGCTCTGTAACCTCCAATTGAGCGAGGTCAATGGGTCACGGGCTGCACCACATGACACTCTGGAGATGTTCACCCCAATTGTCTACTAGCTTTCGATGAGCATCACATGCCCCTAGATAGCTAAGCCATTCTGCAGTAGATCTTTCCTTGTTTATCCTAGCTCTCACATTTGCTCGATATCGTCGTCTCTTATATGACCTTTGTTTCTTGTTAAGGTTTTGATTTTGGTAAATGTTTGAACTCGACTCGCCTGATAGGTCTTCGCTTGTATCTTCTTCACTCTCATATAAATTACCATAGATGGTCATACTAGGCCTTGAGTGTTTAGTTTCTATACTTGGTTCACTCGATGTTTCCTCAGGTTCTGAATCCATTTCTCCCTGAGATTCCGTTTCTGATGTGTATTGGCCTGAAGCCTTTGAGGAATCATCGGTTTCACTCTCAGGTAGGTGTGCCTCTTTCTTATCATCGGATGTTACATGCGCTACACCTAACATGTTTACTGGTGCAATGTGTGGTATCTCTTCCCCATTTGGTGTTACCCAGGTTGTTCCTCTAGCTCCCCATGTATCTATAGTTGCCGCTAGGTGTACCCAATTGACATTGTCTGACTCAGCCATTCCGGGTAGGATATCCATATAAGGAGAGTTCTCCCCAATATCCGTGTCTTCGTTACACATGTAACAATACTGTAATGGAGCTAAGTGAATTTTTGTGTCTGATCGATTATCAATGATGAATTTATTTCCTAGAGGATGCGTTCGACCACTTAAAAGATCAACTCGAATGACAGAGTCTTGGAACTGTAAGTAGACGTGGTTTTTGGACCAGTCATGCACCATTTTTGCTTCCCTCATGAATGGACGCCCCCCTAAGATCATCTCAAATGACATAGGATGCTTGGAAAAATCCATAACAATGAAAGTCTGCCTTACCTTGTGTCCCAAGACCTTGATCCTGAGATCCTTTAGCATTCCAATAGGCGTAACAATAGATCCATTAGCCATTTTTACCACTACGCTTGTGGCTTCAAGGTGAGGTC
The DNA here is from genome assembly GCF_014529385.1 of Adiantum capillus-veneris. Classification (NCBI taxonomy): domain Eukaryota; kingdom Viridiplantae; phylum Streptophyta; class Polypodiopsida; order Polypodiales; family Pteridaceae; genus Adiantum; species Adiantum capillus-veneris. The sequence goes on from NC_140958.1 coordinate 105,867,072, forward strand.
TCCCCATAGACTCCCAACAGCTCTTTGTCACCATGCTGACTCCCGCACCACCGTCAAGGACCCCCTTTACAGTTAATCCTTTAGTAGTGATTGGTAGAGTAGCATTAGATTCATCACCTTCAAAGTATTGCCACAACTTGTTAACGGGTATTTCAATTACAGATTCATGTCCCGCTAGGTCAGATGGTGGTGCTAAATGTTCCTCATCATTCATTACCGAGTCAGGTTTGTTCATATGTGCAAATTGTGGTAATCCAGCCTGTTATTCTCCATTGAGGAAGGCTCGAAGAGCTGAGACTAGCTCGGGGTCTTTATATAGTTTGGACATGATGGTGGTTCTAACTTCTGAAGACATCAAATCCATCAATTTGGCAATGTGTAACGGCACCTTTTGGCCTTGAGTCCCTTGACGTGGGGAAGATGGGATCTCCATTTCTTCGATAGGATCAGGTAGTCCCTCTGTAAACATTCTTTCCATCAAGAAGTGAGTACGCCCACTTTCCCACGACTTTAAGTCACTTTCTTCTTGGATGACACTAGGTATGTCCAAGGGTCTATGGACTTGGTGAGGTTGTTGTTGTGTAGGGAACACGATGTCTGTAATCTGGATCTTCCTAGGTGCTGGTTCTACATCCCTTTGGGTATCTTCTACCAAACTCCTTAAATGCTTGACTCGCTCAATCTCCTCTGTAGGGTTTGGGTAAGTTCCTATCTTCTTTTTGGATCCTGGCCATTGTGGCTCATGAAGATCTTCCTTGTTGGTTTCTATGTTAGTGGTCGTTTTGGTCTCCATGGTTTCACCTGAATCAGAATCTTCTTCAACGTCGTTCATATATACGGGGTCATCACCAGTCCCTATGTTGGTCTTTGAGTTGGGGTCTGACTTCGCTGCTTTTTGCGATCTCTTTCTTCGTGTTTTCTTCTTTTTCTGAGATTGGGCAATTGATGCCGTGTCTCTTTCCTCAAGAATATAATTATGTTTTTGGAGCATCGATCGTGTGAGTGCGTTTACTGGTACTATGTTTATAGTTGGTGGTGTCCCATCAACAATCTCTATTAAGTTCAATGGTGTGATTTTCGGTGCGTTTGGATTGTTAGGACACTGTGCGATCAAATGATCTATGCCACAACGATTACAAGTGAGTATTGGCATTGCCAATGCACTCCCTTGACTTGTTTGCATTAGTGCAACATTCTTTTGCATTCTAATGGGGCACTCAGCTACTCGATGTGGTCCACCACATTCGTAGCACTGAAGAGGTGGTCTCCTGGAAAAACTATTAATGTTTTGGCCTCTTGATGCTAGCGCAGTAGCTTGATATACCGGTTTGATTTGTCCCCAATGGTCTTCCATATAGTACATGGGACACTCCTCAAGCATGTCGACTCCATAGGTGATACTAGAGTCTATGTCCTCTTCGCAATCTACATAAGTACTAGATGACTCGCAACCTATTTGGTTCATAGGTGTAACTCTTGGATGAGGGGGTTGCGGTCCTAGCACTGGAGGTGGCAACGGTGTGGTTTGGACCACATTTTGGGTTCTAGGGACCATGTGCTGTAATGGCAACTGTTGCTCCATGGGTGGGGTAGGCATCAATGCACGACCTCGAGGTGAGTCTGCCCAAGCTATAGGCGGTCTATTTTCCATGATGCGTTTAAGCATTAGGCAATCCTTCGCTTGATGGCCATACCTACCACACGCGTTACAAGTCCCGTTAAACTTTACTCTGAAAGTAGGGCATTCACTCGTAGTATGTGGACCTAAGCAAATTGAGCACCATTGTTGCTCCCTTCTTGGATACATATGAGTGTTTTGTGGAGCACGGTTACCCCTAAGGCTTTCTTGGATGGCCTTAGTGAGATCTGCCAAAGTCATCTCAGATATCGTTTGCTCTTTCACGATTGGCTTTATCTTCATTGGCTCATGCCCTGACGCTTGCGAGCTACTAGACTTCGACTCGGCAGACACTCTTTCTCCTGCAATCATTAAATTATCCTCCAATTGGATTGCATTCATGGTGACTGCTTCCCAAGTAGTGATACCTCTAATGACTAGGCCATTATAGATACTTTCATGTCGTAGTCCCCTAATGAATCTATCGAGCAATTGGTTGTTGTTGAATCGCTCGTTTGGATTGCATCGAGAATTCAAATTCTTTAGGTGACTAATGAAGTCTCTCACGGATTCACCTTCTTCTCGTTGGGCTTTCTGGAGCTGAGAGGCTACACCCCAAAGTACTCCCTCTCGTATGTGCTCTTTCAAGAACAATCTCCTAAGAGTAGAGTAGATCGTTTTCTCTTCTACTCTTAAGGTTCTATACCAATCTCCAGCCTTTCCGCTTAGGGTCAAACTCAAAGCCTTACACTTATGTAGCTCATTGTGCTCTTCCAAGGAATCGCACACATGTTCAAAGACTTCCATATGCTTTCTAGCATCTCCGTCTCCACTGAATTTCTGTGTGAGCTTAGCTACTTGAATTGCCTTGCTCCTAGGCTCTCTATCAGGTGCACTACGCATGTTTTCCGCAATAGAGCGACCGATAGTTTGAGCAAATGCTGCCAAATCTCCTATTTGAGCAGGTATTATGGGTGTATGTGCTCCTGGAACCACATGTGAGATGGGAGTTGGCCTTGGCCTTGGCATATGCGCGGCTCTTGGGTCCCATATTTCGTATGGTGGTGTACCAGACGGTGGTCCAAAGTTTACAGGCGTGGCCCTAGGCATAGGGGGTGCCTGATATGGCATGTTATTATTAAATGGCATGGCTCCACTTGTATAAGAGCTTGGATAATGCCATTGTGGATTGTAAGCTCTTGGAATAATCGGAGTTGTAGGAGCTACATGAGGCTGAGGTACGACAGGTGCACATGATTGATACATACATGTAGGTATAGTTGGGGGCACTGTGCTACTAGGCATCGGCGCAGTGTTAACAAATGAACTCCATGGTGTACTTCTTGTCATGCTCACCACTGGGATATGCATGGTAGCCGTAGTGTCATTAAGAGAAAGATGAGCTAGATCTGGGAAGGTAAAGCTGCCACTTGTGGGCTCAGATTGTACTGAGGCTCCTGGCGAAACAACATATGGAGGATCAATGGGGCTCACTGAGGGAGTCTCCATTTGTGATAGGGTTGGTTGGTTGGCCTTTCCCGTATCCAAGACTCTCATTAGGCCTGTTGAAGGCATGTTGATCCCTGTGTTCTGTCTTTCTAACTCGACAATCCTAAGGAGGACATCACAGACTTTCAATTGTTGCTCATCTATGCTAGTAGCACCCGATGTGGATTGTAGAACATCTAACCAACCCACATGATAGGTGTGTCCTGTGTACCGATCAGTTAAAGCTTCTGCTTGTAGGTCATACTCCCAATTTTCGTTTAGGAATATCCCATCTAGGCCTGGCGTGCTGGAGGTTTCCCTCGAAGTGGAAGCATTATTGCTCCCCATCGCTTGCCCCTCCGTGATTACTACCTTGGGAGCACTCGGTTGCTCGGCTGGCATGATTGTTGTCATAGGAGCCTTTGCTTTCAGGGCTCGACTTTGTTCTAGCCTTCGTAGGTTCTCAATTTCCCTCTCCCTTGTTGCTTGCATATAGCGTTCGATCTCTTGTACTTCGGCAAGACTCCTACCATCGGGTAGTAGAACCTCAGAGGGAGATAGTCCTAAAGGATCAGGAGGTGCAGTGGATGGAACATTCACATGCACACTCTCAAGAAGCATAGGGTCTATTTTAGACATGAATGACGAATTTACTTCCCCACTCCCTTCATTTATTTCATTAACCGCATATTCGGAGCGAGTAGCTCTACTAAGGGTCTCTTTTAAGCGGCTAAACACGCTGGACCTGGGCCGTGGGCCCATGGCATGCATGTCTTGACTTGAACTATCAGGGTTTGGTGTAGGATACCCCTCCATGACTTCGTAGTCAGAGGAAGAATCACTAGACGCGATATGAGGATCTTGGGTCGCGCTACCTTGAGTCCCGGCCGAAGGTCCAGAACCTAGGGTGGAGGAATAATGGGTGCCCGCGTAAATGGAGGCACTACCAATATGCTCATGCTCTAACACTCGTCCAGAGCGTAGGTTCATATGACTTGGATCCACTAGAAGTGTCAGTGAGTGCCCGTGAAGGCTGCTCACCTAGTATTTTTGGGTGTTTTGCAACCCAAGTCTTTTCTTAAATTTTTTTTTTGATTTTTTGGTCCTTTTTTTCTGACCCAGCTATAGAATAGAACGTATGATAGCTCAAAACGAGCGTCTTAGTCAGAGGGATGTGCCGTGCTTTACAGCCCTCCGTTTGGTCACTTTATGCCCTCGGAATCCCTAAAACCGTCAATTTCTAGTAGGGGACTAGGCCCAAATTAGAAAGCCTAAGGGTGCAAGTGGGAAGAGAAGGGAGGAGAGTGGAGGACTTACCCCACATGCTCTCATTCCCTCTTGAGGGGATAGGGTATATATATAAGAGTGAGCCTAGTATATTTCGTAAGACAGAGGCTTGGGGCTTGGGCTTGGGGAAATGATCCCGATCCCGATCAAAATTTTAGTGTAGCTCCCCAGTCACTCACGCTTAAATATTTTCGGCTTGGGGAAATGATCCCGATCCCGATCAAAATTTTAGTGTAGCCCCCCAGTCACTCATGCTTAAATATTTTCGGCTTGGGGAACCGATCCCGATCAAAATTTTAGTGTAGCCCCCCGGTCACTCACACTTAAATATTTTCGGTTTTTTTTAAATTTATTTATATATTTATTTATTTTTATTTTTATTTTTTTTAAGGCGACGACCGCGCGCGGTTTAGGTGACCCTTTCTTGGCCACACACACTGTCAACACCTACCTAACCTCTCTGTCAACAGCTCAGAGCTCACTACCTTATCTACTTACTAACAGTGCTGCTAACCACTAACTTATCTACTAACTAATCTGTTAACCACTCTGCTAACTGCTTACTGACAGTGAGCTAACTGTCCACCTACTTCCTCTCTCACTACCTTACTGTGCAAAGACTGTGTGCATGCAAACCTTAACAGAAAACTGTGTACAGACCCCATGGGATTCACTAAGTCTTACCGTATGGTATCACGTGAGTGTACAATAGGGGGGTTATAAAGGGGAGAAAAGGTGCATTTTACAAAGGATGGTCCCGTATATAGGGGTAAAAAAGGGAAATTTGGTGCACGCAGGTGACGTGTCCTTATTATAAGTGGTGAATCCCCCGGGGTACAAACTGTGTGTAAATAGAAATTGCTAATTGTCTACCTACTTACTCATTCACTGCGAACAAGCTAACGACTACTAATTGTGCAAAGACTGTGTGCAAACAGAAAACACAAGATTATGCAGAAGTCACAGAACTTGCAGACAATACAAAAATTAACAACTTGCAGAAAAATAACTCATTCCTCTTCCTCTTCCTCTTCTTTCCTACTACAAACAACTCATAGAAGAAGCACAAAGTGCCTCTTGGGCTTAGTGCAGGGCGATTCCCCGGCAGCGGCGCCAAAAATGTGCGCTCCTTGCCGCACTGTCGAAGCAAGGGACTTGCCTAACACTGTGTGCAAGCCACAGACGGCTCCAAGCACACAACTAGCTTAACTAGTAAGCTCAAAAGAGGGCAATGGTGTGTCACTCACTGCTCTATGCTCCTACCGTGGAGGATTCCTCGCAGCGAAGAAGAAAGAGACGTCGTTACGTCGCGCTCAACCGCTTCATCGCCGTCGTGCCGCCGCAATGCTCGATCGCACTCTCTCTCTCTCTCTCTCTCTCTCTCTCTCTCTCTCTCTCTCTCTCTCTCTCTCTCTCTCTCTCTCTCTCTCTCTCATACACACACACAAGGAGGTGAAGAAGAAGAAGATGGAGATGGAGATGGAGCAAGAGCACTCTTCTATTGCACAAATGAGAGAATGAGTGAATTTTAGGTTTAGTTGGCTTTTATATGAGCTCACCCCATTCACAGTTGGGTGCCCATGCTTAGCCAACTAATCCCTTGAATGTCCCAGTTAGAGTGCGCCTCTCATCGGCGATCACTCTTACCCTTTTCCTATTGGACCGACAAGCCCGGTACCTGACTCTACCAAATAAATAATACAATGTCCACCGTAGGTTACAACGTCCGTCTTGTAGGTGATAGGGTGTCTGTGAGCCGTGAGGGTTAACACTCCTGAAGAGCTTGAGCGTTATCGCAAGGATAACCGTTGTTTCAAGTGCGGCGAGCAAGGCATGCGTACCGCGCTTGTCCCCAAAAGAACACCCACCATGAACCTCCTAGAGCTACCTTGGTTGAAATCCAAGAGGAGGAAACTCACCACAAAGGATCTCCTCTATGCCATGCTTGGGGAAAGGTAAGAGAACATGATGCTTTTATTCTCTTTGACCCTGGTTCTACTCACAATTTCGTATCCACAGAGTTGGCCACCAAGCTAGGCATGCAAGCTTATGAGATGGGAGATGTCCTACCCGCAGATGGTGCTTTCAAGGGGCAAGAAGCTTCAGTCACTCCCTTAATCAAGAAATTGAGGCTCCATGTCCAAATCTATGTGGACAAAGAGGACTTCTTTATCTCTCCTCTCAAGCATGAGGATGTAATCCTAGGGGCACCATGGTTTGATTGCATGGCTGCCAATGTTAAATTCCCTGAAAGAAGAATCTACTTTAGGTTCAAGGAAAAAGATATGTTCATAGATGCCAAGCAAATGGGCAACACCATACCCATTGTACATACACAAGCTTTCAATAAGTCAATAAAGAGCTTTATTTCCGTGTATATGATTTTTGTTAAAGATTCTCAAAATGAACCTAATGTTTTAACAAAAGAAAATAAACACACTCACAAGGAATTAGAGTTATTCAATTTTCTCAAGGGGTTTCAAGATGTTTTTATTGACGACATCCCTTGTGAGCTACCTCCTAAACGAAGCAATGATGACCATGCAATTGAAATTCTTCCAGGAAGTTCACCGCCTAATAAACCTCCTTATAGAGTTTCTCAAGCTCAACAAGAGGAGATTATGCGGCAAGTGCATGAGTTAGTTGATAAAGGCATGGTTTGGCCTAGCTCATCTCCATTTTGTTCTCCTATACTATTGGTGCAAAATAAAGACGGCACATATCATATGTGTGTCGACTATAGAGCACTAAATAGGATCACTATCAAGAATAGGTTTCCCGTTCCACGGGTAGAAGACCTATTTGATAAGCTACAAGGGTCCACCTACTTCAGTAGGATTGACCTAAAAAGTGGCTATCATCAAATAAGGATAGTTGATCAAGACATTGTAAAGACCGCATTTCGCACTACGTTTGGTCTTTACGAATACATTGTCGTGCCTTTTGGCTTGACCAATGCACCAGCCACATTCAACCGCTTGATAGAGAAGCTATTCAGGCCTCACCGAAGCTTTACTGGAGTGTTCTTTGATGATATCATCATCTACTCTAATTCATTAGACAAACACAAGCAACACCTCCAGGTAATATTTCAAGCTCTAAGAGAGAATAAACTTTATGTTAATCGAAAGAAAAGTGAATTTTTCTTACAAGAGATTCAATATTTAGGTCACATCATCTCTCAAGATGGCATCCAAATGGATCCATCAAAATTAGAGGTAATAAAAGGATGGCCTAAACCAAGGAATCTTCATGAATTAAGAAGCTTTATAGGTATGTGTGCATACTATAGATGCTTCATAGAAAAGTTCTCACTACTAGCAGGACCATTACATGACGTAACAAAGAAAAATGTTAGGTATACATGGTCTGCCAAGGAGAACAATGCTTTCGAAAAGCTTAAAGAAAAGCTTATCTCTCAACCTGTGCTTACATTATCGGATCTCTCAAAGCGATTTGAGGTCCAATGTGATGCTTGTGGTGATTGCCTTGGAGCTGTTTTGCTCCAAGAAGGGCACGCCATAGGCTATGAAAGTCGAAGGCTCGACCCTGTTGAACAAGTTCTGTGCATATATGAAAAAGAACTCCTCATAGTTCTACATGCGTTAGACTCATGGAAGCACTATTTATTGGGGACTCCGTTCATTTTGCGAACGGATCACCAAAGTCTTAAGTACTTCATGACGCAGACCAAGCTCTCCGACAAACAAATGAAGTGGGCAAATTTCCTTTCGCAATTTCATTTTCATATTGCTCACAGTGCTGGCAAGCATAATCAAGTAGCCGATGCACTCTCAAGACGACCGAGAGTGAATGCAGTTTTCATAGCAACTCACAATGATCTATCTTCTATGATAGATGAGTATGCTATTGATCCCGATTTTAGAGATGGTTATCTTCTCTATGGCAATAGACTATGCGTTACTAGCTCACTACGTGAGAAAGTGATGTATGAATCTTATGCTCCTCCTTATGCAGGGCATAGAGGGATTCAATTAGGGATTGAAACATATTTATATTGGCCTACCATGAAAGCAAACATACAAAAGTATGTTTCTAAATGTGTGGTATGCCAAAAGACGAAGTTTGATAGAGGGAAGCAACCTGGATTGCTTCAACCTTTGCCAATCCCTAATTCACCATGGGAGAGCATATCCATGGATTTTATCTTTGGATTGCCTAAGTCCATCCATGGGAATACGAGAATATGGACGATAGTGGACAGGTTTAGTAAACAAGCTCATTTTATACCTGTCAAAAAGACTATCAAAGCCCATCAAATGGCAACCCTCTTCATATCACAAATCTTTAAGTACCATGGCTTGCCAATGTCCATAGTGTCGGATAGAGATCCTAGAATGACCAGTAATTTCTGGAAGGGTCTCTTTGAGAATTTAGGGACAAGGCTAAACTTCTCTTCGGCCTATCACCCACAAACGGATGGCCAATGTGAAATAGCTAACCTAACAATTCTTGATCTACTAAAAGCCTATGTAACGGAAGTAGATCAAAGATCCCAATAAAAGAAGTACTTACCCTTAGCGGAGTATGCCTACAAGAACATTGTACATACTTCCACAGGAAAAGCACCTTTTGAGGTAATTGAGGGAAACCTAAGGTACTCGGGAAGATCTTCGTTGTAGATGAGTATAGCCAAGACCTACAAGAATCTTTCCAAAAGATTAAGGATGCTATCTCTATCTCACAGCAAAGGCAAAAGGCTGTTGCTGACAAGCACAAAAGAGCCCAAGCCTTTAAAGAAAATGATTGGGTCTTACTCAAATTTCCCAAGGCTCGATTAAGGCACACGACGGGCAAGAATCCTACGGGACACCAAAAGTACTATGCTAAGTTAGCAAAAAGGTACTATGGTCCCTTCTAGATTCTTAGGCTAATCAATGAGATGGCCTATCAACTCAAGTTGCCCAGCCATTGGCTCATACACAATGCTTTTCATGTGAGCCTATTAAAGCCTTACAAAGGAGAGCCACCTCAAGAACCAACTATTGAAGACCCACCGGAGATCGAGGACCAAGAAGAGGTGCTGCAGCCCGAGTCCATTCTCCAACATGAAGACAAGGTACTAAGAGGCGGTAAGACTATCCGACGATATCTTATTAATTTTAAGAATAATCCTTTTGAAGATGCTAGATGGATGCAAGGCATACAATTAAATGATAACCTAAACCTTGTCAATGCTTACAATGCTTCCCAAGAGTAAGCAAATGTACAAATGTTAAAAATGAACAAAGTTTTTGTCTTATAAGACTCTCTTTTTCTTTATTGTGCGCAAATATGAAGTAGTATGCATGCTTAGATCAAGTTTGCGGAGACGACGTCTCCCAAACACCAAGTAGAGCTTGTCATTCTACTATGGAAGATTGATAGGACTAATGTGCAGACATGCTTGCGGCAACTTAGGCTCTCAAGCGCCAAATGGACTAGTCCTCCATTCTGGAACGATGTCGTAGGGTAACATAGGGATCCTCTATCCGCTAGGGGAAAGGATTAATGAATATGATTTATCTTCTCTACCTCATAGTCGAGGAAGACTACGATTTCAAGAGAGAGGTAATGTCATAATAACTAATATATAATTCTCTTAAATGATTTTCTCATGTTAAACTGATCATTTAATATGGGAAAGTGTCAGGGGAGAAAAAGCTAGAATATTGGTTAAGCTGGCAGACCGGCCACAGTAGGGATCCAAAGCAGGGAAAATAGGGATCCAAAGGGGGGGACATCTGCCAAAGAGCAAGGTGCAACAATGGGCTTAAAAGACCCTAAGGTTCAGCCCATTAAGACTTCCAAAATGCTAAGGTTCCAAAATTCAAAGGTTGTGTCCAAAGGTCAAAAGCCTAGGGAAATTGGATGCTTTTGTGTGTGTCCCAAAAAGTCTTTCACAAGCCCTACAAAGGAGGGGGCGAGCCCAAGAAGTAGGGTATGAGAGAGAAACTCATGCACACACACACACACACACACACACACACACACACACACACACACACACACACACACACAAGCTCCCTTTACACAAAGGGAATGAGGGACACATGTCAGCTCCCTAGCCCAGATGCCCACAAGGTGTACTCAAATCCTATTGGATGGCCTTGGAGGTGGACCAATGAGAATTAGGGTAGAGTAAATCTAGTTTTATTAATTTAAAAACACTTAATGAAAGAACCAATAGGAATTAAGCTCTCTAGAAGGCTATTGGACAGTCTCCCAAGGGGTCCAATGAGCATTCAGCAGCCCAATGGCTTGCCTGATTCCTATTGGCCAGGAGACAAAGGGGTCCAATGAGAGTTTAGTTGCATTAAGTAATTAGAAAAAGCTCTCACAAAAGGGGAAAGGGGGACACATGTCAGAAGACTATCACTTATGCTGCTTAATTTCCATTGGCTAAGCCTGGGGAGGTCCGATAGGGTGTGAGCATGAGCAAATAGCAAGAGGGGTCGACCAAGAGAGAGAGGGGGCTGATTTTTCAAAGGCATTATCCACACACACTCACAAAAGCTCATGTGTGAAGCAAGAAGACTCTCTCTCTCCTTCTCAAGTTGTAATGGAAAGCTTATCACCTACTCCAAGCTTGTGAGAAGGGAGGCCTACACCAACAACTCTTGGCTTTGTGATGCAAATCCAACCAAGAGCCAAGCTTCAATGCATGCTCATCTCCTCTACCATGCTAAATACTAAGCTAAGCTATGCTAATATGAGTGATTATGTGAGGAGATGTACATCTTTCTTGTAAGACTACTCCTTCCTCTCAATCTACTCTCATACCCCGCTAGCTCTCACCATCTTCAAAGGTGTGTGAGGTCTTGGGTCTGAGACCGTGAGGGAATTGATGTTGTGTTTGATAAGTGTTTTGCTTAGTGCTTGAAGTTTCCATCTTCATTGCACTAGCTAGTATTGAAGGAACACAAAGGATTGTATTGTAAAATGTCTCTCTTGATGGGAGAAACCATAATACAAAGCCTTTTGGAGGGGGGACCGGCTCCATGCAAATCCGGTCCTCAACTGTTGTCAATTGCTTAATTTCTCTCTCTTTTGAAGTATTGTTCATGCTATCTAACTAGGTGTTATCCTTTTTGTTGCTCTCTCCACCCAAGCACTCTTGTTATTCTCATTAAGAATCTATTCTAACGAAATGCTCACTATGTTCATGCTATTTTCCGCTACACACAAGTTACTAGGCCATTAAATGTTACAACTTCAATCTGAGTCCATCCTATGACATGAAGACAAAGTATTAAAAAACGGTAAGATTATCTGACGATATCTTATTAAGTTAAAGAATTATCATTTTAAAGATGTTAAATGGATGCAAGGAATCTAGCTTAAGGATAATATGAACCTTGTCAATGCTTACAATGCTGCATTAGAGTAAGCATATGAAAATGCATTTTAAATGAAAAATGTTTTTGTCTTATAAGACCAGTTCTTTTTTTATTGTGCACAAATTTAAATAGTATGCATGCTTAGAATCATGTTTGTGATGACGACGTCTCCCAAACACCAAGTAGAACTTGTCACTCTACTTTGGAAGTATGATATGGACTAAAGAGTAGACATGCTTGCGACATTACGTCTCCCAAGCACCAAATGGATTAGTCATCCATCTTGGAATGATGTCGAAGGGTAAAAAGGGATCCTCTACCCGCTAAGTAACATGGACTAATGACTAGGCTTTATCTTCTCTACCTCATAGTCGAGGATGACTATGATTTCAAGAGAGAGGTAATGTCATAAAATCTAATATCTAGCTTATCCAAATGATTTTCTCATATTAAAATGATCATTTAATGTGGGAGAATAAACGGAAACAAGAGTTAGAATTGAGACATGTGCTTTTAGACCTATCTCAGTCGAGGACCAAAAGGAGAGATGGTTGCATCTCAATACGGGTCCAAAAGGAGATGGTCTACTAAAGAGTAATGTGCAATAAGTGCTTCTAGACTTATCTCAGCAAGGGACCAAGAGAAGAGATGATCACATCTCAATACGGGTCCAAAAGGAGGTAGTCTATCAAAGAGCAACGTGCATCTAATGGAGCTTAAAAGACCTTAGGGTTAACTTCATTAAAGACCTCCAATAGTTAGTGTTAAAGTCCTTTGACCTTAGGCACGCTAGGGCTGAGCTTGAGGTGGGAACGCGACCTAAGCTTGAGGTGCTTGATGACTAAGGTGCTTGAGGTGCTTGTCGTGCTTGATGACTAAGGTGCTTGAGGTGCTTGTCATGCTTGATGACTAAGGTACTTGAGGTGCTTGTCATACTTAATGAGGAAGGTGCTTGAGAAGCTTTCCATGCATGGGCGGTAAGGTGATTGAGTCAAAAAGAGACCCTACAAAGGAGGGGGAAAGCCCCAAAGTTAGCGGAATCTTTGACTTAACCTCCCACTCACCCAAAGAACACCCCTTTTCTAAAGGGGCACATGGGACACATGTGAGACTCTCCCTATGCTTAGCCACATGGTGTGCTTGAATGCTATTGGTTGGGCTAAAGAGGGGTCCAATGAGATTCTAGTTCCATCCAACAAATATCTAGATATTTTCAAGCTCTCTCTCTCTAAGGGGTAAGGACGACACTTGTCCAAAGACTACCCATGTACTTGAATGCATGTTGCATGTGGTTGGCTAGGGGGAGAGGGGACCAATGAGCTTGAAACATGTGGAAAGGCTAGAACTCGCCCCAAGCAAGTAAGGGGGGTGCTGGGGGGGTATACACCACACACACACTCATTTTGTGGATCATTCTCACTTGGTGAAAGTTGAGGAACTCCACCTCCTTCTCCAAGCTTGTGAGAAGTGACAGCCTACATCAACGCTGTTGGCTATATAATGCAAATCCAACCAAGAGCCATGCTTCAATGCTTAAGCTTGCCATCTTCTCCATCTTCATTACTATGCTATTATGTATGCTAGCAAGAAGAGTGATGATAAGTGAGGAACTATTTCTTTCTTCTATGGAATGTTTCTTCTTCCTCTTCCCTATCCTCATTCCCCGCTAGCTATCTCCACCTTCGAAGGTGTCTGAGGCCTTGGGACTGAGGCTTGGGATAGTTAATGCTTTCTACAAAGTTTATGTTATGGTTGTAATGCATGAAGCTTTCCATCTTCATTGCATCACCTAGGTCACAAGGAACACAAAGATTGTATTGTACCAAGTCTCTCTTAATGGGAGAAACTATAATACAAATGACTATTGGAGGGGGGACCGGCTTCGTATAAATCCGGTCCTCAATTGTTGTCATGTTCTCTAAATTCTCTCTCTTGCAAAAGTATTGTTCATGCCAAGTTAACTAAGTACCATGTTTATGTTGCTACCATCAATTAAGTTCACCCGCTATGCTCACAAAAGTGCTTTATCTAATTTCCTAATTCTGCTACTCTCAAAGTTCATAGGCCATTCCATTACAGTACTCTAGCAACCTGTATCACCAAAAAGATCTCAAAAATACAAGATCCAGAAGGCTATGAAGACTCAAGACTATGGTATGGTCAAGCTCAACAATGACCATCTATTGATTAACCCTAGGACTTTCTGAAAATTGCCATAAATGCCAAAATCGCTCCACAATTGATGTACAAGGCAGTATTTTCACCTCAACATACATCAACGAAGAATATCAATACTAAACATAGCAAGATCCACACATAAACAAGCGCCAAAAATATGCAAGCATAAAACAATGTCTAAACACCCTACAGAGAAAAATCGCTCTCTAAAGAGCACAAAAGTAGTCGAAATTGCATAACGCATAGAGCTATGCCTAACCATAGAGCAATCATAGTACTCTATGCATCCCACAGAAGTGTAAATATGCTATAACTACAAGATGAAACATGTAACCTATCCTGTAAAAACCCGTGTGTAATGGTACTCGTAGAAAGCAATCCGCAAACCAATATATGGCTGCAAAAAATTGATGGAGATTTTCAAAAAACTATATGTTTGAAGCATGTCAAAATCCTTGGTTATGCTCCAAAATTATACAAATCCAAATCCATATGGGAGAGGTATGTAAAAAGTGCGGTTTGGAGCTCAAAAAACAAAAAAAATAGCCGCACTATCTGTTTCTACATGCTTCTTCTTTGCCCAAATCTACCAAAAGCCTTGACCCTCAAGCTTTGTATTTCATGTTCAACCTCAAATTTATTCACCCATCGTGCTTTATACTCACACATTGCAAGTAACAAAAAACCTGAAAATTTCTGTATGCAATCCATTTGAGCACAATAGCAGCAAAACGCTCAGAAGTTTCTTCTACAAAGCTATAAACCACGTCAAAGCGGAGGGGCTCCATGGGCAAAAATCTCAGATCTAAAGTCTACAAGAAGAATATTAACCCACAAACATTGTGGTTGCACACCCAGAGTTTTTAGGGTACCTTCATTTACATTGTTTTCCAAACTCTATTACCCTAACAATAAAGTCCTAAGCTTCTACTAGGTTATATTTGTAATGGTGCAGTCTGGTGACAATATTAGATATTCACTAAGTGACAGCTCCCTTGTCATAACAGACCAAGTGTGTAGAGCAAAGAAGACAAAGTCGTGTAAGAGAGAGAGATGTGCACCTGGTCGCTTGAAGACAGCCGAAGCCTAAAGCACTTGCAAATCATCAATAATCGAAGGACCTCCATCTCCATGCGTGCGCGCGCACACACACACACACACACACATACACACTGATGCACCTCGTTGTTGGAGGACAATCAACACGACGAGAGAGAGAGAGAGAGAGAGAGAGAGAGAGAGAGAGAGAGAGAGAGAGAGATGGCACATTTACAATAATAGCAAATATTATGTATGCGCTCCAAATGGGCAGACCACTATGGACATGGACACAAAATTGCTTCATATATCCCCTGCCTTCTTAGCAATGCCAACAAACAAAATCCTTCTTCCCACCCCCCCCCACTCCGGGCAAGCCAAACAAGAAAAATGGGGAGAAGAAATTTGGCAAGTATATGCCTACGTTTTTGGAAAAAGAAAAGTAGAGGAGAATCAAATGTGGCTTCTGCGTACAATGAAGGAAAAAACAAAAATTAAAAGGGGGGCAACGTTCATCGTCACTAGCAGGGCAAAGGGGGGAGCGTTTGTCGTCACTAGCAGGGTAAAGGGGCATGAGGGCCTGGTGCAACACCTGCCCGCCTCAAGCGTGCATAGCCGTGTCTTGCAACAAGAATATCAACAAGAATATCAGGCATCACATGGTGATCTCATTTTTTTGGCTTTCTAAAAGAAGCTTTAGAGAAGCGTTGGGTTAGGCACACTTTCAATGTTTTTAGTGTGATGATTGAGACTTACCTTAAATGTTATTTTGGTTTTAAAGTATTAAATGGATATTTTTATTTCACCTTTCATTTCACTTCCTCACATGGATTGACTTCTCTTGCATTCTATTCTTTTAGAATGCTAAAGTGAAGCTTCACCTTGCATAATTCTAGTAAGTTCTATACATATATATACATATATACAGACATACATGCACACACACAATATAAATAAATAAATATGTAATATATGTTAATGAGTTTTTTTATTATATATATAGATTTATTTATATATACACATACATATATATATATATATATTAATGAGCAAACCATGGTAAAGAGAAGAAAAACCGGTGCAATGATGTCAAAACTTAGTTCAAAAATCCTACAAATTTCAAAAATATTGCTAGTATTTTTGGTTTGCTTCTTTGCGAGGAGGACATTTGATCGCTTAATAAAAGAGACATTCCCAAACACTGCTTCACCTTATATAATTCTAGTTAAACTCAACCTTTTGAATTTATCACTTTCCTATTGTTTTAGAAAGCCATCATGACCCTTTCACTTGTTTAATATCGCAAACGATCATTCTGGACACCGTTAACGCGTTGGTTTGCCAAGGGCAATAGCTCTTGATATCTTTAGCTCGAATGCCACTGAAATCTAATTTTTACCCTGCATTCTTGTGAAGACTGCAAAGAATCTGGAAGCACCCATGAAGATTCATGGCAATTGATCGAATTCAGTTTGCTGAACTTGACACCTATACTCTTTATAATGCAGCTTAAAATTTTCAAGGAAGGAGAGGACGTCCACGTGTCACTCACTGGTTCATTTCAAAAAAAACCTTACAAAACATCTAATCTAAAATGCAAAAGTAAAAGGTAAGACCCTAAGAAATGACACCCCTTTCATAATGTAAGAAGATCCTTTTTAGAATGTAGCATTTTTAGAATGTAAAGTCAAGAGACTTTCTATTCCATACTAGTACAACAGCGAAGGCGGCACTAAGTGCTACGCGAATTTTCTTACCTCAAGCATGCCAACACTATCTACACTATCTGGGGAGACACTTTCACTTAACATCTACTGGAAAGCGCCCAAACCTCCTTAGTCTTGCCCAAGTTGGGCATATCTTGCAATCAATGAATTCCAAGAGACAACATCCTGGACTCGAAGCTCCTCAAGCACTTTTTGTTCTTTATGAAGTGCCCCACATTCGGCATATATGTTGATCAAGGTAGTTTCAAGCATGACGTCGCATCCGCCAAAAATAGCCCAGGGCTCCTTGGTCCTCATGCCCAGGTTTGGCATATCCATCAATCAATGCATTTCAAGCGATGACATCCCGGATAGGAAGCTCCTCAAGCACTTTTTGTGCTTTATGAATTACACCAGATTTGGAATACATGTCGACCAAGGTAGTGCCAAGCACGACATTTCTTCAAAAAATCACTGACTAATGGTATCATTGTGAATTCTTTTGCCCATATCCGCATTTTGTGTAATGCCACACGCCTTCAAGGTGTAAGTGTACGTGATTGCATTTGGAGAGATGCCCTCTCTCTGCTTCTACTAAAAACAAATCTCTCTTTTCCTAACCTAACCCTATTGGACATATCCTACAATAAATGCACTCCATGAGACAATATTGCATCTGGAGAGATGCCCTCTCTCTACATCAACTTAAAACATCCCAAAATGTATAATTGCATCTGAAGAGACATCCTCGCTTCCAACCGTCACTGAAAAATGCCCACAGTCCCTTGGCCCTACCCAAGGTGGGCATATCGTGCAATCAATGTATTCAAAGAGACGACATCCCACACATGAAGTTCCTTAAGCACTTTTTGGATTTTGTTAGTGTAGACAAAAGAAAAGTTAAACTTTGCTTGCAACGCATGTAGAGCTCTCATGTTTCAATGCCCCAATGGTCTCTTTGCTTTCTCCCTAAGCCAAAAATTGTATTAAAATTTTATTTTACTCATAAGATCATTTTCAAGCTTATGCTATATTCAATCAAGGGAGGTACAATTGTTTCCAGTACATGGCATGCCACATTGTCTTCCATGTGTATACAATCCATCTGTACATGAATATGTTTTAGTAAATTTCCACCTATAAATTTTAAGGTTTACCTCTAGATTTAAAGAAATCCTACGAAATCTAGAGGAGTTTAATGTAAAAACCTTTAAATATGGTCAATTTACTCGTTCAATTTCTCATATGTAAGGTTTTTACGTTTTTGGAAAAGAGTTCTTTTGGAAAAAAATGTCCAGCCTTCTTGCTCTTGCGTGTCGTACGTGAGTAGCAATCGTAGAGGCAACAATGATGTGATGAGCAGCTCATGAGCCGAGCAATGATTGCAATCCTACAATCTCGCACATCACCAAAAAAATCAAAGTTGTTTATCTATGACACCCTTTTTGCTATGTATTCCGATCAGGCCAAGCTCTCCCTACGTGATCATCTCCTACTCCTCAAAAGAGTTCTAACATTGGTTTAAGAAATTCCTCGTTTCAATGAATGGGGTATGTTTATCCACCTCAAAAAGAGG